>NC_141878.1:356665506-357323006 GCF_056163025.1 Triticum urartu | reverse complement strand
CAAGCAGGGGTCACCGGAACTACGTCGGGAAGCATGTCGTGGTGGTGAAGCTGTCGGGTCCGAGAGGACATGACCGAAACAGGGCACAAACGAGAGTAGGACCATGCGTGGGAGGTGATCGTGCTCACGTAGGGTTGGTTGCTGGAGTAGATCAAGCTCGGGGATGGCCGGCGGTGACGAATTCCGATGGCGGTGTGCTCAAGCTGAAGATGAAGAATATGAAGATGACGGCGAGGATCTTGGCATTCCGCAGCGATGAAGAGGAAGAAGACGACGTCATGGAAGAAGATAGCGGCGCCCTTGGGCCCTTCTAGATCCTGGCCTTGCTTGAAGTCGGAGAAGATGACGACGAGGCCTCGCAAACGATGGTGGAGCGCGCTCGGTGGTTCTCTGCTCCTCTGTTTCTTGAGGAAGAAGGAGAAACAAAGGGAAGGAAAGGGGTGGCGGCGGCGAGAGGGGGAGAGTAAACCCTAGGGCGCGGGGCTGCGGTCTTTATAGGAGGGGAGGCGCGAGGCCGTGGCTGCCCTCGTGGCCATGTGCCTCTGGTCGAGGAGTTTTACTATGAGAGGGAAAAGAGTGAAGGAGGAGGAAGCACAGTAATGAAGGGAGGATGACATGCAGGCACCGCGTGGGTGAAAGTGGCTGGCGGCGAAGGAGCTACTGCTGGGGGTGACACTAGTGGGCTGGCGGATGATGCTACTGGTGCTGAAGGCTAGGGTCCAGGTAAAGCACTTCTCCTGTTTCTTGGAAATCTCTGTTTATTTATAAATAAACAAATAGAAGAAGGGAAAAGATCAGGTTGTTTGGAGAAGAATAAGGAGGAAGTAAAAATATTCCTGGGCTCCTCGATTTATGAAGGATTTTAGTAAAATGGTTTGGGCATTTTTAAGGATAGAAAAATAATTCATGTTTGAATCAAATTCAAACTTGAGCCATTTTTGAACCCAACCAAAACACATCCAAATGAGCTGAAATTTGGAGAGGTGACTATTGGCATCATTTAGGATTTATCGGGAAAGGTTGAACATTTTCTTGAATAGTAAAAATGTCACAAGAAAATATAAATGGAAGAAAGAGGAAAGGAGAAGTTAGATAGGATAGGAACTTGTGTGAACTTGATGAATGGCTGCGGGTATGTGCATGGTGAAGAAATGAGGTGAAGATAAGAAGAAGAGGGTTCACACGAGAACACACACCAAAACTTAAATATGCAAACCAAGGTATGATGATCATGTTACAATGCAATAAAACGACAAGAGGCACATAAAAAACATGAAGCATATAACAAGGTGAGATGAACATGGTGCAACAAGCAAAGATATGAAAAAGCACTCAAAATGATCATGGCATAATCATATAGGAATGAAATATGCAAAACAGTTATGATAATGCAAAAAACATAAAAACATGCACGATAACAACGAAAAGAAGAGGAAGGCTTCTAGAGCATCGGTCTCGGGGCGTTACAACACTGCCCCACTTACAAGAGATCTCATCCCGAGATCTAAGGATGGCACGGGAGAAAAGTGGAAGAGGTAGAGGTAAAACAAAGTTGCTTCTTTGACAAACTTGGGAAACCACAAGCCAAGGTTGAACAAATTGAAAGAAAAAATACCATTGAGATGAACAAGATTGCAAACAGTCCGTTGGAAAAGAGGAACAAGGAATACGATGAGAACCAAGAGCTTGAGGGAGAAGTTAGGCATTGAAATCACTCTGGTAGAAAAAAGAAGGAAAACTTGATAAGATGAAAAGAACTTGAAAAGAGAACACCACACTCCGGTTGAATGGATAAGTGAAGGAAAGAACAAGATCTTTGACAAAAATGGAATAATGGGTCGAAGAGTGCAACATCACAATGCTTCCAGAACGAACGAATAGAAGCTAGATCGTTATGAAGAAAGAAAGTAGAAGAAAATGATAACTTCTACCCCCAATGAATTAGAAGGCATCCTTAGAAAGAATGATTGAATGGAGTTGTTGAGAATTAAACAACAAAAGAATAAGGTTGTTGTGGGCTTATGGAAACTGTCTCAAAATTATGAGGTGAAATTCGGCCACTAACGGAAACACTGGATTGGATTGATATCCACAAGGAGAATAGAAACTTATTTCACCGGGAGGATAAATGAGGAACTTGGGTCCTTTATAAGCACCATAAATAGCAACAATCCTCAGGGAAAGCTTTAGGTGAAATATAACCCAAGATAACTCCAACGAAGAGATTGATGGATTGAGAAGAGCTCATGCTCGAAGAAATTGATGGGTTTAACTATCTCATTCTTGACAACTGTTGAATCATGACACACGAAGGGAAATTTTCAAGAGTGACATAACACCACCTCAAAAGATAAGGTAGAATGAATTGCATTTCAGAATGCAAGTTGAAGAATGCTTTAACTCCTCAAAACAAGACATGTGTTGAACAACATGTTTATTTTAGAGTATAGCTTGGCGGATCTTAGCTCCGTGAGAAATCTTGAAGAACAATTTAAGAATGGAAGGAATCCTTGACGAACCACCATGTAGAGCCTCCATGAAGAACATCGGTAATGAAAAGATGGTAGAAAAGACGTGAATGTTTTAAATAATAAGATTGAAGCCTTGCAATGATTTAGATGAAGCTTTGCGACAAGATAATTGAGAGAGCTTGGAACTCCGGGAAAGTATGAAGCACTAGAACCGAGAATTTACTCATCGTGAACAAGCTCCAGAAGAATGAATCCATCACTTGGATGAAGCAAGAATAAGAATTATGTTATGCGTATCCTTCACCAATTTAAATTGATGAACATCAATGGATTTGGCATACTACTTATTCTCGTAGAAAGGATTAAGAGAGATATAGCGCAATCTTGAGAAAAGAGTTCAATGATCCGTCGGTAAGATTGGAAAGAACAAATGAATTGATATGATAACGTATGAAGAGGAACCTTGAACAAACCGCCGTAGGAATTAAAAAATGAACAAAGAAAAGATAAAGAAACACCGGAAGAATTAGAGAACGAATGAAGATACTTGAGGGAATTTGATACAAGAGAATGAAGAGATCACGAGCTAATTAGAGAATATTTGAATGATTCACCGGTAAGATTTGGAGAACAATAGCTGAAAGATGAGAATGAATAATTCTGAGATGATGGGCTCTGGAGAATCAAACTGAAAAGACTCCTGAATTGTGTCGGATGGGTGAAAACAATTCTCACAATCCAGAATGATGACGAGAAACACCACCATGAATTCTTGAGGAACTCAGGAATGAAAAATAGAAAGGTCGAACCAACGATGAAAATAATTTGAAAATGATCTTGGAGAAGGCATTTGACTGATGATAATTCATTCTTACGTCAAACTTGGAGAAGAATTTGAGAGTAACTCTGACAAAATAGAAGAGTTAGGTAAGATCCTGGGAAAAGACCTGTGTGTTAGGGACCACTCAAGAGAAACACCGTTGAATGATTACTTGAAAGGGAGATTGCACCGGTTGAATTAAATGGCTTGAATAAGATAGCAACCTGAAAATAACTTGAACCGGTTGAGAATGGAAACGTGAATCTTCTGAGAGATCTTCAACACTTCGAAACCCTTGAATAGCGAGAAGTGAAAGATTAGGAGATACACCGGCATGAGAAAGCATTTGAAAAGAGGAAAATGGACA
This sequence comes from Triticum urartu, assembly GCF_056163025.1. Classification (NCBI taxonomy): domain Eukaryota; kingdom Viridiplantae; phylum Streptophyta; class Magnoliopsida; order Poales; family Poaceae; genus Triticum; species Triticum urartu. The sequence goes on along the minus strand of NC_141878.1, from coordinate 357,319,348 downwards.
TGATCAACACCGAAAGCTTGAATTGAATCCACCGGAGAAGAAAACAAGTGAAGAGTGACGAACTTGAAGCTTCTTTAGTATCTTCCGTAGAATCACCGGATAGAATATTGACGGAAAAGAGTGGGGAGACTTCCCATCAATAAAATGAATACTTGATTAAGATATCTAAGTCCTTGAAGAAAAAAGGCTGGGAGGGCGAGAAAACAAAGGCAACTGGGGACGGATGAAACAAACAACTTGGGAAAACTGAGAGGTGACCTTGCGAATGGGGAGAATGATGGGATCATCTTGAAGAGAAGTGCACCGGTTGGAAATAAAATAAACATGACAACCTCGATGATCAAGAATGTAACGCCCTCGATGCGGCTATATCTCCTACGTGTCGAAGCACGACTTAGAGGCATAACCGCATTGAAAGCAATGTCGCAAGTAAGGTAATCTTCACAACAACCCATGTAAATAGATAAAAAGGGAAAAGGATACATAGTTGGCTTACACTCGCCACGTCACACAAATACATGAATAACATTACATTCATCCAATACACTCATGGTCTGGCTACGGTACCAAAATAAAGATCAACCACCACATGCGACACAGTCCCCGATCGCCCCAACTGGGCACCACTACTGATCATCTGGGAAAGACACATAGTAACGACGAGAGTCTTCATCGAACTCCCACTTGAGCTCAAGCGCATCGTCTGGAACGGTATCATCGGTCCCTGCATCTGGTTTTGGAAGTAAACTGTGAGTCACGGGGACTCAGCAATCTCACACCCTCATGATCAAGACTATTTAAGCTTTAGGTAAGGCAGGGTATGATGTGGAGCTGCAGCAAGCGACTAGCATATGGTGGCTAACCTATTCGCAAAAGAGAGCGAGAAGAGAAGGCAAAAGCACGGACGAACAACTATGATCAAGAAGTGATCCTAGAACAACCTACGTCAAGCATTACTCCAACACCGTGTTCACTTCCCGGACTCCGCCGAGAAGAGACCATCACGGTTACCCACGCGGTTGATTCATTTTAGTTAAGTTAAGTTTCAGATTATCTACAACCGGACATTAACAAATTCCCATCTGCCCATAACCGCGGGCACGGCTTTCGAAAGTTCAAATCCCTGCAAGGGAGTCCCAACTTACCCCATCACAAGCTCTCACGGTCAATGAATTATATACCTTCTCCCAAGACAATCCGATCAGACTCGGCATCCCGGTTACAAGACATCGTCGACAATGGTAAAACAAGTCCAGCAACACCGCCCGAATGTGCCGATAAATCCCGATAGGAGCTGCACATATCTCGTTCTCAGGGCACACTCAGATTGTCCAAACTTCCGGTACGCCAGCCCAGAGTTGCCCCTGGTGGCCACCGGCGGCTGACGAGGTGGACCAACACTCAGAGGAGCACTGGCCCGGGGGGGGGGGGGTTTAAATAACGATGACCCTCGGGCTCCGGAAACCCAAGGGAAAAAGGGGCTAGGTGGAAAATGGTAAAACCAAGGTTGGGCATTGCTGGAGGAGTTTTATTCAAGGCGAACTGTCAAGGGGTTCCCATTATAACCCAACCGCATAAGGAATACAAAATCCAGGAACATAACACCGATATGACGGAAACTAGGGCGGCAAGAGTGGAACAAAACACTAGGCAAAAGGCCAAGCCTTCCACCCTTTACCAAGTATATAGGTGCATGAAGATAACAAGATAATATTGTGATATCCCAACAATAAACAATGTTCCAACAAGGAACGATCTCCAATCTTCACCTGCAACTAGCAACGTTATAAGAGGGGCTGAGCAAAGCGGTAACATAGCCCAACAACGGTTTGCTAGGACATGGTGGGTTCGAGGTTTGACATGGCAATATGGGAGACATGATAATCAAGTGGTAGGTATCGTAGGATAGGCATAGCAAAAGAGCGAGCATCTAGCAAGCAAATATAGAAGTGATTTCGAGGGTATGGTCATCTTGCCTGCAAAGTTCTCAGAGTTGACTTGATCCTCGTAAGCGAACTCAACGGGCTCCTCGTTCACGAACTCGTCTCCCGGCTCTACCCAAACAAGAACAACAAGCAAACGGAACACAATCAGCCACGTGCAATGCTCAAACAACATGATGCAAACATGGTATGATATGCGGGATGCGGTATGTGATGCCTATGCAAGATTTGACAAGGAATGATTGAACCTGGCATCAACATGGAAATCCAAGAGTGCCACTGGAAAGGTGAGGTGATTTCGGTTGAAATCGATATAAAGATCACCGGAATCGGATGCACTGTTTGGAAATGGCAAGCAAAACAAATATGGCACCGTTTTGCGATAAACAACTAGTGACCAACTAAATGCATCAAGATAAATATGCTACATCACTCAAACATAACAACTAAATACATGGCAGGGATCCACTCATGAAGCTTGACAAAAGATGAACACTGAGCTATGGCTAATTCATCCATTAACAGGTTCAAACAAGCATGGCAAAAGTGCAAATGATCACAGGTTTCAGACTTAGTGAAATTAACACAAGTCTGGAATTTATCATCAGGAAGCACACTTTAGAGCATGAAAACTACATGCTACAGGAACTTAACATGGCAAAGAAAGGCATGGAATCAAGCTACTCAAAGCACTTAAAAAAAGTCCCTTAGTGACCTTGAGGCAAAAGGGATCATAAAATACAATTGCAAGCATGTGAACATGGCAAAAACATAAACAGATTCAGACTTAGTGAAAAACTGGAGGATGCAAAACAGTTAATGAGTAGGCATGCTTACGAGCTCGATGCACTCACTACAGAGCATGGCATGACAAACTAAGCATACACCCATCAAGAATACATGTCATATAAGCTATACATGGAAAGACCAATAACATAGCATGCACGGATCAATAGCAACATCCTCAGCAAAATCGCTAAACATGTCAACAATCTGCCAGGATTCACTTTATAGCAAAAGTAGAGCTCGATTGACTCAAGCTAGGGTGCTCCATAAATGCAAACAAATACATGGATGGATAGAGCACCACAATAGTAACAAAACATCCTTACTGATCATCCTCAAAAGAGGCACAGATCACTAGGAAACAACAAGAACATATGGCATAACAACAAAAACAGGACAAGGACTTAGTGAAATTCTAAGTCCCTGAAATCAGCATTACCGATTACGCTACTTTGCATGCTTGTGCTAGTCACCACAAAGATCACAAAAATACATGGCATACACCCCTGTGAAGATGGCATGACATTCTACAAAACACATGTAGAGCTCAGGATCATATCATGCACACATTAAACATGGCAAAAATGACAAAATGCCATTCGCTAAAACAGATCTGACGAATTCATCACATAGCCCACTTCCAACAGCATTTCGGGGATAAAGATAAGCTCAAATGAAAATGATGCAATGGGATGACTGATGTACTCGTCAAGATGAACATTTTGATATGCTACACGCACGAATCGGATCTACGATGAGAGAGTTATGACATGCCAAAGTTTGCCAAAAAAATTAGGGTTCGGGGATGAAAAAGTCAACCTCCCGATCCAGATCTGGATCTGGCGCGATTCTCGAGGCTCGTCGGGGTACTGTTTGTCGGAGTAGCCGCAGGGCTCGCCGGAGGAAGGAGACGCCGGACCGGTGGGGAGGCGACGCTGGCGCGGCGGGGTCGCCGGAGCGCGTCGGGTCGGCGACGAGGCGGTTGCAGGCCTCCGGGCGGCGCGACGAGCTGGGCAGCCACCGCGGAGGTCGCCGGAGCCGGGATCCGTGGCGGCGCCGCGGAGGACGAAGGACGCCGGCGAGCTGCGCGGGCGGCTCGCCCGGTAGGTGCGGGCGGCGGGAGGAGTCGGGCCGGGAGGGCCCCGCACGGGCTCGCGGGCCCGCGGGGTCGGCGGCGATGTGGGCACCCGGGCGGGCGAATCAGACGGTGATAAGTGGCGGCAGCGAGGGAAAATGGACATGTCCGTCGGTGGTTCCTGTGTCCGCCGCGCGAGAAGAGGGAGAGACTAGGGTTTCGTCCGGGTTTCGGGGAAGGGACCTATATATAGAGGTAGAGGGAGTTAGGAAGCTCCAAATGAGGTGCGGTTTTCAGCCACGCGATCGTGATCAAACGCTCTAGATGATGGAGAGGGTTTAGGTGGGTTTTGGGCTAGTTTGGAATGGTGTTGGGCTGCAACACACACGAGGCCTTTTTGGTCCCTCGGTTAACCGTTGGAGTATCAAACGAAGTCCAAATGGCATGAAACTTGACAGGCGGCCTACCGGTAGTAAACCAAGGCCGCATGACAAGTCTCGGTCCAATCCGCAAATGTTTAAATCCCACACATGAAAAGAGGTAGAAAGGACCACCAAGTGACATAGGAGTGCCGGAATGCAAAACGGACAACGGGGAAAATGCTCGAATGCATGAGACAAACACGTATGCAAATGCAATGCACATGATGACATGATATGAGATGCATGACAAAGACAACAACAGACGGAGAAAAAAACCAACACCGAGGAAATAAAATAACTTAGTGCCGAAAACGACAAGAGTTGGGATACATATAAGGTAAATTACATCCGGGGTGTTACAACACTCCACCACTATGAAAGGATCTCGTCCTGAGATCTAGGACTGGAAAAACTCCAGGTACTCATAACGGAGGTGATCCTCGTGTTCCCAGGTGGCTTCACGGTTGGAATGGTGTGACCACTTGACTTTGAGGAATTTGATTGACTTGTTGCGAGTCTTGCGCTCAGTTTCTTCAAGAATAGCAACTGGGTGCTCACGATAATAAAGGTCTTCTTGGAGATCAATGTCTTCGAAGTTGACGGTACAGTCAGGGGTCTTGAAGCACTTACGGAGCTGAGAGACATGGAACACGTCGTGCACGTTTGCAAAGTTGGAGGGAAGCTCGAGTTGATAGGCGAGATCGCCTCTCTTGGTGACGATCTTGAAAGGACCCACGTATCTAGGGGCAAGCTTCCCTTTGATACTGAAGCGACGAGTACCTTTCATTGGAGAGACGCGGAGGTAAACATGGTGTCCGATCTCGAAAGCCAAATCATGATGCTTACTATCATAGTAGCTCTTCTGGCGCGATTGCGCTGCTTTGAGGTTATCACGAATGACTTTGCACATCTCTTCTACCTCTGTGATCAAGTCATTTCCATGAAGTTGACATTCACCCGTCTCTGACCAGTTAAGAGGAGTACGACACTTCCTGCCATAGAGAATTTCAAATGGGGCCTTGCCCGAACTCGCTTGAAAGCTGTTGTTGTAGGAGAACTTGGCATAAGGAAGACAATCTTCCCACTTCATACCGAAGGAGATAACGCAAGCCCTGAGCATATCTTCAAGAATCTGATTGACATGCTCGACTTGGCCGCTAGTTTGAGGATGAAAAGCTGTGCTGAAATGGATGTTGGTGCCCATGGCCTTCTGAAAAGAATCCCAAAACTTCGAGGTGAAGATGCTGCCACGATCTGAAGAAATCAACTGCGGAATGCCGTGCAGAGAAACAATCCGAGAGGTATAAAGCTCTGCCAATTGAGCTGATGTGATGGATTCTTTGATAGGCAGAAAGTGAGCCACTTTAGTGAGTTTGTCGATGACAACGAATATAGCATCATTGCCACGCTTGGACTTTGGAAACCCAGTCACAAAGTCCATCTCAATGTGGTCAAACTTCCATTCTGGAATGGCAAGAGGTTGGAGGAGACCAGCTGGTCGTTGGTGTTCTGCCTTCACTCTTCTGCAGACATCACATTCATTCATGAACTGAGGAATCTCGCGCTTCATTCAAGTCCACCAATACACCTGCTTGAGGTCCTGGTAATTCTTTGTACTTCCAGGGTGGATGGAGAGGAGTGAATTGTGAGCCTCGTTCATAATGTCTTTATGAAGGTCACCTTTAGGCACAACAATGCGATCCTCAAAGAATAGAGTATCCTTGTCATCAAGGCGATATCACTTGTACTTGGGTTGACTCTTGGCAATCCCAATCTTCACCTTCTTCACCATAGCATCAAGAAGTTGAGCCTCGCGAATCTGATCTTCCAAAGTAGGAGAGACTTGGAGGTTGGTGAGGAAACCTTGAGGAACAACTTGCAGATTGAGTTTGCGGAAAGCTTCACAAAGCTCGGGTTGGTAAGGCTTGAGAATCAGACTGTTGCAGTAAGCCTTCCTGCTCAATGTGTCAGCAATTACATTGGCCTTTCCTGGAGTATATTCGATACTCGGATTATACTCTTGAATCATTTCGACCCAACGAGTCTACCTGAGGTTGAGATTAGGCTGAGTGAAGATGTACTTGAGAGTCTTGTGGTCAGTGAATATATCCACTTTCCTTCCCAATAAGAGATGTCTCCAAGTCAAAAGAGCATGTGCAACTCCCGCCAACTCGAGGTTGTGAGTGGGGTAGTTCTTTTCGTTGGGCTTCAACTGGTGAGAGGTATAAGCCACAACTTTCTTCTCTTGCATCAACACTGCACCAAGACCTTGAAGAGAGGCATCACAGAAGACCTCAAACGGTTTGGATTCATCAGGAGGAGTCAGAACTGGAGCAGTGACTAATTTCTCTTTCAAGGTGTTGAAAGAGATGTCACATTCAGGAGACCAAATGTACTTGACGTGCTTCTAGAGAAGGTTTGAAAGAGGCTTCACGATCTTTGAAAAGTTCTCAACGAACCTTTGACAATAGCTTGTGAGCCCAAGGAAACTGCGGAGTTGCTTCACGTTCTGAGGTGGTTCCCAATTCACAATTGCAGACACCTTCTTAGGATTCACCGCTATGCCCTTGGCAGAGATGATATCTCCAAGGTAGAGAACCTCATCGATCCAAAACTCGCACTTTGAAAACTTGGCGTAGAACTGATGTTCTCTGAGCTTATCGAGCACCATATGCAAGTGCTTGGCATGATCTTCCTTTTCTTGGAAAAGACCAAATGTCATCGAGGTAGACCAAGATGAAGTCATTTGTGTAGGGGTTGAAGATGAAGTTCATCATGCAAGAGAATGTCGGAGGAGCGTTGACGAGTCCAAAAGACATGACAGTGTATTCATATGAACCATAGCTTGCTCTGAATGCTGTCTTGGGGATATCTTGCTCAAGAATTTGAATCCGGTGATAGCCCATACGGAGATCAAGCTTGGAGAACACTTGAGCACCTTTGAGTTGTTCAAACAGCTCGTTGATGTTGGGAAGTGGGTACTTGTTCTTTATAGTCTTCTTGTTCAATGGACGGTAGTCAACACAAAGTCGGTTCGTTCCATCCTTCTTCTTCACAAAAAGAACTCCACAACCCCACGGAGAAGAACTAGCTCTGATGAGACCCATTCGCTCTTGAATATCGAGTTGCTTCTTCAGCTCCTTCAACTCTTTAGGTCCAAGCTTGTAAGGACATTTGCAAACAGGTTCCGTGCCACGCTCAAGATCGATGACAAATTCAACTGGCCGGTGCAGAGGCATTCCTAGAAGCTCTTCTGGAAAGACGTCTTGATATTCGCAAACGACTGGAATTTGAGAGATGGCATCCAGTTCACCCTTCTCATTGAGAGAAAACAGACGGATTGTATTATCCCGAGTGGCAAAGACAATTAAATCCTCAGACAAATGAGTCAATTGAATTTGCCTGGCGGTACAATCAAGCTTAGCCTTGTGTTTAGAAAGCCAGTCCATTCCAAGAAAAAGATCAATATTCGAGTTACCAAGGACCATTGGAGAAGCCAGAAACTTGAAGTCACCCATCATGATAGAAATATCCGGAACCTCGTAGTTTGCGAGCAAACATTTACCCGGTGAGACAGCCGCTAACGGTTTATGCAAAACTTGAGAAGACAATTCATGCTTAGATGCAAAAGGTCTCGAGATGAAACAATGCGATGCACCAGTGTCAAAAAGTACTTTTGCAGGAACATCGTTAACAGGAAGGTTACCCATGATGACATCTGACGAGTCCTCTGCCTGAGCTGCATTCATCAAGTTGACTTTGGCGTACTTGGGGTTATGCTTGACCACAGCTGTACTTGCAGATCTCACAGGAGGAGGAGGAGGGAGACGCCTCTGATTGAAGCATTTGTTGGCATAGTGACCCTTCTGTTGGCACTTGTTGCACGTGACCTCCGAGAGCGGACGGTGATACGGAGCACTTGATCTTGGAGCTTGAGACGAAGTCTTGTTCTGAAAGCCAGAGTTGGGTGGGTGGGAAGATCCACTGCCACCTTTGCTCTTCTGCTGATAAGGCTGACGGAACGGAGGAGGAGGAAGCCAATACTTTTGCTGCTTAGCCACTTGAGTTGAGGAAGAAGGAGTTGCATCTCTAACTCGCTTCTTGGAAGCATCGCACTTCAGTTGAGCAGTCTCTTGCTTCATTGCCAAGTTGTAAAACTCATCATACTTCTTGGGCTCAAAGAGGACGAGAGCTAGCTGGAGTTCTTCTCTGAGACCACCCCTGAACTAGTATATCATGCTCTTCTCGTCAGGGACGTCTTGCTTAGCAAAACGGGCGAGCTTCTGAAACATGATGTTGTACTAGTAAACAAACATAGTGCCTTGCTTCATGTTGCAGAATTCCTCACGCTTGCTTTCAACCACACTCTGAGGAATATGATGAGCTTTGACGTCTTGACGGAATTCATCCCAGGTAATCACACGGCCTCCTCTGGAATCTTTGTATCGCTGAAACCATTCTGCAGCTTGGTCTATGAGTTGGAAGGAGGCGAACTTGACAAAGTCCTTAGGCCTGACGTTACTGCACTCGAAATGCTTGCATATGTCCACGAGCCAATCATCAGCGTCTGTTGCCTCAACACAATTGCTGAAGGTCTTTGGCTGATTAGCGAGGAACTTGTTGAGTGTAGCAAACTGATTCTGATTGTTGCCATGGCCCTGGTTCCCTTGGTTGCGCTCTTGAAGAAGTTGCATGATCAGCTGCATGTTTGAATTGGTAGCGGCCATCATAGCTTGCCATGCCTCCGGAGGTGGAGGTGGTGGTGGCGGATCAGGATTCGGAGTCGTGCGCATTGGAGGAGCCATCCTGAAGAGGTTGACATCCATTAGCATCTTGACAGACAAATATTTAAGCTGAATCAAATGGGTTGAAATTGCAACATATAGTCTTCACATCCGAACAAAATGAACGAATGCATTCCAACCGAAATGGTCACATATCCATAAATTGAGAAGCCACTTAGAATTGAGGTAGAAGAAAACAACAAGGTACGAAACAAGAACAAATACTTGGTGAGGATTACCTAATCCCAAACCAAATATCCGCGGAAGAAGAACTAGAGCTACAAGAATTCCCACCTATGAAACTCCCGAACCTTTCCGGTTATGCAATCAGGTGTTGGGGATACACGGGAAGTATAATATCTCACCCAAATCTAGCAAATCCTACATCCAGCTGTATCCATCCTTCAACACATAACCAAGAAACCTTCGGAAATCATTTACCTCAACCTTCGAAAAGCATCCGTTATACAAGTTATGGCAACACTCCCGAACTCCCGCCCCAGTACTGGGTGGCGTCGAGGTTATCTCACCAACAACTGCATAAAAGAGATTTTCGATGTCGGCGAAACACAGGTATTCCAGAATCTCAACCATAAAATTGTGACGACAACACCTCGGAGCTCAACTCCCCAGGACACTGCCACAACCCCTAAATGACAGGAGGCACCAAGAACAATGTTCTCGTCACAAAACCATCAGAACGATTCCAAGATACCCGCGTGATCCTAAATTTTTTTTAGTGAAATTTGAGAAGAGAAGAGTTAAAACTCTACGTCAGGATGCCTCACCAGACTGATGAACGGACTGGGGAGTAAAAGAATTCATAAACTCTCCGATATATAAATCCTAAATGACTCAAAACATTTTTCTAGACAAAACAACGCCAGCGATTCGATCAAGCAGGGGGCTCCTAAGGTCGAGGAAGGCTCTGATTACCAACTTGTAACGCCCTCGATGCGGCTATATCTCCTACGTGTCGAAGCACGACTTAGAGGCATAACCGCATTGAAAGCAATGTCGCAAGTAAGGTAATCTTCACAACAACCCATGTAAATAGATAAAAGGGGAAAAGGATACATAGTTGGCTTACACTCGCCACGTCACACAAATACATGAATAACATTACATTCATCCAATACACTCATGGTCTGACTACGGTACCAAAATAAAGATCAACCCCCACATGCGACACAGTCCCCGATCGCCCCAACTGGGCACCACTACTGATCATCTGGGAAAGACACATAGTAACGACGAGAGTCTTCATCGAACTCCCACTTGAGCTCAAGCGCATCGTCTGGAACGGTATCATCGGTCCCTGCATCTGGTTTTGGAAGTAAACTGTGAGTCACGGGGACTCAGCAATCTCACACCCTCGTGATCAAGACTATTTAAGCTTTAGGTAAGGCAAGGTATGATGTGGAGCTGCAGCAAGCGACTAGCATATGGTGGCTAACCTATTCGCAAAAGAGAGCGAGAAGAGAAGGCAAAAGCACGGACGAACAACTATGATCAAGAAGTGATCCTAGAACAACCTACGTCAAGCATTACTCCAACACCGTGTTCACTTCCCGGACTCCGCCGAGAAGAGACCATCACGGTTACCCACGCGTTTGATTCATTGTAGTTAAGTTAAGTTTCAGATTATCTACAACCGAACATAAACAAATTCCCATCTGCCCATAACCGCGGGCACGGCTTTCGGAAGTTCAAATCCCTGCAAGGGAGTTCCAACTTAGCCCATCACAAGCTCTCACGGTCAATGAAGGATATACCTTCTCCCAAGACAATCCGATCAGACTCGGCATCCCGGTTACAAGACATCGTCGACAATGGTAAAACAAGTCCAGCAACACCGCCCGAATGTGCCGATAAATCCCGATAGGAGCTGCACATATCTTGTTCTCAGGGCACACTCAGATTGTCCAAACTTCCGGTAGGCCAGCCCAGAGTTGCCCCTGGTGGCCACCGGCGGCTGACGAGGTGGACGAACACTCAGAGGAGCACTGGCCCGGGGAGTTTAAATAAAGATGACCCTCGGGCTCCCAAAACCCAAGCGAAAAAGAGGGCGGCAAGAGTGGAACAAAACACTAGGCAAAAGGCCAAGCCTTCCACCCTTTACCAAGTATATAGGTGCATCAACATAACAAGATAATATTGTGATATCCCAACAATAAACAATGTTCCAACAAGGAACGATCTCCAATCTTCACCTGCAACTAGCAACGCTATAAGAGGGGCTGAGCAAAGCGGTAACATAGCTAAACAACGGTTTGCTAGGACATGGTGGGTTAGTGGTTTGACATGGCAATATGGGAGGCATGATAAGCAAGTGGTAGGTATCATAGCATAGGCATAGCAAAAGAGCGAGCATCTAGCAAGCAAAGATAGAAGTGATTTCGAGGGTATGGTCATCTTACCTGCAAAGTTCTCAGAGTTGACTTGATCCTCGTAAGCGAACTCAACGGGCTCCTCGTTCACGAACTCGTCTCCTGGCTCTACCCAAACAAGAACAACAAGCAAACAGAACACAATCAACCACGTGCAATGCTCAAACAACATGATGCCAACATGGTATGATATGCGGGATGCGGTATGTGATGCCTATGCAAGATTTGACAAGGAATGATTGAACCTGGCCTCAACATGGAAATCCAAGAGTGCCACTAGAAAGTTGAGGTGATTTTGGTTGAAATCGATATAAATATCATCGGAATCGGATGCACGGTTTGGAAATGGCAAGCAAAACAAATATGGCACTAGTCTGCGATAAACAGCAAGTGACCAACTAAATGCATCAACATAAATATGCTACAGCACTCCAACAAAACAACTAAATACTTCAGTGATCTACTCATGAAGCTTGACAAAAGATGAACACTGAGCTACGGCTAATTCATCCATTAACAGGTTCAAACAAGCATGGCAAAAGTGCAAATGATCATAGGTTTCAGACTTAGTGAAATTAACACTAGTCTGGAATTTATCATCAGGAAACACACTTTAAAGCATGAAAACTACATGCTACAGGAACTTAACATGGCAAAGCAAGGCATGGCATGAAGCTACTCAAAGCACTTAGCAAAAGTCCCTTAGTGACCTTGAGCCAAAAGGGATCAGAAAATACATTTGCAAGCATGTGAACATGGCAAAAACATAAACAGATTCAGACTTAGTGAAAAACTGGAGCATGCAAAATAGTTAACGAGTAGGCATGTTTACGAGCTCGATGCACTCACTACAGAGCATGGCATGACAAACTAAGCACACACCCATCAAGAATACATGGCATAGAAGCTATACATGGCAAGACCAATAAAATAGCATGCACAGGTAAATAGTAACATACTCGGCAAAATCGCTAAACATGTCAACAATCTGCCAGGATTCACTTTATAGCAAAAGTAGAGCTCGTTTACTCAAGCTAGGGTGCTCTATAAATGCAAACAAAGACATAGATGGATAGAGCACGACAATATTAACAAAACATCCTTACTGATCATCCTCAAAAGAGGCACGGATCACTTGGAAACAACAAGAACATATGGCATAACAACAAAAACAGGACAAGGACTTAGTGAAATTCTAAGTCCCTGAAATCAGCATTACCGATTACGCTACTTTGCAAGCTTGTGCTAGTCACCACAAAGATCACAAAAATACATGGCATACACCCTGTAAAGATGTCATGACATTCTACAAAACACATGTAGAGCTCAGGATCATAGCATGCACACATTAAACATGGCAAAAATGACAAAATGCCATTCGGTGAAACAGATCTGACAAATTCATCACATATCCCTCTTCCAACAGCATTTCTGGCATCAAGATGAGGTCAAATGAAAATGATGCAATGAGATGAAATGATGTACTCGTCGAGACGAACACTTTGATATGCTACATGCACAAATCAGATCTATGATGAGAGAGTTATGACATGCCAATGTTTGCAAAAAAAATTAGGGTTCGGGGATGAAAAAGTCAACCTCCCGATCCAGATCTGGATCTGGTGTGATTCTCGAGGTTCGTCGGGGTACTGTTCGCCGGAGTAGCCGCGGGGCTCGCCGAAGGAAGGGGACGCCGGAGCGGCGAGGAGGGCTGCAGGCCTCCGGGTGGCGCCGCGAGCTGGGCAGCCGCGGCGGAGGTCGCCGGATCCGGAATCCGCAATGGCACGGCGGAGGATGAAGGACGCCGGTGAGCTGCGCGGGTGGCTCGCCCGGTAGGTGCGGGAGGCGGGAGGAGTCGGGCCGGGAGGGCCCCGCACAGGCTCGCGGGCCCGCGGGGTCGGCGGTGATGTGGGCGCCCGGGTGGGCGAATCAGACGGTGACAAGTGGCGGCAGCGAGGGGAAAACGGACATGTCCGTCGGTGGTTCCTGTGTCCGGCGCGTGAGGAGAGGGAGAGACTAGGGTTTCGTCCGGATTTCGGGGAAGGGACCTATATATAGAGGTAGGGGGAGTTAGGAAGCTCCAAATGAGGTGCGGTTTTGGCCACGCGATCGTGATCGAACGCTCTAGATGATGGAGAGGGTTTAGGTGGCTTTTGGGCTAGTTTGGAAGGGTGTTGGGCTGCAACACACACGAGGCCTTTTCGGTCCCTCGGTTAACCGTTGGAGTATCAAACGAAGTCCAAATGGCATGAAACTTAACAGTCAGTCTACCGGTAGTAAACCAAGGCCGCATGACAAGTCTCGGTCCAATCCGGAAATGTTTAACCCCCACACACAAAAAGAGGTAGAAAGGACCACCGGGTGACATAGGAGCGCCGGAATGCAAAACGGACAACAGGGAAAATGCTCGAACGCATGAGAGAAACACGTACGTATGCAAATGCAATGCACATGATGACATGATATGAGATGCATGAAAAAGACAACAACACACGGAGAAAAAAAACCAACACCAAGGAAATAAAATAACTTAGTGCCGGAAACGGCAAGAGTTGGGATACATATAAGGTAAATTACATCCGGGGTGTTACAAAGAAGGATTGGTATTCACGTAGAAGTATGAGAACACCGCTTAGGAAAAGGTATGGAATCAACACTTGACATTGAAGCCACTCGAATACCACAACTGAAAACAAAACAAAGATTGGCTCACAAAATAAGCCGGAAACAAACATATGATAGATCCCATATCGTATCATGTGTCTGTTGGAAAGATATGTTACGAGATACTTGAATTCCCACTTATAAACTCCCGAAACTATCTGGTTATGCAATCAGCTGTTGGGGATACAGGGGAAGCACAATATCTCACCCAAACTAACAATCCCTACATCCAGCTGTATCCATGCCTCAACACATAACCAAGAAAACTTTGGAAATCATGTACCTCAACCTTTCAAAAAGCATCCGTTAGACGAGTTATGGAAATACTCTAGAACTCCCGCCCTAGTACTGGGTGGCATTGAGGTTATCTCACCAACAACTGCATAAAAGAGATTTTTGATGTCGGCGAACTCAGGTATTCCAGAACTGCAACGATAAAGTTGTGACGACAACACCTCGGAGCTCAACTCCCCGGGACACTGCCATATCCCCTAAATGTCCGGAGGCACCAAGAGCAATGTTCTCGTCACAAGAATATTGGAACGATTCCAAGATACCCACATGATCCTAATTTTTTCATGAAATTTGAGGAAAGGAAAGTCAAAACTTCTACGTCAGCAGGCCTCACCAGAGCGACGAAAGGACTAAGGAGTAAAAAGAATCCTACTCTCCGATATATATAATTCTAAGACTCAAAATATTTTGTTCTAGACTCAACAACATTAGCGGTTCGATCAAGCAGGGGGATCCTATGTCGGGGATGGCTCTGATACCAACTTGAAACACCCATGATGCGGCTATATCTCCCATGTGTCGAGGCATGACTTAGAGGTATAACCGCATGGTGGTTTAGTCGGAAGAGGGGTAATCTTCACACAATCCCATGTACTGAATAAGAAAGGGATAAAGAGTTGGCTTACAATCGCCACTTCACACAAATAACAAGTTAAACATACATCATCCAGAGTAGAATCAAAGGTCCGACTACAGAACCAGAATAAAGGAAGACAACCCCAAATGCTAGATCCTTCATCGTCCCGACTGGGCTCCACTACTGGGCTCCCACTTGAGCTCGGTTGCATCACCTGCACTGGCCTCATCGGCACCTACAACTGTTGGAAGTATTCGTGAGCCACGAGGACTCAGCAATCTCACACCCGCGAGATCAATACTATTTAAGCTTATGGGTAGGATAAGGTCGTGAGGTGGAGGTGCAACAAGCGGTAAGAAAATATGGTGTCTAACATATGCAATTAAGAGTAAGATGAGAAGCTACGCAACGTTCGTGAAGCTAGAAGTGATCAAGAAGTGATCCTGCAACTACTTACGTTCAAATATAACACCATAACTGTGTTCACTTCCCAGACTCAGCGAAAAGAGACCATCATGGCTACACACGCGGTTCATGCATTTTAATTAAGTCAAGTGTCAAGTGCTCTACAACCGGACATTAACAAATTCCCATCTGCCACATAACCGCGGGCACGGCTCTCGAAAGTTTATACCCTGCAGGGGTGTCCCAACTTAGCCCATCACAAGCTCTCATGGTCAATGAAGGATATTCCTTCTCCCGGAAAGACCCGATCAGTCTTGGAATCCCGGTTACAAGACATTTCGACAATGGTAAAACAAGACCAACAAGACCACCCGACTGTGCTGACAAATCCGGATAGGAGCTGCACATATCTCATTCTCAGGGCACACCGGATGAGACAGACTACGAGTAAAACCAGCCCTCGAGTTTCCCCAAGGTGGCCCCGCAGGCGGCTTGGTTACCAATACTCAGAGGAGCACTGGCCCGGGAGGGTTTAAAATAAAGATGACCCTTGAGCCTACAGAACCCAAGGGAAAGGTATAGGTGGTAGGTAGGCAAATGGTAAAACCAAGGTCGGGCCTTGCTGGAGGAGTTTTATTCAAAGCAAACTGTCAAGGGGGTCCCATAACCCCAACCACGTAAGGAATGCAAAATCAAGGAACATAACACCGGTATGACGGAAACTAGGGCAGAAAGAGTGGAACAAAACACCAGACATAAGGCCGAGCCTTCCACCCTTTACCAAGTATATAGATGCATTAATTATAATAAGAGATATTGTGATATCCCAACATATTCGTGTTCCAACATGGAACAAACTTCAACTTCACCGGCAACTAGCAACTCTACAAGAGGGGCTGAGCAAAAGCGGTAACATAGCCAAACAACGGTTTGCTAGGAAGGTGGGTTAGAGGCTTGACTTGGCAACATGAGAGGCATGATAAACAAGTGGTAGATAGCGCGACATAGCGATAGAGTGGACAACTAGCAAGCAAAGATAGAAGTGATATCGAGGGTATGGTCATCTTGCCTGAAATCCCACAAGGAAGAAGAACGAGTCCATGAAGAATACAAACAGACGTAGTCGAACGGATCCTCACAATCGTAATGTTACCGGAACTATCAAGATGAAGCAACACCGGAAAGAAGCAAACAACATGGTAAACCAACAAGCATAATCATGGCATGATGCACAATCAAGTATGATGCATGTCCGGCTTAAAGAGGCATGGCATGGCAAAGTACAACAAACAACACTACAAATTAAGTGGAGCTCAATGTGCAACGAGTTGCATATTGATGAAACACCACATTCGATTATTTAGTTCACTCCCGGTTATGTACTCAACAATATTAAATGTTGTTAAACATGGCAAGAGGTGAGGCATAAGTAAGCTAACTATTTAGGCAAGTTTAAATGAGGCCGGGAATATCAAACAACAATTCCGGTAAATCCCCACATGCATATTTGGGATTTGGTACTGTTCTGCCCTAAACACAATTTTAGAGTTATTAAACATGCAAAGTAGTGCCACCATGTTAAACTATGCATTTTTATAGACAAGATGCATATAAAGTTTATTAAATTCCGAGTTAGGTTATTTAGTTATGAAACAAACCATTTTAGCATGCTGTTTATGAAAAATAATGGAACTAGCAATCTTAAAGATTTTTATCATGGATGAGAGTTGCATACTGTTAAAGAACATGAAAATCTGAGCAAGATGCATATATGACATGTTTCATTTGGATGCATGGATAATAAGTTATTAGCAATACAAAACAATGGCATTTCCTGTAATTATGCATGCACTGGAAAATAACTAAATCCACAGGCGGGAAAAACATTCGCGGGCCGGTTTGCAGCACAGTGCAACGGCCCGGGAGTGGATCAGGCCCACCAGACCATATGTGAGTACACGCTAAGGGAGAAAAATAAACAAAAACAGGGGCAAAAGAATTAGGGGGCACGCTGGGATTCGATCCTAGGATCTCCTGGAGAGAGAGGATCAGAGTGCTCACTGAATCAAAGGCCATGCATTCTTCGTGGAACACAGACGAACTGGGCAACGACGCCGACGAGGAAGACGGCGACCGTCGCGATCACAGGCCGACGGCAGGGTTGCAGAAAATGGTGAGTGTGTGTGTGGCGTGACGAGTGCGTGCGCAATTGGTGAAGTGCTTCGAGAATGAGCTCGAACAAGAGCTCGTCTCGGTCGCGGCAGCGAGGCACGGCGAGGCGCTGGCCATGCTGGGTGGTGCGAAGGTGCGGGCGTGCTACGCGAGCGTGGGATGTGACCTGCGGATGCTGTAGTGTGGACCAATGAAGCGAGCAGCGGCATGAGCATCGAAGCAAGTGGTCGCGAGCGCACGCAACGAGCAGAGAAGAACAAGGTGGGCGAGTAGAACAATGGGCGTGCTCGTCGGAGGAACTCCGGCGACCAAAACTCGTAGAGGAGGGCACCAAAAGATGCTGCACTACAAGGCGATCCTAAAGGTGCTATGGATGCATTGAAACACGGACAAAAACCTCGCCGGCGATGAGGTCCCGCGGTGCTGGGGCTAGAGCAAACCAACAATGAAAATCGAAGACCTTATATGCCCTACACGTCGGCGTGAGTGCAGCGAGAGCAAAAACACAAGTAGGGGTCACCAGAACTACGCCGACGACCATGCCGTGGTGGAGAAGCTCGGGTCCGAGAGGACATGACCGAAACAGGGCACAAACGAGAGGAGGACCATGCATGGGAGGTGATCGTGCTCATGTAGGGTTGGTTGCTGGAGTAGATCGAGCTCGGGGATGGCCGGCGGTGACGAATTACGATGGCGGTGTGCACCTATCAAAGATGAAGAAGATGAAGACAACAACAAGGATCTTGGCATTTCGCGATGATGAAGAGGAAGAAGACAACATCGTGGAAGAAGATCGCGTCGCCCTTGGGCCCTTCTGGCTCCTGGCCTTGCCTGAAGTCAGAGAAGACGACGACGAGGCCTCACAAACGACGATGGAGCACGCTCGGTGGTTCTCTGCTCCTCTGTTTATTTAGGAAGATAGAGAAACCAAGGGAAGGAAAGGGGTGGCAGTGGCGAGAGGGGGGGGGGGAGATTAAACCCTAGGGTGCAGGGCTGCGGTCTTTATAGGAGGGGAGGCGCGAGGCCGTGGTTGCCCTCGTGGCCATGTGCCTCTGGTCGAGGAGTTTTACTTTGAGGGGGAAACGAGCGAAGGAGGAGGAAGCACAGTAACGAAGGGAGGATGACATGCAGGCCCCGTGTGGGTGCAAGTGGCTGGTGGCGAAGGAGTTGCTACTAGGCTGCAACACTAGTGGGCTGACGGATGATGCTACTGGTGCTAGAAGGCTGTGGTCCAGGTAAAGCCATTCTCCTATTTCTTTCAAATCTCTGTTTATTTATAAATAAACAAATAGAAGAAGGGAAAAGATCAGGGTGTCTATGGAAGAATAAGGAGGAAGTAAAAATATTCCTGGGCTCCTCGATTTATGAAGGATTTTAATAAAATGGTTTGGGCATTTTTAAGGATAGAAAAATAATTCATGTTTGAATTAAATTCAAACTTGAGCCATTTTTGGACCCAACCAAAACACATCCAAATGATCTAAAATCT
Source organism: Triticum urartu (assembly GCF_056163025.1). Lineage (NCBI taxonomy): Eukaryota > Viridiplantae > Streptophyta > Magnoliopsida > Poales > Poaceae > Triticum > Triticum urartu. Next base: position 357,300,347 of record NC_141878.1, on the reverse strand, counting down.
GGAGAGGTGACTATTGGCATCATTTAGGATTTATAGGGAAAGGTTGAACATTTTCCTGAATAGTAAAAATATCACAAGAAAATATAAACGGAATAAAGAGGAAAGGAGAAGTTAGATGGGATAGGAACTTGGGTGAACTTGATGAATGGCTGCGGGTATGTGCATGGTGAAGATAAGGAGAAGAGGGTTCACACAAGAACACGCAAGAAAACTTAAATATGCAAACCAAGGTATGATGATCATGTTACAATGCAATAAAATGACAAGAGGCACATAAAAACATGAAGCATATAACAAGGTGAGATGAACATGGTGCAACAAGCAAAGATATGACAAAGCACTCAACATGATCATGGCATAAACATATAGGAATAAAATATGCAAAACAATTATGATAATGCAACAAACATAAAAACACACACTATAACAACGAAAAGAAGAGGAAGGCATCTGGGGGCATCGGTCTCGGGGCGTCACACGTATTAAAAAAATTGAATTCCAGTTCATAGAGTACACATATTTCGTATCTATGTCTATAGTAATGTAACACCCACAATGCGGCTATATCTCCCACGTGTCGGGGCACGACTTAGAGGCATAGCCGCATGGTAGGTTTGTCGCAAGAGGGGTAATCTTCACACAATCCCATGTACTGAATAAGAAAGGGATAAAGAGTTGCCTTACAATCGCCACTTCACACAATACATAAATAATCCATACATCATCCAAGGTACAATCAAAGGTCCTACTACGGAACCAAAATAAAGGAACACAGCTCCAAATGCTAGATCCCAGATCGTCCCAACTGGGCTCCACTACTGATCATCCGGAAAAGACACAAAATAATGATCAAGATCTTCATCGAGCTCCCACTTGAGCTCGGTTGTGTCACCTGCACTGGTATCATTGGCACCTGCAACTGTTTGGAAGTATCTATGAGTCACGAGGACTCAGCAATCTCACACTCGCAAGATCAAGACTATTTAAGCTTATGGGTAGGATAGGGTAATGAGGTGGAGCTACAGCAAGCACTAAGCAAATATGGTGGCTAACATACGTAAATAAGAGCGAGAAGAGAAGCAACGCAACGGTCGAGAACCTAGAAGTGATCAAGAAGTAATCCTAAAACTACTTACATTGAAGCATAACACAAGACCATGTTCAGTTCCCGGACTCCGACAAAAAGAGACCATCACGGCTACACACGCGGTTGATGCATTTTTATTAAGTTAAGTGTCAAGTTATCTACAACCGGACATTAACAAATTCCCATCTGCCACATAACCGTGGGAACGGCTTTCGAAAGTTTATACCCTGCAGGGGTGTCCCAACTTAGCCCATCACAAGCTCTCACGGTCAACGAAGGATATTCCTTCTCCTGGAAAGACCCAATCAGTCTCGGAATCCCGGTTACAAGATATTTCCACAATGGTAAAACAAGACCAGCAAAGCTGCCCAGATGTGCCGACAAATCCCGATAGGAGCTGCACATATCTTGTTTTTAGGGCACACCGGAAGAACACTACGTATAGCTAAAACCAGCCCTCATGTTTCCCTGAGGTGGCGCTGCAAGTGGCTCTAGGTTGGACCAACACTCGGAGGAGCACTGGCCCGGTGGGGGGGGGTAAAATAAGATGACCCTCGGGCTCCGGAAACCCAAGGGAAAAAGGCTTAGGTTGTTAGGCAAATGTAAAACCAAGGTTGGGCCTGGCTGGAGGAGTTTTATTCAAAGCAAACTGTCAAGGGGTTCCCATAACACCCAACCGTGTAAGGAACGCAAAATCAAGGAACATAACACCGGTATGACAGAAACTAAGGCAGCAATAGTGGAACAAAACACCAGGCATAAGCCCGAGCCTTCCACCCTTTACCAAGTATATAGATGCATTAATTAAAATAAGAGATATTGTGATATCCCAACATAACCATGTTCCAACATGGAAGAAACTTCAACTTCACCTGCAACTAGCAACGCTATAAGAGGGGTTGAGCAAAAGCGGTAACTTAGCTAAACAACGGTTTGCTAGGAAGGTGGGTTAGAGGCTTGACATGATACAATATGGGAGGCACGATATAACAAGTGGTAGGTAGTGCGACAGAGCAAACAACTAGCAAGCAAAGATAGAAGAGATTTCGAGGGTATGGTCATCTTGCCTGAGATCCCGCAAGGAAGAAGAACGAGTCCATGAAGAAGACAAAAGGACATAGTCGAACGAATCCTCACAACTCCGGAACGAAACCGAAGCTAACGAGAGAAGCAACACGGAAAGAAGCAAGCAATATAGTAAACAACGATCACGTAAACATGGCATGATGCACAACCAAGTATGATGCATGTCCGGTTTAATGAGGCATGGCATGGCAAAGTGCACAAACAATATTACAAATTAAGTGGAGCTCAATATGCAACGAGTTGCATATGGGCGGAACACCACATTCAATCATTTAGTTCACTCTTGTTTATGTACCCAACAATATTAAATGTTATTAAACATGGCAAGAGGTGAATCATAATAAAACTACCTATCTAGGCAAGTTTAAATGAGGCCGGATCAACAAGCGACAAGTCCGGAAAACGCCTCAAGTGCATATTTTAGATTTGGTATTGTTAAGCATGCAAGAAAAGTGCACCATGTTAAACTAGCCATTTTCTACCCCATTTACATATCAAGTTTAAATAAATCCGAGCTACGATTAATTAGTTATGAAATAAAACATTATAGCATGGCAACAGGCAAAATATATGCAAACATCATTTTAAACATTTTTAACATGGATGAAAGTTGCATGTTGTGAAACTAGACAAAATTCTAAGCATTTTTCATATATAATTTATTTTAATCTGATGCACGGTTAAAGAGTTATTAAATGCATGAAGTCTAGGGGTTTTCCTGTAAAACTACAGCCTCCACACAAATAGATAAATTCGCCAGGAAGAAAAAAAATATGAAACGGGCTGAAACTGGAGGGGCTGGGGTAGCTACTCACAGCGGGCCTTGGGCCGGTTGGTGGAGGAGGCCGGGCAGGCCAGATCTGGCTTGGGCCTTGGGAGCCTGCGGTGGGCTAGGCGAAGCGGAGGCAGGCTGAACTGTAGTGCTGGGCCTCGGGTGGGTCACGACCCACGTGGACGCCGACACGGAGGGAGACAGGATCGGGGCTCCTCCCGATCTAAACGACGCACTGCGGCGCTCGCTGGTGAGGGCGATGGGGACGACAAGGTCGGAGGCGGATCCGCTGAGGGGAAAGCAGTAGTGGCGGCGGAGGGTGCGAAGAGGCCTGATCTATGTCAAGGAGCTCACCGGGGATTCATTCCCGGCGACGGCGAGGGGTCCTGCGACAAGCTCGCCGGAGCTCCATGTCAGCGGCGGCACGGGGCGGGATACGACATGGAGGAGAGAGACTCAGGGCGGAGGTGAGCAGGCGACATCGGACGACGGAGCTGGAGGCGCACGAGGACGGCGGTCGCTGTCGCAGGGCGAGGTCGCCGGAGGGCGGCACGGGAGCAGCAAGGCGTAGGAGGGAGGCGGCGGCGCGCGCGGGGGCCTCATAGCCCAGATCGGGGCCTGGGCGGGCCTGGCACGGGCCTGGCAGTCCCGAGCAGTGTGGGAGGCTAATGGGCGATGTGGCACGACGAGAGAGGTGGAGGGCGCCTGGCCGACGGCGACTGGCCAGTTGGGCGGCGGCAAGTGGCACATCTGAGGTGGAGGCACATGGAAATTGAGGAGGAGGTGGGAGGCTAGAAGGTAGGGCAGGACTAGGCTGCCAAATTTGGAAGGGGAGATGTATATATAGGGTAGGTGCTAGGCTTAGGGGGGTTTTCATCTGTTTTTGGACCGTTCGATCATCATCGGACGACCCAGAGCGGATGGGTAGGTAGGTGGGCTAGATGGACTGTGTAGAGGTGTTGGGCTGAGAAGAGAGAGAAGCAGAGCAGCCCGGCGGCAGTTTTCGGAGACCGAAAACTTCCAACGTCTGACCGTCTATAATGCCGCTATAGTTATACGTTGGGGCATGAAACGGACTCCGAATGCGATGAAACTTGGCACGCGGCCTACCTACAACATAACAAGACCGCATGCCAACTCTCATCCCATTCCGAGAACATTTTTCTATCCACTTATAAAATAATATTTCAGACATGCCGCGGGCGTGTGCAAGTGTGTCTGGGCTCAGAACTGACAACGGAAGCAATGGGGAGACTGGGACGGATGCAAGTTTTGAAAACATGATGATGCAATGCACATGATGACATAGCAAGGTGCAACACGAATGCGAAAGACATGGCAACAACGCGCAAAACTAGAAGACACCTGGCGCAACGGTCTCGGGGCGTTACAACACTCCACCACTACAAGAGGATCTCGTCCCGAGATCTAGGGATGGCACCGGAGAGAAACAGAAGAGGAAGAGAAAAGGTAAAACTAAGTTTCTTCTTGGACAAGAGTGAAACCAAAGAACCTTGCAAGGTTGAACAAATTGAAAGAAAAAATACAATGAAGATGAACATAGTTGAAAACACTCCATGAGAAAAGAGGAACAAGGAACATTTACTAGAATCTTGTAGGTTGAAAGACATAAGAAAAAGGGTTCCAATGGACAGGAAGTACATGCCAGCATTCCGGATGAAACGAGATGTACAAGGAAAGATAAGGATCAATTACGACAACGGTTTGGTTGGAAATGGAAGGCAATAATATGAACTTAGCCAAATGAAAGCACTTGAATGAGACTCCGGTTAGAAGAGGAATGAAATCCACAACACTCCAGTTAAAAAAAGATAGAGAAGGAATAAGAATGATATAATTTGGACAACACTCTGACTGTAAATGGAAGGAATTGAACATGATCTTGACAAAACAAGATGATGGGTCGAAGAGAGCAACATCCCAATGCCTCCGGAACAAATGTAAGAATGGAATCAAAAGAACGGAGGAGAAAACCACATCTTCTACCTCAAATGATCTTGGAAAAGCATCTTTAGGAGAAGGGTCTAACGGAGTTTTTGGAAATCCAACAACCAAAAGAGTAAGCTTGTTGTGGGCTTATGGAAAACATCTCGAGAACTTGAGGTGAAAATTTTCCACTAACGAAAAAATAGATTGGATTAATATGTACAAGGGGACGAGAAACTTATTTCACAGGGAGGATAAATGAAGAACTTGGGTCATTTATGAGCACCATAAATAGCAACAATCCTTAGGGAAGGCTTAAGGTGAAATATGACACAAGATGATGCCAACAAAGAGATTAATGGATTTAAAATAGCTCATTCTTGATAACTTGTGAATCATGAAACACAAAGGGAAATTATCAACAATGACATAACATCACCTCAAAAGATGAGATATGAAAGAATTACGCTTCGGAATGCAAGATGAAGAATGCTTGAACTCCTCAAATCAAGAAATGTGTTAAGCACCATGTTTAGTTTTACAGTATAGCTTGGCGGATCTTAACTTCGAGGGATATCTTGAAGAACAATTGAAGAATGAAAAGAATCCTTGACGAAGAACCATGTTGAGCCTCCATGAAGAACTCTGGTAATAAAAGAATGATCAAAAATGAGTGAAGGATGAAAATAATAAGATTGAAGCCTTGCAATGATTGGATGGAGCTTTGCGATGAGGTAAAGCGGAAAACTTGGAACTTCGGAAAGAAAAGATGAAGCAAGTTGGAACCAACAATTTCTTCCTCATGAACAAACTCCGGAAGAAGGAATTAAATCACTTTGAGGAAAACAAGAATACGATTTATTGTATGTTTATCCTTCATCAAATTAAATTGATGACAAGCAATGGATTTGGCATACTACTTATTCTCGTAGAAAGGATTAAGAGAGATATATCGTAATCTTGAGAAGGTCTTCAATGAACCACCGGTAGGATTGAAATGACGAATAAATTAATATGATAATGAAGGAAGAGAAATCTTGAATGAACCACCGTAAGAATTGAAAATGAAAGTAGCAATGGCACAAAACACCGGGAAGAATTTGAAAACAAATGAAGATGCTTGCTGGGATTTAGATACATGAGAATGAAGAGATCAAGAACTGATTAGAGGATATTTGAATGATGCACCGGTAAGATTTGGAGAACGAGAGCTGAAAGCTGGAATTAATAATTCTGAGATGATGGGCTTCGGAGAATCAAACTGAAAAGACTCCTGAATTGCTCGGAATGGGTGAAAATAATTCTCATAATCGAAAACAATTATGAGAGAATGGCATCAAGCTAGAACCATGAATCTTGAAGAGAATGGAGCAAGATTTAAGAGAAACTCTTCTTCGGTCTGCACAAACCCGAGAATGACAATGAGAAACACCACCATGAATTGTTGAGGCATTCTGGAATGACAATTAGGAAGGTTGAACCAACGGCGAAAAGAATTTGAAAGATCTTGGAGAAAGGAATTTGACTGATGGTAACTCATTCTTACGTCAAACTTTGAGAGAATTTGACTATAACTTCGGGAAAATAGGAAGAGTTAGGTAAGATATTGGGAAAAGACCTGTGGGTTAGGGCCCACTAAAAAAACACCGTTGAAGAGATTGCTTGAAAAGAGATTGCACCAGTTGAATTAAATGGCTTGAATGAGATAACAACCTCGGAATAGGTTGAATGAATGCAGAGTGGAAACACGAATCTTCGAGATATCTTCAGCACTCCAGAACAAATGAATAGCGAGAAGTGAATGATTAAGAGGTGCACCGTCATGAGAAAACATTTGAAACGAGGAAAGGATATGATCAACAAGGCTTGACTTCAATCCACCGGAGAAGAAAGAGAACAAAGAATGATGAACTTGAAGCTTCGTTAGTATCTTCCTGAGAATCACCAGATAAGAACTTTGAAGGAAAAGAATGAAGAAACTTCACATCAATAAAAGGATACTTGATTAAGAAGTCTGAGTCCTTGAAGAAAAAAGGGTGGGAGGGTGGGAAAAACAAAGGCAACTTGGAACAGATGAAACAAACACCGTTGCAAAGAACTGAGAATTTGATCTCGTGAATGTTGGAATGATCGGATCCACTTGAAGATAAACACGCCGGTTGGAAAAGGATTGACATGACAATCTCGATAATCATGAAGGATTAGTATTAACATAGAAATATGAGAATATCGCTTAGGAAAGGTATGGAATCAACACTTGACATCGAAGCAACTCGAATACCACAAACCAAAACAAAACAAAGGATTGGCTTGCAGAATAAGCCGAAACAAAACATATGAAAGAGATTTCGTCCGAAGTTTTCGTGCTGGGGCCCACACGAGCTCGATCGTATAGCACCATCACGTACAAGGCAGTGCACATGACATACGAAGCGTCCCCGAGTCAGCATAGCCAAGGACTCTTTAAGACACAACAAGACCACTGTAAAACCAACCATGGATAGGCAGACCACTAGACGTCGAACCCCAATCTCATATCATGCATCTGTCGGAAAGATATCCTAGGAGCTACTTGAATTCCCACTTATAAACTCCTGAAACTTTATGGTTATGCAATCAGGTGTTGGGGATACAGGGGAAGCATAATATCTCACCCAAACTAACAATCCCTACATCCAGCTGCATCCATCCTTCAACACATAACCAAGAAACCTTCAGAAATCATGTACCTCAACCTTCGAAAAGCATTCGTAATACAAGTTATGGAAATACTCCTGAACTCCCGCCCCAGTACTGGGGGGCGTCAAGGTTATCTCACCAACAACTGCATAAAAGAGATTTTCGATGTCGGCGAACTCAGGTATTCCAGAACTGCAATGATAAAATTGTGACAAGAACACCTCGTAGCTCAACTCCCCGGGACACTGCCACCACCCCTAAATGTCAGGAGGCACCAAGAACAATGTTCTCGTCACAAGACTATCAGAACGATTCCAAGATACTCGCGTGATCCTAAATTTTTTTGGTGAAATTTGAGGAGAGGAGAGTCAAAACTTCTACGTTAGGAGGCCTCACCAGAGCGACGAAGGGACTGAGGAGTAAAAGAATCCTACGCTCTGTTACATATCATCCTAAGACTCAAAACATTTTGGTCTAGACTCAACAACGTCAGCGATTCGATCAAGCAGGGTGCTCCTAAGTCGGGGATGGCTCTGATTACCAACTTGTAACACCCACAATGCGGTTATATCTCCCATGTGTTGGGGCACGACTTAGAGGCATCGGCGCATGGTAGGTTTGTCGCAAGAGGGGTAATCTTCACACAATCCCATATACTGAATAAGAAAGGGATAAAGAGTTGGCTTACAATCGCCACTTCACACTATACATAAATAATCCATACATCATCCAAGGTACAATCAAAGGTCCGACAATGGAATAAAAATAAAGGAAGACAACCCCAAATGCTAGATCCCCAATCGTCCCAACTGGGCTCCTGTAACACCCACGATGTGGCTATATCTCCCACGTGTCGGAGAACGACTTAGAGGCATAACTGCATTGTAGGCATGTTGCAAGAGGGGTAATCTTTACACATCCCATGTACTGAATAAGAAAGAGGTATAGAGTTGGCTTACAATCGCCACTTCACACAATATAGAAATATAGCATTACATCATGCATATACAATCAAGGTCCGACTACGGAACCAAAATAACGACAACTCCAAGTGCATAAGATCCCCGATCGCCCCAACTGGGCTCCACTACTGATCGTCTGGAAAGGAAATGTAGTAACGTCCTGAGTCCTCATAGAACTCCCACTTGAGTTCAGTCGCATCGCCTGGAATGGTATCGTCAGCACCCGCATCTAGTTTTGGAAGTAAACTGTGAGTCACGGGGACCCAGCAATCTCTCACCCTCGCGATCGAGACTATTTAAGCTTATGGGTAGGGAAAGGTTGTGAGGTGGAGCTGCATCAAGCACTAGCATATATGGTGGCTAACTTACACAAATGAGAGCGAGAAAAGAAGGCAAAGCACGTTCGAGAATCTATGATCAAGAAGTGATCCTAGAACTACTTACATTCAAGCATAACACGAGACCATGTTCTCTTCCCGGACTCCGCCGGAAAGAGACCATCACGGCTACACACGCGGTTGATCCATTTTAATTAAGTTAAGTGACAATTTCTCTACAACCGGATATTAACAAATTCCTATCTGCCCATAACCGCGGGAACGACTTTCGGAAGTTCAAATCCCTGTAGGGGTGTCCCAACTTAGCCCATCACAAGCTCTCACGGTCAATGAAGGATATTCCTTCTCCCAGGACGATCCGATCAGACTCGGAATCCCGGTTACAAGACATCTCGACAATGGTAAAACAAGACCAGCAAGACCACCCGCTGTGCCGACAAATCCCGATAGGAGCTGCGCATATCTCGTTCTCAGGGCACACCGGATAAGCTAAGAGTACGGGAGCCAACGTAACCCAAGTTGCCAAGGGACGGCCCCACACGGTGCTCTAGGTTTGACCAACACTTAGAGAAGCACTGGCCCGGGGGGGGGGTTAAAATAAAGATGACCCTTGAGTCCATGAAACCCAAGGGAAAAAGGCTAGGTGGCAAATGGTAAAACCAAGGTTGGGCCTTGCTGGAGGAGTTTTATTCAAGGCGAACTGTCAGGGGGTTCCCATTATAACCCGACCGCGTAAGGAACGCAAAATCAAGGAACATAACACCGGTATGACGGAAACTAGGACGGCAAGAGTGGAACAAAACACCAGGCATAAGGCCGAGCCTTCCACCCTTTACCAAGTATATAGGTGCATTAAAGTAAACAAGATATAATAATGATATCCCAATGATAAACATGTTCGAACAAGGAACAAACTCCAATCTTCACCTGCAACTAGCAACGCTATAAGAGGGGCTGAGCAAAGTGGTAACATAGCCAAACAACAATTTGCTAGGACAAGGTGGGTTAGAGGTTTGACATGGAAATATGGGAGGTATGATAAAGCATGTGGTAGGTATCGAGGCATAGGCACAGCAATAGAGCGAGCAACTAGCAAGCAAAGATAGAAGTGATTTCGAGGGTATGGTCGTCTTGCCTGCAAAGTTCTCCGAGTTGACGTAAGCTTGATCCTCGTAAGCATACTCAACGGGTTCCTCGATCACGTACTCGTCTCCCGGCTCTACCCAAAACAAGAACACAAGCAAAGGAAACCACAATCAACCATGGTGCAATGCGCAAGCAACATGATGCAAAACATGGCATGATATGCGGGATGTAAAATGCAATGCATATGCATGCTCCGGAAGGAAAAGATTGAGCCAGGCCTCAACTTGGAAAACCAAGTGCGCTGCTAGAAAGATGAGTTGATTTCGGTCGAAATCGATATAAAGATCATCGAAATCGGACGCACGGTTTGCAAATGGCAAGCAAAACAATAATGGCACAATTCTGCGATTAACAGCACGATGCCATCTAAAATACAACAAGAAACTAAGCTACTGCACTCGAACATAGCAACAAAGCACATGGCAGTGATCCACTCAAGATGGTTGACAAAATATGAACACTGAGCTATGGCTAAATCACACAATAGCAGGTTCAAACAAGCATGACAAAAGTGCAAAAGATATCAGGTTCACAGACTTGGTGAAAATAACATGTCAGGAATTAGCATCAGGAAGCAATGTTTAGAGCAAGATAACAACATGCTACAGGAACATATCATGGCAAGGCAAGGCATGGCATGAAACTACTCAAAGCATATAACAAAAGTCCCTTACTGACCATAAGCCAAAAAGGATCAGAAGATATGATGGCACCTATGTAAACATAGCAAGTTTCGTTAACAGATTCAGACTTAGCAGAAAACTGGGCATGGCATAAACAGAGTTACGTAGGCATGTTTGCCAGCTCGATGGACTCACCACAAGGCATTGCATGACAAACTAAGAATACACCCAGCAAGAAGACATGTTCAAGAAGCTAACCATGGCAAGAACAATCTCATAGCATGCATGGAACAACTACAAAAACCTTGGCAAAATTGATTAACATGTAAACAATCTGCCAGGAATATTTTATAGCAAAAGTAGAGCAAGATTGAGTCATGCTAGGATACTCCCCAATTGCAAACAAAGACATGGATGGATAGAACATAACAATATCTCAAAATCATCCTTAGTGAACATGCTCAAAAGAGGCATGGATCACTCTGTAGCAACATGAATACATGGCATAAAAATAACATCAGGGAAATGACTTAGAAGAATTCTGAGTCCCTGAAATCAGCAACATCATGAGAGCTACTTTGCATGCTTGTTTCACTCAACAAAGTGCACAAAGAGACATGGCATAAATACTAGCATGTAGCAGGCAAGAAAATGAAACTAACCATGGGACAAACACCTACATAGCATGGTTGAAATAAATCACACAAAAATTAAAAAAAAACAGCCTCATGATGCAAAATGCCATGTTCATGAACTTGCTCAAATGCAAAAACCAAAGCAACCACTGGATTGGTGGGATTTTTCGACCCCAAAAACATATATAATATGTTGGGGTTGCTGTAGAAAAATCATCACAAATGCGTTAAGTCTAAAACTACCTAAAAAGGAAACTGACCGAAATGGCCTTTCCTTATTTGGAAACGTCCAGAAATGGACTTGCCTAATTTGGAAAAGACCTGATCTGGAAAGACCCAAAATGGACAAATGCCCGTTTGGGTTAAAAACCAGGGCGTGCAGATGACAGGTCGGCCCGTGGGTCCACGTGTCAGGTGAGTGTGAGTGTGGGTGCACGGCTGACAGGTGGGACCTGGCCTCCGTCTCGCTGACCATTGGGTCCTGGCTTGGGGCCCCCAAGGTGGTGACGCATGCGCGCGGGAGCAGGGGAAAAATAGAGGAGGTGGTCGGCGGCGACTGAGCACGGTGGAGCCCTCGCCGAAGTTGCTCCGGTGGCCTAGCAGAGCGGCGGAAGGACGCAAAAGGATCGCGAGAGGATCCCGCGTTCTCGGGTGCCACTAGCCGCACCGGACGACGGCGGAGTCGACACCGGCGACGAGCTACAGAGGTGGTGATGGTGCGGACGCACGCGGCTAGGCGGACAGCTATGCGAGCAGCTAAGGGCGCGGATCGAACCTACTCTAAGTGGTGAACACGACGGACACACGTAGACGGGCAGCGGGGGACGGAGCACTCGCTGGAGACGAGGTCCGACGACGGCGACTCAGGCGGACGGCGCGGGGCTAGCTAAAGCATGCAACAGAGGAGGCGAAAGGGACATGACTGAACAGGGGCTTACCACTGGTACGATAGTGTGCTCGGTTGGCCGGGAGGTGGACGAAGACGAGCATGATGGCGACCGAACACCTACAGATACCGCAGGGACTAAGAGGAAGGAGACAACTCCGTCTTGGCGTCCTGAGGTGAAGTAGTGGACGCCGGGGACGTAGTCGACGCCGGGGAGGAAAACGGACACGATCGCCGGGGTTGAGGTGGTCGAAGATCACGCCGGCGACGAGCTCGCGCGCTCGGATGCGCTTGGAAGGTGGGTGGCGTGGCGAGAGGGAAGAGGGGAAACCCTAAAAGCGCATGGACATGGAGAGGGGATAAAAGGGGGGATAGGTCGAGGGTTTGGAGCGGCGAAACTCTCGGCCTTGGCCATGTACGCGCTCGCAAGGGGGGGACCGAGGTGGAAGAGAGGTGGGTGAGGGGTGTAGCCAAAGACGCTATCGCCTGGGGCCGGCTTTGCCACGTGGAGAGAGGCTAGCGGGGGTGCGGGCGCGCGCGGGTGAGAAAAGGCAGAGAGGGGGTCTCGAGCGGGCTCGCTGGCGCGCTGAGCTCGCTGGCGCGGGGCTAGCTGGGCTTGCCTGGGAGGCCAAGGCCCAGTTGGGTGCTGCTGCTGCTGCTCTGCTTCTCTTCTTTTTTCTATTTTTCTTCAGACAGAAAAACAAAAGGAAAATCACAGGGGAAAAGAAGAGGAGTTTAAGTAATATAAAAATATCCTGATGATCCTGAATTTGTGTAGCATTTAATAAAATTGCTTTGGTAATTTTTAAAGGTATAAAAATATTCCAAGTTTGAATTAAAATTCAAACTTGATGCATTTTTGAACCCAACCAAAACAATTCTAAAAGAGGTGAAATTTGGCAGGGGGTTTCAAGGCATGGTGCTATAATTTTGGGAAAAAGATGAGCATTAAAGGAGGAGGGTAGAGGTGCACTTGTCAAAGAAAGAAAAGAGGGGAAGAGGTGGTGATGAATGAAGGGGAGAGATGATGCTTGGATCCCAAGGAACATGCCACAATGCAACATGCTACAGATGAAGATGCACATGATGAGGCCATGATGCACAAGATGTACATGATATGAAATGCATGACAAGAACAAAAACAAAACAAAGGCAAAACCCAATCATGAATCTCATAACTTAAGGTCGGAAATGGCAAGAGTTGGAATACAAATATGGAAAGTTACATCCGGGGTGCTACAACACTCCACCACTATGAAAGGATCTCATCTCGAGATCTAGGACTGGAAAAACTCCGGATATTCGGAACAGAGGTGATCCTCGCGTTCCCAGGTGGCTTCTCGGTCGGAATGATGTGACCACTTCACTTTTAGGAATTTGTTAGACTTGTTGCGAGTCTTGCGCTTAGTGTCTTCAAGAATAGCAATAGGATGCTCATGATAAGACATGTCTTCTTGGAGATCAATCTCTTCGAAGTTGATGGTGCGGTCAGGAGTCTTGAAACACTTGCGAAGCTGAGACACGTGAAACACGTCGTGCACGTTTGCAAAGTTGGATGGAAGCTGAAGTTGATAGGCGAGATCGCCTCTTTTGCCAATGATCTTGAAAGGACCCACGTATCTAGGGGAAAGCTTCCCTTTGATACCAAAGCGACGAGTACCTTTCATTGGAGAGATGCGTAGGTAGACATGGTCTCCGATCTCGAAAGCCAAGTCACGATGCTTGCTATCATAGTAACTCTTCTGGCACGATTGCGCGGCTTTGAGATTGTCACGAATGACTTTGCACATTTTTTCAGCCTCTGTGATCAAGTCATTGCCAAGAAGTCGGTGTTCACCAGTCTCTGACCAATTAAGAGGAGTACGTCACTTTCTGCCCGAACTCGCTTGGAAGCTGTTGTTGTAGGAGAACTTGGCATATGGAAGACAATCTTCCCACTTCATAACGAAAGAAATGACACAAGCCCTGAGCATATCTTCAAGAATTTGATTTACTTGCTCGACTTGGCCACTAGTTTGAGGATGGAAGGCTGTGCTTAACCGAATGCTGGTGCCCATAGCCTTCTGGAAGGAATCCCAAAACTTAGAGGTAAAGATGCTTCCACGATCTAAAGATATCAACTGCGGAATGCCGTGCAAGGAGGCAATCATGGAGGTATATAGCTCTCCCAACTGAGCTGCTGTGATAGATTCTTTGTTAGGAAGAAAATGAGCCACTTTAGTGAGCTTGTCGATGACAACGAAGATAGTATCATTGCCACGCTTGGACTTGGGAAATTCAGTCATGAAGTCCATCTCAATATGGTCAAACTTCCATTCTAGAATGGCAAGAGGTTGGAGGAGACCAGCTGGCCGTTGGTGTTCTGCTTTCACTCTTCTGCAGACATCACATTCATTCACGAACTGAGCAATCTCGCGCTTCATTTGTGTCCACCAATACGACTTCTTGAGGTCATGGTACATCTTTGTACTTCCAGGATGAATAGATAGGAGTGAATTGTGAGCCTCGTTCATAATGACTTTACGAAGGTCACCCTTGGGAACAACAATGCGATCCTCAAAGAATAGAGTATCTTTGTCATCAAGGCAATAGAACTTGTACTTGGGTTGGCTCTTGGCAATCCCATTCTTCACCTTCTTCACCATTGCATCAAGAAGTTGTGCCTCACGAATCTAATCTTCCAAAGTAGGAGAGACTTGGAGGTTGGCAAGGAATCCTTGAGGAACAACTTGGAGATTAAGTTTGCGGAAAGCTTCACAAAGATCCGGTTGGTAGGGCTTGATAATCAAACTATTGCAGTAAGCCTTCCTGCTCAAAGCGTCTGCAATGACATTGGCCTTGCCTAGAGTATATTCAATACTCGTATTATACTCTTAAATCATCTCGACCCAACGAGTCTGCCTGAGGTTGAGGTTGGGCTGAGTGAAGATGTACTTGAGGCTCTTATGATCAGTGAATATGTCCACTTTCCTTCCCAACAAGAGATGTCTCCATGTTAAAAGAGCATGGACGACTGCTGCCAACTCGAGGCCATGAGTGGGGTAGTTCTTTTCGTTGGGCTTCAACTGGCGAGAGGTATAGGCCACAACTTCCTTTTCTTGCATTAAGATAGGACCGAGACCTTGCAGAGAAGCATCACAAA
Source organism: Triticum urartu (assembly GCF_056163025.1). Taxonomy (NCBI): domain Eukaryota; kingdom Viridiplantae; phylum Streptophyta; class Magnoliopsida; order Poales; family Poaceae; genus Triticum; species Triticum urartu. The sequence goes on along the minus strand of NC_141878.1, from coordinate 357,285,044 downwards.
AAACCCCAAATGGTTTGGATTCATTAGGAGGAGTCAGAACTGGAGCTGTGACTAGCTTCTCTTTCAGGGTGTTGAAAGCGATGTCACATTCAGGCATCCAGACGTACTTCACATGTTTCTGGAGAAGGTTGGAAAGAGGCTATGCGATCTTAAATTTTCAACGAATCTTCGACAATAGCTTGCGAGCCCAAGAAAGTTGCGGAGCTGCTTCACATTCTGAGGCGGTTCCAATTCACAATTGCAGACACCTTCTTAGGATTAAAATCTATGCCCTTGGTGGAGATGATATGCCCAAGGTAGAGAACCTCATCGAGCCAAATCTCACACTTTGAAAACTTCGCCTAGAACTGATGTTCTCTGAGTTTGTCGAGCACCAATCTCAAGTGTTTGGCATGATGCTCCTTGTTGTTCGAAAAGACCAAAATGTCATCGAGATAGACCAAGACGAAGTCATTTGTGTAGGGGTTGAAGATGAAGTTCATCATGCGAGAGAATGTTGGAGGAGCGTTGACAAGGCCGAAAGACATGACAATGTATTCATAGGAACCATAGCTTGTTCTGAATGTTGTCTTGGCGATGTCTTGTTCATGAATGCGAATCTGATGATAGCCCATATGGAGGTCAAGCTTGGAGAATACTTGAGCACCTTTGAGTTGTTCGAAAAGCTCATTGATGTTGGGAAGTGGGTACTTGTTCTTTATGGTCTTCTTGTTCAATGGACGATAGTCGACACAAAGTCGGTCCGTGCCATCCTTCTTCTTGACAAAAAGAACACCACAACCCCAAGGAGAAGAACTTGGTGGGATCAGACCCATACGCTCTTGTATATCGAGTTGTTTCTTCAGCTCCTTTAACTATTCTGGTCCAAGCTTGTAAGGACGTTTGCAAACAGGTTCCGTGCCAGGCTCAAGATCAATGACGAATTCAATTGGCTGGTGAGGAGGCATTCCTGGAAGCTCTTCTGGAAAGACGTCTTGACATTCGCAAACGACTGGAATATGAGAGATGGCATCCAGCTCGCCCTTCTCACTAAGAGAAAACAGTCGAATGGTATCGTCACGAGCGGCAAATACGATCACATCCTCAGACGAATGTGTCAATTGAATCTGCCTGGCAGCACAATCCAGTTGAGCCTTGTGCTTAGAAAGCTAGTCCATTCCGAGAATAAGATCAATATCCGAGTCACCAAGGGCCATTGGAGAAGATAGAAACTTATAGTCACCCATCTTGATTGAAACATTCGGGATCATCGTGGTAGCCCTCATAGAGTTGGCCGGAGAAACCACTCCCATAGGTTTACCCAACATTTCCGAAATGAAGTCATGCTTTGAAACAAATGATCTTGACATGAAACAATGCGATGCACCAGTATCAAAAAGGACTTTCGCAGGAGTAGAGGTAACTGGAAAGTTACCATGATCACTTCTGAAGAGTCCTTTGCCTGAGCTGCGTTCACCATGTTGACCTTTGCAAACTTGGGATTATGCTTCACCACTACATTGCTGGCAGATCTCACAGGAGGAGGAGGTGGAAGACGCCTCTGGTTGAAACATTTGTTCGCATAGTGCCCCTTCTGCTGACACTTGTTGCACGTAACCTCTGAGAGCGGCCGGTGATACGGAGCACTTCACCTTGGAGCATGAGACGAAGCTTTGTTCTGAAAGCCTGGGTTGGGTGGGTGGGAAGATCCATTGCCACCTTTGCTCTTCTGTTGATAAGGCTGATGGAACGGAGGAGGAGTAGGCAAACAGTACTTTTGCTCCTTAGCTGCCAATTGAGTTGAAGAAGAAGGAGTTGCATCCCTGACTCTCTTCTTGGAAGCATCACACTTGAGCTGAGCGGTCTCTTGCTTTAATGCCATGTTGTAGAATTCATCATACTTTTTCGGCTCAAAATGCACGAGAGCTAGTTGCAGATCTTCTCTGAGGCCACCTCTGAACTGATAAATCATGCTCTTCTCGTCAGGGACGTCTTGCTTGGCGAAGCAAGCGAGCCTCTGGAACAGGATGTTGTATTGGTAAACAGACAAGCTGCCTTGCTTCAGATTGCAGAACTCCTCACGCTTACTCTCAACAACACTCTAAGGAATGTGGTGAGCTTTGAAGTCTTGGCAGAAATCATCCCAGGTAATCACACGACCTCCTCTGGAATCTTTGTATTGTTGATACCACTCAACAGCTTGGTCTTTGAGTTGGAACGAAGCAAACTTGACAAAGTCCTCAAGCCTGACGTTGCTACACTCAAAATGTTTGCAGATATCCACGAGCCAATCATCAGCGTCTGTGGCCTCGACACAGTTACTGAAGGACTTTGGCTGGTTTGCGAGGAACTGGTTGAGGGTAGAAAACTGAGTTTGCTTGTTGCCATGGCCTTGATTTCCTTGGTTGCGCTCTAGCAAGAGTTGCATAATCAGCTGCATGTTAGCGTTGGTAGCGGCCATCACAGCTTGCCATGCCTCCGGAGGTGGAGGTGGTGGCGGAGGTTCAAGATTCTGACGCGTTGGAGGAGCCATCCTGAAGAGGGTGACATCCGTTAGCATCTTGAAAGACATATATTCAAGCTGAATCAATGGATCGAAATTGCAACATATAGCCTTAACATTCGAACAAAATGAACGAATGAATTCCAAATTAAATATCACATTTCCATAAATTGAGAAGCCACTTAGATAGAGGTAGATGAATAAAACAACAAGGAACGGACATGAACAACTACTTGGTAAGTATTACCCAATCACAAACCAAATATCTGCGGAAGAAATACTAGAGCTACATGAATTCCCACCTATGAAACTCCTGAAACTTTCCGGTTATGCAATCAGGTGTTGGGGTTACAGGGGAAGCATAATATCTCACCCAAAACTAGCAAATCCTACATCCAGCTGTATCCATCCTTCAACACATAACCAAGAAACCTTCAGAAATCATTTACCTCAACCTTCGAAAAGCATCCGTTATACGAGTTATGGTAATAATCCCGAACTCCCGCCCCAGTACTGGGTGGCGTCGAGGTTATCTCACCAAAAACTGCATAAAAGAGATTTTCGATGTCAGCGAAACTCAGGTATTCCAGAACTACAATGATAAAATTGTGACAACAACACCTCGGAGCTCAACTCCCCGGGACACTGCCACAACCCCTAAATGTCAAGAGGCACCAAGAACAGTGTTCTCGTCACAAAAACCATCGAAACGATTCCAAGATACCCGCGTGATCCTAAATTTTTTTAGTGAAATTTGAGAAGAGAAGAGTCAAAACTCTACGTCGGGATGCCTCACCAGAGCGACGAAGGGACTGAGGAGTAAAAAGAATCCTACTCTTCGATATATATAATCCTATAAGACTCAAAACATTTTTCTAGACTCAACAACGCCAGTGATTCGGTCAAGCAGGGGGGCTCCTAAGTCGGGGAAGGCTCTAATTACCAACTTGTAACACCCACGATGCGGCTATATCTCCCACGTGTCGGAGCACGACTTAGAGGCATAACCGCATTGTAGGCATGTCGCAAGAGGTGTAATCTTTACACATCCCATGTACTGAATAAGAAAGAGGTACAGAGTTGGCTTACAATCGCCACTTCACACAATACATAAATATAGCAGTACGTCATCCAGATACAATCAAGATCCGACTACGGAAACAAAATAAAGACAACCCCAAATGCATAAGATCCCCGATAGCCCCAACTGGGCTCCACTACTAATCATCTGGAAAGGAAACGTAGTAACGTCCTGAGTCCTCATCGAACTCCCACTTGAGTTCAGTCGCATCGCCTGGAATGGTATCATCGGCACCTGCATCTGGTTTTGGAAGTAAACTGTGAGTCACGGGGACTCAGCAATCTCACACCCTCGCGATCAAGACTATTTAAGCTTATGGGTAGGGAAAGGTTGTGAGGTGGAGCTGCAGCAAGCACTAGCATATATGGTGGCTAACTTACGCAAATGAGAGTGAGAAGATAAGGCAAAGCACATTCGAGAATCTATGATCAAGAAGTGATCCTAGAACTACTTACGTTCAAGCATAACACGAGACTGTGTTCTCTTCCCGGACTCCGCCGAAAAGAGACCATCACGGCTACACACGCGGTTGATCCATTTTAATTAAGTTAACTAACAAGTTCTCTACCACCGGATATTAACAAATTCCCATCTATCCATAACCGCAGGCACGGCTTTCGAAAGTTCAAATCCCTGCAGGGGTGGCCCAACTTAGCCCATCATAAGCTCTCACAGTCAACGAAGGATATTCCTTCTCCCAGGACGACCCGATCAGACTCGGAATCTCGGTTACAAGACATCTCGACAATGGTAAAACTAGACCAGCAAGACCACCCGCTGTGCCGAAAAATCCTGATAGGAGCTACACATATCTCGTTCTCAGGGCACACCTGATAAGGTAAGCGTACGGGAGCCAACGTAACCCAAGTTTTTTTTGAATATGTACTGCAAGGCAACAGCCTCACAGCTCTTTATTGAAAACAACAAAGAACAAAGTCCTATTACAAGTCCAAACAAGAAGAGAAAAGAGGAAGACAGAAATACTTACAAAGTTACAACCCAAGCAGGGCAAAGAAAAACACTACCTAAGGAAGGTTAGAGATCCAGGTTAGAAGGCTATCCTTGTATTTACATTTTATCCTATGAGAAAGAAGGGTTATGTCATGGATGAAGTTATGCCTCCATGCTGTGAAAGAAGGTGTCTCATTCCTGAAAACCTTGCCATTCCTCAAGATCCAAATGTTCCAAGCTGCTGTAAAGACCACTTCAGTGAAGAAAGAATGCCCAAAATCCTTCCTAGCCTTTACTGCCATGTTGTAAGTTGTCATCCCAGGCTGTGGGTCCCAGATAATCTGCAAGTAATTCCAGACTCTAATGCTAAAATTACAAGAGAAGAACAGATGTGCACGATCTTCATGGATCAGATATGGACATAGGACACAAGTATGATCTTCCACATGCCAATGCCTTTTGAGTAGCATGTCTCTGGTGTTTAAACGATCTCTCAGCAGTAACCAACCAAACATTTTGATTTTCAATGTACATGAAGATTTCCAAATCCATTGGAAGATTGGATCAACAACAATATGCTGATGCTCATACACATAGAAGGATTTGGGTCTGAAACAACCCTTATGAAAAGGCCAAATCCATGCGTCATGAGTTGCAGAGCAAGAATAATCATGAGTCAGCTGTTGAAGACATTCAAGCTCAGCAAAGGCCTGTGTAGAGATGGGCAAATGCAAATTTGACAGAAACTCCTAGGAAAGCACATCAGACACTGAAAGTTGCTCATCAATAACAAAGGAGAAGAGCCTGGGAAATTTTTCACTGAGACAGGAACCCTTAAGCTCAACCATCCATCTGTCAGACCAAAAGAGAATGGACCTGCCATCACCCAACGCTGGAGTAGCCATCTGACGATATTTGTCAACCAATTTAAACACATCACGCCACCAAAAAGATCCACAGAGCGTGGTAGTATGAGGGACAGAGTTGGCATAGTAGGCATTCCAAATAAGGCCAACCCAGGGGATGTCATGATGATTATAAAATTTGTGCAAGAACTTCATAAGCAGGGCCTCATTCTGCACCCTGAGATTAAGCACACCAAGACCCCCTTTGTTTTTTGGTAAGCATACCAAGTCCCAGGCGGCTAGAGATTGTCTCGGAGTATCAGAGTTTCCTCTCCATAGACATTGTCTCTGAATCCTTTCAATTTGCTTCAAAATTCCAGTTGGGATGACTAGTGTACACAGGAAGTATATAGGCATTGATGTTAGAACAGAGTGGAGCAACTGCAACCTGCTACCTTGATTCAGAAAACATGAAGTGGCAGACAATCTTCTTTCAATCCTATGCACAAGGGGCATGAGGTCTTGGATTGAGGGCCTTGTAGTCCCCATGGGTAGACCCAAGTAAGTAAAAGGCATGGTTCCTATGCTACAGCCAAGAATTGAGGCCAACCTGTTAGCTTCATCAGATGACAAGTTCATAGGCACCATAAGGGATTTTGTAAAATTCACAGATAATCCTGTTGTCGCAGCAAAGACATCAAGCATGTCTTTAAGATCAAGCAGTTGGTGATCAATAGCAGGCAACACAATTAGTGTATCATCAGCATACTAAACAATGGGGTAATCCTGGCTGTTGGAAGGGATTGGCAAAGTCAGAATTCCTTTACTGCACATGTCATTGACAACAGACTGAAGCAGGTCAGCGGCAAGGACAAAAAGAAGAGGTGACATTGGGTCTCCTTGCCTGACTCCTCTCTTACATTTAAAATGGTTACCAGGAACACCATTAAGAAGCACAGAAGAAGAGCCAGAAGACAAAATAGTTTGCATCCAGGAGATCCATTTTTCATTGAAACCCTTGTATCTTAAGATTCTAAGAATGGCATCATGTTCAATAGTGTCAAAGGCTTTAGTAAAATCCAATTTCAGCAGCACTATTGGTCTCTTTGAAGCATTACACTGGTGGATATACTCAAAGCACCAAGCTAGACAATCCTGAATAGACCTGGATTTAATAAACCCATATTGGTTTTTATGAATACAGGAAAGGATGACCTTCTGCAACCTGTTTGCCAAAAGTTTAGTGAGGAATTTCAAACAGGTATTTGTCAAAGATATTGGCCTGTAATCATTCAAACCCTCAGGTGAAAGCTTTTTGGGGATCAAGGTTATGGGAGAACTGTTGATACACTCCAAATCAAGGTGCCCCTCAGACAACTCTTTGACCAGTTGATGAAAGTCATCTTTAATTATGTGCCAACACTTCTTAAGAAAAAGGCCAGTGAAACCATCTGGCCCAGGTGCTTTGTCAGGAGGCATTTCCTTAATAACACAATCAATTTCCTGCTCAGAAAAGGGCTTGGTCAAGTCATCTAGTCCCTGAACCTTCTTAATAATATTTGGCATATCAAAACCCAATTGTGTATTATTTGTGCATCCCATCCTTTGCTTGAACTCCTGCAAAAATAATCTAGCAATTGATGCATGATCAGAGGTCACTTGCCCATCATCAGAAGTTATACTAGAAATAGAGTTATTCCTGTATCTCTCTGTGGCCATGGCATGGAAAAATTTGGTGTTTTCCTCTCCCACTTTAATGTTTCTAATGGTACATCTCTGCTTCTAGTAGATAAATTGCAACCTTAGAGTTTCCTCCAAGTGTAACTTTACAATTTTCCTGAAATTTTCCTCAGGCCCAGACAAAGGCCTTAACTCCTCAAGACCATCCAGACAAAGAATTACTTTATTGCAGTTGGAAATTAGAGCCTTGACGGTAGAAAGGCTAATGTGCCAGTGTTTGAGTGCCTGCCTGAGAGCTTTGAACTTTGCAAATATTATAGCAGCAGAAGATCTCTTATGAACTGGTCTATTCCAAGATTCACTGACACAATCAAGAAAACCAGGCAAATTAGTCCAGTAATTTTCAAATCGAAACACTTTGGCCTTGGGAATAGTGGTTTTGATTTGCACTACACATGGCACATGATCTGAAGTGGTTCTAGCCAGAGGAAGGACCATAGTGTTAGGAAAAGAACATGTCCCTGAAGGGGTTGTAAAAAACCAATCAATCTGTTCAAGCAAAGGAGCAGTTTGCATATTTGTCCAAGTGTACCTTCTGCCCTTGATAGGTAATTCAATTAAGCCCAGATGCCCAATAACCTCATTAAAGATGAACATGTCATTAATATCACCACCTGGTTTATTCCTATTATCCATTGATCGCATGAAATTGAAATCACCCAATAACAGCCAGTTAGCATCTTCAGGGATAGTTAAATCATGCAACTAATTAATAAAATTATCTCTAGCTGGATTTTGATAGGGTCCATAGACTAAAACTAGAGTCCAGGTTTGGGAGTTATGAACAGACATGAACTCCACCATAATACCAAACTATTGGACTCAATTAGCTTCCCAGCAAACAAAGCAGTATTCCATACGACTAATAACCCACCCGAGGCTCCAGACGAAGGCACGTGGATAAACTGATCAAAACGGCATGGATAACACTTACGGATGAAACGCTGATCAATGGCCTCACATTTTTTTTCTTGGAGGCAAACAATGGAACAAGCACTCTCATCAATTTTCTGACGAACTGCACGCTTTCTGTCATATGGATTCAAACCTCGCACATTCCAACAAAGAACTTTCCAATCTCTAACATCATTGTGATTCATTACAGACCATAATTAAGTAACAGCAAAAGACTGTCACATAATGACAGTACCAGTTCAGCCAAGGGATAGCATAAAAGTTCAGACAAAGCCTAAAAGATAAGTGCAGATAAATGGTTTTCACAAGGGTTAACCATAAACCCCACCAAATGAAATGATCAGCTATCATTGGAGCTAGGAGAAGCAGAAGACTTGCAAGAAGAAGCCTCAAGCTTCTCCTTAGTGAGCTTCTCCGGCCCAATGCCGAGACGAAGGCCAACCTGCTGCAGCACATTGATTGGCGTGGGCGGCGGCACAGTAGGTTGATCTGCATCGTGAGGAGGAGCCCGCGGTAGTTCACCATCCACAGTAACCTTGCGCTTCTTCTGGGGCTTTGCTGTAGGTTTCTTCATAGGGGACTTGGCTGGAGTAGAATGCCTGAAGCCATCACGTAAGGCTGAGAGCCTGGCACTGCGCCTAACCTCAGACTCAACAATCACAGACTTTGGTTTACGAGCACGAGCTGGACGCTGACTTGGGGCTGCAGAGAAATTAAAGGCATACATCTCAACCACAGACAACGCTGGGTCAACCATGGCACAATCCTCAGCAACATTGTCAAAACAAAGTGCACGAGCAACAGGAGGCTTCCTTGGAATATTTACCATCCGACAAACAGGTGAAGGATGAAAAACCAACTTGTTCTTCATAGCAGAGTAAGAAAAAGATAACTCCCAAGAGCGCTTAGACAATAGAACTCGTTTGAAAGGACTGAAGAACTGTAACCCTCGAGGAATGTGCATTGTATCAAAGACTGGCATCATACGCTGAAAAGATCTTGTCCATTGCATTACCGGAGGAAGCTCTGGTCTGAAAACTGTCAGAACTTGACCAATAACAACGTGAGGTTGGATCAGAGGAGGCACATAAGCTGCCACAACACCTTGCTGATTATTGACAGATCCCTCAGTAGAATCAACAGGCCCCGAGTTCTCTAAAACCACTGATTCTTGAGAAGCAAGTAGTGCTTCATCCTCATGAATCTCCTCAATAATGACATTGTCATGCTGGGTATGAGGCTGCGGATCATCATTATGAGCATGAGGGTCCTCATTCCAACCCAGCTCTGGAAACTCAGGCATGACAAAGTTAACATTTTCAAAATGCATGTTCCCGAGCAACTGATGAGGGTTTCCATTGAAAGGCATCGGATCTTCATCAGCTGGCATAATGTCAGCAAATTCTGCAGAGAGCACATAGATAGGTGCTGTCCAAGAAAGACGCGTAGCTCCAAAGTCTGCATACTCACGATAGACAACATCCCTAGGTACTTGCTGAGGGCTTGGGAAAGAAACATAAACAAGAGTCCTGACTAGCCGCGAATCATCCTGATGCCAGATATGAAAACGACCAAAGGTGCTAACTGCCTCAGAAATATGCTATGTTGTGCGGTAGTCCAAAGGAACACCTAACATCATAATCCAGCCCCTACGAAAACCCTGAATAGCTCTGTGATTGATGCCTTGATCATGAGGAACAAACCGAACAAAGTGACCATTGCCAAGATCATAAGGAGGATGATTTATAATGGCATGCCTAGATGCAGGAGATCGGAACTCAAACAAACCTACACCCTCAATCCATTGCTGATCACTAAGAACGTCATGGTGAAGCTGAGTCATCACAAAGTCACTAACCAGTTGCCCGAAGTGATGAATCTGTCCGGGTGGCGGCGGAGGCTCAACAAAGCCAATGGCAAACTGCTCATGGCGACGGTCCGGCGCAATGGCTGGAGAGTAGAAAGTCCGAGGCACGCAGGTTGGCCCTCCATCGATGAACTCGAACCCTGGTGGAAGGAACTCAACAGGATCCAGTGGAAAATTTGCCATGGCTTGCTTTGGTGGAGGTGGAGCAGGTTGGTGATGCACGGGAAGTGGTGAAGACGTGATGTGACTCGTCTGCGCCGGCGCGTGGGTCGTCTCTATACCCGAGGAGTCCCTAGGCGATGGAGTAGTAGGCTGACTCGTGGCGGGCATGGGAATCAATAGTGGAGATTTTTCTGGATTTTGTTTCGTGTGCTTAACTCTCCAAACATAACCATTATCCTGGGCCCAATTAATGCAATCCCGATGACGATGACCATAACGTGAGCAAGCCAGGCAAACAGGACAAGAGACCGACAAGTGGCCCCGCTGGTGACAGTTGGAACAAGTTAGAACTCGGTCCACCATGTCATTGACCATCTCATCAAACAAAACAACAGCTTCCTAAGTAGACGGGATATCCATTGGCTGGGTGGTGGGCTGTAGTCCGTCATGGAGGGCTGCCCAACATGGGATGCAGGAGAATCAAGAGCAGATGAGAACAAACTAACCGCCTCAGGTGAATTCCTTTGAATCCGCGGCGGGTCAACAGAACCGAAAGTAATCGATGGAGAAGCAACAGTCCACTGGAGATTCACCGGCGGCGATGGTCGAATGATCAAATGCTCATTTGCCGGGACAACATATCCAGCATCATAAAGAGTATCAATACAATCCCGCGTGGCCGGATATCTATAACCCTTGCATGCATCATAGCTTTGGAACGTTGCAAAAGACATTTTCTTTTGAACAAAACCAGAAGATCTAAAAGAGGACTTAGACGGTGGTTTATGCATAGCGATCATCCCAAGCGCCGCCCGTCTCTTAGATGGGCTAACTAAGATCCATTCCGCATCACTTTGCAACTTCCAAAGTTTAAACTCTCGAACCCAATTTGGTCCTCCACGGCCCCATAGATTAAAATAACATTTGAATTGCGGGCAAGCAAAAGATCGAAGATCAACAATAGAGAAATCAACTTGCTTGGAAGAAACGTTGAAGGAATAAACCTTGTCACGTAAGCATGAGACACCCAACTCGATCGCAGATCCACCAACAGCAGCCTCTAGAGCCGCCGCCACAGAATGATCATCAAGCCTAAAAACATGACGGCTAAAGGACACCACCAACGTGAAGTGACCTGTGTCCTCCGTAGGGTGGACCGAAAAACCAGTAGATCTGAAAACTTTATCCGCAAACTCCAAACCCTTGGAGAAGTCCAAGCCAAGGGTTGATCCCGATGAGAAAACCATGACCCCTGAGTGAGGGGGAGACGCCGGAGAGATTGGTAGGGAAAGATTAGGGTTTTAGTGGTGGTGGGAGGAGATCGCCGGAGGTGGGGTGGGAGGTGGGAGGTGGGAGGGGGGAGACGCCATTCCTCCGGTAGGTCATCTTAACGTAACCCAAGTTGCCAAGGGACGGACCCGCACGGTGCTCTAGGTTGGACCAACACTTAGAGAAGCACTGGCCCGGGGGGGGGTTAAAATAAAGATGAACCTTGAGTCCGCGAAACCCAAGGGAAAAAGGCTGGGTGGCAAATGGTAAAACCAAGGTTGGGCCTTGCTGGAGGAGTTTTATTCAAGGCGAACTATCAAGGGGTTCCCATTATAACCCGACCGCGTAAGGAACGCAAAATCAAGGAACATAACACCGGTATGACGGAAACTAGGACGGCAAGAGTGGAACAAAACACCAGGCCTAAGGCCGAGCCTTCCACCCTTTACCAAGTATATAGGTGCATTAAAGTAAACAAGATATTGTCGGATTTCGGGTTCCGGCAGACCCTTAAGGTTCGAACTCTGGGGTGCACGCGAATATTACGTCTTCTACCTCTCCGTCTTGCAAGGATCTAGGCTATTGAAAGAACTGCACAAGAGGCACAAGGTTTATACTGGTTCGGGCCATCGTTGTGGTGTAATACCCTACTCCAGTGTGTGGTGGGTGGATTGCCTCTTGGGGCTGATGATGATGAACAATACAAGGAAGAACAACCTCGCGAGGGTCTGCTCCTGGCTGGGGCAATGAACTGCTGGGAGGAGTTCAGCCACCTTTCTCTCTCTCTCTCCCTCTCTATGCTTCCAACTTCTCTATCGAGTCTCCCCTACCTTTTTTCCAACCCCCTTAGCTCTGTGGGCGGCTGGTCCTATTTATAGAGGCCCTGGTCCTCTTCCCAAATATTGAGCGGGAAGGGAGCCAAAAATGGCGGGCTAATTTGAAGGGGGACAGCAAGTATCAGCTATCCTGACAAAAGTAGTCTTCGCCTGCACATAGCTCTGGTGATGACGCCGTCTTGGGCTCCACGGTGACCTCCGTGTCGTAGTCCTCCTGGTCTTGGTCTCGTTGCACCGAAATGGCAACCTTTGCCTGATGCCTCGGTACTCCGCAGTTGGGCTTGCTCCCTTTGCACCAAAGAGGAAAGGAGGATGCTGCGAGGTCTGGCACCTGCCTGGCGCCTTGAGTCGTCATGGCTTGCATCACGGGCACCTCGCGAGGTATCCCGCCTTGATTTCTCTGCCTCCTCGTGAGCCAGCCTGACGAGGCCGCGCCTGAGGAAGCTCCACGTCGTCCGCCCCGCGAGGCTTGGCCCCTCGCGAGGGTCTTGAGTCTTGTGTTGGTGAAGATGGGCCGTGCTGGGCCCCCTTTGAGCCACGCCGCAGGCCGCAGGCAAGCAAGTCTGGGGACCCCCGTTCCCAGAACGCCGACAGTAGCCCCCCGGGCCCAAGGCGCGTCCGGACTTGGCCGTGCTGAGAGGCGAAAGGGCAAGGGCGAAGCGACGCGGGCCCTAACAGCCTGCGGCCTTGGGCGCCACGTGGCGGTTGATTGGACGCAAGTGCTTCAGCAACCGCGCAGGTTGATAAAGGAGCGGCATTTGCCCAGACTTTGCCTTTTGCTTTCTCCGGCTGCTGCTCAGATCCCCTTTCTTGTGCCTCCCCTTTCTTCCTCCAAATTTCCAGATCTACTACGGCTACGTGACCTAGGAAGCCATGGCGCCTCGTCAGCCTCCGGCCGAAGCTTGGTACTCTCCTGCTCTGGACTTGCCGAGGATCGCGTGGCCTTCGCAGACATGGAGAAGAAGGCTCGTGCTTCGCTGAAGATGCTCTACGCCAGTGGCCTGGAGAGCCCGCTAGCCGGCGCCAAGGACGGCCCCGCCAAACTGCTTCCCTTCCTGGTTCGTGCTCTTGAGGATGTCACCCTTGGCCTTGGCCCCACGGCCGAGGCCGAGGCGCGTGTCCTGTCTTCTGCTGCGCTGACGCGGGTCTTCACCCACATCTACCTTCGCGACTCGAGCGCCGACCTCGACAGCCGGTTGGAGCCAGTAAGCGGCGAGGGTGCTGCCGCCGCTGCCGAGGCCGTGAAGGGTCGCGCGGAGGCTCTGCTGGGGAAGTTCCGGGCCTTCAGTACCAAGTCGAAGCAGGATGCTGCCGGTCCTGCTGCTCCATGAGGCGGGGCCACCCGCGCTGCTCTACCACCGCAGAGTGACTCCCCTACCGCTCCTGTCCAGCTTTTAATTCCTGCACATGCATCATGCCTCGGGGAGGCGTTTAAACTCGCATTTGGTATTGAGACGACAGTATGGACTGTAATATTTTCTTTTAAATTCCTTGAATTTTATGCTTTTCTTCCCTACTTGCTTGTGTTCTACGCCGGCAGAGCCCGGCCCCGCGCTTACCTCACCTAGCATTAGCCCCGACCGGAAACCAGGACGGGACCAAAGGAGTGAGGGGCTACGGAGACAGTTAGGCTCCTGAGTCGCGATGCTCAGGAGTCCCCCTTGGCGCACGAACAACAAGTAGGGAGGTGTGATGTAGGTGGATCTTCTGTTTTACGTCTGCAGAGCCCGACTCCGCGCGTACCTCACCCAGCATTAGCCCCGACCGGAAACCAGGACAGGACCAAAGGAGTGAGGGGCTACAGAGCCAGTTAGGCTCCTGAGTCGCGATGCTCAGGAGTCCCCCTTGACGCGCAAACAGCAAGCGATGAGGTGAGATGCAAGTGGGACCACCGTTCTACGTCCGCAGAGCCCGGCCCCGCGCGTGCCTCACCCAGCACTAGCCTTTCGGAACTAAGGAGTGAGGGGCTACGGGACCAGTTAGGCCCCTGAGTCGCGATGCTCAGGGGTCCCCCTTGATGCTCAAACGGCCTTCATACCTTGGCTCCGCTCGGGGAGAGACGCGCGGCGAACCAGGCCCGAGGGGCCTGGTTGGGTGGCGTACGTCTGGGCGTGACCCAGGCGCAGCCCCCGTGCCCAGCTCCCTCGCACGGCGCTCCCGAGGGGAGGCGTTGCGATGAGGCTAGACACTAAGCTCTGGGCTCCCTGAGGTTGATGCGGCCCGGGCGCCACCCTCAGTTGTTTATCACCAGCGCGGAGCATAGCGCTTCGGCATGTGTATGGGCATAGCCGCTCCTCGGCAGTGTCGTCAGCCAACGTGGAGCATGGTGCTTCCACTGGTACGTGGGAGGGGGCTCCCCTTCGGGAGGAGCCCCCGGGGCGTGTACAGCCCCGCCCTGACGCGTGGACGGCACGGTAGGGCTAGGTGAGGTGTATCTGGGCACCCGTGAGCCAGCGCGGGACCCACGGGGCCCTACCTCTAGGCGGGTTGCGCCTGGCACTGGGCCTTATCTTGTGCTATGTTCCTGCAAATTTGGTTAGATGCCGGCACTCTACGTCCTCGGCTCCCGTTCCTCGAGCTTGTCTCAGCCGTCGCTGGTATGCCAGGCTGCGATGCCGTGGACATGGCCAGAGGGTGAGGGCTGGAGAGCCAGTAAGAGCCCTGAGTCGCGATGCTCAGGTACCCCCCCTTTAACGTGCAAGTGGTCGACATTGAGAAGAAGAGGTGCCGTGGACAGGCATCAAGTAAAGCATGACGAGCGAATGCATAGCCGGAAATAAACGCAAGGGAGATACATGCCACTGGGCCTGGCCCGAGTGACTTGGGGATGATGCAGCCCGAGGGGCGCCCCCAACAAAGCAAGCTAACGACATGAAATAAAAGGGATAGATACCGCAGGGACGGACCCACGCGGCCTGGGAACGATGCAGCCCTGGGAGGGCACTCCCAGTTGGAAATGAAACTTGTAAGATGTCACTTGAAGGTGTCGAGGGCGAAGGGGTGTTGGTGCAGCAGACTCGGTGGGCTGCGGAAGTCGATCCTCACGAGCCCCCAGGCCCAGGAGCCTCGGGTGGCTCCGGAGGTACTGGTAGCTCTTCGCGAATCATCTCCATCTCCGCCAAGGCTGTGGATCGCCTATCTTCTTGAGCCTCCATGATGCCCCTCATGAGGCGCTGGCACGTTGCAGCCGCGCTCGGCAAGCCGTAAGGCATGCGGACGTAGCTGTGGGGCGGACCCCCACAGCGCCCCACTCGTGAGGGCCAGAGGCGCTCCATCGTAGCGACTTGGTTGAGCCCTGGTACGTCGATGCAGACGCGCAGCCTACCATCCTCGCCTGGATGGAGAGCCACAGCCGGTAGACGGCGGCAACCCCTCATGATTCTTGATTCCTGTAGTTCTTGAATGGCCTTGTCGACGAACTCCTGCGGGTCTGACCTTCCTTGGCTTGCTCCTTCTTGAGGGAAACGTGCTTCGTAACACGCCTCCATGTGGTGCCCAAGCGCCTCCCTCGTGACCTTGGCCAGGTCGGTGGCCCTCCAGGGGAGAGCCCCCGAGCCCTGCCTGAGGAGGGCGCGAGGCGCGCTTTCCTGTGCGATGGAAGGAGGTTCCCCCTAGGCAGATGCGGGCCCTGAGGGGCCCGCCTCCCAAGGGGCTGGTACGGACGATGTCTTCTTCTTGGGGGTGGTCTCGGGAAGCCTCCTGCTTCCGCGATCCGGGTCTTCCAGTGATGCGGCCTCAAAGGCTCGCTCCAGGGAACACACTGCATCCTTCTCTTCACAGGGCACCGTGATGACTCCACCACTTCCTGGCATCTTGAGGACGTTGTAGCCATGGTGAGTTACGGCCATGAACTTGGCCAGCGCTGGGTACCCGAGGATGGCATTGTACGTCAGGCGGATGTGGGCGACGTCGAAATCGATGAGCTCGGTGCGGTAGTTGTTGCGTGCCCCGAAGGTGACAGGGAGGCGGACCTGCCCAATCGGGACCGTTGAGCCGTCGGTGACTCCGGAGAAGGGCTTGGTTGGCTGAAGCTGGTCGTAGGGCACTTGGAGATTGTTAAACGTTTCCACGGACAGGATGTCGGATTTCGGGTTTCGGCAGACCCTTAAGGTTCGAACTCTGGGATGCGCGCGAAGATTACGTCTTCTACCTCTCCGTCTCACAAGGATCTAGACTACTGAAAGAACTGCACAAGAGACACAAGGCTTATACTGGTTCGGGCCACCGTTGTGGTGTAATACCCTACTCCAGTGTGTGGTGGGTGGATTGCCTCTTGGGGCTGATGATGATGAACAATACAAGGAAGAACAGCCTCGCAAGGGTCTGCTCTTGGCTGGGGCAATGAACTGCTGGGAGGAGTTCAGCCACCTTTCTCTCTCTCTCTCTATGTTTCCAACCTCTCTATCGAGCCTCCCCTTCCTTTTTTCCAACACTTTGCTCTGTGGGCGGCTGGTCCTATTTATAGAGGCCCTCGTCCTCTTCCCAAATATTGAGCGGGAAGGGAGCCAACAATGGCATGCTAATTTGAAGGGGGACAGCAAGTATCAGCTATCCTGACAAAAGCAGTCTTCGCCTGCACAAAGCTCTGGTGATGACGCCGTCTTGGGCTCCACGGTGACCTCCGTGTCATAGTCCTCCTGGTCTTGGTCTCGTTGCACCGAAATGGCAACCTTTGCTGATGCCTCGGTACTCCACGGCTGTGCTTGCTCCCTTTGCACCAAAGAGGAAAGGCGGACGCTGCGCGGGCTGGCACCCGCCTGGCGCCCTGAGTCGTCATGGCTTGCGTCACGGGCACCTCACGAGGTACCCTGCCTTGATTTCTCTGCCTTCTCGTGAGCCAGCTTGACGAGGCCGCGCCTGAGGAAGCTCCACGTCGTCCGCCCCGCGAGGCTTGGCCCCTCGCGAGGGTCTTGAGTCTTGTGTTGGTGAAGATGGGCCACCGGGCCCCCTTTGAGCCACGCCGCAGGCCGCAGGCAAGCAAGTCTGGGGACCCCCGTTCCCAGAACGCCGACAGTAGCCCCCGGGCCCAAGGCGCACCCGGACTTGGCCGTGCAGGGAGGCGGAAGGGCAAGTGCGAAGCGCCGCGGGCCCTAACAGCCTGCGGCCTTGGGCGCCGCGTGGCGGTTGATTGGACGTGGGCGTCTCCACTTCCCGATGGCGCCTCGACAACTGCACGGATTGGACAAGTCCCTGCATGCAAAGCGGGTCATAATTACCTGCGATTGTGGGGGCCGTTGGTTGGCCATCGCCAGCCATAAGTACGGGCCGGTGCACGCCCTTCCAGTTCATCCCTCCTTGCTTCTCCTTTTTGTTTATGGCCCCGTCGAGGAGGTTCCCAGCCGTCGAGAAGGGGAAGGCTTGCCGGGTTGAGCCCGCCTCTCCCCCACCCAACCGCGGCCGAGGGCGCCCTCGCAAGCATCCTGTGGCCACCACGGTGGCTCCCCGCGTCCGTGGAGGCGATCTTCAGCACGGAGACGGGCGGATTGCTGCAGCCGGGGGGCGCGCTCCGGCTGCGCGTCCCCCCAGGTCACGCGTTCGTGCTGCTGAAGCGCTGCCGGAGTTCGTCGTGTGGTCGGTGGAGCCGACTAACACCCGGCTCCCGCTTCCTCGCTTCCTCCTCGGCGAGTTTCCGGTCGGCGCCCCGGGCGGCCTCTGGCTCCAGGCCGACGGCTGCTGCAACCGGGCCTCATGGGTCTCCCTGGAGGTCTCCGCGGCCGGGAGCCTGTCCCTGGCCCGAGGTTGGCAGACGTTTGCCCGTGCGCTTGCCCTGAGCCGTCGGTGCACCCTACACTTCAAGTTCGACGGCGACGCCACCCTCCACGTCAGGGTTTTTGGGGAAGATGGTCGCCGTGCAGGGTGTTGCCCCGAGGGTGACGACCGCGGCTGGGAACCCAGCTCCGGTGATGATGGAGGGAGCAGCGCTCGCGCGGCTGGCGGTGTACGGGGTTCCTCAAGCTTCTCCAGTTCTTGTTCAGGCGGCGACTCCTCTAGCGGTGGCCGCGATCAGCCTCCACGCCGTCGTGTCTGCTTCGGGGCGGCAACGTGTCCGCACGCCGCCGCACCCTGGTGAAGCGCGAGAGGGAGTCCACCTGAGCTCCGGAGGCAGCTCGGGCCTTCCCCATGGGCCGGTGTGAGGCGAGCCGCGCCGGATTTGTTCTTCCTTTTCCCTTTTTCCTGCGTAACAAAAACAATAGTGCGGAGCCTCGCGGGGGCGTGTTTGGGTTATCGCTGTTAATCATCGTTTTGCTTTCGTTACCGTTCCTTCCGGCTATGTGCCTGAGCGTGGATAGTTCCTGACCCCGGCCGTGAGGGGGGCGACCGACCCAGGCCCTTTGTTTGTGTCGCGGTGCCCGTGGGGCACGGATTGGAGGGGTGCTCCTGTAAGGGGCCCAGGTCGCGAACTCTTTGAATGACTAGGATAGGAACGCTCGCGAGGGAGCTCAAATGCCCCCCCTTGCGAGGCCTTGCGCAAAAGAAATCGAGGCAGGAGAATGAAAAGCCGAGGAATCGCAAGCCAAAGATGGCAACAACTTCAATAAAACTTCAAATGCGAACAAACAAGCCAACTGCAGAAAGCAACTGAAAAAGCCGCGTCCGGCACCTAATCTAGTCTTCGACGTCTTCTCACAAGCGCGGAGCTCAGTGCTGCCACTGGGCGTGGGTGGGAGCCCCAGGGCCTGAGGCCGGCGCTCCTGAGACTCCGGGGCGTGTACAGCCCCACTCATTATTATGTGAGAGTGTCACGGGCGGCGAGCTTCACAGGCGTTGGCCTTCTTCATAGGCTCCAGGACTTTCTTCTTAGGGGAAACGAGCTTCACAGGCATTCGCCTTCTTCACAGGCCCCGGGCCTTTTCCAAAAAGGATGATCTTCACAGGCATTCGCCTTCTTCACAGGCTCTGGGCCTTTTCCAAAACGCGATAGCTTCACAGGCACTCGCCTTGCTTCATAGGCTCCGGGCCTTTTCCAAAACGCGATAGCTTCACAGGAACTCACCTTGCTTCACAGGCTCCGGGCCTTTTCAAGGGTAGAACCTTCGGAGGTGCTGGATGTTCCATGCATTCTAGACCGGCACTCCCTCGTGAGTCTCCAAGCGCGCGGAGCCGGGCCTGGAAACATGAACAACCTTGAACATGCCCTCCCACATGGAAGAGAGCTTGTGCAGTCCCTCCCTGGAGAGAACCCGCCTGAGCACGAGATCTCCTACCTCGAGAGTCCTGTGACGGATGTTGCGGCAGTGATATCGCCGCAGCGCTTGCTGGTACCTCGCCGCTCGCAGCGCGGCTTCTCGGCGACATTCCTCCCCTAGCACAAGGTCCATCCCCCGCATGGCGTCCTGCTGCGCCTCGTTGAACGCCAGGACCCACGCGGAGCGACGTCTGACCTCGTGTGGGAGGACCGCTTCCGCTCCGTAGACCAGGAAGAACGGGGTCTCTCCAGTCGGTTTGGTCGCGGTGGTGCGGATGGACCATGGCACGGACTGAAGCTCGTCGTACCAACCTCTGCCACAGGCCTCCAGCTTCTTCCTGAACGTCCTGGTCTTGAGGCCCCTCAGGACCTCCGTGTTGGCTCGCTCGGCCTGGCTGTTGCTTCGGGGGTGCGCCACTGAGGCGTAGCATATCTGCATTCCAAGGTTAGCACAATATGTTTTGAAGAGGTTACTGGTGAACTGCGAACCATTGTCCGTGATGATGCGGTTCGGCACCCCGAACCGGCTCACGATGCCCTTGATGAACTTGATCGCGGAACCCGTGGGAATGGTGCGGACAGCCTCTACTTCAGCCCACTTGGTGACTTTGTCCACGGCAACGTAAAGGTAGCGGTAGCCCCCTGGCGCCCGAGGAAACGGGCCCAAGATGTCCAGCCCCCAGACCGCGAATGGCCACGAAAGGGGGATAGTCTGCAAGCCTCCTACTGGCTGGTGGATCTGCTTGGCGTGGAACTGGCATGCTTCACAAGCTTTCACTAGTTCCACGGCGTCGTTGAGCGCGGTGGGCCAATAAAACCCACTGTGGAACGCCTTGTCGACGAGGGTCCGCGATGATGAATGATGTTCGCAGTCCCCGCCGTGTATATCTTCCAGTAGTTCCTTCCCTTGCTCCCTGGAGATGCAGCGCAGGGATACACCATTTGGTCGCTTCCGGTAGAGCTCTCCGTCTTTGATGCAGTATGTCGTGGCCTGGCGTGCCACTCGCTCCGCTTCCTCCTCCTTCTCCGGCAAGGTCCCTTGCGCTAAGTAGCTCCGGAGCTCCGTGATCCAACATCCCTCCTGAGGTTCCATCGTCAGGAGCAGGCGCGCTCCTGAGGCCGGGCCACAGGTTGGAGCTCCCGAGGTAGGTGGTTGGGGGAGCTCCTCCTAGGGCTGAGCCGTGTTTGATAATGACGGCAGAGCTGAGGGCTTGAAGAGCCGCTCCTCGAAAACGCCAGGCTCCTGGGGTAACCGTCTGGACGCACGTTTGGCGATGTCGTCGGCCTCTTGATTGGTGCCACGGGGCACATGCTGCAACTCCAACCCCCAGAATTGCTTCTCCATCCTGCGGAATTCCGCAAGATAGGCTTCCATGTGCTCATCCCTCGGCTCGTACACCTTGTTGGAGAAATTGACAAGGAGCTACGAATCGCCCTTGATGGTGAGGCATTTCACTCCCAGGGCGGTCGCGGCCTTCAAGCCCGCTATTAAACCTTCATACTCCACTATGTTGTTGGAGACCTTTTCGCCTTGCTGGAAGCAGAGTTGCATGGCGTAATAGAGCTTGTCCTGTGTGGGCGATATAAGCACCGCCCCAGCTCCAGCGCCATGCCTGGAGAACGCCCCATCGAAGTACATGACCCAGCCTTCTGGCGCCTCGCTTCCCGGGGATAGGGACCAATCCTCATCGGCCTTGAGGCCTGGCGCCTCCGTCCACTCTGCCACAAAATCCGCCAACGCTGCTCCCTTGAGGGAAACGTGCTTCGTAACACGCCTCCATGTGGTGCCCAAGCGCCTCCCTCGTGACCTTGGCCAGGTCGGTGGCCCTCCAGGGGAGAGCCCCCGAGCCCTGCCTGAGGAGGGCGCCGGGCGCGCTTTCCTATGCGATGGAAGGAGGTTCCCCCTGGGCAGATGTGGGCCCTGAGGGGCCCGCCTCCCGAGGGGCTGGTCCGGACGATGTCTTCTTCTTCTTGGGGGTGGTCTCGGGAAGCCTCCTGCTTCCGCGATCTGGGTCTTCCAGTGATGCGGCCTGAAAAGCTCGCTCCAGGGAACACACTGCATCCTTCTCTTCACAGGCCACCGTGATGACTCTGCCACTTCCTGGCATCTTGAGGACGTTGTAGCCATGGTGAGTTACGGCCATGAACTTGGCCAGCGCTGGGTACCCGAGGATGGTGTTGTACGGCAGGAGGATGTGGGCGACGTCGAAGTCGATGAGCTCGGTGCGGTAGTTGTTGCGTGCCCCGAAGGTGACAGGGAGGCGGACCTACCCATGCGGGACCGTGGAGCCGTCGGTGACTCCGGAGAAGGGCTTGGTTGGCTGAAGCTGGTCGTAGGGCACTTGGAGATTGTTGAACGTTTCCACAGACAGGACGTTGAGCCCTACCCCACCGTCGATGAGGGTCCTGGTGACCAGTAAATTGCTGATGACTGGGGAGCAAAGCATCGGGAGGACCCCGGTTGTGGCCGCACACTTGAGTTGATCCGCTGAGCTGAATGTGATGGAGCAGGCCGACCACCTGAGAGGGCGCGTAGCTTCAAGCCTGGGGAGGACTGCATTCACTTCGCGGGCAAACTGCTTGAAGATGCGTTGTGAGGCTAGGGCTTGAGCTCCGCCCAGGATGCAGGCGATTGTGCGTGGCTCCTGGAAGCTCCCAGCCCCTTTGCCTCGATGGCGGTCCTCATTTCTCCTCGGCTGAGGCGGCAGTGGAGGGAGGCCTACGTTGCCCTGTGGGCGATCCTCATGAGGCTGATCCCTCCAGTCCCCCTCGCGAGGCAGGTCTCGCCAGCGATCCTCGCGAGGATGATCGCGCCACCCTTGGCGCGGGCCGCGGTCTTCCTAGCGTCATGCATTTCTTCCTCCTCCTCGGCCGTAGCCCTGATCGGCGCGTTCGGGACGACGGCCGATCCTTCCTTCTCGCACGGCGCGGAGTTCTTGGCATTCGTTGGTGTTGTGGGTGTGGAGGTCGTGGTACACACAGTACCGGCCACCCCTGGAGGACTCAGGCAGATCTTTGCCCCGCTTGGTGTCTGGTTCTGCCGCGAGCACGGCAGCCCCCTTGCGCTTCACGTCCTTGGCCTTGGGCTTCTTCTCTTCTGGGTCTGCGGCAGGCAGCTCGAGGAGGGAGAGGCGTCCCTCCTCAGCCCTTGCGCACTTGGTCGCCAAGTTGAACAGCTCTAGGGAGGTGCACAGGTCTTCATGCATCGCCAGCTCCTCCTTCATCTTGACGTCGCGCACAGCATCGGAGAAGGCCGAGATGATAGCCTCCTCAGACACCTTGGGGATCTTGAGGCGCGCGCTGTTGAAGCGCTGGATGTACTTTTGCAGGGTCTCTCCGGGTTGTTGCTTGATGCGGCGCATGTCGCTCACGGCGGGTGGCCGGTCGCGAGTACCTTGGAAGTCGGCGATGAAGCAGGTGCGCAGCTGGTCCCAGGAAGAGATCGTGCCTGGAGCCAGATTCATGAGCCAGGTGCGAGCTCCTTCCTTGAGCGCCATGGGGAACCAGTTTGCCATGATCTTCTCGTCCCCGCTGGCAGCTTTGATGCCCAGCTCATAGAGCTGGAGGAACTCTGCAGGGTCAGTCGTGCCATCGTAATGAGCAGGCAGGTCCGGCTTGAACTTGCCGGGCCACGCGACGCTACGCAGCTCGGTGGTGTAGGCACGGCAGCCTGCGGTGGCCACGGAAGGCTTCGGCTGGTGGAGAGCTCGGTCTTGAGGGTCCCCACGCGCTGCAGCTAGGAGCAGCGCGGGGTCTTGGCGTGCTGGAGCCAGAGCAGGGTCGCGGCCTGCCGGAGCAGGGAGCGCCCGGGCAGCTCCTTGCGGGCGAGGGACTTCTTGGCAGCT
This sequence comes from Triticum urartu, assembly GCF_056163025.1. Lineage (NCBI taxonomy): Eukaryota > Viridiplantae > Streptophyta > Magnoliopsida > Poales > Poaceae > Triticum > Triticum urartu. The sequence continues at coordinate 357,261,865 of NC_141878.1, read as the reverse complement.
CCGTTCTTGCTGTGCTGGCACCTGACGGAGCAGGTTCCGCCCGGGGGCCACGTGCCTTGGAGCCACGGCGTCTTCTTGGAGAGGAGGCGGCTGGTACGCCCCCGGAGCTTCGTCACCCACGCGGGACGGGGTGCGGCGCAGCGGAACGGACGGCGCCGGAGAGCCCCCCGCGGTGCGGATGAGCTCGGCGACGCGGTCGAGCCACTCTTCGTAGACGTCGTCGATGGGACGGTAGCGCAGGAGCTCGTTTGCCGCGATGAGTGCGGCTCGAGCCTCCAAGGGTGCGCGGAGCGCGCGGGACGAAGAACCAGCTGGTGTGAGAGATGGATGCTGAGATGACGCTTGCTGCTCGCCCCCCGCCGGACCGGTGGCGGCGTTGATGGCAGGTGACGGGGAACGATGAGGACGTCCGCCGACGGGCGCCGTCTGGGCGACGCGGGAAGCGATGGCGGCCCAGCGCTCGGCGCGGGCCCGACGAGCGTCGGACATGGACGCGACGGTCGGAGGAGAACGGTGCAGTGGAAGACGAACTCCGGTGCACCCCTACCTGGCGCCAAATGTCGGATTTCGGGTTCCGGCAGACCCTTAATGTTCGAACTCTGGGGTGCGCGTGAAGATTACGTCTTCTACCTCTCCGTCCCGCAAGTATCTAGACTACTGAAAGAACTGCACAAGAGAAACAAGGTTTATACTGGTTCGGGCCACCGTTGTGGTGTAATACCCTACTCCAGTGTGTGGTGGGTGGATTGCCTCTTGGGGCTGATGATGATGAACAATACAAGGAAGAACAGCCTCGCGAGGGTCTGCTCTTGGCTGGGGCAATGAACTGCTGGGAGGAGTTCAGCCACCTTTCTCTCTCTCTCTCTCTATGCTTCCAACCTCTCTATCGAGCCTCCCCTTCCTTTTTTCCAACCCTTTGCTCTGTGGGCGGCTGGTCCTATTTATAGAGGCCCTGGTCCTCTTCCCAAATATTGAGCGGGAAGGGAGCCAACAATGGCGGGCTAATTTGAAGGGGGACAGCAAGTATCAGCTATCCTGATAAAAGCAGTCTTCGCCTCCACAAAGCTCTGGTGATGACGCCGTCTTGGGCTCCACGGTGACCTCCATCTCGTAGTCCTCCTGGTCTTGGTTTCGTTGCACCGAAATGGCAACCTTTGCCTGATGCCTCAGTACTCCGCGGCTGTGCTTGCTCCCTTTGCACCAAAGAAGAAAGGAGGACGCTACGCGGGCTGGCACCCGCCTGGCGCCCTGAGTCATCATGGCTTGCGTCACGGGCACCTCGCGAGGTACCCCGCCTTGATTTCTCCACCTCCTCATGAGCCAGCCTGACGATGCCGCGCCTGAGGAAGCTCCACGTCGTCCGCCCCGCGAGGCTTGGCCCCTCGCGAGGGTCTTGAGTATTCTGTTGGTGAAGATGGGCCGCGCCAGGCCCCCTTTGAGCCACGCCGCAGGCAGGCAAGTCTGGGGACCCCCGTTCCCAGAACGCCCACACAAGACGTTGAGCCCTGCCCCACCATCGATGAGGGTCCTGGTGACCAGTACATTGCTGATGACTGGGGAGCAAAGCATCGGGAGGACCCCGGCTGTGGCCGCACACTTGAGTTGATCCGCTGAGCTGAATGTGATGGAGCAGGCCGACCACCTGGGAGGGCGCGTTGCTTCAAGCCTGGGGAGGGCTTCATTCACTTCGCGGGCAAACTGCTTGAAGATGCATTGTGAGGCTGGGGCTTGAGCTCCGCCCAGGATGCAGGCGATTGCGCGTGGCTCCTGGAAGCCCCCAGCCCCTTTGTCTCAATGGCGGTCCTCGTTTCTCCTTGGCTGAGGCGGCAGTGGAGGGAGGCCTGCGTTGCCCTGTGGGCGATCCTCATGAGGCTGATCCCTCCAGTCCCCCTCGCGAGGCAGGTCTCGCCAGCGATCCTCGCGAGGTTGATCGCGCCACCCTTGGCGCGGGCCGCGGTCTTCCCAGCGTCCTGCGTTTCTTCCTCCTCCTCGGCCGTAGCCCCGATCAGCGCGTTCGGGATGACGGCCGATCCTTCCTTCTCGCACGGCGCGGAGTTCTTGGCATTCATTGGTGTTGTGGGTGTGGAGGTCGTGGTACACATAGTACCGGCCGCCCCTGGAGGACTCGGGAAGATGTTTGCCCCGCTTGGTGTCTGGTTTTGCCGCGAGCACGGCAGCCCCCTTGCGCTTCACGTCCTTGGCCTTGGGCTTCTTCTCTTCTGGGTCTGTGGTAGGCAGCTCGAGGAGGGAGAGGCGTCCCTCCTCAGCCCTGGCGCACTTGGTCGCCAAGTTGAACAGCTCCAGGGAGGTGCACAGGTCTTCACGCATCGCCAGCTCCTCCTTCATCTTGACGTCGCGCACACTATCGAAGAAGGCCGGGATGATGGCCTCCTCGGACACCTTGGGGATCTTGAGGCGCGCGCTGTTGAAGCGCTGGATGTACTTTTGCAGGGTCTCTCCGGGTTGTTGCTTGATGCGGCGCATGTCGCACACGGCGGGTGGTCGGTCGTGAGTACCTTGGAAGTTGGCGATGAAGCGGGTGCGCATCTGGTCCCAGGAAGAGATCGTGCCTGGAGCTTCTTCCTTGGGCGCCATGGGGAACCAGTTCGACATGACCTTCTCGTCCCCGCTGGCAGCTTCGATGCCCAGCTCATAGAGCTAGAGGAACTCTGTAGGGTCAGTCGTGCAGTCGTAACGAGGAGGCAGGTCTGGCTTGAACTTGCCGGGCCACGCGATGCTACGCAGCTCGGTGGTGTAGGCACGGCAGCCTGTGGTGGCCACGAAAGGCTTCGGCTGGTGGAGAGCTCAGTCTTGAGGGTCCCCACGCGCTGCAGCTAGGAGCAGTGCGGGCTGTTGGCGTGCCGGAGCCGGAGCAGGGTCGCGGCGTGCCGGAGCAGGGAGCGCCCGGGCAGCTCCTTGCGGGCGAGGGACTTCTTGGCAGCTCCGTTCTTGCTGCGCTGGCACCTAACGGAGCGGGTTCCGCCCAGGGGCCACGCGCCTTGGAGCCATGGCATCTTCTTGGAGAGGAGGCGGCTGGTACGCCCCCAGAGCTTCGTCGCCCGCGCGGGGCAGGGTGCGGCGCAGCGGAACAGACGGAGCAGGAGAGCCCCCCGCGGCGTGGACGAGCTCGGCGACGCGGTCGAGCCACTCTTCATAGACGTCGTCGACGGGACGGTAGCGCAGGAGCTCGTTTGCCGCGATGAGCGCAGCTCGAGCCTCCAAGGGTGCGCAGAGCACGCGGGACGAAGAACCAGCTGGTGTGAGCGATGGAGTAGTGGTGCGGCCGTCTTGCCGCACGGATGGATGCCGAGACGACGCTTGCTGCTCGCCCCCCGCTGGGCCAGTGGCGGCGTTGATGGCAGGTGACGGGGAACGATGAGGACGTCCGCCGACGGGCACCGTCTGGGCGACGCGGGGAGCGATGGCGGCCCGGCGCTGGGCGCGGGCCCGACGAGCATCGGACATGGATGCGACGGTCGGAGGAGAACGGTGCGGTGTAAGACGAACTCCGGCGCACCCCTACCTGGCGCGCCAAATGTCAGATTTCGGGTTCCGGCAGACCCTTAAGGCTCGAACTCTGGGGTGCGCGCGAAGATTACGTCTTCTACCTCTCCGTCTCGCAAGGATCTAGACTACTGAAAGAACTGCACAAGAGGCACAAGGTTTATACTGGTTCGGGCCACCGTTGTGGTGTAATACCCAACTCCAGTGTGTGGTGGGTGGATTGCCTCTTGGGGCTGATGATGATGAACAATACAAGGAAGAACAGCCTCGCGAGGGTCTGCTCTTGGCTGGGGCAATGAACTACTGGGAGGAGTTCAGCCACCTTTCTCTCTCTCTCTCTCTCGCTCTCTATTCTTCCAACTTCTCTATCGAGTCTCCCCTTCCTTTTTTCCAACCCCCTTTGCTCTGTGGGCGGCTGGTCCTATTTATAGAGGCCCTAGTCCTCTTCCCAACTATTGAGCGGGAAGGGAGCCAACAATGGCGGGCTAATTTGAAGGGGGACAGCAAGTATCAGCTATCCTGACAAAAGTAGTCTTCGCCTGCACAAAGCTCTGGTGATGACGCCGTCTTGGGCTCCACGGTGACCTCCGCCTCGTAGTCCTCCTGGTCTTGGTCTCGTTGTACCGAAATAGCAACCTGTGCCTGATGCCTCGGTACTCCGCGGCTGCGCTTGCTCCCTTTGCACCAAATAGGAAAGGAGGACGCTGCGCGGGCTGGCACCCGCCTCGCGCCCTGAGTCGTCATGGCTTGCATCACGGGCACCTCGCGAGGTATCCCGCCTTGATTTCTCTGCCTCCTCGTGAGCTAGCCTGACGAGGCCGTGCCTGAGGAAGCTCCATGTCGTCCGCCCCGCGAGGCTTGGCCCCTCACGAGGGTCTTGAGTCTTGTGTTGGTGAAGATGGGCCGTGCCGGGCTCCCTTTGAGCCACGCCGCAGGCCGCAGGCAGGCAAGTCTGGGGACCCCAGTTCCCAGAACGCCGACAAATATAATAATGATATCCCAACAATAAACATGTTCCAACAGGGAACAAACTCCAATCTTCACCTGCAACTAGCAACGCTATAAGAGGGGCTGAGCAAAGCGGTAACATAGCCAAACAACGGTTTGCTAGGACAAGGTTGGTTAGAGGTTTGACATGGCAATATGGTTGGCATGATGAAGCATGTGGTAGGTATCGAGGCATAGGCACAGCAATAGAGCGAGCAACTAGCAAGCAAAGATAAAAGTGATTTCGAGGCTATGGTCATCTTGCCTGCAAAGTTCTCCGAGTTGACGTAAGCTTGATCCTCGTAAGCGTACTCAACGGGTTCCTCGATCACGTACTCGTCTCCCAGCTCTACCCAAAACAAGAACACAAGAAAAGGAAACCACAATCAACCACGGTGCAATGCGCAAGCAACATGATGCAAAAGATGGCATGATATGCGGGATGTAAAATGTAATGCATATGCATGCTCCGGAAGGAAAAGATTGAACCAGGCCTCAACTTGGCAAACCAAGTGTGCCGCTGGAAAGATGAGTTGATTTCGGTCAAAATCGATATAAAGATCACCAGAATCGGATGCACGGTTTACAAATAGCAAGCAAAACAATAATGGGACAATTCTGCGATTAACTGCACGATGCCATCTAAAATGCAACAAGAAACTGAGCTACTGCACTCGAACATAGCAACAAATCACATCGCAGTGATCCACTCAAGATGCATGAAAAAATATGAACACTGAGCTAGGGAGAAATCACACAATAGCAGGTTCAAACAAGCATGGAAAAAGTGCCAAAGATACCAGGTTCACAGACTTAGTGAAAATAACAACATGCCAGGAATTAACATCAGGAAGCAATGTTTAGAGCAAGATAACAGCATGCTACAGGAACATATCATGGCAAGGCAAGGCATGCCATGAAACTAATCAAAAGCATATAACAAAAGTCCCTTACTGACCATAAGCCAAAAAGGATCAGAAGATATGATGGCACCCATGTGAACATAGCAAGTTCCGTTAACAGATTTAGACTTAGCAGAAAACTGGGCATGGCATAAACAGAGTTACGTAAGCATGTTTGCGAGCTCGATGCACTCACCACAAGGCATTGCATGACAAACTAAGCATACACCCAGCAAGAAGACATGTTCAAGAAGCTAACCATGGCAAGAACAATCTCATAGCATGCATGGAACAACTACAACAACCTTGGGAAAATTGATTAACATGTAAACAATCTGCCAGGAATATTTTATAGCAAAAATAGAGCAAGATTGAGTCATGCTAGGATACTCCATAATTGAAAACAAAGACATGGATGGATAGAACATAACAATATCTCAAAATCATCCTCAATGGACATGCTCAAAAGAGGCATGGATCACTCTGTAGCAACATGGATACATGGCATAAAAATAACATCACGGAAATGACTTAGAAGAATTCTAAGTCCCTGAAATCAGCAACATCACAAGAGCTACTTTGCATGCTTGTTTCACTCAACAAAGTGCACAAAGAGACATGGCATAAATACTAGCATGTAGCAGGCAAGAAAATGAAACTAACCATGGGACAAACACCTACATAGCATGATTGAAATAAATCACACAAAAATGACAAAACAACCTCATGATGCAAAATGCCAAGTTCATGAACTTGCTCAAATGCAAAAACAAAAGCTACCACTGGATTGGTGGGAGTTTTCTACCCCAAAAACATATATAATATGTTGGGGTTGCTGTAGAAAAATCATCACAAATGCCTTAAGTCTAAAACTGCCTAAAAAGGAAACTGACTGAAATGGCATTTCCTTATTTGGAAACGTCCAGAAATGGACTTGCCTGATTTGGAAAAGACCTAATCTGGAAAGACCCAAAATGGACAAATGCCCGTTTGGGTTAAAAACCGGGGTGTGTAGATGACAGGTGGGCCCGTGGGTCCACGTGTCAGGTGAGTGTGACTGTGGGTGCGAGGCTGACAGGTGGGACCTAGCCTCCGTCTCGCTGACAAGTGGGTCCTGGCTTCGGGACCCCAAGGTGGTGACGCACGCATGCGGGAGCAGGGGAAAAATAGAGGAGGTGGACGGCAGCGACCGAGCGCGGCGGACGCCTCACCGGAGTTGCCCCGGTGGCCTAGCAGAGCGGCGGAAGGACGCAAAAGGATCGCGGGAGGATCCCGCGTTCGCGGGTGTCACTAGCCGCACCGGACGACGGAGACGACGCCGGCGACGAGCTACAGAGGCGGCGACGACACGGACGCACGCGGCTAGGCGGACAGCTACGCGAGCAACTAAGGGCGCGGATCGAATCTACTCTAAGTGGTGAACACGACGGACACACGCAGACGGGCAGCGGGGGACGGAGCACTCGCTGGAGATGAGGTCCGACGGCGGCGACTCGAGCGGGCGAAGCGGGGCTAGCTAAAGCATGCAAAAGAGGGGGCGAAAGGCACGGGACTGAACAGGGGCTTCCCACGACCACGATAGTGTGCTCAGTTGGCCGGGAGGTGGACGGAGACGAGCACAACGGCGACCGAACACCTACGGGTACCGCGGGGAAGAAGAGGAAGGAGACGACTCCATCGTGGCATCCCGAGGTGAAGTAGTGGACGTCGGGGACGTAGTCAACGTCGGGGAGGAAGACGGACACGATTGCCAGGGTGGAGGTGGTCGAAGATCACGCCGGCGATGAGCTCGCGCGCTCGGATGCACTCGGAAAGTGGGTGGCGCGGCGAATCTGGGGGCTCTCTCACCTGGCGGCGGCGGCGAGAGGGAAGAGGGGAAACCACAAATGCGCGTGGACATGGAGAGGGGATAAAATGGGGGACGGGTCGAGGGTTTGGAGCGATGACACTCTCGGCCGTGGCCATGTATGTGCTCGCATGGGGGGACCGAGGAGGAAGAAAGGTGGGTGAGGGGTGTAGCCAGAGACGCTGTCGCGTGGGGCCGGCTTTTCCACGTGGAGAGAGGCTAGCAGGAGTGCAGGCGCGTGCGGGTGAGAAAAGGCAAAGAGGGGGTCTCGAGCGGGCTGGCTGGTGGGCTGGGCTCGCTGGCGCGGGGCTAGCTGGGCCTCCCTGGGAGGCCAAGGCCCAGTTGGGTGCTGCTGCTGCTCTGCTTCTCTTCTTTTTTCTATTTTTCTTCAGATAGAAAACAAAAGGAAAAGCACATGGGAAAAGAAGAGGAGTTTGAGTAATATAAAAAATATCCTCATGATCCTGAATTTGTGTAGCATTTAATAAAATTGCTTTGGTAATTTTTAAAGGTAGAAAAATATTCCAAGTTTGAATTAAAATTCAAACTTGATGCATTTTTGAACCCAACCAAAACAATTCTAAAAGAGGTGAAATTTGGCAGGGGGGTTCATGGCATGGTGCTATAATTTTGGGAAAAAGATGAGCATTAAACGAGGAGGGTAGAGGTGCACTTGTCAAAGAAAGAAAAGAGGGGAAGAGGTGGTGATGAATGAAGGGGAGAGATGATGCTTGGATCCCAAGGAACATGCCACAATGCAACATGAGACAGATGAGGATGCACATGATGAGGCCATGATGCACAAGATGAACATGATATGAAATGCATGACAAGAACAAAAACAAAACAAAGGCAAAACCCAATCATGAATCTCATAACTTAAGGCCGAAAATGGAAAGAGTTGGAATACAAATATGGCAAGTTACATCCGGGGCGTTACAGCTCCACTGCTGATCATCCGGAAAAGACACAAAACAACGATCATGATCTTCATCAAGCTATCACTTGAGCTCGGTTGCGTCACCTGCACTGGTATCATCGGCACCTTGAACTGTTTGGAAGTATCTATGAGTCACAAGGACTCAACAATCTCACACCCGCGACATTAAGACTATTTAAGCTTATGGGTAGGATAGGGTAATGAGGTGGAGCTGTATCAAGCACTAAGCAAATATGGTGGCTAACATACGTAAATAAGAGCGAGAAGAGAAGCAAAGCAATGGTCGAGAAGCTAGAAGTGATATAGAAGTGATCATGAAACTACTTACGTTCAAGCATAACACAAGACCATGTTCACTTCCCAGACTCCGCCGAAAAGAGACCATCACGGCTACACACGCGGTTGATGCATTTAATTAAGTTAAGTGTCAAGTTATCTACAACCGGACATTAATAAATTCCCATCTGCCACATAACCGCGGGCACGGCTTTCGAAAGTTTATACCCTGCAGGGGTGTCCCAACTTAGCCCATCACAAGCTCTCATGGTCAACGAAGGATATTCCTTCTCCCGGAAAGACCTGATCAGTCTCGGAATCCCGGCTACAAGACATTTTGACAATGGTAAAACAAGACCACAAAGCCGCCCGGATGTGCCGACAAATCCCGATAGGAACTGCACATATCTCGTTTTCAGGGCACACTAGATGAACACTACGTATAGCTAAAACTAGCCCTCAAGTTTCCCCGAGGCGGCGGTGCAAGTGGCTCTAGGTTGGACCAACACTCGGAGGAGCACTGGCCCGGGGGGTAAAATAAGATGACCCTCGGTCTCCGGAAACCCAAGGGAAAAAGTCTTAGGTTGTTAGGCAAATGTAAAACCAAGGTTGGGCCTTGCTGGAGGAGTTTTATTCAAAGCGAACTGTCAAAGGGTTCCCATAACACCCAACCGCGTAAGGAACGCAAAATCAAGGAACATAACACCGGTATGACGGAAACTAAGGCGGCAAGAGTGGAACAAAACACCAGGCATAAGGCCGAGCCTTCCACCCTTTACCAAGTATATAGATGCATTAATTAAAATAATAGATATTGTGATATCCCAACATAACCATCTTCCAACATGGAACAAACTTCAACTTCACCTGCAACTAGCAACTCTATAAGAGGGGATGAGCAAAGGCGGTAACTTACCCAAACAATGGTTTGCTAGGAAGGTGGGTTAGAGGCTTGACATGATACTATATGGGAGGCATGATATAACAAATGGTAGGTAGCACGACATAGCGATAGAGCGAACAACTAGCAAGCAAAGATAGAAGTGATTTCGAGGGTATGGTCATCTTGCCTGAGATCCCGCAAGGAAGAAGAACGAGTCCATGAAGAAGACAAACGGACGTAGTCGAACGAATCCTCTCAACTCCGGAATGAAACCGAAGCTAACGAGAGAAGCAACACGGAAAGAAGCAAGCAACATAGTAAACAACCATCACATAAACATGGCATGATGCACAACCAAGTATGATGCATGTCCAGTTTAATGAGGCATGGCATGGCAAAGTGAACAAACAATACTACAAATTAAGTGGAGCTCAATATGCAACGAGTTGCATATTGATGGAACACCACATTCAATGATTTAGTTCACTCTCGTTTATGTACCCAACAATATTAAATATTATTAAACATGGCAAGAGGTGAAGCACAATAAAACTACCTATCTAGGCAAGTTCAGATGAGGCTGAATCAACAAGCAACAAGTCCGGAAAAAGCCTCATGTGCATATTTTAGATTTGGTACTGTTCTGTCCTAAAGCATATTTTATAGTTGTTAAACATGCAAGAAAAGTTCACTATGTTAAACTAGGCATTTTTCTACCCCATTTACATATAAAGTTTAAATAAATTCGAGCTACTGTTAATTAGTTATGAAATAATACATTTTAGCATGGCAATAGGCAAAATATATGCAAACATCATTTTAACCATTTTTAACCTAGATGAAAGTTGCATTTTGTGAAACTAGACAAAATTCTAACCATTGTTCATATATAATTTATTTTAATCCGATGCATGGTTAAAGAGTTATTAAATGCATGAAGTCTAGGGGTTTTCCTGTAAAACTACAGTCTCCGGTCAAATAGATAAATTCGCCAAGCATAAAAAAATATGAAACGGGCTGAAAATGGAGGGGCTGAGGGAGCTACTCACAGCGGGACTTGGGCCGGTTGGTGGAGGAGGCCGGGCAAGCCAGATCTGTCTTGGGCCTTGGGAGCTTGCGATGGGCTAGGCGAAGCAGAGGCAGGCCGAACTGGAGTGCTGGGCCTTGGGTGCGGTCGTGGCCCACATGGACGCCGACGCGTAGGGAGACGGGATCGGGGCTCCTCTAGATCCGAACGACGCACCGCGGCGCTCGCCGGTGAGGGCGACGGGGACGACAAGGTCGGAGGCGGATCCGGCGAGGGGAAAGCAGTAGAGGCGGCAGAGGGCGTGAAGAGGCCTGATCTGGGTCAAGGAGCTCGCCGGGGCTCCATTCCTGGCGACGGCGAGGGGTCCCGCTACAAGCTCGTCGGAGCTCCATGTCAGCGGCGGCGTGAGGTAGGATACGGCGTGGAGGAGAGGGACCCGGGGCAGAGGTGAGCAGGCGACGTCGGACGGCGGAACTAGAGGCGCGCGAGGGCGGCGGTCGCTGGCGCGGGGCGAGGTCGTCGGAGGGCGACACGGGAGAAGCAAGGCGTAGGAGGGAGGCGGTGACGCGCGTGGGCCTCGTAGTCCAGATCAGGGCCCAGGCGGGCCTGCCACGGGCCTGGCAGGCCCGAGCGGTGCGGGAGGCTGATGGGCGATGGGGCGCGATGAGAGAGGTGGAGAGCGCCTAGCCGGCGGCGGCTGGCCAGTTGGGCGGCACCAAGTGGCGGATCTAAGGTGGAGGCGCACGGAAATTGAGGAGGAGGTGGGAGGCTAGAAGCTAGGGGAAGACTAGGCTGCCAGATTTGGAAGGGGAGATGTATATATAGGGTAGGTGCTAGGGTTAGGGGTTTTCATCTGTTTTCGGACCGTTCGATCATCATCGGACGGCCTAGAGCGGAGGGGTAGGTAGGTGGGCTAGATGGACTGTGTAGAGGTGTTTGGCTGAGAAGAGAGAGAAGTAGAGCAGCCCGGCGGTATTTTTTGCATACCGAAAACGTCGGACGTTTGACTGACTATAATGCCGCTATAGTTATCCATTGGGGCATCAAACGGACTCCGAATGCGATGAAACTTGGCAGGCGGCTACCTACAACATAACAAGACCGCATGCCAACTCTTATCCCATTCCGAGAACATTTTTCCGGCCACTTGTAAAATAATATTTCGGACGTGCCGCGGGCGCGTGCAAGTGTGCCTGGGCTCAGAACTGACAACGGAAGGAATGGGGAGACCGGGATGGATGCAAGTTTTGAAAACATGATGATGCAATGCATATTATGACATAGCAAGATGCAACACGCAAGCAAACGACATGGCAACAACGCGTATAATTGGAAGACACCTGGTGCAATAGTCTCGGGGCATTACAAGTAACCATGTGGTGTGTTGTTAAGGTAATACACGAACGATGGTTGAAGTTGGCAACAATCATGATTGTAGATTCTTGTTGAAACAGAGAAACGAGTTCAAATTTAGTTCGAATTGCAGCGATAGTATAAACATTTGGAATGCACTAAAATGTTGGTATGAGTAGGTTACATGCATTATACGGCCAGCGAAAAAATTTAATTGGACATAACATGGATTCATACTCTGTTTTGAATAACATTTTTATACTAAAATGGGACAAGACTCTCTCTTTGTGTGGTGTGAATAGTTTTATTTTTTCGAATTGATTTGGTACGTACAAGTACAATATTACACGTTAGGCTTGTCCCTAAAATTCAACCCGCGCCTTGTTATATCTCGAAAATTCAGATATCGTGCTCCCAAAACTGGCGCCTTTCACAACCCGCGGCTTGCTATCCCGAAATTACAACGCACACGAAAACTCCCTACAGCTGCCAAATCCCGACACGCGAAATCCTCCTTCCAACTTGAGCCGAAAGGGACGCTAGTTCAAATCGGTGGGGGTACTTTTGTAACACACCCTACATTTTGGACAAGCGCGTCCCTAAGTCATGGTTCCCCCCTTCGATCGCCTCCTTTTCACCATTCAAAATCCCAGGCCGCCATAACCTATCCGCTCCAGCCGCGAAACTCCACCCTCCTCCATCCGCCACCTCACCTTACCGCTGCCCAGCAGGAGCCTCTTCCCCAACGACGTCGTCCACCGCAACAGCTCGACGTCCCTCATCCACCTCCCCGGATGAGGATCCGTCATCCATCTCATCGTACCGCCGGTTCAGCCACCCCGTCCTCCACCTCCAAGGAGCTGCTCCGACGATCACCTCGTCCATCGCGACTACTCCATCCCCACAATGCCGCCTTAACCTACTCAACCGAAACCACAACATCCTCACCGACTCCTCGGACGAAGCCAAGGCCTACTCGGCGCCACCAAAGAGGTTGTACACTCATCGCATCGCACCTTCTCCTTAACTCGACCTCTCGGCGCTGACGGTGCTCCATCCCACACCCCCATGGAGCGGCTACCTTGAAGCTGGCGCCGCGGGCGACATCTCCACGGTGGCTCTCCCCAGTGTGAGGCCCCTTCGGCAGCAGCGTCCATACTAACCGGACCTGCTGCTGCTGCTCCGGCTCTCGCTCGCTCGCGCTGCTGCTGCTACTCCGGCTCTCGCTCGCTCACTCGCTCGCGCTGCTATTGCTGCTTTGGCTCTCGCTCGCTCGCTCGCCCAGCTGCTGCTGCTCCGGCCCTCGCTCACTCACTCGCCCAGCTACTGCTGCTCCGGCTCTCGCTCGCCCGCTCGCGCTGCTGCTGCTCTGCCCATCGCTCGTGCTGCTATTCTGGTCCGATTTAGCTACAGTTCAGTCGATCGAATCGACTTTTGGGTCAGTCGATTTTCAGGGGGTGGGGTGGGGGTGGGGGGGCTCGCCGGAGTTAAAGAAGAACCACCCGCAGCAGGGAGGGGGCTCGACAGAGAGGTACCCCACTATCTATCTTAGTGTTTAGGGTGGGGGTGGTGGTTACCGGCGGTGGGGGCGGTGGCGGGGCGGTGGCGTGGGGATCGCTAGAGAAAAAGATCGGCGGGGGGGGCAAGAGGGCTGGCCGGGGCGGTGGCGGACCGGCGATGGGGAGTTGTTTCGGGGCGGCGGGGCGGTGGCGGACCGGCGGTGGGGAGTTGTTTTGGGGCGGTGAGGTGGCACGGGGCCGGCGGTTCGGCCGGTGGTGCCTAGCGGCTCAGGGGGTGCAGGTTGAAGATGAACTGCAGGCCCTCCCTAAACTACATGTCAAGTGCCTCTCTGCTTCCATTGCATTCAGTTTCGACAACATTCAGATTCCACGGTAAATTTCAGTTTTGACAGTTATGTTCTGAGTCAACAGTTTTTACCTCATCTGTTGTAGTCAGGTGGTTTTTGGTGATGTAAATTTTACATCTATTTTACATCATCTATTGGAGATGCTATTAGAATACTGATGTAGGGTGGAACCCTATACGGCCGATCTTTCACGAAAGGAGCGGATCCCAACTAAGAACACAAAGAATACGGGGAAGAATGGAGAGAAATCACAATGGGAAACACTAAAGAATAAGTCCAATCACACATCCAATAGACAATCAAACACTCAAGATCCACAAGGTACATGAACAACAAAGGGAAAGATACAAGGTAAGGTTCATCTCCATGAGGAGGTCTTGAATCCACGGGGGGATCTTCCCATGAGGGGTCTTGAATCCAAGGTGGATCTTCTCCGAAGAGGGGTCGCGGTCTCTCTCGTGGAGTAGATCCGTAATTTTTCAGCAAAGCTCAATCTCTAAATGAGCTACTACTTTGCTAACCCTAGAAAGGAGGTGGAGGTGGTCTATTTATAGTCTAAGCCACGAAGGGGTAAGTGGGGGAGGGATACAAGGTCAAAGGTCTGGCTGCACACAGGCAGTGTCGGACGTCCGGTCGGGGTCGGACGTCCGATCGCTCGCGGTGGTCCGGTCGTCCGGAGGGCGTCGGACGTCCGACGTTTCTTATCTGGACTGGTGGCGTCGGACGTCCTGTCGGCATCGGTCGTCTGGGCGCTGGGACTTGTTGGACGTCCGGTGTTCTTCGGTCGTCCGACTGATTTGGCTTGGGTGTAGATGTGATGGTCGTCCTGTGGTGGCCGGACGTCCGCTCGCTGGGAGGGGCCGGTCGTCCGGTGTCGTCCGGATGTCCACTCGTTGGAGCTTCTTCGGCAGCTCTTCTTCTTGCGTCTTCGCTTCCACGCTTCCCTCGCGGATGGTGTAGGTGTTCCTTGGTGCTTGCACTCCTCCACGTCGTCCGTAGCGTTCCGACAATACCTATGCATGCACATGGGAGAAGTGTCAAGTAGTATGCCATCCTTGAAGGGGTCAAATAAGCACGTGTAAAGGAGATGTTTCACCTTTGTGTATGTGAAGTAGATGTCGCACGTGTCACTCGCCGAACGGACTCTTGATATGGTGATGTCCATAGGATGCTCCACATCATCTCCCCTCCCTTGGGAAAGATCCGGCATCGGATCAAAAACCAAATCACCATGGGAAAGAGATGGCTTCGCCGTGTAGAAGTGGACGTTCACCAAGTAGTCATCATCTTCAAGCTTTAAGTGGGACTCTCCAATGTCGAATCTACTAGTGATTCCTTCAACATGAGCAAGGACAACAAACACTTGGAAAAATAAATGTGGTTAGCGTTAGTGCAAAACCAAGCATTCAAGAGGTGATTCACCAAACAAGTGTCGTCATCATGCAAAGCATATGGTTTCACAAGGGATAGTGACATGGCATGTAAGCACATAAATTGAGCACAAGCAAAGATATCATGGGGACAAGCATGTGAATGTGAGGTAGTGGTGCAAATATGTGTGACAAGAGAAGAAGCATCTACCTCAAGTTCATAGCAAACATGGGAAAAGCGCTCAATGAAAGGTCTATGGTAGGCATAGGAATCATTCACAACACCAAAAGAAATGAAGTGTCTAAACACATGGGTCAAGTGCAAGACAATCCAAGCATAACGTGCATAGGGTGTAGTGAAGATAGTGTGGCACTCAACACAATAGAAAGAGCAATTGTTCATCATGTGTGAGGCGTTCAAGGCAAGCATGTAGAAATCAATGGGACATGGCATATGTGAAGAAACGACATTGTTGCAACCAAACATGTGAGAGGAGCAAGTAATCCAAGAATTGTATGCAACACACAAAGCATATATATCACGATGCATGGAATGGTGAAAATGACAAGTCGAAGCAAGATCTCTAACAAGTGTGCAATCAAGTGGTCCAAGTCTCATGGTGCAAGCAACACAAGTAGTATGATCCACAATATTCATGCTCATGGTTTTGGGATTCTCAAAAGAGAATGATATCACATTGAAAGCATGTCCTTGTGCGTCCTTCACAATGCCGAAGCACAAGCAAGTATGATGTAGAAGCATCGTGGTAGAAGGTGGCTCGCTCTCAAGAGCTCGGATTGTCAACTCATGTGACGTGGAAGTTGACACAGAGTCTATGTATCCTACACATGCACAAAACAAAGTAAAGAACATATGCGCATGGTAGATAAACACATCATCCATCATGATGGTTCTCTTCTCTTGCACATAACCATTAGAAACACAAGTGCAGGAATAATATGATGCAACAATGGCTATATTCATGGCACTAGGTATATGGTGCAAAGAGGCAAGACAAGCATGCTTCACAAGAAAAATGTCAAAATCTCCAATCATATGTGAGAATGCTATGGGGGCAAACTCATTATCAAGACTAGGGGCATTGTTGCACTCAATACATGTCAAATCATCTAGCATGAGAGAGGCAACATATGGAGATATATGACAAGAAGCAATAACAATCATGTGCAAAGCATGTAGATGGTTGTCATCAACCGCATGAAATGAGCAAGTATGAATCATTGGTGATGCAACATAAGCAAGCATAGTAATCAAGTCGTGCAAGCTAGTAGTGCGAAGATGCAATCATGTCATGTGAGAAAATAATAGACATAGACAATGCACATGACATATCTCAAGCACGAACACAAAAGCAAGGTGGAAGTATTATCATAGGCATGGGGCACAAAGCAAACATGGCAATAACAAGCAATATCTCCACCAAGCTTGCAAATACACATACAATTACGAGAATCAATCATCATGTGTAATGCAAAAGCATGGGTCACAAATGCATGGCAAAATCATAGGAATGAGCATATCATGCAAAGTGAACATGGCAATATGGGAAAAGGATATATAATGGACAACAACCCATAGCCAAGTGAGGGCCGTGTAGAAGAAATGCGCGAAGTCTTTGCACAAAGAGAGAGGTGGGAAAGACACTCCATGGGATCCCAAGTCATCATTGCTCTCCAGAGCTCGTTTTGTCAACTCGTGGGATTGTGAGGTTGACAAGAATTCATGGGTACGTACACAAAAGAGACACAAACGAAAGAGATTGTGTGTGTGGTACATGTACACATCATCCATCATGATGTGTACGTGCATGTGAGAGTTAGCACTAGATAAGCATCGCTCAAAGAAATTTGATGCATGGTATAAGAACATGTCATCCATCATGAAAGAATAGTTATTGTGTATAACACGATGGGGATGCAAATTGAGCATACAAGTGTAAGGCATAACCATAGCATTTTTATTCGTGGGGAGCATATTGTGCACATAAGTATGAGGATCATGCAATGGATGGGATGAATCAAAATCTCCTAAAATGTATGAGGAAACTACCGGGGGTCTCCTCATGAGCAATATCGGAAACATCATATGCAGAAAATGGACAACATCCAAAACAATGCATATCTGAAGTTAGGTGGTTATGGCATGGCATATGAGATAAATGATGCAAAGTTAGCATGTCAATATCATCACAAGAGAAACAAATGCCTATAACAATAGGCTTGTCATCTATGCCATATGTGCAAATTGGGTTTATTTTAATGGCATATGCATAGTGACTATGAAGAGATTGCAAATATGACATATAGTTGATCTCATGCATAGCATATGACAAGTCAAGAGGATTGGAAAACATGATGTGACCTAAAGAATTGTCACAAGAAATCCTATGCAACATGCCATCACAACTAATATACTCCACATGGCAATCATCAAAAACATCATACATGGGTAAATCATCGCATGGGGAAGTCACACTAGCATGAAGCATGGTAATAGGTTGATCAACATCATGCAAGCAATCAATGTCAAGAATGTCCACTTGTGGGACTAGAGCATCACCTTCACCTATGTTACCTTTGGTATTCCTCTCATGTGGTGTAGGTGAGTTGGGAAATACCAAATGGTGGTCACATTCATCTTGATGGAACCATGTGGGGGGGTGCATCATATTCTACCATGGCCATCGTCTTGTCCAAAGGGAGGACGAAGTCATCGCGAATCGGCGTGTCATCATAGATGGGACCTAGCCCCAAATGAGAAGACACAATAGAGGTAGAGGTCAAGTTGTTAGGAATGCAAATGGCCTCACATGCCCTATCAACTATCACACTCTCTCTATGTGGTGCTTCACTCACTCCCTCAAGGTAGGTGCACTCAATCTCACGTATGGTGGAGTCACTCATCTCACTCAAGTGATGGGGGTTGTGGCTCTCCTCACATGGGAATTGTGGCAACACATCATATATGGGGCTAGTGGTGAAGTCACTCTCACTCTCAATATGGTGGCAAAAGTCACACAAGTCATCATACGTCGGCGTGGTCGAAGGGGAAATCCCATGCTCAACCATCTCATCGCCGTCGCCATGGATGAAGCCCGAAGATGGCACATCATCAATCTCGCCTCCTAAGATGGAAGCATCATCCTTGCTCGTCACCATGTCGCTCGCATCCAAAGGTTGGTCCTTGATGGTATCCGTAGTCGTAGTCGTCACCACACCATCTTGAAAAAGAGTCGAAGTAGACTCGGCGTCATCAATGCCACAAAGAGGGATGGTGGTGAAGTCGAACTTGGGAGCATCGTCTTGGAGCTCGGCGGGCTTGGACATCATGGTGGTACTAGCCTCATGCTCGCTCTCATGGAGCTTGGTCATCGCGAAGTGAGCTTGGGGTGGAGAAGCTTTGGCCTTCATGAGTTCTTGTTCCACCTTGAGAGCACCAATGTAGTTGTCGTCGAGGGACTTGTTCTCGAGGAAGATCGTCTTGGAGATGTCGTTGTGCAATCCCATCCTGAAGTGGAACTTCATCAAAATGGGGTCGTCCATGCCGGCTCGTCGCAAGGCTTTCTTCATCTCCTTGAAGTACTCGTTGATGGACTTGGATCCTTGGGTGGTGTTCTCTAATTGGCGTAGAAGTTGTTCCATGTAGTTTGGAGGCACGAACTCTCACCGCAAAGCTCTCTTCGTCTTGGGCCAACTCATGTCGTAGGTCTCCGAAGTTGCGTGAAGCCACCATGTGGACGCGTAGTCGTGGAAGTTCCTCGTGGCACACTTCACTTGATCTTCGGGAGGAACTTGATGTAGCTTGAGGTAGTCGTCCATCAGACGCTCCCACTCGAGATACTCCTCGGGTTCTTGAGTCCCATAGAAAGGAACCGCGTGGTCGATGTTGAGGTCGTAGTAGCTCGTGGAAGTCGCGTACTTGAGCTTGGGGAGCTTCTCTTGAGGTGCTTGTGGGCAAAGATGCCGCATGTACGTAGGCGAAGATGCCTTGAAGTCACTTGGCGAAGATGCCAAGGGAGATGGTGAAGTCGTTGGGCGGTTGTTGGTGTTGATCTCTTGACCTTCACGTCCTTGTTGGTGATGGTGTCGATGCCGATGTGATTTTGCCGGAGATGGTAGCTCAAAGACATGTGCTCTTGAGCATCTTCTCGAAGATGAGGAAGATCGCTTGTAGGACTTGATGAGGGCTTTGATCTCCTCCATTTGAGCTTGCATCTTGGCATCGTTGGAGTTGTTCGTGGCATCGAACTCGTCGTTGTTGTTGTAGACCGAAGATGAAATGCCTTGCCTATCCATCACAAGACTCGAGTAGAGGTGAGTACGAAATGAGATAAACAATACCAAGTTACCTTTTCCCAAAGTTGAGGATGTATCCCATTTCACTCAATGTGAGATGAAAGAATAGTGGAATTGGTATCTGACTTGTTCACTCACACCTACAAACTAAAGCTTATGGAGTAGCTCGGTGAGGATAGTGGCACAAAAATTTAATGTAAAATGTTAGCAAGAGTCAATAAAGTTGAAAGAGATTCACAAATTCGCAAGTGAAACAAGTAGACCAATAGCAATATGTGGTACACGGAAACACACACACGGATAGATAAATGGGGTCGTGCAACCAAGGAATGAGCACAAAATGTGGAATCCACGGAAAACGCTCGTGTTGCACAACTCAAGAGAGATGCTAGAACGATTGCTCTATAGGAGGATACAACACTTGTGCACAACCTATGATATGTAGAATGTATGAATTTTCTATCCCAAGTATGCTATGTATGTATGGTTCCGGTGGTATGATCCAAGATGATCGGATATGACAATCTTATATGCAATGTGGTATGATGCTATGGCAATTGCTTACAAGCTTCTTTGCTCTTTCTCTTTTGCTTAAAAGCTTATTTTTCTTTTTTTTTGTATATGGCCACAATGCAAAATGCAAAAACCAAGATAGCAAGTGGGTATATACGGGAACAAACTTGTGGCACAAGGGATGATATGATACCAATATGATAAGGTATGGTATGTATGCAATGGAAGGTTTAGACCACAAATGTGCACAAGTAACGTTGCCGGCAATACTCGAAGGCTAGTCTCGATAGGTAAGTGACGCAAAATGGGCTAGGGGTTATCAATGTAATGGCAAGGGAATATACAAAGGGGGGATACCATGATACCAAGATGTAGGATCGAGAAGAGGTGTCTAGAGGGGGGTGAATAGACTCTTAGCAAGAAAAGTTGCAGTTTTTAATTTCTTTAAGTTGAATTGGAGTTTTTGCACAAGTTTGAACATTCACAATACATCTCAAGCAAGCATGACACAAGTATATGAGCAGCAGAAAGTAAGTCATGCCAGTTGCAAGAATGTAAAGGGATGGGATTGGAGTGTGAAAACGCAATTGGAGACACGGAGATTTTTGGCGTGGTTCCGATAGGTGGTGCTATCGTACATCCACATTGATGGAGACTTAAAAGAGGTGTCTAGAGGGAGGGTGAATAGACTCTTAGCAAGAAAAGTTACAGTTTTTAATTTCTTTAAGTTGAAGTTGAGTTTTGGCACAAGTTTGAACATTCACAATACATCTCAAGCAAGCATGACACAAGTATATGAGAAGTGGAAAGTAAGTCATGCAAGTTGCAAGAATGTAAAGGGATGGGATTGGAGTGTGCAAACACAATTGGAGACATGGATATTTTTGGCGTGGTTCTAATAGGTGGTGCTATCGTACATCCACGTTGATGGAGACTTCAACCCACGAAGGGTAACAGTTGCATGAGTCCACGGAGGGCTCCACCCACGAAGGGTCCACGAAGAAGCAACCTTCTCTATCCCACCATGGCAATCGCCCGCGAAGGACTTGCCTCACCAGGGTAGATCTTCATGAAGTAGGCAATCTCCTTGCCCGTACAAACTCCTTGGTTCAACTCCACAATCTTGACGGAGGCTCCCAAGTGACACCTAACCAATCTAGGAGACACCACTCTCCAAGAGGTAGTAAATGGTGTGTTCATGATGAACTCCTTGCTCTTGTGCTTCAAATGATAGTCTCCCCAACACTCAACTCTATCTCATAGGATAGGATTTGGTGGAAAGATGATTTGAGTGGAAAGCAACTTGGGGAAGGCTAGAGATCAAGATTTATGTGGTTGGAATGAAGTATCTTGACCTCAACACAAGTGTAGGTGGTTCTCTCTCAGAAAATGTATGTTGGAAGTGTAGGCATGTTTTGTTGGCTCTCTCCACGAATTAAGAGTGAGTGGAGGGGTATATATAGCCTCCACACAAAATCTAACCGTTACACACAAATCACCAAACTCGGTGGGGCCGAATCATACAACTTGGTCAGACCAATTTAGTTCATAATGTGACCGTTAGGGTTTTCAGTGCGACCGACTTGATCAACTCGGTGGGACCGATGTGCTAGGGTTAGGGTAAAGCCTCATCTCGCTTGGACCGAGTACACAAGTTCGGTGGGACCGATTTTGGTAATAAGCTAAACAGAGAGTTAGCCAAGAAAACTCGGCGGGACCGATGTCATGTTTCGGTGAGACCGAAATTAATGCAATAGGCAACAGAGAGTTTGCAACCCCATCTCGGTGAGACTGAGATCCCATCGGTGAGACCGAGTTGATTAGGGTTTCTAGCAGTGGGTGTGTCAATAGAACTCGGTGGCGCCAGATAGAAAGTTTTGGTGGGGCCGAGTTTGACTTTTGGTTTAGGAGAAATGTGGTTATGAGAAAGTGGTTGAGGGCTTTGGAGCATATCACTAAGCACTTTGAGAAAGCAAGCCATAAATCAACACCTCATCCCCTCTTAATAGTATTGGCGTTCCTATGGACTCAATGTGATCTTGGATAACTAAAATGAAAAATGTAGAGTTCTGAGCTTTGAGCTTGAGGCAATTATTTGACTTCAGCATTTTGAAGGTGTCCCACATCCTCTAGTCCATGCCACTCCACTGTTGGACTTATCTGAAATACGCTAGATGAAAGTATTAGTCCAACAAGAGAGATGTTGACATTAATTACCAAAATCACCCGGGGAGCACTTGTGATTTCAATATCCCCCTTTTTGGTAATTGATGACAACATACATCAAAGCTTTAGATAAAGATATAGAGAATAACAGGTAAAGCTTTGGAAAGACATGTAACATGCATAGGCTCCCCCTATATGTATGCAATCATGTAAATATGTAATATAAGAACATGTGAATGCATAGCATGACAGAGTAAGCAATGTGTTACATGTATCTTGGCTATATGCATTAGAGCAAAAGATGTAAATATAGGAAATGTACCTACATGCTCATGAGTCTTTCTTGCAAACAATATGTACATCAGCAAGAAGTCCTCATGCACATGAGTGTGATGCATATACTTATCTTGTGGTCTTGAGTTGGCTTAGGAGAAATGAACCTGAGTAGACAAGGTTAGATAACACAGATACATCTACTAGCCAGAGTAAACAAAGAAACCACAAGAGTACCAAGACTAGGATGACATGTAGAGAGTGAATACTGAGTACTCTATTGGATATAGATATGTCCCCAAAGGTAATGATATGCAATGAATTCAAGAATTTCCTTCCCTTATATGTCTTGCTCCCCCTGAATCTTGCTTGGGATACTGGGAGAAGATAGGGAACAGAAAATCAGAGCAACGAAAGAAAAATAAAGAGCAAATGCAAACAATCAAATATGAACATGTCTTTCCCCTCTTAAAGACATGTAACTTCTCTCCTCTTGAACACCAAGCATCCGGGGTCTTTGATGTGATACTTCTTTCTCATTGACGAACTCTCTCCCCCTGAGTATTCTCTCTCCACCTATAGAAATGATTAAGCTCTGATGTGATCTCTCTCTCCCCTTTTGACATCAATTTCCAAGAAGGTCTCTTTTGGATGTTTGTTACAAATGGGTTCGGTCCTTGAGTCACAAAGCAAAGCAGGAAGTCGAATGTGATGCTGGTAGAGGACAAGCATCATTGAGTGGAGCTGGAGTAAAAAGAATGCAGGAACAAGTGACACGTTGTCTTTCCTGTAGTGAAATCGGTTGCACTGAGTGGTGTGTTCCGGTTGCACCGAAAGAGTTCGGTTGGACCAAATACAACAAATCGGTGTGACCGAGTTTATCACAGAGAAAACACTTGTCACCTCAGCTCACTAGACAAGAAAGATCTCACAAGGATCTGCAAGGAATTGTATGCAAGGAATGTAGAACAAAACAAAGAAAATAAAATCTAGATGAAGTTTGCAAAAACTCAAGGAAACACTTGCGAACTTCATCTAGAATTGGGCGGTGACAAAGTCACCTATGTTAAAGTATATTGACTGAGGAGTCAAGTAAGAACACTTGATCGTAAGTCATACTCATCGTTTAAGCTCAAAATGGGGTTACCATGTTTGTTTAAGCATTTGATGTACTCACATCTTGTTGAGTTGCTTTGACCTATGGCTTGAGGTAAAGCTTATCTAAGATGGAATGACATACCTTGGGTGGTGGTGTTCATCTTGATCATATAGTTGAACTTGCGTGGTGTGTTCAAGGTTGATGTAGCACAAGAATGGTTGGGAGAACCACTTGGAGTTGAGTTCATCTACCTACATGGGTTAGTTTTGCAAGAAACAACGCTTGTGTATCCAAAATGACAATCATGAAATTTGATACATATAATTTGTCAAACGATATGTTGAAGGGTTTCGTGCTTCCTTCTAGTCAACCACCGTATTGTAGAGACTTGGTGATGTAGAGATCGCTCAAGATGTGTGTGGATCGCTCAAGATGTCCACTAGTAAGCATGGGAGTTTCAGACCTTTGCTTTCTTGCATGTTGAACTTCTTGAATAAGTCCTTGGTGTACTTTGTTTGAGAGACAAAGGTGCCTTCCTTATTTTGCTTGATTTTCAAACCAAGAAAGAACTTGAGTTCACTCATCATAGACATCTAAAACTTCTCCGACATTAGCTTTCCAAACATCTCGCTAAAATGAGGGTTAGTTGAGCCAAATATGATATCATCAACGTAAATTTGGCATACAAATAACTCACCATTAACCCTTTTAGTAAAAAGAGTAGAATCTATTTTTCCAATTTCAAAGCCTTTTTCAATAAGGAACTTGGTCAAGCATTTATACCACGCTCTAGGAGCTTGTTTAAGACCATAAAGGGTTTCTTAGGATTGACAAAGTCGGGAGGTTGTTTAACATAAACTTCCTCCTCAATTTCACCGTTTAGAAAAGCACTTTTAATGTACATTTGGTATAAAGTGACATCATGGTGATTAGCATAGGCAAGTAAGATGCGGATGGACTCAAGTCTAGCAATGATGGCATATGTCTCTCCGTAGTCCATACCTTCAACTTGAGTGTAGCCTTGGGCGACTAGACGAGCTTTGTTGCGGACGAATTGACCATGTTCATCTTGATTGTTGCGAAAAAACCCATTTGGTACCGATTATGTTGTGGTTGTTGTCGGGCTTCTCGACCAATGTCCACACTTGATTTCTCTCAAAGTTGTGTAGCTCTTCATGCATGGCATTTATCCAATCTGGATCTTCCAATGCTACTTCAACCTTCATAGGTTCAATGCTAGAGATGAATGAATAATGTTCACAAAAGTTAGCCAAATGAGTTTTAGAGCGAGCAATTCTCCCGGTTTGGATATCATTGTAGATTTTCTGGACGGGATGGTCTTTGGCGACTCTTGCTCGAACTCGTGGAAGCTTTTGCTTGGGTCGGGCTAGAACATCTTCTTCATCTTGGTCTTCCTCTTCTTGGCCTTCTTCATTGTTGATCTTGCCGTTATGTTGTCGTGGTGGAGAAGGAGGTTCATGAGGTTCATCTTGGTGTACATCCTTGTTTTCTTCATCTTGGTGTGTCCCACTCGTGGATGCTTCCAAGTCAACTCTTGGTTCACCTTGTCGTGAGGTGGAAGCTTCCACTTGGACGAACGAGGTACTCTCCTTCATCTCCGTTGGACAAATCTTGCCGATAGACAAGTCTTGAATTGCTTCCGAAGGGTCTTTGTCTCCTACATCAATTGGAAATTGCTCTACTTGTGAGCCGTTAGATTCATCAAACTTCACATCTACCGTCTCTTCAACCTTTCGGGGGAAATTGTTGTAGACCCGGTATGTGTGAGAGTTTGAGCCATAACAAAGTAGGAAACCTTCATGAGATTTAGGAGCGAATTTAGAACAATGATGCTTATCAAGAATGTAGCAGTTTGAGCCGAATACTCGAAAGTATCCAACTTGGGGTTTGTTACCGGTGAGGAGCTCGTATGCTGTCTTGCCGAGTAGCTTGTGAAGATACAAGCGATTTGTTGCATGGCAAGCTGTCTCAATCGCTTACGCCCAAAAGTGTTTTGGAGTCTTGTACTCATCAAGAATTTTTCTAGCCATCTCAATAAGAGTTCGGTTCTTCCTCTCAACAACTCCATTTTGTTGAGGTGTGTACGTAGCCGAGAACTCATGTGAGATCCCTTCTTCGTCAAGAAAGGTATCCACATTTGCGTTCTTGAACTCCGTTTCATTATCACTGCGAACCTTCTTTATCTTCACTTCAAATTGATTTTGGGCCTTCCTAGCAAAGTTCTTGAAGATCTTTTGGACCTGTGATTTATCATCAAGAAAGAACACCCACATAAATCTTGAAAAATCATCAACTATGACTAGACCAAATGAGTTACCATCGAGACTCTTGTAGGCATTGGGACCAAAGAGATCCATGTGAAGTAGCTCGAGCGGTCTTCTTGTGGTCATAATGTTCTTCACGGGGTGACTTCCTCCAACTTGTTTTCCTGCTTGACAAGCACTACAAAGTCTATCCTTGTCAAATATAACATCTTTTACTCCAAGGATATGATCACCTTTAATAAGCTTATCAAGATTTCACATGCCCACATGACCTAGCCTTCTATTCCACAACCAGCCTTTAGAAGATTTAGCAATTAAGCAAGTTCTAGGTTGAGCCTTTTTAGTGAAATCAACAATGTAAAGATCACCACTACGTATACCGGTAAAGACCATTTTATAGTTATCTCTACGAAACACTTGGCAATCTACTTCAGTAAATAGGACATTGAAACCAAAGTCAGCAAGTCTAGATACGGAAAGTAAATTGTAGCCAAGAGATTCGGCGAGCATAACATTTTGTATGGAGCTATCATGTGAGATTGCCACCTTACCAAGGCCAACCACCTTACCCTTTGAGTTTGTCGGATCACGGGTTCCGACAAAACCCTAAAGGTTCGAACACTGGGGTGCGCGCAAAGATCTCCCCCTACCGATCCACACCCTTACTCAGCCAAGATCTTAGGAACTAACTCGACGAACTCACATCACAAAGGGCACAAGATTTATACTGGTTCGGGCCACTGTTGTGGTGTAATACCCTACTCCAGTGTGGTGTGGTAGATTGCTCTTGGGCTGAGGATGAACAGTACAAGGGGAAGAACAACCTCCTAAGGAGAGGTGTTCTTGTGCTTGGTGGATGTGTTTGTGGGGATGGACTAGTTCTAGTCTAAGATGAGGCCCCCCTAGCTACGGTGGTGGCTAGTCCTAATTATAGTGGCCTTGGTCCTCCTCCCAAATATTGAGCGGGAAGGGATCCCACAACGGCCAATTTGAAGGAGGACAACTAGTACAAGCTATCCTGACAAAAGTAGTCTTCGCCTACTAAAGGCGCTGGTGGTGACACCATCTTGGGCTCCACGGTGACATTCGTCTTGCCGCCCTTCTGGTCTTGGTCTCGTTGCCCCAATATGGAAACCTTTGCCTGACGCTTCAGTACTCCGCGCCTGCGCTTGCTCCCTTGGCACCAAAGGGGAAACAAGGACACTGTGCATGCTGACGCCCGCCTAGCCTTGGTCGCCATGGCTCACGTCACTGGAACCTCGCGAGGTTTGCCCCGCCTTGAACTCTCCGCCTCTCGTGAGCCAGCCCGGTGAGGCCACTTCTGAGGAGGTCTTGTGTCATCCGCCTCGCGAGGCTTAGCCCCTCGCGAGGGTTTTGAGTCCTTGCTGGTGAAGATGGGCCATACGGGCCCGCTCGCAGAGCCACGCCGTGGGCCACAGGCAGGCAAGTCTGGGGACCCCCATTCCCAAAACGCCGACAGTAGCCCCCGGGCCCATGATGCACTCGGGCTTGGCTTCGAGGCGAAGCCAAAGGCCAAGTGCGGAGCACCGTGGTCCCCAATAGCCTGAGGCCTGGGTTGACACGTGGCGGTTGATTGGACATGGGCGTCTCCGCTTCCCCATGCTACCTTGAGATCCGCCTGGCTAGGCGGCCACTACAGCCTACACCGTTATTTCCATCGCCGGTGCCATACTTTCCCAATTCCTCTACTTCCCCGAAGCCCTGCTCCCCTTTCCAATCTGACTTGAGCTCTGCCCACTCCATAGCCAGGGCGCCAAAGCAAGCAGATAAGGGGAAGAAGCCTCTGTCCTTCGCCGCTCCGCCCCCGGCCATTGAGCTCGCCATTGGTAGGTCGCTGGTGCTCAACCAAGAGGCCATGGACAAGGTGCGCCCCATGCTCGCCTCCAGCTTCAACGAGTGGGGGGAGACGGCGGCCTAGCCTGCCTCTCAAGCTTGCGTCGACCGGGCGGCCACCGAGGTCCCGTTCCTCATCGATGCCCTCTGGGCTGGCTTGGTTCCTCCCTTCTCCACATTCTACAACGCAGTGCTTGCCCATTATCAGATCCACATGCTGCACCTTGATCCCCAATCCATGACCCTTCTTGCCGTCTTCCCCTTTGTTTGCGAGGCCATGGTAGGCATTGCTCCTTCCGTGGCTCTTCTCCGCCACTTATTCTCGTTGCAACTGATTGATCCCCGGCAGAGCTCTGGATGCCTGAGCTTTCAAGCTGTCGTGGCGACGGCCGGCGACGGGATCGACTTCGAACTTCCACCATCCACGAGTGAGTTTCGGACACGGTGGGTGTTTGTTGATGCCGTAGTGCTCAGCCCCCTGCTCTCCTCTCCGTTAGGGCCTGCCATTCCTAACTCCTTTTGGTTCCACCGGCGGCTCGCTGATCTACGCCTTGTCCCCGTCTGGCTCAGGTTGAGGTGGCTCAAAGACCTTGGCGTGACTGCGCCTATGGCGGTGAAGGAGTTCGTCCGGTGCCGAATTGCTCTTCTTTAGCGCCACTCCTGGCCGATGTGGGCCTAGCTCAGTAGCCAGGACCATATGAGACTTCAGGAGTCTAGGCTCCCCCTTGAGGCGCGACGAACGGTGCTTGAGGTCCTGACGGGCGTCCCATTGCCAGGCGACTTGCCGAGGAGGAGTTGCCTTTTGTACCGCTGCTTGAACAAGATGACATTCGTGGATCGGATGCCCTCCTTCGACGAGTGGGGGCTAAGCCCAGTTGGCCTCGTGGGGCCCCGTGAGAATCCCATCGTCGTGGTCCCTCTCCTTGATGCTGGCATCTAGCTCGCCCCAAATGAGGATGCAGGGGGGCGAGCACCGCTGGGGGCCGATAGTGAAGGTGCCGAGATGTTGATGCCGCCCAGGGCTCCCGAGGCGTTGACCTCGGGGACTCATGACTCTTGCCCTGGGGCGGAGGTTGAAGGGGCGATGCAGCCCGCGTCTCCCGAGGCCGGGGCTCCTGAGGCCATGGCAAGTCACTACGAGTTAGAGCCGGATAGCTCCCCTCAGCTTGGCGCTTCTGAGGCTGTCCCTCCAAGCACTTCTCCAACCGCGCCTCATGTAGGCCGGCTTTGTGTGGACTTCGAAGAACTCCGCAAGAGGAAGGGGCCCCCGAGCTGCGGCAGCGGC
This sequence comes from Triticum urartu, assembly GCF_056163025.1. Lineage (NCBI taxonomy): Eukaryota > Viridiplantae > Streptophyta > Magnoliopsida > Poales > Poaceae > Triticum > Triticum urartu. Next base: position 357,233,118 of record NC_141878.1, on the reverse strand, counting down.
ACCTTTGGGCTGTTAAAACGGAGGAAGTACATCGCCGTTGACGAGTAAGTACCTCATCTTGGTGATCTTCTGCGTGTTGCTTTCCTTCCCGACGATTGTCTCCTCAGGACCCCTTCTGCCAAGGCTGCGAAATCTCCTGAGAAGTAGCTTTTTCTCGCCCTATTTCCCCCGCCAAACTCAAGCGCCGCAGGCCTGTGCGCTGCCCATGGCATGGGGTCAACCGTGGGAGTGAGCCCGTCGTCAAGGTGTCTTGAGCTCGCGCCTTCGTCATCCCTTATTTGCGGCCTTGCTTGGAGCACAACAAGCATACCAAGGGCTCCTCCCCTGGTCGTGGACGGCGACTGGTTGGCCTCGATCCTGGGGTCTTCTTCAAGTAGCTAGCCTTCACTCGTTCGGGCCCCTTGCGAGGCCCGACTAGCAAATGGGCGGGCACCAGCCCCTAGCCCCCTGCTGGAAGTGGGCGAGTCACTTCAGGAACCATCCGCGGTCCCCGTGGAGGGGGACGGAGTCAACAGCATGCTTGATTCGGTGCGAGAAGGGAACGTCATCCGCCGCGAGCTCTTTCGGGAGGCAATGGGCGCGATGAACGGGCTTGGTGAAGAACTCAAGGATGTGGACACGCGCCTCGTGGCCGTGGGCCTTTGACTGGTGGAGGAGCGGCGTAAGCTGAAGGTGGCCATCAACCTCGGGCGCTACCAACGCGAGCTTGATAATGCGAAGGCCGAGGCATCCCTCGCGACCTCACGCAAAACCTGCTCCCGAACCTTGGAAGAAGCTCGGGAAGCTGACCGCCGCCGCGAGGCCACAAAGGAACGCTCGCGGGAGCTCCAAGCCTGGAACGCCTCCTTGGAGCAGTAGGTGGAGGCACGTAAAGCCATCCTGGCGTCAATGAGAGGGACGCCCGTCAAAGAGGAAGAAGTCTAGAGGCGCGAGGAAGCGCTGGCGCTGGAAGACGTGGAGCGCAGCCTAGAACTTGAGTGGCTGGAGATGAGGGAGCGTCAAGTCGCCCAACGGAGGATGTCATTTGCATGAGCAAGGCCAGGGCCCAGCAGGAGGTCAATCGCCCGATGGCCGAGGCTCGCCTGGGTGTTGAGGATAAGTTCGACCTGAAGTTGAAGCTCGTAGAGGCTGAGGCTGTTGGTAGGTCCGCTGTCCTCAAGTCCAGGTTGGTCGAGGTGGAGTGGCACGAGGAGGCCGCCGCAGCCGCCCTGGCCTCGGCGCAGGATGAGCTGGCCTGCGCCCGTGCCAAGCTGCTCCCTCTTCGACGGCTGGTCGCCGACGCCGAGTCCGTTGCGCAGTAGAACAGGGAAGAAGTGCTTCAGCGATGGACGTTGGAGCGCGTGCACGCTCCCATGCTCTAGGACCTCAGGAACAAGGCCAACTCCGTCCTTGGCCATATCTGTGATGAGAATGCTCCTCATCCCCACGCTAACGACTACGCCAGCCACCTCCGCTTCTTCGCCGAGATGGTGGCGCGCCTGCAGAACTATCCCGAGAGGGCTCGCCAGCCTGTTGAAGAGAGGAGTCGCAGCCTGCTCGGGCGCGCATTCTCCCGCGTCTTCAGCCATCTCCAAAATGCCGATCCCAACTTCGATTTCGACACTGCCATTGCTCCCATACCTGAAGCCATCCAGGGTGACCTGGCGCGATGGGTTGAAGACAACGTGGATGCGCTGGTCAGGGCCTTCACTTCTGACGACGAAGGGGTGGTGGTTGCGGCAGATGAGGGCGACGTGGTCGATGATGGCGATGGCGGTGCCGAGGGAGGTGATGGTGATGCCAATGATGACGGTAGCAATGCCAGTGACGCGTCCGAGGGCGATCCTGGGGACGTGGTGAGTGAACTGTCCGATTGATTCCGTGCTTCTCACCTATTTGCCCTACACGTAGAAGCTCGGGCGCGGCCCTAGAGGTTGTAAGAGCATTTTGGGAGGGGGAGCCCCTCATGTAAATATACTACTGCCTCTATCCCTTTAGGTTGAATTGAATATGTGTCTTCACGAACTCACGTATGCTGGGGCAAGGTCGCTGTTGCGGTTTACCTTAGCCTGGATGAGCCCAAAACTGGCTCAAGAGATTCTGAGTTTCTGGGAAGCTCCTGAGGAATTCATCGACACGCCCAAGGGGGGCGCATGATAAGCGAGCGCCAGCCGCGACGTGACACGCGCGTGGCTCGTGTGCTTCATTCCCTGCCCCACTCGCGAGGGGCCCGCGAGGGGGGAGCGACAGGCGCGAACTCTGAAGTAAGGCAAGAACCAGACTGCGAGAAATAGCTCGAACGAGAAAAAGGAATCCCCCGCACGCGCATCAAACGAAAATTCAACTTCAACTTAAATCCAAATCCAGAAGGCAGGGTTACAGAAAAGAGATCCAAAGAAAATGGCCACTTCTGGCGCCTAGTCTAGTCTTCGACGTCTTCTCACCAGCGCGGAGCTAAGTGCTTCCACTAGGCATGGGAGGGAGCCCCCGAGGCCCGAGCGCGGCACTCTTGAGACTCCGGGGCGTGTACAGCCTCACTCGTTATTACGTGAGAGTGTCACGGGCGGCGATCTTCACAGGCGTGAGCCTTACTTCATATCGCCTGACGAGGGCCCCGCCTTGCGCCACCCCCTACCACCGCCGGGATGACTGGAGACCAGGACGGCCCAATGAGGGCAAAGGGGAAGCCAGCGGCGCCCTCGGCGACCATGGATCCTCTGCCGAGGGAAGAGTCGCCAGCGCCACCCCGGCAAAGTGCCTACTTCCGGGTGTTGCCTTGCTCCGTGCGACGCGGGGAGGTGCCTTGCTCCTGGCCCCTCCCACGCAGCCCCCAGTGAGCCTCTTCTGGTGAGACGGATATCACCGTGCCGGAACCATCGCCTGGTGCTGTGACCTGGTTCACTTGTGATTCATGGTTAGAATAAGCCTGCCCCTGGGAGATTAGCGGTACCCTGTAGCTGTTGTTGACGGCACGGTTGGCGGGTCTCTCGGGCGGCCCCTGGAAGGCCTCACCTCCTAGTGCCTCTTCTTCCCAGCCTGACTCGAGGAACAAGCCGGGGTCATCTTCTAGCGCGTACTCCTGGTTCATCATGCGGGCACGTAGGCCTCCAAGGCCCTTGCTCCGAAGGCCTCGCCGTAGTGCCCCACGCTCCATGTCGCCCGGCTCAAGACGTCGTCCTAAGGATGGTGGGGTAGCGCCTCACTAGGGCCGCATGCGGCGACGCTCGTGCCTGCACCCATCTGAGGTTGTGCGGGTGCCAGGGGGAGCCCTCCGCTGTGGATCGTGCTGATGTCGACAAAGCCCCCTGGCACACGTGGGGGTACGCGGGCGCGACGAGGCCCGTCGTGGGATCCTGCCGCTGCTTGGGGCATGAGCTGGTAGCAAAAGGGCGGTGCTCCCGTGGCCGCCGCGTCCAGTAGCTCGGCGACGCGTTCCAGCAGTGGATCCCAACCGCTCTCCATCAGTCGGCACCGCAGCAGCTCCCGTGCGACCGTGAGCGCGGCCCGCATGTTCGCCTGCTCCCTCCTGGTGTGCGGCGCCGTCGCCGCAGTGTGGCTTGCGGCCCTTGCAGCAGCTCGCTCTGTCGGGGAGTAAGAGCAGAGGGTGAGTGACCGCGCCGCCCATGCCCCGTGGTGTTTGGCAAAGTGCGTGCCGCCTGAGGGGCGGTGTTGTGGTCTTCCTGGGCTGGTATCGCCGTCCGGGCCGGCCAGGCTGCCCAGCGGTCGGCGTTGGTCCTCAAGTCACCTGACATCAGAGCCGCGGGGCCCCGAAGGATCAACGAGCGGATCGGCTGATGGGAGGAGAGCCCCGGCGCACTCCTACCTGGCGCGCCAAATGTCGAATCACGGGTTCCGGAAAAACCCTCAAGGTTCGAACACTTTGGTGCGCACGAAGATCTCCCCCCTACCGATCCACGCCCTAAGTCAGCTAACATCTTACAAACTAACTCGACGAACTCACAACACAAAGGGCACAAGATTTATACTGGTTCGGGCCACCGTTGTGGTGTAATACCCTACTCCAGTGTGGTCTGGTGGATTGCCTCTTGGGTTGAGGATGAATAGTACAAGGGGAAGAACAACCTACTAAGGAGAGGTGTTCTTGTGCTTGGTGGATGTGTTTGTGGGGATGGACTAGTTCTAGTCTAAGATGAGGTCCCCCTAGCTACGGTGGTGGCTAGTCCTATTTAAAGTGGCCTTGGTCCTCTTCCCAAATATTGAGCAGGAAGGGATCCCACAACGGCCAATTTGAAGGGGGACAACTAGTACAAGCTATCCTTACAAAAGCAGTCTTCGCCTGCCAAAGGCGCTGGTGGTGACGCCTTCTTGGGCTCCACGGTGACCTTCGTCTTGTCGTCCTTCTGGTCTTGGTCTCGTTGCACCAATATGGAAACCTTTTCTTGACGCCTCGGTACTCTGCGCCTGCGCTTGCTCCCTTGGCACCAAAGGGGAAACAAGGACACTGTGCGCGCTGGCGCCCTCCTGGCCTTGGTCATCATGGCTCACGTCATTGGAACCTCGCGAGGTTTGCCTCGCCTTGAACTCTCCACCCCTCGCGAGCCAGCCCGATGAGGCCGCTCCTGAGGAGGTCTTGTGCCATCCGCCTCGTGAGGCTTGGCCCCTCGCGAGGGTGTTGAGTCCTTGCTGGTGAAGATGGGCCGTACGGGCCCGCTCGCAGAGCCACGCCATGGGCCGCAGGTAGGCAAGTCTGGGGACCCCCGTTCCCAGAATGTCGATAGAGTTATCACCGAAAGTGACATACTTTTGAGGGCCATTGTTTTCAGCAAGCTCACGAAACATATCTTTGTCTCCGGTCATATGATCAGTACATCCACTATCAAGGACCCATTCCTTTCCTCCAGCCATGGAGCCGCGAAGATTAGCCATAAGACCAAAGTGTCTCATCGCATCATCAAGATCATAGTCACTATCGTCATCCTCATCATAGTATCCATGTTCAACATTGTCATGTGATGGATCAACTCCTAGAGAGGGTAATTCATTAGAAGTATGACCGTAACAATGTTCATCTCTATGGATTCTAATGACTTCGAAAATGATATTGCTAATAATTCCAACATCTCCTTTTGCTCTTGTAAGATTGGTAAGCTCAAATAAGCAATCACCAAACTTGGGATCATTAGAACCCATCTTACTCAAGGCAATAGACTTATGAAAAATCTCATCTAGGATTTTCAAGGAATGATTTGGAAATCGTTCCTCAAGAAATTTCCATAAGGTGTAGGCACAATCAAAAGTAGGCAAGCTAGCTAGCAAGTTTCTAGGCAAACCTCTAGTGATTAGATTGACCGTTGTAAGATTACGGATCATGGCAATAGAATCATCAAGGGTAGGATGCAAAGGATCAACAACGCGAGCACAAGGAGTAGTAGTGTACTTGGTCACATGATATTCATTGAAGATCTCAAGCATCTCATTTTTCCACTCATGAAAATACTCTCCATCAAGAATAGGCACTCTATGTCTAAGACTCCCCAACATAGACTCATCCATCTTCCTCCAAAGGTGTTTAAACCAAAGCAATGGAGACCAATGCTCTGATACCAATTGTAGCAAGAAAAGTTGCAGTTTTTAATTTCTTTCAGTTGAAGTGGAGTTTTGGCACAAGTTTGAACATTCAAAATACATCTCAAGCAAGCATGACATGAGTATATGAGCAGTGGAAAGTACGTCATACAAGTTGCAAGAATGTAAAGGGATGGGATTGGAGTGTGCAAACACAATTGGAGACACGGAGATTTTTGGCGTGGTTCTGATAGGTGGTGCTATCGTACATCCACGTTGTTGGAGACTTCAACCCACGAAGGGTAACAGTTGCATGAGTCTACGGAGGGCTCCACCCACGAAGGGTCCACGAAGAAGCAACCTTCTCTATCCCACCATGGCCATCGCCCACGAAGGACTTGCCTCACTAGGGTAGATCTTCACGAAGTAGGCAATCTCCTTGCCCGTACAAACTCCTTGGTTCAACTCCACAATCTTGACGGAGGCTCCCAAATGACACCTAACTAGTCTAGGAGACACCACTCTCCAAGAGGTAATAAATGGTGTGTTGATGATGAACTCCTTGCTCTTATTCTTCAAATGATAGTCTCCCCAACACTCAATCTCTCTCTTAGGATAGGATTTGGTGGAAAGATGATTTGAGTGGAAAGCAACTTGGGGAAGGCTAGAGATCAAGATTTATGTGGTTGGAATGAAGTATCTTGACCTCAACACACGTGTAGGTGGTTCTCTCTCAGAAAATGTATGTTGGAAGTGTAGGCATGTTCTGATGGCTCTCTCCACGAATGAAGAGTGGGTGGAGGGGTATATATAGCCTCCACACAAAATCTAACCGTTACACACAAATCACCAAACCCGGTGGGACCGAATGATAGAACTCAGTCAGACCGATTTAGTTCATAATGTGACCGTTAGGGTTTTCGGTGGGACCGACTTGATCAACTCGGTGGGACCGATGTGCTAGGGTTAGGGTAAAGCCTCATCTCGGTTGGACCGATTACACAAGTTTGGTGGGACTGATTTTGGTAATAAGCTAAACAGAGAGTTGGCCAAGCAAATTCGGTGGGACCGATGTCATGTTTTGGTGAGACCTAAATTAATTCAATAGGCAACAGAGAGTTTGCAACCCCATCTCGGTGAGACCGAGATCCCATTGGCGAGACCGAATTGATTATGGTTTCTGGTAGTGGCTGTGTCAAGAGAAGTCGGTGGCGCCGGATATAAAGTTTCGGTGGGGCCGAGTTTGACTTTTGGTTTGGGACAAATGTGGATATAAGAAAGTGGTTGAGGGCTTTGGGGCATATCACTAAGCACTTTGAGCAAGCAAGCCATAAAGCAACCCCTCATCCCCTCTTAATAGTATTGGCTTTCCTATGGACTCAATGTGATCTTGGATCACTAAAATGAAAAAATGTAGAGTCCTGAGCTCTGAGCTTGAGCCAATCATTTGTGTTCAGCATTTTGAAGGGGTCCCCCATCCTCTAGTCCATGCCACTCCACTGTTGGACTTATCTGAAATATGCTAGATGAAACTATTAGTCCAACAAGAGATATGTTGACATTAATGTAACGCCCCAGAGATACTTTCCATATTTGTATCCAACTCTTGTCGTTTCCGGCGTTAACTTATATTTATTTCTCGGGTTCGGGTCTTTGTCTCCGTGTGTTGTTTTCGTTTTTCGTGCATCGCATATCATGTCATCTCATGCATTGCATTGCATACATGTTCATCTCATGCATTTGAGCATTTTCTCCGTTGTCCGTTTTGCATTCCGGCGCTTCGTTCTCCTCCGGTGGCCTTTTCTAGCGTTCTTTGGTGTGTGGGGATTAAACATTTCCGGATTGGACCGAGACTTGTCATGCGGCCTTGGTTTACTACCGGTAGACCGCCTGTCAAGTTTCGTATCATTTGGACTTCGTTTGATACTCCAACGGTTAACCGAGGGACCGAAAAGGCCTCGTGTGTGTTGCAGCCCAACACCCCCCAAATTTGGCCCAAAACCCACCAAACTCTGCTCCATGTCCTAGATCGTTCGATCACGATCGCGTGGGCGAAAACCGCACCTCATTTGGACTCTCCTAGCTCCACTTATGCCTATTTAAACACCCCCCCATTTCGGATCTCGTCTTCCTCCCCGTCCTCCTCCTAAAAAAAACAGATCAAACCCCCCCGCCGACGGACGTATCCGGATCGGACCGGACGCCGTCTGCCCCGCCGCCGCAGCGAATCCCGCGCCGCCACGTGGGCGAGGCCCACATCGCCGCCGCCGAGGCCCGGGAGCCCGAGGCCGGCCCCCGCGGCCCGTCTCCGCGCCGCCTCCTTCCCCGACGCCGGTGACCGGCGCCGCCGCGGGCCGCCTCCCCGCCGCCGCTCGCCTCCCCGGTCCGGCAGCGCCCCGCCGCGCCGTTCCGCAGCGTCCCCGACGCCGGCCGACCCCGCCGCTGCACCGCGCCTCCCCGCCGCCGCCGTCCGCGCCTCCCCGCCGGCGACCGCGCCCCGGCCTCCTCTTCCTCTCCTGCTCCGGCGGGATCCCGGCGAACCTCGTCGCGTGCGCCAGCTACAGTACTGCTACAGTGCCGCGAGATCCAGATCTGGAATTCGAAACCCTAGGGTTGACTTTCCCTTCCCCCCTCTTGAATTTTTATGCCTACTTTGACTGCTTGTATCTCCGCAACCGTAGCTCCGTTTTGGGCGTATAATATATCAAAATCTTTGTCTCCACATGCACATCATTTCATTCCATTGCATCATTTGCATTTGAGTACATCTTGATGCCCAAAATGCTGTTAGAAGGAGGCTTCGTGAGCTAAATTGCAGATCCGTTAGTTCATCATGCACTTTTGTCATTTTTGCCATGTTTAATCCGTGCATGATATACCTGTGCCCCTTTGGGATGAATTGTTAAGCATTTTGTCTTCTTTCCAGAGGTGCCACCCATGCATTTTTAGGATGTGTGTGTTGTCTTGTGCAAGCTTGCGAAGAGAGGTACCTGAGATTGCTGATTTCAGGGACTTAGTGATTTTCACTGTCTGGGATATTTTAGTTCATGATGCTATATGTCCAGCTTGTTTCCTAGTGATCCGGGCCTCTTTTGAGGATGATCAGTAAGGTAGTTTTGATATTTATGTTATGCTCTATCCATCCATGTATTTGTTTGCATATGTGGAGTGCTCTAGGTTGACTCAATCGAGCTCAACTTTTGCTTCGTTGTTAATCTGGGCAGATCGTCAACTTGTTTGCGATTTTGCCGATACTACCGTTAGTGTTCCATGCATGCTATGCCTTTGTTCTTGCCATGTGTAGCTAGCATATTGTGCCTTCTTGCTGGTTATATGCTTTCCTTGCTATGACTTGCACCATGGTGAGTGCATCGAGCTCGTTTACATGCCTTCGTGAGTTATAATTTCTGCATGTCTCAGTTTTCACTAAGTCTGAAAACTGATTGTGTTCGAGCTATGTTCGTGAGCTCGGTAGAGTATTTTGTGAACCCTTTTGGCCCCAGGTCACTTTGGGTGTTTTGTTAAGCTTGTTGAGTAGCTCCATGCCATTTTCTTACTTGTCATATTCAGGTCATCTATCATGTTGTTTTGCTGCTCCGAAGAGGGCTTCGTGATCTGAAATTTCAGGCTAGTGTTAATTTCACTAAGTCTGGAATCTGTTTTGCATATTCATTTTTGCCATGCTTGTTTGAACCTCTTAATGGATGAATTTGCCTATGGCTCAGTGCTAGTGTTTTGTTAACCATCTTGTGTACATCACTGCCATGTATTTTGTTCTCATGTTTGGTGGCTGTAGCATGTTCATTTCGTTGCGTTTAGATGCCTACTTTCTGTAAATCGCAGACCGGTGTCATATCTTCAAACGCTTGCCATTTCCAAACCGTAACTCCGATTCCAATGATCTTTATATCGTTTTCAAGCGATTTCATCCCCTCTATCCAGTGGCACCCTTGGAATTCCAAGTTGAGTCCAGGTTCATGCATTTCCTGTCATATCTTGCATTTTGCATCCCGCATCGCATCCCGCATAGCATATCATCATTTCATCATATTGCTTGGTCTTGCACGTGGTTGATTGTATCCTTGTTGCTTGTTTGTCTTGTTGGGTAGAGCCGGGAGACGAGTTCGCTACCGAGGAGCCCGTTGAGTTTGCTTGTGAGGATCCAGTCAACTCTGACAACTGTGTAGGCAAGATGATCATACCCTCGAAATCACTACTATCTTTGCTATGCTAGTTTGCTCGCTCTTTTGCTTTGCCACTGCTACGATGCCTACCACTTGCTTGTCAGCCTCCCAATTGCATGATTGAACCTCTAACCTACCATTGTCCTAGCAAACCGTTGATTGGCTATGTTACCGCTTTGCTCAGCCCCTCTTATAGCGTTGCTAGTTGCAGGTGAAGATTGGAGCCGTTCCTATTGGAACATCTTTTATTTGCTTGTTGGGATATCACTATATTGCTATGTTATCTTAATGCATCTATATACTTGGTAAAGGGTGGAAGGCTCGGCCTCTTGCCTAGTGTTTTGTTCCACTCTTGCCGCCCTAGTTTCCGTCATATCGGTGTTATCTTCCCGGATTTTGCGTTCCTTACGCGGTTGGGTTATAATGGGAACCCCTTGATATTTTGCCTTGATTAAAGCTTTTCCAGCAATGCCCAACATTGGTTTTACCATTTGCCACCTAGACTTTTCTTTCCCTTGGGTTCTGCAGACTCAAGGGTCATCTTATTTTAACCCCCCCCCCCCCCGCCGGGCCAGTGCTCCTCTGAGTGTTGGTCCACCTGTCAGCTACCGGTGGCCACCAGGGGCAACTCTGGGCTGGCCTACCCGTACCTAGGACAATCTGAGTGTGCCCTGAGAAAGAGATTTGTGCAGCTCCTATCGGGATTTGTCGGCACATTCGGGCGGTGTTGCTGGTCTTGTTTTAACCTGTCGAATTGTCTTGTTGTACCGGGTTACCGAGTCTGATCGGTGTGTCTCGGGTGGAGGTCTATTCCTTCATTGACCGTGAGAGCTTGTCATGGGCTAAGTTGGGACCCCCCTGCAGGGATTGAACTTTCGAAAGCCGTGCCCGCGGTTATGGGCAGATGGGAATTTGTTAATGTCCGGTTGTAGACAACGTAAACCTTAATTAATTAAAATGAATCAACTGAGTGTGTTACCGTGATGGCCTCTTCTCGGCGGAGCCCGGGAGGTGGACACGGTGTTGGAGTTATGCTTGCACAGGTTGTTCCTCTAGTTTCTCGCTCGCGCCTTGCCTCCTCTTCTCGCTCTCTTTTGCGGATAAGTTAGCCACCACATATGCTAGTCGCTTGCTGCAGCTCCACATATACTTGCCTTATCCTTCCTATAAGCTTAAATAGTTTTGATCGCGAGGGTGCGAGATTGCTGAGTCCTTGTGGCTCACAAATACTATAATTCCAGATGCAGGTCTAGGTGATTCCGCTCCAGGTGACGAGTACGAGCTCAAGTGGGAGTTCGACGAGGACTCTCAGCGTTATTACGTTTCCTTTCCCGATGATCAGTAGTGGTGCCTAGTTGGGGTTATCGATTCAGGGCCTTGTCGCATGTTGGGGGTCTTTTCTATTTTGGCACCGTAGTCGGGCCATGAGTGATTGTATGATGGATGTTATTTATGTACTTTGATGTGACGTGGCGAGTGTAAGCCAACTATGTATCTCCCCTTTATTATGTATTACATGGGATGTTTGTGATGATTTCCTAACTTGCGACATTGCTTTCAATGCGGTTATGTCTCTAAGTCGTGCCTCGACACGTGGGAGCTATAGCCGCATCGAGGGCGTTACAAGTTGGTAATCAGAGCCTTCCCCGACCTTAGGAGCCCCCATTGCTTGATCGTTTTTAGCAGCCGAGTTGTGTCTAGAAAAATGTTTTGAGTCACTTAGGAATTATATATCGGAGAGTTAGGAATTCTTTTTACTTCCCAGTCTCCTCATCGCTCTGGTAAGGCATCCTGACGTAGAGTTGTGACTCTTCTCTTCTCAAATTTCACTAAAAAAAATTTTAGGATCACGCGAGTATCTTGGTTTTGTTCCGATGGTTTTCTGACGAGAACATTGTTCTTGGTGCCTCCTATCTTTAGGGGTTGTGGCAGTGTCCCGGGGAGTTGAGCTCCGAGGTGTTGTCGTCACAATTTTATCATTGCAATTCTGGTATACTTGAGATTTGTGCGCGACATCGAAAATCTCTTTTATGCAGTTCGTTGGTGAGATAACCTCGACGCCACCCAGTACTGGGGCGGGAGTTCGGGTGTATCGCCATAACTTGTATAACGGATGCTTTTTGAAGGTTGAGATAGATGGTTTCCGAAGGTTTCTTGGTTATGTGTTGAAGGATGGATACAGCTGGATGTAGGATTTGTTAGCTTGGGTGAGATATTATGCTTCCCCTGTATCCCCAACACCTGATTGCATAACCGGGAAAATTTCGGGAATTTCATAGGTGGGAATTCAAGTAGCCTTAGGATATCTTTCTGACAGATGTATGATATGAAATTGGGGTTTGACGTCTAGTGGTTCGCCAATTCACGGTCGATTTTACAGTGGTCTCGTTGTGTCTTAAAGAGTCCTTGGCTATGCTGACTCGGGGACGCTTCGTATGTCATGTGCACTGCCTTGTACATGATGGTGTTGTACGATCGAGCCCGTGTAGGTCCCACCACGAAAACTTCGGATGAAATTTCTATCATGTATTTGTTCCGGCTTATTCCGCAAGCCAACCCTTGGTTTTATTTCGAGTTGTTGCATTCGTTTTGCTTCGACGTCATATGTTGATTCCATCCCTCGTTGTTGTACCCCTTCTACCTGATTCTTCGTGGCTTCGCAATTTAGGAATATGTGACCACTTCAAGAGAAATGCATTCGTTCATTTTGTTCGGATGTGAAGACTATATGTTGCAATTTTCATTCCGTTGGATTCAGCTTCAATATTTATCTGTCATGTGCTAATGGTGGTCAACCTCTTCAGGATGGCTCCTCCAACGCGCACGACTCCGAATCCTGATCCGCCACCACCTCCACCTCCTCCAGAGGCATGGCAAGCTGTTATGGCCGCAACCAATGCAAACACTCAGCTGATCATGCAAATTCTCCAAGAGCGCAATCAAGGCAGTCAAGGGAATCAAGGCAGCAATCAGGGTCACTTTGCTACACTCAACCAGTTCCTTGCTAACGGGCCAAAGACTTTCAGTAATTGTGTTGAGGCAACCAATGCTGACGATTGGCTTGTGGATCTGAGTAAGCATTTCGAGTGCAGCAACGTCAGGCCTGAGGACTTTGTGAAATTCGCTTCCTTCCAACTCAAAGATCAGGCTGCAGAGTGGTTCCAGCAGTACAAGGATTCCAGAGGTGGACGTGTTATCACTTGGGATGATTTCCGTCAAGATTTCCGTGCTCATCACATTCCTCAAAGCGTGGTTGAGAGCAAGCGTGAGGAATTCCGCAACCTGAAGCAAGGCTCTTTGTCTGTCTATGACTACAACAAATTGTTCCAGAAGCTTGCCCGTTTTGCCAAGCAGGATGTTCCTGATGAGAAGAGCATGATCTATCAGTTCAGGGGTGGTCTTCGTGAAGAAATTCAGCTCGCTCTTGTCCTCTTTGAGCCGTTGAGATACGATGAGTTCTACAACATGGCACTGAAGCAAGAGGCTGCTCAGTTGAGGTGTGATGCTTCCAGGAAGCGAGTCAGAGATGTTACTCCGTCTTCCTCTACTCAAGTGGCCATGCAGCAGAAGTATTGGCTTCCTCCTCCTCCGTTCCGTCAGCCGTATCAGCAGAAGAGCAAAGGTGGCAGTGGTTCTTCCCACCCACCCAACCCAGGCTTTCAGAACAAAACATCGTCTCAAGCTCCAAGATCGAGTGCTCCGTATCACTGTCCACTTTCAGAGGTCACGTGCAACAAGTGCCAACAGAAGGGTCACTATGCCAACAAGTGTTTCAACCAGAGGCGTCTTCCTCCTCCTCCTCCTGTGAGATCGGCAAGTACAGCTATGGTCAAGCATAACCCTAAGCACGCCAATGTCAATTTGATGAATGCAGCTCAGGCAGAGGACTCGTCAGATGTGATCATGGGTAACCTTCCTGTTAATGATATTCCTGCAAAAGTTCTTTTTGACACTGGTGCATCGCATTGCTTAATCCCGAGACCGTTTACAAATAGGCATGAATTGGTTTCACAAGTTTTGCCTAGTCCTTTAGCAGTTGTCTCTCCCGGCAAGCGCATGCAGGCTAACTCCATCATTCCGGATGTTTCTATCACTTTGGGTGACTACAAGTTTCTGTCTTCTCCAACGGTTCTCGGTGACTCGGATATTGATCTTATTCTCGGGATGGACTGGCTCTCTAAGCATAAAGCTCAGCTTGATTGTGCAGCCAGGCAGATTCAACTGACTGATTCGTCTGAGGATGTCATTGTCTTTGCCGCTCGGGATAATACCATCCGGTTGTTTTCTCTCAATGAGAAGGGTGAATTGGATGCTATTTTGCAGATTCCGGTTGTTTGTGAGTATCAAGACGTCTTTCCATAAGAACTCCCAGGGATGCCTCCAAACCGGCCGGTTGAATTTGTTATTGAACTTGAGCCCGGTACGGAACCTTTGTGCAAACGTCCCTACAAGCTCGGCCCCGAAGAGTTGAAGGAGTTGAAGAAACAACTCGATGAGCAAGAAAGATTGGGTCTTATCCGGCCTAGTACTTCTCCGTGGGGTTGTGGTGTTCTTTTTGTGAAGAAGAAGGATGGATCGAGTCGACTTTGTGTTGATTACCGTCCAGTGAACAAGAAGACCATCAAGAACAAATACACACTTCCCAACATCAATGAGCTGTTCGAACAACTCAAGGGTGCTCAAGTATTCTCCAAGCTTGATCTCCGTATGGGTTATCACCAGATTCGCATTCGTGAAGAAGATATTCCCAAGACAGCATTCAGAACAAGCTTGGGTTCATATGAATACACTGTCATGTCTTTTGGCCTCGCCAACGCTCCCCCGACGTTTTCTCGCATGATGAACTTCATCTTCAACGCCTACACCAATGACTTCGTTTTGGTCTATCTCGATGACATTCTGGTTTTCTCGAAGAACAAGGAAGATCATGCCAAGCACTTGCGTTTGGTTCTTGACAAGCTCAGGGAACATCAGTTCTACGCCAAGTTCTCCAAATGTGAATTTTGGCTCGATGAGGTTCTTTATCTTGGTCATATCATCTCTGCCAAGGGCATTTCCGTGAATCCCGAGAAGGTATCCGCAATTGTGAATTGAGAACCTCCTCAGAACGTGAAGCAACTCCGCAGTTTTCTCGGTCTCGCAAGCTATTGCCGAAGATTCGTTGAAAACTTTTCCAAGATCGCGAAGCCTCTCTCAAATCTCCTTCAGAAGCACGTCAAGTATGTTTGGTCTCCGGAGTGTGATATTGCTTTCAACACTTTGAAAGAGAAGTTGATCACTGCTCCAGTTCTGACTCCGCCTGATGAAACCAAGCCGTACGAGGTCTTTTGTGATGCCTCTCTCCAAGGTCTAGGTGCTGTACTGATGCAAGAGAAAAAAGTTGTTGCTTATACATCTCGCCAGTTGAAGCCTAATGAGAAGAAATACCCCACTCATGATCTCGAGTTGCGGCAGTTGTGCATGCTCTTTTGACTTGGAGACATCTTCTATTGGGAAGGAAAGTGGACATTTTCACTGATCACAAGAGTCTCAAGTACATCTTCACTCAGCCTAATCTCAACCTAAGGCAAACTCGATGGGTCAAAATGATTCAAGAGTACAATCCGAGTATTGAGTATACTCCAGGCAAGGCTAATGTGATTGCTGACGCTTTGAGCAGAAAAGCATATTGCAACAGTCTGATTCTCAAGCCCTATCAACCTGAGCTTTGTGAAGCTTTCCGCAAGCTGAATCTGCAAGTTGTTCCTCAAGGTTTCCTCGCCAACCTTCAAGTTTCTCCTACCTTAGAAGACCAGATTCGCCAAGCCCAGCTTCTTGATGCTATGGTGAAAAAGGTGAAGATTGGTATTGCAAAGAGTCAGTCCAAGTACAAGTGCTACCGCCTTGATGACAAGGACACTCTCTTCTTCGAGGATCGTATTGTTGTGCCCAAAGGTGAACTTCGTAAAGTGATCATGAACGAGGCTCACAACTCTCTCCTCTCCATCCACCCTGGTAGTACGAAGATGTATCAGGACCTTAAGCAAGCTTATTGGTGGACTCAAATGAAGCGCGAGATCGCTCAATTCACGAATGAATGTGATGTCTGCAGAAGAGTGAAGGCAGAACACCAAAGGCCAGCAGGTCTCCTCCAACCGCTTGCCATTCCAGAATAGAAATTTGACCACATTGAAATGGACTTCGTGACTGGGTTTCCAAAGTCCAAGCGTGGCAATGATGCTATATTTGTTGTCATCGACAAACTCACCAAAGTGGCTCATTTTCTGCCTATCAAAGAGTCGATCACTGTAGCTCAATTGGCGGAACTCTATACCTCTCGCATTGTCTCTCTGCACGGTATTCCTCAAGTGATCTCTTCAGACCGTGGCAGTATCTTTACCTCGAAGTTTTGGGATTCTTTTCAGAAGGCCATGGGCACCAACATCCGCTTCAGCACAGCTTTCCATCCTCAAAAGAGCGGTCAAGTCGAGCGTGTCAACCAGATTCTTGAAGATATGCTCAGGGCTTGTGTGATCTCCTTCGGCATGAAGTGGGAGGATTGTCTTCCTTATGCTGAATTCTCCTATAACAACAGCTTTCAAGCAAGTTCGGGCAAGGCCCCTTTTGAAATTCTGTATGGCAGGAAGTGCCGTACCCCTCTCAAATGGTCTGAAACCGGTGAACGTCAGCTGCTGGGTAATGACTTAATCACAGAAGCAGAAGAAATGTGCAAAGTCATTCGTGATAACCTCAAAGTAGCCCAATCCCGCCAGAAGAGCTACTATGATAGTAAGCACCGTGATTTGGCTTTCGAGATCAGAGATCATGTTTACCTCCGCGTCTCTCCTATGAAAGGTACTCGTCGCTTCGGTATCAAAGGGAAGCTTGCCCCTAGATACGTGGGACCTTTCAAGATTGTCAGCAAGAGAGGCGACCTCACCTATCAACTTGAGCTTCCTTCAAACTTTGCAAATGTTCATGATGTGTTCCACGTCTCTCAGCTTCGAAAGTGCTTCAAGACTCCTGACCGCACCGTCAACTTCGAGGACATTGAGCTCCAAGAAGATCTCTCCTATCGTGAGCACCCAGTTGCTATTCTTGAAGAGACTGAACGCAAGACTCGCAACAAGTCAATCAAATTTCTCAAAGTCAAATGGTCTCACCATTCCGATCGTGAAGCTACCTGGGAACGCGAGGATCACCTCCTTTCTGAGTACCCGGAGTTCTTTCAGTCCTAGATCTCGGGACGAGATCTTTTCATAGTGGTGGAGTGTTGTAACGCCCCAGAGATACTTTCCATATTTGTATCCAACTCTTGCCGTTTCCGGCGTTAACTTGTATTTATTTCTCGGGTTCGGGTCTTTGTCTCCGTGTGTTGTTTTCGTTTTTCGTGCATCGCATATCATGTCATCTCGTGCATTGCATTGCATACATGTTCATCTCATGCATTTGAGCATTTTCTCCGTTGTCCGTTTTGCATTCCGGCGCTTCGTTCTCCTCCGGTGGCCTTTTCTAGCGTTCTTTCGTGTGTGGGGACTAAACATTTCTGGATTGGACCGAGACTTGTCATGCAGCCTTGGTTTACTACCGGTAGACCGCCTGTCAAGTTTCGTATCATTTGGACTTCGTTTGATACTCCAACGGTTAACCGAGGGACCGAAAAGGCCTCGTGTGTGTTGCAGCCCAACACCCCCCAAATTTGGCCCAAAACCCACCAAAGTCTGCTCCATGTCCTAGATCGTTCGATCACGATCGCGTGGGCGAAAACCGCACCTCATTTGGACTCTCCTAGCTCCACTTATGCCTATTTAAACACCCCCCCCCCATTTCGGATCTCGTCTTCCTCCCCGTCCTCCTCCTAAAAAAATAGATCAAACCCCCCCGCCGACGGACGTGTCCGGATCGGACCGAACGCCGTCCGCCCCGCCGCCAAAGCGAATCCCGCGCCGCCACGTGGGCGAGGCCCACATCGCCGCCGCCGAGGCCCGGGAGCCCGAGGCCGGCCCCCGCGGCCCGTCTCCGCAACGCCGCTCCCCGCGCCCGACCCCGACGCCTGCGCCGCCTCCTTCCCCGACGCCGGTGACCGGCGCCGCCGCGGGCCGCCTCCCCGCCGCTGCTCGCCTCCCCGGTCCGGCAGCGCCCCGCTGCGCCGTTCCGCGGCGTCCCCGACGCCGGCCGACCCCGCCGCTGCACCGCGCCTCCCCGCCGCCGCCGTCCGCGCCTCCCCGCCGGCGACCGCGCCCCGGCCTCCTCTTCCTCTCCTGCTCCGGCGGGATCCCAGCGAACCTCGTCGCGCGCGCCAGCTACAGTACTGCTACAGTGCCGCGAGATCCAGATCTGGAATTCGAAACCCTAGGGTTGACTTTCCCTTCCCCCCTCTTGAATTTTTATGCCTACTTTGACTGCTTGTATCTCCGCAACCGTAGCTCCATTTTGGGCGTATAATATATCAAAGTCTTTGTCTCGACATGTACATCATTTCATTCCATTGCATCATTTGCATTTGAGTTCATCTTGATGCCCAAACTGCTGTTAGAAGGAGGCTTCGTGAGTTAAATTGCAGATCCGTTAGTTCATCATGCACTTTTGTCATTTTTGCCATGTTTAATCCGTGCATGATATACCTGTGCCCCTTTGGGATGAATTGTTAAGCATTTTGTCTTCTTTCCAGAGGTGCCACCCATGCATTTTTAGGATGTGTGTGTTGTCTTGTGCAAGCTTGCGAAGAGAGGTACCTGAGATTGCTGATTTCAGGGACTTAGTGATTTTCACTGTCTGGGATATTTTAGTTCATGATGCTATATGTCCAGCTTGTTTCCTAGTGATCCGGGCCTCTTTTGAGGATGATCAGTAAGGGAGTTTTGATATTTATGTTATGCTCTATCCATCCATGTCTTTTTTTGCATATGTGGAGTGCTCTAGGTTGACTCAATCGAGCTCAACTTTTGCTTCGTTGTTAATCTGGGCAGATCGTCAACTTGTTTGCGATTTTGCCGATGCTACCGTTAGTGTTCCATGCATGCTATGCCTTTGTTCTTGCCATGTATCGCTAGCATATTGTGCCTTCTTGCTGGTTATATGCTTGCCTTGCTATGACTTGCACCATGGTGAGTGCATCGAGCTCGTTTACATGCCTTCGTGAGTTATAATTTCTGCATGTCTCAGTTTTCACTAAGTCTGAAAACTGATTGTGTTCGAGCTATGTTCGTGAGCTCGGTAGAGTATTTTGTGAACCCTTTTGGCCCCAGGTCACTTTGGGTGTTTTGTTAAGCTTTTTGAGTAGCTCCATGTCATGTTCTTACTTGTCATGTTCAGGTCATCTATCATGTTGTTTTGCTGCTCCGAAGAGGGCTTCGTGATCTGAAATCACTGCCATGTATTTTGTTCTCATGTTTGGTGGCTGTAGCATGTTCATTTCGTTGCGTTTAGATGCCTACTTTCTGTAAATCACAGACCGGTGTCATATCTTGAAACGCTTGCCATTTCCAAACCGTAACTCCGATTCCAATGATCTTTATATCGTTTTCAAGCGATTTCATCCCCTCTATCCAGTGGCACCCTTGGAATTCCAAGTTGAGCCCAGGTTCATGCATTTCCTGTCATATCTTGCATTTTTCATCCCGCATCGCATCCCGCATAGCATATCATCATTTCATCATATTGCTTGGTCTTGCACGTGGTTGATTGTATCCTTGTTGCTTGTTTGTCTTGTTGGGTAGAGCCGGGAGACGAGTTCGCTACCGAGGAGCTGTTGAGTTTGCTTGTGAGGATCCAGTCAACTCTGACAACTGTGCAGGCAAGATGATCATACCCTCGAAATCACTACTATCTTTGCTATGCTAGTTTGCTCGCTCTTTTGCTTTGCCACTGCTACGATGCCTACCACTTGCTTGTCAGCCTCCCAATTGGATGATTGAACCTCTAACCTACCATTGTCCTAGCAAACCGTTGATTGGCTATGTTACCGCTTTGCTCAGCCCCTCTTATAGCGTTGCTAGTTGCAGGTGAAGATTGGAGCCGTTCCTATTGGAACATCTTTTATTTGCTTGTTGGGATATCACTATATTGCTATGTTATCTTAATGCATCTATATACTTGGTAAAGGGTGGAAGGCTCGGCCTCTCGCCTAGTGTTTTGTTCCACTCTTGTCGCCCTAGTTTCCGTCATATCGGTGTTATGTTCCCGGATTTTGCGTTCCTTACGCGGTTGGGTTATAATGGGAACCCCTTGATATTTCGCCTTGATTAAAGCTTTTCCAGCAATGCCCAACATTGGTTTTACCATTTGCCACCTAGCCTTTTCTTTCCCTTGGGTTCTGCAGACTCAAGGGTCATCTTATTTTAACCCCCCCCCCCCCCGGGCCAGTGCTCCTCTGAGTGTTGGTCCACCTGTCAGCTACCGGTGGCCACCAGGGGCAACTCTGGGCTGGCCTACCCGTACCTAGGACAATCTGAGTGTGCCCTGAGAAAGAGATTTGTGCAGCTCCTATCGGGATTTGTCGGCACATTCGGGCGGTGTTGCTGGTCTTGTTTTAACCTGTCGAATTGTCTTGTTGTACCGGGTTACCGAGTCTGATCGGTGTGTCTCGGGTGGAGGTCTATTCCTTCATTGACCGTGAGAGCTTGTCATGGGCTAAGTTGGGACCCCCCTGCAGGGATTGAACTTTCGAAAGCCGTGCCCGCGGTTATGGGCAGATGGGAATTTGTTAATGTCCGGTTGTAGACAACGTAAACCTTAATTAATTAAAATGAATCAACTGAGTGTGTTACCGTGATGGCCTCTTCTCGGCGGAGCCCGGGAGGTGGACACGGTGTTGGAGTTATGCTTGCGCAGGTTGTTCCTCTAGTTTCTCGCTCGCGCCTTGCCTCCTCTTCTCGCTCTCTTTTGCGGATAAGTTAGTCACCACATATGCTAGTCGCTTGCTGCAGCTCCACATATACTTGCCTTATCCTTCCTATAAGCTTAAATAGTTTTGATCGCGAGGGTGCGAGATTGCTGAGTCCTTGTGGCTCACAAATACTATAATTCCAGATGCAGGTCCAGGTGATTCCGCTCCAGGTGACGAGTACGAGCTCAAGTGGGAGTTCGACGAGGACTCTCAGCGTTACTATGTTTCCTTTCCCGATGATCAGTAGTGGTGCCTAGTTGGGGTTATCGATTCAGGGCCTTGTCACATGTTGGGGGTCTTTTCTATTTTGGCACCGTAGTCGGGCCATGAGTGATTGTATGATGGATGTTATTTATGTACTTTGATGTGACGTGGCGAGTGTAAGCCAACTATGTATCTCCCCTTTATTATGTATTACATGGGATGTTTGTGATGATTTCCTAACTTGCGACATTGCTTTCAATGCGGTTATGTCTCTAAGTCGTGCCTCGACACGTGGGAGCTATAGCCGCATCGAGGGTGTTACAATTAATTACCAAAATCACCCTGGGAGCACTTGTGCTTTCACAATATGATATGGAGGTTACCGTCCGTGGCGATGATGAGTGGCGGTGATCTTGATGGAGATACCAAGATGATGGAGACTCATCCCTAAGTAGCCGAAACACCTTAGGAAACGGAAAAACCGCAAACTCAAAATCTCAAACGTCAAATGTCAAAATAGTGGTAGTGGGATGCGGTGGTGGTTGCGGATGCTCAAAGGGATTGTGGAAATGGAGGGTAGGGTGGTGGACTATACACGATGTCGGAGTTGGAAGCACGATCCCTAAGTAGCCGAAACACCTTAGGAGACACAACTCACAACACAAACAAAATTGGGTTAAGTCGGTGTGGCAGAAGTGTATGGTGGGTAAGCCTATGCGGAAGTGGTGGTGGTTGATGAAGAAGCGACCGTCCCTAAGTATCCTAGACACCTTAGGAGACTCAAATCAGTCCTCAAGAAACCACTAATGCGATGGGGAACAAAATTAGTTAGGTTGCGGAAGTCGGTGGTGGTCTAGCAGATGATGTGGTGAAAGCCCTAGGCAAAGATGCCAAAATTCACAAAATTTGATGGAGTCAAAAGATGTCGGTGGTATTTTTATGGGAAGGGGGATGTCAATAGCTTCAAAACGAGCTAAAGAACATCAAAATCGGAGTTCGGATGAATTAGTTAAGACCGAAACAAAATTTCAGGGAAGTCAGTTTTGTCAGGTTACAGACGTCCGGAAATGGACGGATGTCCGGCCGTCTGACGTCCGGTCGGGCTCGGAAATCTGTAAATTTGGCTCGGGTTAGGCGTTCTGGATGTCCGGAAAAGGTTGGACGTCCGGTGTTTCCTGGGGCTCCGGACGTCCGTAAAAGGTCGGTCATCCGGTGGGTCGGGGTCAACGCGGGATTTTAGATCCGTGATGCGATTTTGGGCGGAAAATAGAGATTTTGGTGTCAAAATTGATGAGATTTCATGGATGGAAAGTGGGGAAACTTGGAGAAATGCTATATCCACTTGAAACCAAGCAAATCCATGGATCAAAAATCAACAAAACTTCCTCAAATCAACAAATCACAAAAAAATTGGGGCTATTTTTGGTGGGGATTTTCGAAATTGGGGAAGAACACAAGAAAATTAGGCTAGAAAACAACGAGGGGAGGCTCCGAAATCGTGATCAACGTGGCTCATGATACCAAGATGATGTAGGGTGGAACCCTATATGGCCGATCTTTCACGAAAGGAGCGGATCCCAACTAAGAACACGAAGAACACGGGGAAGAACGGAGAGAAATCACAAGGGGAAACACTCAAGAACAAGTCCAATCACACATCCACTAGACAATCAAACACACAAGATCCACAAGGTACATGAACAACAAAGGGAAAGATACAAGGTAAGGTTCATCTCCATGAGGAGGTCTTGAATCCACGAGGGATCTTCCCATGAGGGGTCTTGAATCCAAGGTGGATCTTCTCCGAAGAGGGGCCGTGGTCTCTCTCATGGAGTAGATCCGTAATGGATGAGCAAAGCTCTATCTCTAAACGAGCTACTACTTTGCTAACCCTAGAAAGGAGGTGGAGGTGGTCTATTTATAGTCTAAGCCACGAAAGGGTAAGTGGGGGAGGGATACAAGGCTAAAGGCCTGGCTACACACAGGGAGTGTAGGACGTCCGGTTGGGGTCGGACGTCCGGTCGCTCGCGGGGGTCCGGTCGTCCGGAGGGTGTCGGACTTCCGACGTTTCTTCTCTGGACTGGTGGCGTCAGACGTCCTGTTGGCATCGGTCGTCCGTGCGCTGGGACTTGTCGGACGTCCGGTGTTCTTCGGTCGTCCGGCTGATTTGGCTCGGGTGTAGATGTGACGGCGTCTAGTGGGGGCCGGACGTCCGCTCGCTAGGAGGGGCCGGTCGTCCGGTGTCGTCCAGATGTCCGCTCGCTGGAGCTTCTTCGGCAGCTCTTCTTCTTGCGTCTTTGCTTCCACGCTTCTCTCGCGGATGGTGTAGGTGTTCCTTGCCGCTTGCACTCCTCCACGTCGTCCGTAGCGTTCTGACAATACCTATGCATGCACACGGGAGAAGTGTCAAGTAGTATGCCATCCTCGAAGGGGTCAAATGAGCACATGTAAAGGAGATGATTCACCTTTGTGTATGTGAAGTAGATGTCGCACGTGTCACTCGCCGAACGGACTCTAGATATGGTGATGTCCATAGGATGCTCTGCATCAAATCCCACTTGAGATTAACGATGTCTGTCTTGTGCTGCTTCAGCCTTGACGTCTTACCACTCCAGAGCTGCTCCAACGATATAACGATCCATTAAAACAGAGCAGTGCCCTGGACACCGTCTACAGATTCCTCAAATCTTTGTGCACACCTCCGATAGCCACGTCTTCCTCAACTTCTTCAGTGGCCAACCCAATGATGCTAAGGTCGACATGGCTACGGCAAAGAGGTTGTACACTTGTTGCATAACTTATTACTCTACATTCATGTCGATCCATTAGGGCTATTTTGGTTCAACGGAAAAACATAGCAATAGGAAATTTTCCTATGGCACTCTACTATTCAATTATTCATGCATTTTGTTGAAAGGAATGGAGAAAAACATCCACCTGGACCTACTTTTCAAAATCATATGCATGAAAACAAGACCAAGTGCATTAGTGGCAGAATAACATTCTAACTGTCCACGCTTTCATATGGTTTCACTTTATTTTGTCCATGTTTCTTTGCATTCCTCTGCTCTTCCAATTCATTTGAACCAAACACCCAAGTTGACAGAAATCCTGTGTTTAAAAATGCTCTGTTTACCATGTGCATTCCTATCCTATTCCGGTGTTTTTAGAATCATGCAAGCCAAATGAGCCCTTATTGAATCACTTCAGTTACAGGTAGGTGTCGAAGGAAACTTTTTGTGGTTTGTCCTGCTCCTGCTGCGACGTCGTCCACCTCACCTGAGCTACTACATCGACAGAAGCATCCACCAAACCAGACATCACGACTCCTAACCATCTTTCGCCGCCTCAGATCTCCTTCCCTGCCGCCGGCACCCACCGCAATGGCACCACCATCATCAACTCAGAAGATGAACCTGAGGAGTACATGGGTCCACAAGAGAGGTCGCACTCTTTTGTTTATGTTTATGTTATGCATTGCTTAAAATTACCTCCTACTTTATCGTCATGTTCACCTCTTAGACTCCAAGTCAGGTCCAAATTAATGTCCAAACTTGAGTTCTAAATTAGTTGTGGGGCACATATCGAGGCAGCAATGAATAGTATCTCTGTCTAATATCCGGTTCACCTAGGGTATGCCTATGTTGTTCATCTTGGGTGGGAAACAAATAGTAAAGCAATCATCATCTGTCTTTTTATTAAATTAAAGCAATCATCAGCCTACTATCATTATTTTTGGATCCATCCACTAGTTGTTACCATCACTCAGGATTTATGCATGTTCTCCTTACATAATCTCATCATGTTTTTTTCATATGCATGTCAGATATTGTACACAATCATGCTGAATATGTAGAGAAAAGGAGAAGAGTTTTGCGTGGCAATACAATGTCATGCAGACATCGCTCCATGGTGGGTTCAATGGCAAACCCTCGCCCCTCTCCAGATTGTAATCCAGAGGAAGATATCTGTTCTAAGGTGGATTCAGACGTAGCTGACCACTCCTATTTACCCCCAAGGTGTTTGCTCTAACTTGGCATGATGATGTTAGTCATATCATGCATATGTTGCCTTGAAGTGCCTACTTTTGACATGATATATGTCATCTGCTTAGTTTAGACATGTTCTGTAATGCCACCTGTTTAGTTTCTATATCATATATGGGAATTATGTAGTCTCATGTCTTTTAGCTAGCCATAATATATGTGAAATGTGCAATGCCATCCTGTTTAACCAGGCATCATATATTTGAATGATATCTTGCCCATCCTTTTCTTCATAACATTTCCATTTGTTGATAATGTTTGTACATTAAACTACTATTCCCATGAATCATCCATTTGGGTAGGAGATGGAAAAATCTGGAGTGGAAACAAGGCTTTCAGAGCAGACATTGCTACCTGTTGAAGCAGATCTCTTGTTGGGTCCCGATAGCTCCTCAGAGATGGATTCAGAGACAGATGACCAATCCTATTCCCCCACCGAGGTGTATGTTCTAACTTGGGACGGTTATACTACTCATATCATGCATATGGTGTCTTGGATTGCATAGTTTAGACACCATATACACAATATTCAACACCATGTTCTTAGTTCAGACATCATATCGAATGCCCTCTATTTAGCATATAAATCACATATGTGAATTAAATCATGCGATCCTGATTACTTAGGTAACATGTATGTGAATTATTTCATGCGATCCTGTTTAGTTATTCATCATATCTTTGAATTATGTTATGCTATGCTATCTAGTTTAGATAGACATCATATATGTGAAATTATGTCATGCTATCCGTTTTAGTTAAACAATATACATGTCAACTATTTAATGCCCTCTTTTTTCCACACTATCTATTGCATCTGTCTCTCATACAATGTTTGTACATTCAACTATGTTTCCTGTTTATCAGCCATTTGAATTGGAGCGGGTGATGCCAGTATCTAGCGGAGTAAAAACACGGTCTTCAAATAAAATAGTGCTACCACTTGGTGGAGATAGCACCCCGGTTGTACATGCACGAGAACCAACCCTACCACATATAACCCAGACTCTCGCAGATTGTACCCCTACTGCGATGGTCAAAGAACCAGCTTCATCCAATCTAACCCCAACCCCAGCGTATAGTAACCCAGTTCCTGTTGACACATCACCATCTCCACCACAGAGCTCCCAAACAAGAGCAGTTAGTAAGGCAGCTCCAGTGCCCAAAGGGCCAGTACTACCACGGCGAACCCCAACTCCACCAGTTAGTAGGCCTATTCCTGTGGAGGAAGCACAACCATCCAGTTGTAGTTTAGCATCTATCGCATTTGATGTTGTTAAATCCTATGTGCGTATCTTATACTGAAGATGAAGGAAAATGCCAGTTGCAGGTGTTTGTCCATGAGTTATGTGTAAGTAAAGTTATTCATGGCAATTACTTTGCCTTGTCCCGTACATTCTACCTCCATGATGGTTATAATACAACAAATTTTCCCATTTTTCTCTATAGAGAAGGACTGATTTGGAAACTCAAGATGAGGTAACCTGTGCTAATACCTCTGCTATCTTCAAGAATGCTTGGTGGCAGTATCAGAATTACCTGAAGAAAATGTACTTCACTGACAAAGAAACTCATCAAATTCCCTTACGTTCTCTTGAGACACATTTACTAGACGATGACTAGGAACGCCTTGTTCTCTACTGGTCCCAAACCAAGAATGCGGTAAGGTCTATGAGCTCATTTTTTAAGTATTGTATTCTTGTGTCTTACTGTACTCTGTTCATGTAGAACAAATGCTTAAACCTGAAGAATAATTGTTCTAATTTAAGATTCCATTGCTATCGTGCATACTGCTTTGCTCTTGTATCACTGTATTTATTCATACAAACTTATTTTTAAATTGAAGGATCCAATCGAAACTCCAATGGCACAGCGGGTATGTTCACGCATGTTTCTTTAACAGGTTTGCTCTTATCAATAGCTCTGTTGATTTCAATTTCAATTGTGTATATAGTTGACTTCTCATATCACACAATTTACTAGCATCACAACATAGCCAATAGTGTTGTTGTACATGTAGACCTGCCATACCCATCTGAAATCATGTTGTGTCATGTAGTTTCCCACGCTTTGTATTCTTTCAGTGCTGCTTTGTCTTGAACTGATATGATTTGAACCATGACTCTATTTTGATTTGGCAAGACAATGCAGTGACCATAGGGCATAGATATATGTTTGTTTGATGCTTTTATTATGTACTAGTACTTGGCAATAGAATACTTGGTAGTTTAATCGTGTCCACCTTACTAATGAACTGGTTTACCGAAATGAGTTTCATATACTAGTACATGCTAAACCTGTTATGTGTCTGCTTGTTTCTTCTTTTAGAATGCTGACAGAATATTGGGGAAGAGTGCCTTAGTAAGCAATGGTAAAGGAAGTAATGCAGATAAGGTTCAGGATAGTGAGATATCCTTGTTGGTCTCCAACAAAGCTGACAAAACAGCTAAGGAAGACTATCTTGAAGACAGTGAGACAATCCTAAAGTCCCGTCTTGGTTTAGTGTTCGAGTTACTGGCCACTACCGCTTGCACAAGCTATTCAAACTCACTGTTTGAATCAGTTTGGTTTCTTGAGTCTCAACTACAAGCTGAAAGACATCGATCAGCTATGCTGCGACAAGAAGCGGAAGGACTGCGGAAGTCCTTGGAGCACTCAGATGCATACTTTCTGGTGCAATAGCAAGCGTTGGAGGATTTTAGCGCCAAATAGGACAAAGCTAATAATCTTGCTAAAGTTATTGCCAGCATGGTGGATACCCAGGATAACATTTCTTGAGCTCTTTTGAAGTTTTTTCATCTATGCTCCTGTTTTGCTGCCGCGTTAATTTGCACTGGTGGACAATTTTGATGGCCAGTGTATGTAATATGCTGCTTTGTTCCCTATATTTGCACTGGTGGCAAACTTTTATGCCCACTGGATGTAATATGTGTAATAGCTGTAATAGGCAAGCGTTAGTTGCTTGCTTATTTATTTCCTTATTGTCTTGTTTAGTTGTTTACTTGTAGTCACTGCAGTTCTTTTTCCGTGTTTTTCTAGTGGCCACAATAACCTATTTTTGGTAACTAGGCCACAATGATCATGGCAACACATGAACTGTTGTAACTGTGGGCCTCCTGCGGGCCGTAGGATCCATGGGCCTTCTACGGGCCGTAGGATCCATGGACTTTCTACAGGCCTTATGATCCATGGGCCTTCTATGGGCCGTAGGGTCCATTGGTCTTCTACGAGCCGTAGGATCCATGGGCCTTCTATGGGGCGTATAATGATTTCACCAAACATGGGCCGTACTATTCGTGGACCATAACGGACCGTTAATAGGCTGTATTTGATAACGCTATGAAAATAGCCCAACGGGTTAACGGGCCACAAATAGGCCCAATGTAACCACGGGCTGAATTTGTCCCACAAATGGAATAGGCCAGTAACGGACCGTAACTAACCAAATTCTAGAAATGAGCCCAAGAATAAATGGGCCCTTAGAAGGCCAAAAGTTAACACAGTTTGGAAACGTCCGACAGAATAGTGGGCCGTTAATGCGTATAAGGTGATACACTGTTCATTATGGTCCAGTTTCATATCGGGCCTTTATTGGGCCCAGAGTTACAAAGGCCTCATATGGGCCGAAAGACATCATGTGCCATACATGGGCCGTAAGTAACAACGGGCTAGAATCATGTTGGACGGCCTAGATGAAGCTACTGTGCTTAATTCCAATAGGCCGTAATGAGCCGGGAGTTAGTGGGCCATAAATGGGCGATATACGAATATGCCATTAACTGGCTTTCCCTAGGCCGGCCCGTTACCTTTCGACCAAGTCAAACGGGCTGGCCTTTTCACCAAAGTGGGCCTCTGTTGGGTCGTGCCACGTGTCGACGTATCATAGACGCCTCCTGTCCAATGAGTGGATGACAACGGTCCCAACGGTGAGCCAACACGTGTTTCCTCTGGCCAATGAGAATTTTACACGTGGAAAATCCCCATTGGTCCGGGCTGTTAACGGGTTATCGGATCCAAAACCGGACCCGATAGCTTAACGGCGACCTGTTACGGTGGATGCCACGTGTGAGTCACCCTTGACGAAAGCACTTCTATGACGCGCGATTTATCGTCATGGAAGTGGACACTTCCGTGATGACAATTTTGGTAATGTCACGGAACACTTCTACAATAGCATAGGTATGACTATCTTGATTCTGTCATAAAATTGTCATGGATGTACATGCATGACAGGAAACATGACCTACTGTGACAAACACGTATCATCATGGAATTGTATTTTTTTGTAGTGCCTCCGAAGTCCAAGCAACGACTAAACATTGTAATTCATGGTAGAAAAGATCTAGTCATGATGCACCCAACATTAGTTACACACAATGCATAAGTCATGACAGCAGTACTCTCAGGTTCTGGCGCTTATTTTAGAAGGTGATGACACAACATAAAAGTAAATAGATAGTCCCTTCGCAGAGGTAAGCAGTGATTTGCAGAGATGCCAGAGCTCAAGTTTTTAAAATAGAGGTAAATGATATTTTGAGACATGCACCCTTCTCATTTACTTCACTACTAGCAGTTATCAATATCTTCCATGCTAAGCACGCTAGTGGCGGTTCCCAAGAGATAAAAGTAAAGGTTTACTCCCCCTCCACCAACAATCACACTCCACGGCTTGTCCGAAACAACAGGTGCCGTCCAAACCATCAATAGTCCCGGGGGAGTTTTTTTTAATTATTTGCATTTTTGAGTTCGGGACTGGGAATCCCTATTACCGCCCTTTTCTCGTGCGATGGCGAGTGAATAAACACTCAGCCTGAGAATAACCCACTTAGCATGGAAGATATCGACCACCTCCTGTCGTTCCATGAACGATACAGGTACACAAAAAGGATATTTATTAGAAGTTTTTAGAGGTGGCACATGCAAATTTACTTAGGACGGCAGGGTAATACCGCATATAGGTAGGTATGGTGGACTCATCTGGAATAACTTTGGGTTCATGGTTTTTGATGTACAAGCAGAATTCCCACTTAGTACAGGCGAAGGCTAGCAATTAGATTGAGAAGCGGCCAGCTAGAGAGCAATAACGATCAGGAACATGCATTATGCATAAGTAACATTGGACACTAGCATGAGTAGGATATGAACACCATGAACGTAAATATCATAGATGCTATGTTGGTTTTGATTCAACTACATGCATGAACATGTGCCAAGTCAAGCCACTCGAACATTGAAAGGAGGATACCATATCATCATACTACGTCACAATCATTTTAATGCAATGTTGATATCCAAGATAAATCATTATCCACTCCTAACTACTTATGCATGGCATGAGAAACTACAATCTCTAATTGTCATTGCAAACATGTTTAATCATAATGGGCTGAATCATGGATACTAGGTTAAACATATTTACACAAACATAACAAGTCAAGTTCATACATGTTCCTCTCTACCATGTCCAGTTCATCGAATATCGTCATTATTTCCTTTCGCTTGCACGACCAAACGATTTGAAAATAATAATAGTGCAAGAGTGCCGTGGACTAAGCTGGAGTCTGCAAACATTTTATTCAACAGGAGAAGACGAGGTAAAATGGGCTCTTTATTGGATCAACAGTTATTCATGTGAGAGCCACTCAACATTTCATCGTGGTCTTCACCTCGGTACAACTTGAATAAAAAGAAAAGAAATTCAGAGAAACACACTGAAATATTTTTGGAGTTTTTGGTTTTCTTGAACAAGCAAATAAAAGGGAAAAGCAAAAACGAGAAAAACTATTTACATGGGAAAGCTCCAAACAAGCAAAAGAAGAACAAGGGAATCTTTTTGGGTTTTCTTTTAATAATACAACTAAGCATGTATAGAAAGTAAACTAACTACAACTATTTTTTTGGTTTTTCTAAGGTTTTTCGAACACACAAGAAAGCAAGAAAATAAAATTAAGTATGGATGATACAATGAAAAAGTGTGAACACCGACAACTGGAATGAAATGGACATGAATATAAAGTCGGTGGAAACACGTACTCCTCCAAGCTTAGGCCTTTGGCCTAACTTGGTAAATAGTCAGAAGCCTAGATGGTAGTTGGGGTAGTAGCTCATGGAAGCTCTCGGTCCGGATGCCTGGGCCTGTCGTGCTGCCTCCACTACCGCGTTGTGAGCTCGGGCCTCGCTCTCAAGAACAAAAAAATCTTCCTTTGCTGGTATAGTCAAAAAGAGCAGGCATAGGCAAATATGTGTGCACAACAGATGTTTGGTTAAACTACAGATTGTAAGTGAAGTTATGAATTTTGCCTTTAAGGATCTTATGATGTTTTAAATCATCAAAGTCTAAATACTATGTGGGTAGGATAGGGTCAATGGGCAAAGGTGAAACACCCAACCCTCGTGCTAAACGCGTGGCATAAATTCCACCATAGAAACAGCCACTGTTAGCGTTATGTTGCAGTCTGTGTGCAACAATGGCTGCAAGATTATAACTCCTTTCACCGGTGAGAGCGGTGCGTAAGAGGCTCAGGCCTACTATACATTTCCTATTAAATAATGCAAAGTATTGAATTGTGAGAAAATGAATGCTCTTTGTTCTACCTTGTGTCACTCCCCTCGTCTCACCGTAGCAAAGACTACTCAAGAATGATTGGTACTCAACCCTTGGTGGTTTGTCAAGTGAACTCTGGAATGGGAGTTTGCAGTGGTGAGCAAATCTCTCTAGTGAGATGGTAAATGAATTTCCATAAAGCTTAAATGACATCCTAGACTCACGGGGATGGAATTTAAATTCTTTGACAAATGATTCGGTAAGAGTGTGGCGTTGCTCGCACTTATCTTAAATGTAGGGACCGAGACCGGCATTATGAACATATTGATCAAATTCCTCCTTAATGCCCACACGCATCATATAATCATCGCAATGCCATAAGCATGTTTTGGTGGTTGCATCTCGAATGGAACTTTCACTTGGTCCGACATAAGATGGACGATCGGAGCTATTACTAGAAGATGCCCCTGAGGATCTCCTCCTCGAAGAACTCCTTCCAAATATGTTCATCATGTTTGCGTACAATTTTCTGAAATTTTTTGAGTGACCAAAAATTTATCAAGAAAATTATAAGATTGATAGCAACTACTCATAGGGATATACAGAAGCCATAACAAGCATTAAAACTACTTAAAACTCCAAGAATTCAACATGCAAGCTCATCTACAGCAGCACCAAGAGTAGCTAATTATTCAAAATATAAACCACTAAAACAAAAACTAATTAGACATACGGTGGAGTCACATACCAAGCAACAATCCCCCGTAATAGTTTCAGAAATGGAGCTTCGAGCAAAGAGATCGAAATTCGTGGGCTTGAGAGCAAGAACACGAGAGAGAGAGAGAGAGCTATGGGGAACCTTTTCTGGAGGTAGGTGATGATGTGGTGTAAAGAGATAAGTGAGAGGGCCCATGTGGGTGTGCCCGTGGGTCCTGGGTGTGCCCGTGGGTCCTGGCGTGCCCAGGTGGGTTGTGCCCACCTGGTGCACCTCCCTTTGATATTATTTGCACCAGAAATTCCGAAATATTCAGAAAAAATCGTATTAAATTTTCAGTGCACTCTGAGAACTTTTATTTTTGGGTCATTTTTTATTGCACGAAAAATTTAGAAAACAAACAAAACATGGCATTTTATTTTATTTAACTAATAAAAACAAAAAACAAAAAGTGTGGACAGAAGGTAGTGCTTACTAAATTCATCAACTTCATACCTCTCAAAAATGATCCATTAGTAAAGTTGATCAAGTCTTATTAACAACTACTTTCGATTAGCATGAAACCGAAGAACTATCGTAAATCACTAATTTACCACAACGGGGATATGAATGTCCCCAACAATAAGCATTTCATATTTCTTTTTGACAGTAGGTAGAGGTATTTGAAAACTTCCAATAGTGATTGTCGGAGATTTTTCAATAACATTAATACCATTCACTTGGAATTGTTTCTTCGAAAAGTGCACTGTATGCTCATGACCATTGATATGAAAAGTGACCTTGCTTTTATTACAATCAATAACAGCCCCTACAGTATTCAAGAAGGGTCTACCAAGGATGATCGACATGTTGTCGTCCTCGGGCATCTCAAGTATAACAAAGTCAGTCAAAATAGTAACATTAGCAACAACAACGGGCACATCCTCACAGATACCGATAGGTATGGAAGTTGATTTATCAGCCATTTTCAAAGATATTTTAGTAGGTGTGAGTTTATTCAAATCAAGTCTTTTATATAAGCAGAAAGGCATAACACTAACACCAGCTCCTAAATCACATAAAGCAGTTTTCACATAATTCTTTTTGATCGAGCAAGGTATAGTTGGTATTCCTAGATCTCCAAGTTTTTTAGGTACTCCATCTTTAAAAGTATAATTAGCAAGCATAGTGGAGATTCCATCTTCCGGTATTTTTCTTTTATTAGTGACGATGTCTTTCATATACTTTCCATAAGGAGGCATTTTCAAGATATCAGTCAAGCGAGTACGCAAAAAGACTGGCCTCAGCATTTCAGCAAAGCGTTCAAATTCTTCATCATCATTCCTTTTAGTTGACTTAGGTGGAAAAGGCATAGGTTTTTGAACCCATGGTTCTCTTTCTTTACCGTGTTTCCTAGCCACACAGTCTTTTTTATAATACCTTTTATTCTTAGGTTGCGGGTTATCAAGATCAACAGGTGGTTCTATCTCAACATCATTGTTTGGTTCTTTATTATTTGGTTGAGGGTCTTGATGAACATCAGCATTATCTTTTTCATTATCACTAGGTGAAATTTTCATTACCAGACCGAGTTTCAGCATCATAGATAGAAACTTCATTATCATTGTCAGGAGGTTTTTCTATTTCAGGTTCACTAGGAACATTCAAAGTCCTATCAATTTTCTTCTTCTTTTTCTTTTTAGAAGAACTTGGTGTAGTGGTGTTGTTCCTTTGTGAATCATGTTCAATTCTTTTTGGGTGTCCCTCAAGATAAAGTGGTTCATGAGTCATTCTACCTCCTCTAGTTGCAACTCTAATAGCAAAGTCATGTATATTATCCATTTCATCAAGAAATTATCTTTGAGATAGCAACTTGTTCTAACCAAGTTTGAACCATAGAAGCATGTTTTCCAACACCTCTAACATCATTTGAGATTCTAAATAACAAGTCACTCAAGCGAGCAATCATATCAAAATTGTATTTCAATTGTTTCATAGCATTTGCATTGAAGTTATCTTGTTTTCTAATGTAATTTTCAAACTCATAAAGGCATTGGCTAGGGTGCATATTGTGAGGATTGTCATTATCATTGAACTTCATTAGAGAATGTACCTCTACCAGCTTAGGCAGTGGTGGTGTATTAAGCCCATGTATTTCTACAATAGAAGGTAAAATTTTAACATTCTCAACTTTAATACCTTTTCCTTCATATATTTCTTTGCCTCTTGCATATCTTCAGGACTGAGATATAATATACCCCTCTTCTTCGGAGTGGGTTTAGCCGGTGGTTTAGGAAGAGTCCAATCATCGTAAATTTTCAATATATTATTCAATAATTCCTCAGCTTCTCCAATAGTTCGTTCCCTAAAAACACAACCAACACAACTATCTAGAAAATCCCTAGAAGCATCGGTTAGTCCATTATAGAAGATATCAAGTATTTCATTTTTGTTAAGAGGATGATCAGGCAAAGAATTAAGTAATTGGAAAAGCCTTCCCCAAGCTTGTGGGAGACTCTCTTCCTTAATTTGCACAAAGTTAAATATTTCCTGCAGGGCAGCTTGTTTCTTATGAGCAGGGAAATATTTTTCAGAGAAGTAATAAATCATATCCTAGGGACTACGCACACAACCAGGAGCAAGAGTATTGTACCAAGCTTTAGCATCACCCTTTAATGAGAAAGGAAATAATTTGAGAATAAAGTAACAGCGAGTTTTCTCATCATGAGGAAAAAGGGTGGCTATATGTCATTCAACTTAGTAAGATGTGCCACAATAGTTTCAGTTTCAAAACCATGGAAAGGATCAGATTCGACCAAAGTAATTAACTATGGGTTGACAGAGAATTCATAATCCTTATCATTAATAAAGATAGGTGAAGTAGCAAACTTAGGATCATATTTCATTCTAGCATTCAGATATTTTTCTTTATACTTGCATAGTAATTTCTCTAGATCATCTCTATCCTTACAATCAAGAATATCTTTAGTTGTCTCCTCATTCATAACATCATAACATAACCTTCCGGTACCTTAGGCAATTCATATCTAGGAAGGCTAGTTCTAGCAGGTGTTTCAGGAGATTTAATTTCAAGCTCATCATCACACTCAAAAACATCATGTTGTATTACTCTAGCAATTTGTTTATCAAGAAATTCACCAAGTGGCACACCATCAATATGAAGCATGGTACTAGCATCATCATAAGCATTATCCATAGCAGAAGTAGCATCATCAATAACTTGCGACATATCAGAATTAATAGCATGTGGTGGTGTTGCAAATTTACTTATAACAGAAGGTGAATCTAAAGTAGAACTGGATGGCAGTTCCTTACCTCCCCTCGTCTTTGAGGGAAAAATCTTAGTATTTGCACCCTTCAGATTCTTCATAGTGATAAATTGATAATAATCCCAACTGACTCAACAAATATAGCTACGCTCCCCGGCAACGGCGCCAGCAAATGGTTTGATAACCCACAAGTATAGGGGATCGCAACAGTTTTTGAGGGTACACTATTCAACCCAAATTTATAGATTCGACACAAGGGGAGCCAAAGAATATTTGAAGGTATTAGCAGCTGAGTTGTCAATTCAACCACACTTGGAGATTAATTATCTGCAGCAACGTGATCAGTAGCAAAGTAATATGATAGTTTGGATAATAGTGACAACAGTAACGGTAACGGTAACAGTGATAGCAGTAGTAACTTAGCAAGAACAATATAGGATAAATTCGTAGGCATTGGATCGGTGACTTGTTGGATGATATTCATCATGAGACAGTTATAACCTAGGGCGATACGGCACTAGCTCCAGTTCATCAATATAACATAGGCATGTATTCCGTCAATAGTCATACATGCTTATGGAAAGAACTTGCATTTCATTTTTTGTCCTACCCTCCCATGGCAGCGGGGTCCTATTGGAAACTAAGGGATATTAAGGCCTCCTTTTAATAGAGAACTGGAACAAAGCATTAACACACGGTGAATACATGAACTCCTCAAACTACGGTCATCACCAGGAGTGGTCCCGACTATTGTCACTCCAGGGTTGCCGGATCATAACACGTAGTAGGTGATTATAACTTGCAAGATTGGATCTCGAACATGGATATAATGATGATAACATAAAAGGTTCAGATCTGAAATTATGGCACCCAGGCCCAAAGTGAGAAGCATTAAGCATGGCAAAGTCATAGCAACATCAATCTTAGAACATAGTGGATACTAGGGATCAAGCCCTAACAAAACTAACTCGATTACATGATGAATCACATCCAACATCCTACGAAGGAATTACTCACTCCCGGTGGGGAGCATCATGGAATTGGCGATGGGGAAGGGTTGGTGATGACGAAGAACGAAGATCCCCCTCTCCGGAGCCCCAAGCGGCCTCTAGATCTGGCCTCCCGATGAATAACAAGAGGTGACAACGGCTCCGTCTTGTGGATTGCAATAATTCTTTCTCCCTGTTTTTTCTGGAAAAATTGGATTTGATAGCGTCGATTTCAGGGTCTGCGAGGCCACCATGTGGGGACAAACCACTTGGGCGCGCCAGGAGGGGAGGGACTCTTGTGGGTTGCACCCACCCAGGTGCCCCCCTTGGCGGTTCTTGGCTCCAGAAATTCTCTTTATTTGTCTAAAAATTCCTCGCAAAGTTTCATTCCATTCCGAGAACTTTTATTTCTGCAAAAAAAAACAACACCATGGTAGTTCTACTGAAAACAACGTCAATCCGGGGTTAGTTTGATTCAAATCATGCAACTTAGATTCCAAAACAAGAGGAAAAGTGATAGGAAAAGTAGATACGTTGGAGACGTATCAGTGGATAATTACTTTTGGATCAACAATGTAAGATCGAAATTTATCACAAGCAAACACCACTGCTAGAAATTCTTTTTCAGTAGTACATAATTTCTTTGTGCACTGTCTAGAGTTTTACTAGCATAATGAATAACAGTTAGTTTCTTATCAACTCTTTGTCCTAGAACAGCACCAACAACATAATCACTAGCATCACACATAATTTCAAAGGGCAAGTTCCAATCAGGTCGTTGAACAATAGGTGCAGAAATTAAGGCTTTCTTTAGTGTTTCAAAGGCTTCTAAACAATCATCATCAAAAACAAAAGGAACATCCTTTTGCAATAGATTTGTAAGGGGTCTAGAAATTTTTGAATAGTCTTTGATAAATCTCCTATATAGAAACTAGCATGACCTAGGAAACTACAAATACATTTGATGTCTTTGAGACATGGCATTTTCTCAATTGCATCAACCTTAGCTTTGTCAACTTCAATACCTTTTTCGGAAATTTTATGGCCCAAAACAATACCTTCATTAACCATAAAGTGGCACTTCTCCCAATTCAAAACAAGATTTGTTTGCTTGCATCTCTGCAAAAGTAGATCAAGATTGCTTAAACAATCATCAAAAGACTTCCCATAAACATAAAAGTCGTGCATGAAAACCTCAACAATATTTTCACAAAATTCAGAGAATATAGCAGTCATACATCTTTGAAAGGTAGCAGGTGCATTGCATGAACCAAAAGGCATACGTCTATAACCATCAGTTCCAAAGGACATGTAAAAGTGGTCTTTTCTCGATTAGGTTGAGAAACATGTATTTGTGAAAAACCAGAATATCCATCAAGGAAGCAAAAATGTGTGTGCTTAGATAATCTTTCTAGAATTTGATCAATAAAAGGAACAAGGTAATGATCTTTTCTAGTTGCTTTGTTTAATTTTCTAAAATCAATTACCATTCTATAGCCTGGAACAATTCTTTGCGGAGTAAGCTCATTCTTATCATTAGGAACAACAGTAATACCTCCCTTCTTAGGGACACAATGAACATGACTTACCCATCTACTATCAGCTATACGATAGATTATACCTACTTCCAGAAGTTTTAATATTTCCGGTGTTACCACTTCTTTCATCTTTGGATTTAACCTACGTTGGTGATCGATAACAGGTTTAGCATCAGGTTCCATAATAATCTTGTGCCGACATAGAGTGGGACTAATGCCCTTTAAATCATCAAGATCATATCCAATAGCAGCTCGGTTCTTACTTAGAACTTTCAATAATCTTTCTTCTTCATGTTCTGAAAGGTTAGCACTAACAATAACAGGATATATCTTCTTCTCATCAAGATAAGCATATTTCAAAGTGTCTGGCAATTGTTTTAATTCAAACAGAGGATCACCTTTAGGTGGAGGAGGACCTCCTAGAGTTTCAATAGGCAAATTGTGTTTAAGCAGAGGACGTTGTTCAAAGAAAATCTTATCTATTTCATTTCTTTCATACATATGTAAATCATTTTAATGGTCTAGCAGATATTGTTCTAGTGGATCAGTAGGAGGAAGAACAATAGAAGAAAGACCAATTATTTCATCCTTACTAGGCAATTCTTTTTTATGAGGTTTTCTACTAAACTTGGAAAAATTAAACTCATGAGACTCATCACCAAAGCTAAAATCAACAGTTTGTTTCTCACAATCTATTTTAGCATTAACGGTGTTCAAGAAAGGTCTACCAAAGATAATGGGACAAAAATCATCTTGTAGGAAACCAATAACAAGAAAATCAGTAGGGTATTTTATTTTCCCACATGAAACTTCATCATCTTTGATAATCCCAATTGGTCAAATGGTGTCTTTGTTAGAAAGTTTAATAGTAACATATATGTTTTCTATCTTCGCCGGTGCTATGTTATTCATAATTTCTTGATATAAGGTATAAGGAATAGCACTCATGCTAGTACCTAGGTCAAATAAACCATGATAATGGTGATTTCCTATTTTAACTGAGACAACTGGCATGCCAACAACAAGTCTATGTTTCTCCTTTTTAACGGGTTTGGCAATTCTAGAAACTTCATCAGAGAAGTAAATAACATGCCCATCTATATTTTCTTCCATGAGATCCTTAACCATAGCAATACTAGGTTCTACTTTGATTTGTTCATCGGGTTTAGTTGTTCTAATATAACTTTTGTTGACCACAGTTGAAACTTTAGCATGTTCCTTCATCCTAACAAGGAAAGGTGGTTTTTCAATATAAGCAGTAGGAACACCTGGATCAACATTATAAATAATAGTTTCATCCTTAGATGGTACCAATTCTTTAATTTCTTCTTTGATATGTGTGAGACATTTAAACCACTTCTACTTAGGGAGATCAACATGAGTAGCAAATGATTCACAAAAGGAGGCTACTATCTCAGAGTCAAGTCCATATTTACTGCTAAACTTTTGAAAAGCATCAGTATTCATAAAAGATTTAATGAAATCAAACTTAAGCTTAATACTTGAATATTTACCTTCACCGAGTTCCCAATCTTCAGAGTTGCGTTTAATTCTTTCTAAAAGATCCCACCGGAATTCAATAGCCTTCTTCATAAAAGAACCAACACAAGAAGTATCAAGCATGGATCGATCATTATGAGAAAGCCGAGCATAAATTTTTTGGATAATAATTTCTCTTGAGAACTCATGATTGGGGCATGAATATAACATTGACTTAAGCCTCCCCTATGCTAGAGCGATACTTTCTCCTTCACGTGGCCAAAAAATATATATATGTAATTCCGATCACGATGAACTAGATGCATAGGATATTTTTTTGGTGAAACTCCAATTTCAATGAATTCCATTTCCAAGATCCAATATCATCGCATAGCCTATACCATGCCAATGCTTTTCCTTTCAAATATAAAGGTAAAAACTTCTTCTTAATTTCATCTCCAGGTAAACTTGCAAGCTTAAACAATACAAATTTCTTCCACATATATCAAGTGCATATCAGGATGTTCGGTTCCATCTCCTGCATAAGGATTAGCTAGCAGTTGTTCTATCATACCCAAAGGAATTTCATATTCAATATTTTCAGTAGGTGTAGTCGATTGAGGGGTAAATAATTGTGGTTCCAGTTGAGGTGAATATACCCCGAACAAACCCCTGAAAGGATTGTTTTCCATAGTAACAAGTGACAATAAATTTCAGCACATATTAATAATTTTTCCTTACCAAGAGCGCTTCACTCCCAGGCAACGGCGCCAGAAAAGAGCCTTGATGACCCACAAGTATATGGCATCGATTGTAGTATTTTAGATAAGTAAGAGTGTCGACCCAATGAGTAGCAGAAGGAAATGACTAGTGTTTTTCAGCAGGTAATGTCTGCAAGTGCTAAAATTGTAAGTAACATAGTAGTTTGATAGCTAGATAATTTGTGATGAGCAAGTAACGATAGTAGTAAAAAAGTGCAGCAAGGTAGCCCAATCCTTTGGAGGCAAAGGACATGCCAAACCGGTCTCTTATTATAAGCAAAGCGTTCTTGAGGGTACACGGGAATTTCATCTAGTCACTTTCATCATGTTGATTTGGTTCGTGTTCGCAACATTGATAATTTGATATGTGGGTGAACCGGTGCTTAGGTGATGTTCTTACTTGAAGAAGCATCCTACTTATGGTTAACCCACTCACAAGCATCCGTAACTACAAGAAAAATATTAAGAATAAATTTTAACCATAGCATTAAACTTTTGGATCCAATCGGTCCCTTACGAAATAGCGCATAAACTAGGGTTTAAGCTTCTGTCACTCTCGCAACCCATCATCTAATAACTACTCCACAATGAATTCCCTTAGGCCCAAATATGGTGAAGTTTCATGTAGTTGACATTCAAATGACACCACTAAGGGAATCACAACATACATAATATCAAAATATCGAACACATATCAAGTTCACATGATTACTTGCACAAGATTTCTCCCGTGACCTCAAGAACAAAAGTAACTTCTCACAAATGATAATCATTCTCAAGATCAGAGGGGTATTCAATAGCATATTGGATCTGAACATATAATATTCCACCAAATAAACCATTTAGTAATCAACTACAAGATGTAATCAACACTACTAGTCACCCACAAGCACCAATCTATAGTTCTGGTACAAAGATTGAACACAAGAGATGAACTAAGGTTTGAGAGGAGATGATGCTATTGAAGATGTTGATGGAGATTGCCCTCCCCAAGATGGGAGAGTTGATGGTGATGATGATAACAGTGATCTCCCCTCCGGGAGGGAAGTTCCACCAGCGGAATCGCTCCGCCAGAGAGCAAAAGTGCTCCTGCCCAAGTTCTGCTTCGAGACGGCGGCGCTCTGTCCCGAAAATCCTCCCCTTATTTTGTCTAGGTCAAAGTGACTTATATACCAAAAGATGGGCACCAGAGGTGGGCTGGGCTGAGCACAACCCACCAGGGCACGCCTGGGGGCCAGGCGTGCCCTGGTGTCTTGTGCTCACCAGGTGGCCCCCCTCCGGTGGTTATTTGCTAAAGTATTTCTTATTTATTCCATCAAAAAACCTCGTGAATTTTTTGCTTGTTTGGAGTTGTGCGGAATAGGTGGCCTGACGTAGCTTTTCCAGGTCCGGATTTCCAGCTGCCAGAATTCTCCTTCTTTGTGTGAACCTTGCATATTATGAGAGAAAAGGCATTAGAATTACTCCAGAAAGTATTATTATGCATAAAAACATCATAAATAATAGTAGGTAAAAATGATGCAAAATGGACGTATCATCCTACACAGGAAAAGAGTATTGTATATACACCAAGCTGTTTTGACCACCGCATCGCAAGTTTCTCCATTGTTC
This sequence comes from Triticum urartu, assembly GCF_056163025.1. Lineage (NCBI taxonomy): Eukaryota > Viridiplantae > Streptophyta > Magnoliopsida > Poales > Poaceae > Triticum > Triticum urartu. The sequence goes on along the minus strand of NC_141878.1, from coordinate 357,191,407 downwards.
TTGTTTTGTGCTAGTTTTCTAGCAGATCGGACATTATGTCATCTCAAGACTTGGATGGGGAGAGGTATGTTTCACATTATGTTGCCAATCCAAGGATCTATGGCTATATTGATCCTTATGGGTGGTCCATGGTTGAGGAGCTGGATGCCGATTTGAAGAGGATGGACGATTCTAGCTTGGAAGAAGAAGAGGAATCCCCTCTACCTCAACCAGGAGATATGCATGTGGAGTTCAAGAAATCAAGCCTGCCAGATTCAGTTAAACCTCCCAATATTCGATTTAGTTCTTATCATAACTTCCAAAGAGTGTTGTTTCATCTTCGTCAGCCAAGCTGCATCCTTGGGTTGATGGTGCTTTGACTGTCACCGACAAGCTCCATAAGGAAACCATGGAGCTTAAACATCAAGTTAATAGGTTCAAGGAGGAAAACCGCATCCTCAAGGGGATCACCGCCAAGAATATTGCACCGCCACCACCAAAGAAAGAAACTTGAGTACATGGGTATGGGCACCACCCTTGGCTTGTCCCAAGCTTGGGGGAGGTGCCCCGGTATCGTATCACCATCACTTTTACCATCGTTATCTATCTATGTTCGACCCTTAGTTATTTCATGATTTAGAAGAATAAAGTTTTAGTATGATTTAGTTTGAGTTCTTGTTTCATTATCTATCTATCTATGTAATCGAGTGTGAGAGTTATATAATAAAGAGTAGTTTGAGTTTGTTGCTTACTTTCTTTAATCTTATCCATGGAAAGAACAAAAAGTCATACACTAATCACATGGGGAGTATTGACTTCACATAAAAGATGTATTGTTGATAAGATTTGTTGGGAGTTAACAAACATACCATTGGTCGCTGAGGCAATTCATGAAAAAATAATAAAGAAAGAGAGCTCTCACATATAAATATACTATCTTGGACATCTTTTATGATTGTGAGCCCCATTAAATATTCTATGTTTGATCAAAGAGTTGGACAAGGAAGACAACGTAATGAGTTATGTTTGCTTATATTCACACATAACTTATATTGTCATTGATCCTCTAACATGTGGTGCTTGCTTAGGATATTTTCCTAGCCAAAATTCGCACTATGTAGAGATATTACTTGTGCATCAAAAAACCCTTCTACCAAATATCTTGCCATGAGAGTCCACCATATTTACCTATGGATTGAATAAGAGCCTTCAAGTAAGTTTTTATTGGTGCATAAAGCAATAAAAATTGCTCCTAAATATGCATGATCTTTTATTGTAAGGGAAAATAATCATTGTACAAACTTGTGATGGTGAAGAAATAAAAGTGATGGATTGCATAATAAATGTTGCTATCACAAGGGGCAACATAAAGTGACATTCCTTTACATTAAGAGCTTGCACATCCAAAAATAAAAAGCGCACAGCAACCTCTGCTTCCTTCTGCGAAGGGCTTATCTGTTACTTTTTTGTATATACTTTTATGCAAGAGTTAGTAATTTTCATCACTATTATGTTCTATTTATTATCTATTTGGCAAGCATCATGTGGTGGGGACAGATCTAGGCATATATATCTAGTTGGATGTAGGTGATCATGAGTTATTATTGGTGACATTATCCTTGAGGTAAATAAGTTGGGAGGTGAAATATAAACCCCCATCTTCCTATGTGTTTGACTGAAACTTTTGCTCTACAAGTATGACGTGTGTGCCAGCCATCATAGGACACTAAATGATAGTTGAGTATGTGAACTTGCTAAACAAAGATCTTACATAGACTCTTTCAGAAAATATGATAGATTGCAATTATTTTGATGACTGAGATCATATTTTGTCAGTTTCCAATGAAGTTTATGGTTCATACTTTAGCTTGTGAATGAATTGTTACATTAGCATGAGAAGTTTTATGATGATATATTGTTGTTATCATAATGATCATGATGCTTTCATGTCCGTATGTTTGCTTTATCGAAACCTCTCTCTCTCTCCTTTACACATGTGGTCTTGATTATCGAGTTCGGCTTTCGCTTGAGGACAAGCAAGGTCTAAGATGGGGGGAGTTGATACATCCATTTGCATCATGTTTTTCTACTGTTATTATTATATTTTGGGTCATTATTTCACTTTATGATGCTATTCTAATGCCTTTTCTATCTTATTTTGCAAGTTTCACAAAGAGGGATATTGCCGGCAACTGGAATTCTAGACCTGAAAAAGTTACATCAGAGATAGATATTCTCCATAGCTCCAAATGACCTGGAAATTTATGGCAAATTATTTTCGAATGTATAGAAATAATAGAAGAAGAATTACCAGAAAGGGGGCAACCAAAGAGCGACGAGCTCAGGGGGCGCCCCACCCAGGGCTCGTGGGTCTCCCGGTAGGCCTCCACTGCCCATATTCTCCTATATGAGGCTATTTTCCCTAGAAAAATAACGATAATACTTTCGGGATGAAGCGCCGCCGTATCGAGGCAGAACCTGGACAGGAGCACTTTTGCTCTCTAGCGGAGCGATTCTGCCGGGGAAACTTCCCTTCAGGAGGGGGAAATCGAACCCATCGACATCACCAACGATCCTCTCATCATGGGAGGACCAATATTGTCGGAGTAAACAAACAGGGGTGCTTGTTTCCCCCTGACTTGTGCATGAATGGCAAGCCGCCAACACGGCAAGGCTACAAAACCAAGGAATCAGTTCTCCAGAAGAGCAAGAAGAACCAGAGTAGCAAGCTATCACTAAGGGAAAAACCTCCCCTTGCCGGGTAGGTGAGCATGGAAAGGATGGGGTTACTCCCCGGAAGCAAGCCTTTGGGTTGTCCCGACAGACCTGCTCGGGCTTATGGAGGCAGAACCACCTCGCTACACCACCTCATCATGACGCACATCGTCGATTAGTGCGGTGTCAAGCTCCAAAGTGACTAAGTGGCTGCTATTTGCCACATGGCAGCCACTTCCTATAGGAAACACCTCCAAATGACACCTGTCCTAAGATGTGTCAAGCAAGCAGGCGAGAAGTTGGCAAAACAGCCCTGCAGGGCCTGCCGGGTAAGCTACGATGTGACATTAAGCGGCGCATTTAATGTGCCCTGTCAGCCTGTAGAGTTCGGTGTGATAACACTATTTTCTATCTAATCAGCGCATAATGACTGATTTTCCACTATGGTGAACCCTTGACCTATAAAGGAGGCCCATGGCAACTGTACAAAGGTTTTGGACCCTCCCACGTCCTTAGGCGCGTATCCGTTCTCGCCCGAGGCAAACCCTACCGGGCAAACATCAATCCACCAAGGCAGGAGTAGGGTTTTACACCTTGCGGCAGCCCGAACCTGGGTAAAACCTGCCCGCGTGATCTCTGCCGTGCTGTTCCACGCTCTTCTGCTCTTTGTGCAACGTGCCATCCCCCCGCCGAACCAGCAAGGGGCTCTTGGTCCCATAGGTGGCCATGGTTTCCCACGACATCTTTAGCGCGCCAGGTAGGGGGATCACATGCATGAACCTGAAAGCATCGGCAACACGTTGTATCCATTGCAGCCCAGGCAAAGCTTTTGACGTCAGTGACGCCCATGGGGATGTAAAGACAGAGCGGGGGAGCATGGTCATCCCCGCACTCGTGTTGTTCGTCATCTCATCCCACCGTGGTCGCAGCCGTGGTAAATATCAGTGCCGGCGGTGATTTGCTCTTCCTAGGCGCCCTGGGCGGTGTAACTGCAGCTCGGGCGCCATTCGGGGAGAAGGGGCAAGGTACCTGGGAAAGTGGTTCCTCTTTTCCCTCTCTCTCCCTCTTCGGCAATCGAGCTACTTTGGCGCTGGCATCATCAATGTCGACAAGTACCGTGCGATACTCAGTTCAACATTTACCCTGCATTGGGAAATCCCGAGTGAAACTCTGGTATGAATCCATTGATTGATGCCCCAGCAAGTACGCTCTAGCAAGGCCATCTGCACTGGTGTGACTCTTGTGCCAGCCGCTGTCAGACTGTTCCAAAAGAGTGGAGGTGAGGAAGAGGGACCGGGAAAGCCCGACACCATATCTCACCGCCCGTCAGACTCGCATGACATGTATTGGTCCCTGCTACTCATCATATTACTTTGCTACTAATCACGTTGTTGCAGATAATTAATCTCTGGATGTGCTTTAATTGAGAACTCAGGTACTAATACCTACAAATATTCTTTGTCTCCCCTTGTGTCGAATCTATAAATTTGGGTTGAATACTCTGATAACCCACAAGTATAGGGGATCGCAACAGCTTTCGAGGGTAGAGTATTCAACCAAAATTTATTGATTCGACACAAGGGGAGCCAAAGAATATTCTCAAGTATTAGCAGCTGAGTTGTCAATTCAACCACACCTAGAAACTTAGTATCTGCAGCAAAGTGTTTAGTATGAAAGTAATATGATAGTGGTGGTAGCGGCAACAAAAGTAAAGACAGCAAAACTAATGTTTTTGGTATTTTGTAGTGATTGTAACAGTAGCAGGGGGAAAGTAAATAAGCGTAAACCAGTATATGGAAAACTCGTAGGCATCAGATCAATGATGGATTATTATGCCGGATGCGATTCATCATGTAACATTCATAACATAGGGTGACACAGAACTAGCTCCAATTCATCAATGCAATGTAGGCATGTACTCCGTATAGTCATACGTGCTTATAGAAAAGAACTTGCATGACATCTTTTGTCCTACCCTCCCGTGGCAGCGGGATCCTATTGGAAACTGAGGGATATTAAGGCCTCCTTTTAATAGAGAACCGGAACAAAGCATTAGCACATAGTCAATACATGAACTCCTCAAACTATGGTCATCACCGGGAGTGGTCCCGATTATTGTCACTTCGGGGTTGCCGGATCATAACACATAGTAGGTGACTATAGACTTGCAAGATAGGATCAAGAACTCACATATATTCATGAAAACAAAATAGGTTCAGATCTGAAACCATGGCACTCGGGCCCTAGTGACACGCATTAAGCATAGCAAAGTCATAGCAACATCAATCTCAGAACATAATGGATACTAGGGATCAAACCCTAACAAAACTAACTCGATTACATGATAAATCTCATCCAACCCATCACCGTCCAGCAAGCCTACGATGGAATTACTCACGCACGGCGGTGAGCATCATGAAATTGGTGATGGAGGATGGTTGATGATGACGACGGCGACGAATCCCCCTCTCCGGAGCCCCGAACGGACTCCAGATCAGCCCTCCCGAGAGGTTTTAGGGCTTGGCGGCGGCTCCGTATCGTAAAAGCAATGATTTCTTCTCTCTTTTTTTTCTCATCGAAACTCAATATATGGAGGTGGAGTTGGAGTCGGAGACGCAACAGGGGGCCCACGAGGTAGGGGGGCGCGCCCTAGGGGGGACACCCTCGTGAGAAGGGTGTGGGCCCCCTGGACTTCATCTTTGGCGAGAATTTTTTATTGTTTTTCTAAGATGTTCCGTGGAGTTTCAGGTCATTCCGAGAATATTTGTTTTCTGCACATAAAACAACATCATGGTAATTCTGCTGAAAACAACATCAGTCCGGGTTAGTTCCATTCAAATCATACAAGTTAGAGTCCATAACAAGGGAAAAAGTGTTTGGAAAAGTAGATACGACGGAGACATATCATACTCTACCCTTAAAAACTATTGCGATCCCCTATACTTCTGGGTTATCACCCGCCAGACACGCATGACGTGTATTGGTCCCTGCCAGGAACCAGAGAGTTATTCTCCTGGCCTCCATCTTTTCGGACATCCCAAGCACACCAAACGCGTGCAGCCAGAAGGGACGGGCAGGAACAAGAACAAAAGCCAAGTCCATGCAATCATTTCCTCTTGATGAATCCTAGATTTTTGCATTCTTGATGAATCCTTCATGTGATGGTACCTTGGCTAGTTCTTTGTCTGAACCATCGTTCTGTCTAGAGCCTCGCTCACACAATGAGCGGTTGAGTGGAGAGCTACTAAGGAAAAACTTGCTGGGATGCATCCACACCAAGATGAGTGTTAAGGGCCGGACCCTTACGACAATTGCGGCAATATGATACCGACAAGCAACCAGAACATACATAGGGATTAATTGTATGAACACAAGCATATAAGCTCATAGGGATAAACGCGCATTTTAGATTAAGCAAAGGACATCAGTTCCACGCAAGTATAAAATAGTACGGTACCTAAACACAAAGCATACATCATGTTTTGTTACAGGATATCACGAGAACAACAACGGGTCATCACTTAGTCTGACGACTGTGTGAAGCTGTTGGGAGATGAAGGACCTTGGCGGCCAGAGGGGCAGCTTTCTCTTTGGTAGCTGAAACATTGGCCCCTGCAGGAGGCTTCATGAAACCGTCATCGAGGTCGAGATCCAGATGGCGGCAGTCGATGTTACTCAAGACCATGAGGAGGGCATCATGGTCAAGCTTCCGTGACTCCGTTGAGAAGAGCTTAGCCCTCCCCTCTTCATGCACCTTCAGCTTGTTGATTAGCTCATTTAATAAAACTCCCAGCTTGACGCTGGGGACCTCATGCCTGTTGACTGAAAAAGTTGACCCATCCATGCCCATCGCTATGGTCTGGGCAGCAAGACGCATGGCGATATCAATCAGGCTCCTGATCCAGAGGTTGAGCTGCTCAAATTGATTCGCTAGCTTGTCTTCTGCATCCTTCCGGAGACGCTGGGCATTGTCCAGATCTCTGGACAACTGCTGCTGGTGATTTTCGTTGGACTCTGCCATGCTTTCCAAGGTGTCAATCCTGGCCTTTAGATCTGTGATGGTGCCATTGGCGGTTTCAAGGCTTTGGGTCTTGGAGGAAAGCTGCAACTGCACATTGTTCAAGAGAATCTCTGTCTTCCACACTTCCTCCTTAAGGGCCTCCACCTCCTTCGTACTCCCGGCAAGCTCTTCGGCCAGCTTGGTCACCTGTTGGTCGAGGTCAGTCTTCGCAGCAGATGCAGCAGCTAGATCAATAGTGAGCTTCTTCAACCGAGCAGCAAAATCAGTCGTGAGGGTATCCAAGGCATCTTTGTGCTTGTCCTCCAACTCCTTAGTGCGTTGCTGTACGAGGGCTTCTAGATCATCATCTTTGGCATGAAAAGTGGCTCCAGATTCTCCTTCCAAAGAGAGATCTCTTGCTCTCCACGTCCAAGCGTGCCTTGCGATCTGCCAGGAGCGCTTCGCAAGCCATGACATCTTCCCTCGTCATCAGGAGCGCCTCTTGCTACCTCATAAGTACCTGGAACTACTTGCCATGCCATTCAAGTAGCTCCAGGCACTAGTCCTTCAGCTTCTGGTACACCCTGTTAGCAGACTCGCACCGCTCCTTGAGCGCCAGCCACTTCTGGTCATGTCGGGCCTGCATTTCCTTGATACCCCTCGCCATGGACACCAGGAAAGACAAGTACATGGCGATGGCCACCGAATCATCCGCTTCTCCAACCCCTTGGGGCGGTGGTGCTAGGATGCGCTGAAGCTCTTGGTCCAGCTCCGCGCCCATCATCATTGACGGGTTGGGGGCTCCAGTCCCAAGCTGCACCAGCACCAGCGCCAGTTGACTTGAGGGGGATGGCGAGGTCCCCATCGTGGGCCCAGAGGAGGGAAGGAGATCGATGGTTTGGAGAGGAATCTTCCCCCCGAAACCATTCGTTCAATGACCGACAACGGGAACGTGGATGTCCATATTAGCCCCTATGAGCACATGAATGATATTCGAGTGAACCTTTTGTAATCATGTGATGTTCCCTTTGCTTCGCGATACTTCACAAAACCCGGGATGCATCGGTATCCTCCTGAGTCATCACCATGCTCACTATACCGAAATCCTTGTTACCAGTTTTGTTCTTCTTTCTTGTTATTGTGTTCTAGCATCCCCGTGACGAAGTCACGTGTGTCTGGCCAGATGATGATTAATGTCGTTGCACCTAGAAGTGCCCTAAAAATATCTCTCCATCATTGGAGGAGCAAATTGCACTCTCAGGCTATCCAGTCCATTGTCAAACTTCCCGATGAACATGTAAGTTGTTGTTATGATCACCGTGTTACAGGTGATGTTTGAGCAACCCCAAAGCCCATCATACGGTAAGAAGTGACTACAATACTCTCATGGCCTAAGGAGCAATATTACATGTTAACACTCGGTGTTATTAAAGTTGAATATAGACGATATTAATCCAATTCACAACAAACAAGTTTGGGTCAGTTCAACATGACTGTTCTTCCAACGTCATAATCTCAAGGTTGTTTTAGGATCATCATTACACTTAACGATATCGTAGGATCCGGAAAATGTGATCACCAACAACACTTGAGCTAGTCTAAGAAGCAATACTAGGAACATTTTTTTACCTTTTATCATTCCACACGTACATATGAGTTTTCCACTGAATCGCATATTCCAGGATCATAGAAGTTATAACATAGAATATAAACTCTTAATTGTGAATATGGAAATATAATAATACAAATAGTATTTCCTCTATGGCATATATCCAACATTTCCTTCCCTTTTCCTTTCAACCCATGGTGATTCTAGTAGGCAGGCTTCAACAGGCAGAAGCCTACATTCCAAAAATATTTTTGTACTACTTCTACTACTTTGGACCCAGCCCACTGCCCCACTAGCTAAACTTCCAGGCCCATCTACACATGCACAGCTCCAATGCACAAAAACAGATAATGATGGATTTCGAGAGAGTCCATCACGAATAGCTAACTTGCCTAGTACCTCACTACATGTCATATGGGAGAAACTATTCGTATCTCTCATTAATAAGTTTGCTCGGTGGGTCTTGTTGTCCTACATGAACTTGTTATTTTTTAAAAGAAACCTAATTTTTTTAATATATACTACCACTACTGCAGGATCCTGCTAACGCGACACTACGATCAGAGACCCTTTGACGAAATTGTGTGTGATGCATTAGTCATAAACGGGATGTAAAAAACCCCATCAAAAAAGGTGCAAAACGTTTGTGATGGCGGAGCCATCAAACACGGTTCAGATTTTAGTTGTCTGTGTGATGCAGGGCACATGGTTAATCCATTCGAACTATTTGTGACGAGGCAGAACAACAGAAACAGGCAGCCATATCAATGTGTGTGTGATATATGGCATACAGTTCTCTCCGATGAACTATTTGCTATTAGGGAGTGCAATATAAACGATTTGCCAGATCAAGGTGTGTGTGATATACGGCATACGGTTCACTTGGACAAACTGTTTTCGATTAGGGAACACAACAGAAATGGTTCAACTTAACAAGATGTGTGTGATACGTGGCAAACAGCCGACTTCGATGAACTGTTTGCGATGAGACATTACAACATAGACGGTTAATATAGTTAGTTCGTGTGCGATTCTATGTGTACAAAAAACTTTAAAAAATGCAAACTAGTTGCTTGCGGTGTCTAGGAGTATAGCACACGATGCGTCTGCGAGTACTCGTGTGTGATGATTAGTAAGTTACACATACATTTCCTTATGTTAACACGTGTGTGATAAATAACACGTGGCACAGGATACAATATTCGGGTTGTGTGTGTGCTCCACTTAGTCTTCTCGCGCTCCAGTGAATGCTTCCTATGCTCCACATGGGTGAATTGTAAAATCCACGCCTCTTCCCTCATCAGTTTCCCGCCACCAGCTAAGGGCTTGCTGCATATAACCCAGGCGGCAGTGTACCCTGATGACACTCTGCGTTGATCTAGTCCTCACCCATCTATCATTAGTTATTCCAAGCATGCCAGGAAACGACCAAAGCTTCGACGTCGACGCCTACCTACGTTACATCTTTGGCGAGGAGAACGAGCCGGAGCAGGTCGTGGAGCAAGAGCTTCATCAATCAGTGCAGGCACCATGGCCCATCGACAGCGATATCGACGTGACAGTCCTTGGGCGCACAATCGACATATTGCAGAGGAGGTGTGATGAGCAGTTTGCCATCCACCATGCAAAAGATCCAGAGCTGCTCGGCGGCATGATCGACAACCCACCGGAAGAGCCACCGTCACCAGTGCTCATCGAGAGCCTGATGCCCCGTAAGGAATGGGCAGACAACCTCTGCGATTCAGTCAAGACACAGGCAGCCTGCGAATTCATCATTGCCCGCGGCGGCTGTGTCAACCTCGATCCCGATGATGTGGTGGCCAGGCTCGAGCACATCCTTTGCGGAGTTGACGTCCCCGATGAAGTAGAACATCGCCAACGTGATATCTTGAGGATGTAGGTGATGGACGGAATTTGCTACCAGGAAAGAGACATGGAAATGGAGCGGTTCCACGGAGATATCATGCGTGTGATTGCACGTTGTCAAGTTCTTCTGGAAGAGGCCTCGCAGCCCCAAGAGCCTCCTAGCGCCAGCACCTCCGTAGGCGGAGGCTGGTCGGGACACTTGGAGTGAACGACCGCAAGGGTGCTAGGTTGATCATGGAGCCCGAGAAGACCATCGTTGGAAGGCTGCCAGCTCAGCCTTTTAGCCTATATTTTATTATAATTGTATGCATATGTAGGTCGTGAGTGTTCTGGGCCTTGCCGCATGTGGCATTTTAAATTATCCTGAATATGTAATACAATTATTAATCGTTGCCATTGTAAATTTGCCTCAACAGTGAGCAGAGCAAGCAGAGGGACGCAAGAGTGGAGCGTGCCGTGTCCGCCTCAATGACGGACGTGAGCAGAGTGCGCCGCGGCCGCCTCAACGGCGAGCATCCTCGTGGTCAACCTTCTGCCATCAATAAAATTTGACCTTGTTTCTCGTCACATTGCAGATTACAACGCAATAAGTAATTGCAAATCTGTTCACACCTATCAAACTATGTGTTCACAGTTAGCACCGGGCTATAAAAACTATCCACTCAAAAATTACCTCACAGTTCCTCTCCTCATCACCCACAAAACTGGTCTTTTCTGTCAAGTCGTTTTTCCATGACCGATAGGTGGAGTTTCGGGTGGAAATATAACCAGGCAGCAAAGAACAAGGCTGCGGAAGCACTAGAGAGATCCTGCCGCGAACCGGTAGCCGCAGCAGGGATGTCCCAGCGTGCCGCGGAGCCCTCGACCGAGCTCTCATGGGCATGCGTGGGCTCTCACAAGCTAACTCATCGCGTCAGCCATCGCGATGAGTTGGCATTCCTGAAGTCCTTGGACGGCGACGATGACATTCTCGCTGGCTTTATTAAGCACCAGGAGTTGGTCGACGGCTTGATGAAGCCGCTCAAGATCAGCGATGCCTTGGTTGACAAGGCGGCCGACCACTTCGAGCAACTCATGGGTGACAATGCGAAGCTCCTCAAGGCGCTCGCTGAGAAGGAGGAGGAGGAGGCCGCCAGCTGGAAGATGTTGCATGAGCAGAGCAACGCCTCGGGGATGACGCTGACAGCGGTCGTCAAGGAACTGATGGGTGACTTGAGAAAGCTCTGGATCAAGCGCGAGCAGGAGGTGGAGGAATCCGTGGCTGCTTTCAAGCAAAGTCATGAGGAATTGAAGAAGGAGCTGGAGGATGTGTGCACCCGGCGATCCATTGACGAGTAGAGATAGTAGCAACCAAGATTGTTGTCTGCGATTTCCTTCTTCCCTTGCCCCCATGTCTTCCAGGCTTTGTCGCATGTGGCATATTAAATTATCCGGAATATGTAAGACAATTATTATTCACGCCATTGTAAATTTGTCGTCATATTATCCATTGCCATTTTATTTGTCGTTGTATTGTCTGTTGCCCTATGTGGCAATTGAAATTAGGCCGGAATATGAGTAGAAAACACAAACAAAACAAATTCTGCCATGGGATCACAAGAAAACACCCTCTGTCCAGGTGCTTTAATTAACCCATTAATGGAGAAGTTGTGAGAGAGGCGGGCGGCTGCTGGTGCATGGATGTCAAAGAGTTCGCTTCCTGGTGAGCATGGGTAGCCTTGCTACTCGCACGTGTCCCGTCATGCCTGCGAGGTGGATAGGATGCACGCGTCCCATCCAGCCCGCGCGGAGGACTGCTCGCACGCATCCCGTCAAGACTGCACGACGTACTTCTCGCGCTCGTCCCATCTAATCAAACAGTTGCACGCACGCCACTGAGTATGGCTAAATTTTGACATGGTTCATATAATACAACCATTTGCGATATTAACGTGTCAGCTATTTGTTTTAAAAAGGACTTCGTTGGCTATTAATGTGTGCGCCATGTCTCAAACTGACAATTTTTTTACCACAGCATATATGTGCCATGTCATGAAACCATGCCAAGTTTCATGTTTTTGGGTGAGTTTTTGATTTACTGGGATTTAAAAACTGAGATTCTCAATGTTTCAGGACGACGAGAAGTTCGTAATTCATTCCCATTCCTTAAATAAGACCTAAACATGCACCCAATGACACATGTACGATTTTCCACCCATTTTGCTTCACTGGACCATGTTCTTGTAGTTCAAATTTGAATTATGGACTACATTAAATGCCTAGAAAACTTAATTAATATATACAATGGCCAAACGAACCCTGAACAGTTTCAAATTTCAGCACGACACTCCTGTTATTGTAAGTTGTCTGTAGAAAACAAAGTTCAAGGCGAGAAGAGGCAGCAATTATCGCTTCGCCCACAAGAGGGGCATGTTCCCCTACTAGAACCATGAGGGTTGTGACAGGCTCCGGTTTGTAAGAGGCTTGTAATATAGCTTTGCCCAAATTGGACAATTATATGTACCATGTAGTGACACCATGCCAAGTTTCATGATTTCCTGGTGAGTTTTGGATTTACAGAGATTTAAAAACCGAGATTCACAATGTTTGTGGCCAAGCCAGGACGACAAGAAGGTTGAATTCATTCCCATTCGTTCCATGGGACCTAAACATGCACCCAAAGGACACATGTACGTTTTTTCTAACCATTTTGGTGCACTGGAGTATGTATTTGTGGTTCAGATTTGAATTATGGACATTAAATGCCTAGAAAACTCAATTAATGAATAAAAAGGTCAAATGAACCCTGAATAATTTCAAAGTTCAGCATGAATCTCCTGTTGTTCCGTGTTGCATGTAGAGAAAATACAAGGCTAGAAGAGGGAGCGGTTACCGTTTGGCCCACAAGGGACACGCTTTGGTTTGTAAGAGGTTTGTAATAAAGCTTGGCCCAAATTGGCAATGTTTTTACCACGACATATATGTGCCATGACATGATACCATGCCACCTTTGATGAATTTCTGGTGAGTTTTGGATTTATGGGGATTTAAAAACCAAGATTCCAAATGTTTGAGGACGAGCCAGGACGCCGGTACGGTGGTAATTCATTCCCATTCCTTGCATGGGACATAAACATGCACCCAAGGACACATGTATAATTTTTTCCAGCCATTTTGGTGAACTGGGTCATGTATTTGTAATTCAAACTTGAATTATGGACATTAAATGCCTAGGAAACTCAATTAGTGTATAAAAAGACCAAACAAACCCTGAATAAGTTTAAATTTCAGCACGGATATCCTGTCGTTCCATGTTGCCCGTAGAAAATAATACAAGGCAAAAATAGGCAGTGATTACGTGTCGCCCACAAGGGGAACATGTTTCCCTATCGGAACTACGGGGCTTCTTTGAGAGAAGCTCTGGTTTGTAAGAGGTTTGTAATAAAGCTTGGCGCAAATTGGATAATGTTTTTACCACGACATATATGTGCCAAGACGTGACACCATGCCACCTTTGATGACTTTCTGGTGAGTTTAGGATTTACAGGGATTTAAAAACCGAGATTCCAAATGTTTGAGGATGTGCCAAGACGTCGGTACGGTTGTAATTCGTTCCCATTCATGGCATGGGACCTAAACATGCACCCAAGGACACATGTATAAATTTTCTAGCCATTTTGGTGAACTGGAGCATGTATTTGAAATTCAGATTTGAATTATGGACATTAAATGCCTAGGAAACTCAATTAGTGTATAAAAAGGCCAAAAGAGCCCTGACTAAGTTTAAATTTCAGCACAGATATCCTATCGTTCCATGTTGCCCGTAGAAGAAAATACAAGGCGAAAAGAGGCAGTGATTACGTTTCGACCACAAGGGGGACACATTTCCCTATCGGAACCACGAGGCTTCTTTGAGAGAAACTCCGTTTTGTAAGAGGCTTGTAATAAAACTTGCGCCAAAATGGACGAAAAAAATTCCTCGACATATATGTGCCATGTCATGACACCACGCCAGGTTTCACGATTTTCAGGTGAGTTTTGGATTTACGGGGATTTAAAAATCGAGATTCTTCTCATGAAATATTTTCAAATAGCACATGGTTCACTCACGAAAGCCGTGTGCCTACCAAACCGTGGCCGATGCCCCCTCCCCCCTACTGCGCGCGATCTGAGTTGTGCGTTCTGATTGGCCAGAAGCCAAACCCCACGGATCGTACGTCTGCACCGTTGGATGCTCCCAGATCGAACGGCAACCTCAGCCCTTTCAACAGCACATGCAATCCATGGGTAAGCCCTATGCGCATGCGTCATGCTAGCCCACGCTTCGTTCTCTACTATGTTTTCTAAACATGCTACTGTTTCCCGCCACTCCTCTCATTAGTTTCCCGCCTCTTCTCCCATCATTTTCCTACTACCAGTGTCAGCGCTCATTGAAGGATAGCAGAGACACACCAGCCATGTAAATATCGCACACAGTTTCTAAAAGCACAAATGTGTGTGATAGGAGGGAGTAGGTCCCATAGGGTGACCAGCGTGAAACACCTTAATGGCAAGGAGGCAATTCCTATCAGCAAGGGGCGGCTTCCCATCCGCTAGCGTAGTCGAATAGAACACAGAAGTTAAGCATGCTCGAGCTGGAGTAGTCCAAGGATGGGTGATCCGGTGGGAAGTTGCATATCTCAAGCTTCTTTTAAATGCCATGACACGGTCATTATAGAGATAAATATCTCTATAGTGACCTATCATGGCAATTATATAAACCTTCGGATCCTTTTTTTGCTAATTTGTAGACTGCGATTTTATTGGTTATTTTTTGCTCTAAAAAATTAAAGAATGATTGACTTAACATGTCATGGCAATTATATAGACCTTTTCAGGACGCATGCAGGGTATAGGGGGCAGGGTGTTCTTATCGAGCATGTCTCCTTTGTCCGGCTTATAGACGCTGCACATATCTATGGGCTCCCCGAGGTATATATATTATCCTTTAACGACAATGAGGGGGGCCCACACAATCTACCCCTTTGACCCAACAACGAGAAGGGTTTGACCATGATGGTTTCCTATTGATACTAGAAGGTACACATGCATTGCACGCAAGAGATTTGGTAACGAAATTATGAATAAATACCACACTATAGCATGTAAGCTTTGAGTCATATATGCATGATTAGATGTTCGTCTAATTCTTATACTTCACCTCATTCAAAATCAATTAGTTTCATAAAAAATATCTATTTTAAGATTCATGGAATTGTGCATTGTAAAGTAAAAACAAATAGTGACAATTCATTTAGAAAAAAAGTTTGGGGAATTAAGATATGGAAGATTCTAGAACAAAGGAGAAGTGCTTCTGTTTTGAGGTTTGTGCATTATGCTTAAGTTCAACCATGGAAACTTCTAGATTGTACATGTGGTAGAATTTCATGGAATGTGGATGATATCCAAGGGCTAGTAGTGCTCAGATTTTCCATCTCTGTACCATCGGATTGGCTTCATCCAATGACAAACTTTCATAGTTATTCGCACACTATATAGGGGTATAGATGTGTGCCATGCTAGACCAAATAAAGTTTGAGTGCATTCGTGGGACAAACATTCCCCCCACCCACGCCCCCTCAAATTTGGGAAACCGACATCGTACGTATTTAACCAGGCTTGGAGTCGGGTACGGTGTTTGGTTTGTAATGTAGTTGGTGGCCCATCGAAGTTGTGCATTCGGGATTTAAACACATAACACACCACCGTAGCCATACATATTTTCAGGCCGCAAGCAGTTTATACGGGGTCTTCTGATCGACCACGTCTCCCTTGTGAGGTTTTTTGTGACAACACGCATATCTGTGGGCTCCCCAAGTGTATATATATATCATCCCTTTGACCGATAACGAGGGGTATGTGTTGGGCATGAATGGATTCCTCCTAATTCGTGTTAGGGCCGATCACCGTCATGTGTCGCTCAACCAAAGCTCGAGCTCATGCGTTGTCAGGATTCCCTCCCACATGCTCGGATTGCTGGGTTCGACCTACATCATACCCTGCGTATATCGTCCTTAACTACCTTGCCTTCATGGTTGTTGTCTGTATCGAGAGGTAGGCACCACATCTAAATTGTATGGTTTGAAATCCCCCGGGTCTATCTTCCATCATATTAATCTTCCAACACATATTTATTTCCTTTGCCGTTTATTTTACTTTGCATCTTTATTTCTCTTAATCATAAAAATACCAAAAATATTATCTTATCATATCTATCATATCTCACTCTCGTAATTGACCGTGAAGGGCTTGACAACCCCTTTATCACGTTGGTTGCGAGGTTCTTATTTTTTTTGTAGGTGTGTGGGACTTGAGCGTGATCTCCTACTGGATTGATAACTTGGTTCTCAAAAACTGAGAGAAATACTTACGCCACTTTGCTGCATCAACCTTTCCTCTTCAAGTGAAAACCAACGCAGTGCTCAAGAGGTAGCAAGAAGGATTTCTGGCGCCGTTGCCAGGGAAATTCACGCCAAGTCAAGTCAACATTTGACTCCCACAACGAGTCATTTCTGGTGCCATTACGAAGTCAAAACATACCAAGTACCCATCACAAACTCTTATCCCTCGCATTACATTATTTGCCATTTGCCTCTCGTTTTCCTCTCCCCCACTTCACCCTTGCCGTTTTATTCGCCCTCTCTCTACGTCCCCCTTCTCTTTCCCTATTTGCCTCTTTCTGCCCATTTTTTGTTTGCTTGTGTGCTGGGTTGCTTGCTTGTCATGATGACTCTACCTAGATTTGGTGAGCTTCACCTTAAAAGGTTAGAAGAGATCGAAAGCAATATCAGGAGTTTTATGGTTTTACAATTTGAGCATAATAATTTCTTTAGGAACGAGCTGAAGGAACAAAAAAGCTTTATGGGTTATATGAATAAAGAGCTCGATGATATGTCTATAGAATTTTATGGTTTGAAATCTCAGATTGCTCATCTCGAAAAATTAATTGCCGAAATTTCAGATAAGCGGGCCACCCTAATTAATAAGATGGACGCTAAGCCGGAAAATTTTGATGATAATAAAGGTGAAGATCTAAAAGTTATTGATGTGTCTCCAATTAAATCTTTGTTTTGCAATATGAATCTTGATAATGATGGGGCTGAAGATGAGCCACCTTTACCTAGAAGGTGTTCCAAAAATTCAGAGTTTTTAGATCTTGATGCTAAAATTGTTAAAAGTGGGATTGAAGAGGTCAAAACTTTAAATATCAATGAACCCACTATTTTGAATTTCAAGGAATTTAATTATGATAATTTCTCTTTTATAGATTGTATTTCCTTGTTGCAATCCGTGCTAAATTCTCCTCATGCTTATAGTCAAAATAAAGCTTTTACTAAACATATCGTTGATGCTTTGATGCAATCTTATGAAGAAAAACTTGAGTTGGAAGTTTCTATCCCTAGAAAACATTATGATGAGTGGGAACCTAAAATAAAAATAAAAATTAAAGATCATGAGTGCTATGCTTTGTGTGATTTGGGTGCTAGTGTTTCCACGATTCCAAAAACTTTGTGTGATTTGCTAGGTTTCCGTGATTTTGATGATTGTTCTTTAAACTTGCACCTTGCGGATTCCACTATTAATAAACCTATGGTAAGAATTAATGATGTTTTTATTGTTGCAAATCGAAACTATGTGTCCGTGGATTTCATTGTTCTTAATATAGATTACAATCCTTCATGTCCTATTATTCTTGGTAGACCTTTCCTTAGAACGATTGGTGCAATTATTGATATGAAGGAAGGGAATATTAGATTCCAATTTCCGTTAAGGAAAGGCATGAAACACTTCCATATAAATAAAATAAAATTACCATATGAATCTATTATGATAGCCACTTATGGATTGCCTACCAAACATGGCAATACCTAGATCTATCTTCGCTTTTATGCCTAGCAAGGGGCATTAAACGATAGCGCTTGTTGGGAGGAAACCCAATTTTATTTTTATTCCTTGCTTTTTGCTCCTGTTTAATAATAAATAATTTATCTATCCTTTGTTTTGGTTGTGTTTTTTGTGTTTAATAAGTGTTTGTGCCAAGTAGAACCGTTCGGAAGACTTGGGGAAAGTCTTTTTGATCTTGCTGTAAAAACAGAAACTTTAGCGCTCACGAGAATCACTGCCATTTTTATTTGGAAGGTGATATTTAGTTAATACTTTTTGAATATGATTAATAGATAAATTACTCACGTACAGCAATTTATTTTAGAATTTTTGGGGTTCCATAACTTGCGTTAGCTACATATTACTACAGACTGTTCTGTTTTTGACAAATTCTGTTTTTCTTGTGTTGTTTGCTTATTTTGATGAATCTATGGCTAGTAAAAGAGTTTATAAACCATGGAGAAGTTGTAATACAGTAGTTTTAATACCAATATATATAAAGAATGAGTTTATTACAGTACCTTGAAGTTGTATTTTGTTTTCTTTCGCTAACGGAGCTCACGAGATTTTCTATTTTGAGTTTTGTCTTGTGAAGTTTTCAAGTTTTGGGTAAAGATTTGATGGATTATGGAAAAAATAGTGGCAAGAGCCTAAGCTTGGGGATGCCCATGGCATCCCAATGTAAAATTCAAGGACACCAAAAAGCCTAAGCTTGGGGATGCCTTAGAAGGCATCCCCTCTTTCATCTTCGTCTATCGGTAAATTTACTTGGAGCTATATTTTTATTCACCACATGATATGTGTTTTGCTTGGAGCGTCTTGTACGATTTGAGTCTTTGATTTTTAGTTTACCACAATCATCCTTGCTGTACACACCTTTTGAGAGAGACTCACATGAATTGAAATTTATTAGAATACTCTATGTGCTTCACTTATATCTTTTGAGCTATATAGTTTTTGCTCTAGTGCTTCACTTATATCTCTTAGAGAACGGTGGTGGATTTGTTTTATAGAAACTATTGTTCTATAATGCTTCACTTATATTGTTTTGAGAGTCCTTTAGAACAACATGGCAATAATAAAAACTTTCATATAAGTGCATTGAATACTATGAGAATTTTGATACTTGATAATTGTTTTGAGATATGGAGATGGTGATATTAGAGTCATGCTAGTTGAGTAGTTGTGAATTTGAGAAATACTTGTGTTGAAGTTTGTGATTCCCGTAGCATGCACGTATGGTGAACCGTTATGTGATGAAGTCGGAGCATGATTTATTTATTGATTGTCTTCCTTATGAGTGGCGGTCGAGGACGAGCGATGGTCTTTCCCTACCAATCTATCCCCCTAGGAGCATGCGCAGGATACTTTGTTTCGATAACTAATAGATTTTTGCAATAAGTATGTGAGTTCTTTATGAGTAATGTTGAGTCCATGGATTACACGCACTCTCACCCTTACACCATTGCTAGCCTCTCTAGTACCGTGCAACTTTCGCCGGTACCATAAACCCACCATATACCTTCCTCAAAACAGCCACCATACCTACCTATTATGGCATTTCCATAGCCATTCCGAGATATATTGCCATGCAACTTTCCACCATTCCGTTATTATGACACGCTTCATCATTGTCATATTACTTGCATGATCATGTAGTTGACATCGTATTTGTGGCAAAGCCACCGTTCATAATTCTTTCATACATGTCACTCATGCATCATTGCACATCCCAGTACACCGCCGGAGGCATTCACATAGAGTCATATTTTGTTCTAAGTATCAAGTTGTAATTCTTGAGTTGTAAGTAAATAAAGTGTGATGATCATCATTATTAGAGCATTGTCCCAAGTGAGGAAAGGATGATGGAGACTATGATCCCCCCACAAGTCGGGATGAGACTCCGGACGAAAAATTTAAATAATTGAGAAAAGAGGCCAAAAAAAAGAAGGCCCAAATAAAAAATGAGAGAAAAAGAGAGAAGGGACAATGTTACTATCCTTTTTCCACACTTGTGCTTCAAAGTAGCACCATGTTCTTCATATAGAGAATCTCCTATGAGATCACTTTCATATACTAGTGGGAATTTTTCATTATAGAACTTGGCTTGTATATTCCAATGATGGGCTTCCTCAAAATGCCATAGATCTTCGTGAGCAAGCAAGTTGGATGCACACCCATTTAGTTTCTTTCGTTGAGTTTTCATATACTTATAGCTCTAGTGAATCCATTGCATGGCAATCCCTACTCACTCACATTGATATCTATTAATGGGCATCTCCATAGCCCGTTGATACGCCTAGCCGATGTGAGACTATCTTCTCCTTTGTGTCTTCTCCACAACCACCATTCTATTCCACCATAGTGCTATATCCATGGATCACGCTCATATATTGCGCAAAGATTGAAAAGGGTTGAGAACATAAAAAGTACGAAACAATTGCTTGGCTTGACATCGGGGTTGTGCATGATTTAAATATTTTGTGTGGTGAAGATAGAGCATAGACAGACTATATGATTTTGTAGGGATAACTTTCTTTGGCCATGTTATTTTGAGAAGACATAATTGCTTAGTTAGTATGCTTGAAGTATTATAATTTTTATGTCAATATTAAACTTTTATCTTGAATCTTTCGGATCTGAACATTCATGCCACAATAAAGAAAAATTAAATTGAGAAATATGTTAGAAAGCATTCCACATCAAAAATTCTTCTTTTATCATTTACCTACTTGAGGACGAGCAGGAATTAAGCTTGGGGATGCTTGATACGTCCCCAACGTATCTATAATTTTTGATTGCTCCATGCTATTATATTATCTATTTTGGATGTTAATGGGCTTTATTTTACACTTTTATATCATTTTTGGGACTAACCTACTAACCGGAGGCCCAGCCCAAATAGCTATTTTTTGCCTATTTTAGGGTTTCAAAGAAAAGGAATATCAAACGGAGTCCGAACGGTATGAAACCTTCGGAAATGTGATTTTCTCAACAAATGTGATCCAGGAGATTTGGAGTGGCCGTCAAGAAACAAGGGAGGAAGGCACGAGGCAGGGAGGCGCGCCCTCCACCCTCGTGGGCCCTCCGTTGCTCCACCGACGTACTTCTTCCTCCTATATATATCCACGTACCCCCCAAACATCCAGGAGCACCACGAAAACCTAATTCCACCACCGCAACCTTTTGTACTCAAGAGATCCCATCTCGGGGCCTTTTCCGGAGCTCCGCCGGAGGGGGCATTGATCACGGAGGGCCTCTACATCAACTCCATGGCCTCTCCGGTGATGTGTGAGTAGTTTACTTCAGACCTACGGGTCCATAGTTATTAGCTAGATGGCTTCTTCTCTCTCTTTGGATCTCAATACAAAGTTCTCCTTGATTTTCTTGGAGATCTATTCGATGTAATCTTCTTTTGCGGTGTGTTTGTCGAGATCCGATGAATTGTGGGTTTATGATCCAGATTATCTATGAACAATATTTGATTCTCCTCTGAATTCTTTTATGTATGATTGGTTTATCTTTGCAAGTCTCTTCGAATTATCAGTTTGTTTTGGCCTACTAGATTGATCTTTCTTGCAATGGGAGAAGTGCTTAGCTTTGGGTTCAATCTTGCGATGCTCGATCCCAGTGACAGAAAGGGAACCGACACGTATTGTATTGTTGCCATCGAGGATAAAAAGATGGGGTTTATATCATATTGCATGAGTTTATCCCTCTACATCATGTCATCTTCCTCAAAGCATTACTCTGTTCTTATGAACTTAATACTCTAGATGCATGCTGGATAGCAGTCGATGTGTGGAGTAATAGTAGTAGATGCAGAATCGTTTCGGTCTACTTGTCTCGTACGTGATGCCTATATACATGATCATACCTAGATATTCTCATAACTATGCTCAATTCTATCAATTGCTCAACAATAATTCGTTTACCCACCGCAATACTTATGCTCTTGAGAGAAGCCACTAGTGAAACCTATGGCCCCCGGGTCTATCTTCCATCATATTAATCTTCCAACACTTAGTTATTTCCTTTGCCGTTTATTCTACTTTGCATCTTTATTTCTCTTTAACATAAAAATACCAAAAATATGATCTTATCATATCTATCAAATCTCACTCTCGTAAGTGACGGTGAAGGGCTTGACAACCCCTTTATCGCATTGGTTGCGAGGTTCTTATTTGTTTGTGTAGGTGCGTGGGACTTGAGCGTGATCTGCTACCGGATTGATACCTTGGTTCTAAAAAACTGAGGGAAATACTTACAATACTTTGCTGCATCACCCTTTCCTCTTCAAGGGAAAACCAACGCAGTGCTCAAGAGGTAGTAGAATACTTGACGTGCTTCTAGAGGAGGTTGGAAAGAGGTTTAGCAATCTTTGAGAAATTCTCAATGAATCATCGACAATAGCTTGCAAGACCGAGGAAACTGCGGAGCTGCTTGACATTCTGAGGAGGTTCTCAGTTGACAATTGCGGAAACCTTCTACGAATTAACATCAAAGCCCTTAGCGGAGATGATATGGCCAAGGTAAAGAACTTTGTCAAGCCAAAACTCACATTTGGAAAACTTCGCGTAGAATTGATACTCTCTGAGCTTGTCGAGTAGCAATCGCAAATGTTTGGCATGATCCTTCTTATTCTTGGAGAACACCAAGATATCATCGAGATACACCAGGACGGATTCATTTGTGTAGGGGTTGAAGATGAAGTTCATCATGCGAGAGAATGTTGGAGGAGCATTGACAAGGCCGAAAGACATGACAATATATTCATAAGAACCAAAGCATGTTCTGAATGCTGTCTTGGGGATATCTTCTTCATGAATGCGAATCTGATGATAACCCACATGGAGGTCAATCTTGGAAAACACCTTTACACCTCTGAGTAGCTCAAATAGCTCATTGATGTTGGGAAGTAGGTACTTGTTCTTGATTGTCGTTCAATGGATGGTAATCGACGCAAAGTCGGTCCGTGCCATCTTTCTTCTGGACAAAAAGAACACCACAACCCCACGGAGATGAACTCAGTCTGATCAAACCCAAACGCTCTTGTTCATCGAGTTGTTCCTTCAATTCCTTCAGCTCCTTTGGCCCAAGCTTGTATTGATGCTTGCAAACGGTTTTAGTACCAGGCTCAAGATCATTAACGTACTCAACTGGCCGGTGAGGAGGAATACCCAGAAGCTCTTCTCGAAAGACATCTTGGTACTCACACACAACTAGAATATGAGAAATAGCATCTAACTCGCCCGTCTCATTGAGAGAGAACAACCAAATGGTTTCATCACGAGCGGCATAGATGATTACATCCTTAGAAGGGTGCGTCAATTTGATCTCCCTGGCAGCACAATCAAGAGAAGGCTTGTGCTGAGAAAACCAATCCATGCCGAGAATTAGATCAATATCCGAGTCGCCAAGAACAAATGGGGAAGCCATGAATTTATAATTTCCCATCTTGATGGTAACATCAGCAATCATCATGGTAGCCCTCATAGAAGAGCCCGGAGAAACAACTCCCATGGGTTTTCTCAAATAAAACTTTGGCAGGAATAGAGTTAACAGAGAGGTTACCCATGATCACATCTGAAGAATCCTCTGCTTGAGCTACGTTCAACATATTCACCTTTGCATGCTTTGGATTGTGCTTGACCACTGCATCGCTTGCTGACCAGGCCGGTGGAGGAGGTGGAAGGCACTTCTGGGTGCACTTGTTTGAGTAATGCCCTTTCATACCACACCTGTGGCAAGTGACCTCTGAAAGCGGATGATGATAAGGAGGAGGATGACCACCTAACCTCGGAGTCTGAGACTTGTTCTGATAGCCTGGGTTGGGCGGGTGGGAAGATCCATGGCTACCTTTGTTCTTTTGCTGGTAGGGCGAGGCGGAGGAAGCCAGAACTTCTGTTGGTTAGCTGCCACTTGTGAGGAAGAACACGAGTGAACTGCATCCCCGATTGTCTTCTTTGAAGCCTCACACTTGAGATGAGCACCTTCTTGCTTGAGGGCCATGTTATAGAACTGATCGATCTGACTAGGCTCAACAAGAACGAGAGCTAACTGCAAATCCTCTCTAAGGCCACCCCTGAAGTGATAGATCATGCTCTTTTCATCAGGAACGTCCTGCTTTGCAAAGCGAGCAAGCTTCTGAAACTGGATGTTGTATTGGTACATGGACATGCTTCCTTGCTTGAGATTGCGGAATTCCTCATGCTTTCTGTCTACAACACTTGTTGGAATGTGATGAGCTCGAAAGTCCCGACAGGAGTCAGTCCAGGTAATCGGTCGATCCCCTCTACAATCTTTGTATTGTTGATACCATTTAGCTGCTTGGTCCTTGAGCTGAAAAGAAGTGAGCTTGACGTAGTCCTCACGCCTGACATTGCTACAGTCAAAATACTTGTTGATGTCCATGAACCAATCATCGGCGTCTGTGGCCTCGGCACAATTGTTGATAGACTTTGGCTGATTTGCAAGAAACTAATTCAGGGTAGCAAACTGAGGCTGGTTTTTGAATTACCCTTGACCTTGGTTCCATTGGTTGCCTCGGCCTTGATTGCGCTCTTGCAAGAGTTGCAAAAGCATTTGGGTGTTGGCGTTGGTGGATGCCATGACAGCTTGCCATGCCTCCGGAGGCAGAGGAGGTGGCAGAGGTGGAGGGTTTGCTTGATCTCCATCGTTACGTTACGGATTCAGACACATTGGAGGAGCCATCCTGAAGAGGGTGACATCCGTTAGAACCATGATAGATAGATAGACAAGCTGAATCAACGGATATAAATTGCAACATGTTGACATTCAAACAAAGATTGAACAAATGAATTCCAAAGTTAACAATACACGACCATTAAGGTGAGAAGCCACTTTAAAAGAGATTGATGCATGAAACAACAAGGTACGGCTGGAACAAATTAGTGGTAAGAATTAACTAAGAGCTACTTGAATTCCCACCTATAAACTCCCGAAATTTCTGGTTATGCAATCTGGTGTTGGGGACACATGGAGGCACAATATATATCACACAACTAACAAGCCCTATGCTCCAACTGTATCCATCCGTCAACACATAACCAAGAAAACTCCAGAAATCATGTACCTCAACATTTGAAAAGCATCCGTTATATGAGCTGTGGTAATAATCCCGAACTCCCTCCCTAGTACTGGGTGGCGTCGAGGTTATCTCACCATGAACTGCGTAAAAGAGATTTTGATGTCGGCGAACTCAGGTATTCAAGAACTACAACGACAAAATTGTGACGACAACACCTCAGAGCTCAACTCCCCGGGAAACTGCCACAACCCCTAAATGTCAAGAGGCACCAAGAACAATGTTCTCATCACAAGAATATCGGAATGATCCCAAGATACCCACGTGATCCTACATTTTTTTTGGGTGAAAATGAGGAGAGGAAAGTCAAAACATCTACATCAGGAGACCTCACCAGAGCGACGAAGGGGGCTGAGGAGTAAAAAGAATCCTACTCTCCGATATATATAATCCTAAGAGTCAAAACATTTTTGTTCTAGACTCAACAACGTCAGCGATTCGATCAAGCAGGGGGCTCCTAAGTCCGGGATAGCTATGATTACCAACTTGTAACGCCCAAGATGCGGCTATATCTCCCACGTGTCGAGGCACGACTTAGAGGCATAACTGCATTTTGGTTTTGTCACAAGAAGGGTCATCTTCACACAATCGTATGTACAAGAACAAGGATAAATAGATAGTTGGCTTACAATCGCCACGTCACACCATGAACATATAATTCATACATCATTCAGAGTACATACATATTCCGACTACGGGCATAACCAAATGAAAAGAAGACAACCCCGAATGCTAAATCCCGATCATCCCAACTGGGATCCACTACTGATCATCAGGAAACGAAACATAGTAACGACCAAGGTCCTCGTCGAACTCCTACTTGAGCTTGGTTGCATCACCTGCATCGGTATCATCGGCACCTACAACTATTTTGGTAGTATCTGTGAGTCACGAGGACTCAGCAATCTCAAAACCTGCGAGATCAATACTATTTAAGCTTATGGGTAGGATGTGGTAATGAGGTGGAGCTGCAACAAGCGCTAATCAAATATGGTGGCTAACAATATGAGTACAAGAGTAAGATGAGAAACTACGCAACGGTCGTAAACTAGAAGTGATCAAGAAGTGATCCTGAACTACTTACCTTCAAACATAACCCCACGGTGCTCTCTTCTCGAACCTCGTCGAAAAGAGACCATCACGGTTACACACGTGGTTGGTGTCTTTTAATTAAGTCAAGTGTCAAGTTATCTACAACCGGATATTAACAAATTCCCATCTTCCACATAACCGCGAGCACGACTCTCGAAAGTTTAAACCCTGCAGGGGTGTCCCAACTTAGCCCATGACAAGCTCACGATCCGCGGAGAAAATCCTCCATCGCGGGACCCTCCGATCAGACTCGGAATTCCGGTGCACAAGATATTTCGACAATGGTAAAACTAGTCCAGCAAGACCTCCCGATGCACCAACCTAGCCTCATAGGTGTAACGCGATATCATTCTCAGGGTACATCGGATGAGCTAAGCTTATAGGTACCAACATAACCCAAGTTGCCAAGGGATGGTCCCGCACGGTGCTCCAGTGTAACGCCCCAGATGTAACTTGCCATAATTGTACTCCGACTCTTGCCATTTTCGGCTCTAAGTTATGAGATTTCCTTTCGTGGTTGGGTTTTGTCTTTGTTTTGCATTTTGTTCATGTCATGCATTTCATATCATGTCATCATCTGCATCTCATTTTCATACATGTTCGTCTCATGCATCCGAGCTTTTTCCCCGTTGTCCGTTTTGCAATCCGACACTCCTACGTCCTCTGGCGCCCCCTTTTGCCTCTTTTCGTGAGCGGGTGTTAAACATTCTCGGAATAGACCGAGATTTGCCAAGCGGACTTGGTACACCACCGGAGTCCGTTTGATGCTCCAACGGTTAACCGGGTAACCGTGAAGGCCTCGTGTGTGTTGCAGCCCAACACCCCTCCAAAACGGCCCAATAACCCTTCCAAACCACTCCCATGTCGTCCGCCGTCGGATCACGGTCATGTGGTCGAAAACTACACCTCATTTGGACACTCCTACCTCCTCCTAGCTATAAATATGTGCACCCCCTCCAAAATTCGGGCGAAACCCTAGTCTTCCCCTTCCCCTGCGCGCCGGACACGTCTGCCCGGCGCCGCACACGTCCACCGCGCCGTCCAGCAAATCCCGCGCTGCCACGTGGAAGGACTTAGTCGTAGGGCCATCGCAACTAGGAAGCTTAAAGGGGTTAATCGGTACAAAGGACACGAGATGTTTTATACTAGTTCGGCCCCTTACGATGAAGGTAAAAGCCTACGTCTAGTTGTGTTGGTATTGCTAGCGTTTCAATCACCAACAGCCTTAACTCGCAGGCTTGGTTATCGATCTCTTATTTCTTGCCCTAAGCCACCACCAGGTCGTCCCCTTATATACACGGGTTGATGCCTGGTGGCCTACAGAGTCCGGGCCGGCTCATAAATCGTGTCCGACTCGGTGACTTCTTTTATATGCCTTTCTTTGCAAGTCTTTCCTTACATACGGCGGTTTACAATATTGGGCCTTAAGCCGCCGCTAGGCTTTTGGGCCTTCTATAATATTTGATAAACTATCATCTTAATGTTTACTGGGCTTCTTGTGTAACCCGCCATTGGGGCTGACCCGGCCCCTCCTGGGCGGGTCATAACTAATAGCTATATCCGCAACATTAGGCCCCAGGTTGACTTTGAACTTCGTTCTTTGTCAATCTTAAATACTTAGAAAAAAATCCATATTCTTATCCTTGTAGAAGTTTTTGTAACCCGCCGTGACGTCATATTTTGAGAATGCAAAAAACTTTTATGACGTCATCTCCCAACGGATCTTCATCTTTAATGTCTCCCGAGAATCGAGGCGTCTGTGTAGTTGGATAACCATTATTCGGCTCCCTCGATTTTCGCGCCCGTCTGTTCACATTTTCCTTATAAGTAGGCATGCCTCGGCTTTCTTCCTTCTTCTCTCTCGCTCCGTCTTCTTCCGCTCGCAAACCCCCTGTTGCTCGAGCTTCGCCACCACCATGCTTCGCCTCCGTCTCCGTCGACCTTGGCCGCTGCATCAACCCGAACCGATCCAGGGAACGGCGGCGACCACCGCCGAAGATCCGCAGTTGTAACTATCCTCCTTTTCACTTCTCAGATCCGCATTTAGGGTTTTCATATTTCTTCGTGCTCTTCGTAGTTCATCATAGTTCTTCATAGTTCTTCCACCGCGAGCTTCTTCTTGATCCAAAAAGACATATATGCTTGTGCGGTAGTGTTTTTGTGCCTACTTCTGACGTCCACAGACCCCTTTCTCCGGTTCAAAGATCTTATTAGAACTTATAGACTCCTCTGCGCTGAACCTTTTAGGTCTAGAATTTTCTCCATTTTGAATAGCCATTTGATCTGGAATAATACCAAGCAATTAGGAAACTTGTTTGTCTCAACACTTAGCTGAATTTACCTTCTTCAAATATCTGTAGTCATGGCGGCTTACTGTGCCGGCTTACTTTTCCTTATATGACATTAGCCCTTAAATAAGCTACCATTACTTCCCTGTATTATCATCATTTAACTGTTAACTTCACCATTGAATTGAACTGGCATGTTGCCTTCCTTTTTAGTTCTTTGCACATCATGCCGTCCAAAGCACCAACCATCTGTAACTGGGTTCCCTCAACCGTAACTGAGGAAGGTTTGAAGGAGTTTTTCACCATAGGATTTTTGCCAGGAAAAGACGTGATGTCTTACCGTGCCCCTGACTTGGAAGAAGAACGGCCCAATCCAAGGGCCGGTGAGGTGATTGTTTTTATTGACCATATGAACCATGGCTTCTCACCGCCCGGCTCAAAGTTCTTCAGAGAGGTCCTCCACTTTTTCAAGCTCCGCCCTCAAGATATTGGGCTCAATTCCTTATCTAACATCTGTAACTTCCAAGTGCTCTGTGAGGTGTATCTTCAACAAGAACTGACCGTGGAGCTGTTTAGAGAATACTTTTATCTGAACCAGCAGAACGAGTGCACCAACGGCCTTAGCTTAGAGCTTGGAGGCATCTCAATTCAACACCGACAGGGCGCTGTATTCCCCCTCATAGTCTTGCCGAGTCATCCAAAAGACTGGAATCAGACTTGGTTTTACTACCAAGACATTTCACCGGCAAACGAGAGGCCACTGCCGGGTTATCGCCCCGAACGTCTTGACTCCAAGTTCGCGCTCCCTGACAAGCTCACTGCCGCTGAACGCAGAAAGCTGATACCATCCATCAAAAGGATTAATGCTCTGCTAGGGAACGGGTTAACTGGAGTTGATATAACCTGCTGCTGGATCTCATGGTGGTTCATCCCTCTAAGCCGCCAGTCAAAGCTGATGTATGAGTATGGTGGAGGCCCGGATGACTCTCTTCGTCACAACCCCATTCAATTAACAAAAGAAGATATTGTTTCAATGTCAACCCTTCTGGTGAATGGGAAATACGAAGATTGCAGTATTGTTGGGTTAAACCACTTCTGCAAGCTTAACCTGGTGCCAGAAGTAACGATATTCTGATCTCTTCTCCTTTGTATTTTCTCAGCCGTATTGTTTAATACTTGCCTGACCTTTTTATCATGTTTTTACCTGTCTACAGGCCAACTCTAACTTCTGGAAAGTTAAATATGACCACGAAGCTGCCAGAAAAGCGAGAGTCATAGCCATAAATGCCAAGAAAACGACCCGGAGGTCAAAAAAGAAGAAGAAGAGCACAGCCGAAGACTGGATGAGACTTGAAGATACTTCTGGGTCGGAGGTAGCCCTTGACTCCCTTGGCCAACTTTTTAATAATCTTATTGACACTATTCATTTCCAGGATGATACTGGGGCCAGTCAGGCCGTGGAAGAAGAGGTATCTATCATTTCCTCCGACTCAGAGCCCTTGCCAAGACAAAAAATTCGACGAGTGATCCGTAAAGTAAGGTTTTCTAACCCTTTAGCTCACATGGATCCCAACTTTATTTTGAAAAAGTAGCAACATGAGAGCCAGCGTCAAGCCCGGACAGAAGACGAACCAGTTGTTGTTCTTCAACAAACTCCTCAGAAGCGTCGGAATGAGGTTTACTTCTTTTGTCCTTAACTCTGTTCAATGGATCCTTTCCCTTGCATTACTTTAACTTTATTTTATCTTTTCAGGAGGTGTCTCGCTCTTCTGGCGACTCATCGCAGACCCAATTTCCGGCCTTCAAGACCGCCCCTGGGTAATGAAAAATCCTCCTTTTTCCGGGTTGTTCGAATTGTATCTTTGAACTAACAGTCCTGCAATATTTCTCTTAGTGGCCAAGCTAAGTCCAAGAAGGCAAAGGCAGTTAAACCAGTGGAACACCCGCCAATCCTTGCATCTGACCCGACCAGGCCACCTTCCCCTCCATTACTGGCACTCCAAAAGACCCGCCTGTCGATGCAGAAGAAAGTCCTCCTGAGCCGTCGTTTGATGAGACCACCGTGAATCCTTCCGTAACTGGACCATCAAGCTCAGACAACCCGCCATCACCGTCTGCACAAGATGTTCAGATCACCGGGAGTTGTTTTATTGAGCCGGTGAATCCAACCGTGCTGGCTCGGTGTACTGTGAAACAAGAGGCATTGGCGAGGCAGAAAGTGCACTTTGACGTTGCCAATTACAACCATCTAAATGCCAACGATATTTTATCCGGCTATCTCAGCCATGTGCACTCCAGTCGCGACTCTGAGATCGAAATGGTCAAACAGTTGTAGTTGAAATACGAGGTACGTTCTTCCGGCTTATCTATATTCCTCCAGCCCCCAAGTCTTTAGATTATGAGAGAACCGGAATGATCTGTAGACTTTATAATATAGGCTAAGAACTTTACCTTTGAAACTTTTCTTGAATTCACTAAAATAAAACAAAGCTTCACCTGTAGTCCCCAAGGGCCAGTTCCTTTTGATCATAAATGAGCCGGTACTTTAAATTGTTTTGTACCATATTCAAATAACTTAATACTCCGGCTTAACCTTGAGAAACTTGCTGAACTACATACATTAGCCCCCAAGTGCCAAGTGTTGTTACTTTGTAAAGTACTTGGGACTTAAAGTATGTCTGTAGAGTCATAAGAATTTTTTTTGGCACACATTAGCCCCCAAGTGTCAAGTGGTATTTTGTAAAGTACTTGAGACTTGAATTGTGATGTTTGAACCTTTGAGCAAAATCTTGACTCTTCTGAGTATGTTTTCTGCAGAATGCCTTATCTGAACTGAACTCGCAATTAACTGATGCGAAGACCTGGCTAGCGAGTCAGGAGGCAGAAATCCAATCTGCTAACTCCAAACTGCAAATAAGTCTCTATGAGACGGAAAATTTAAAGACCAACTTCACCGCTGAGAAGAAAACCTGGGCAGAGGAAAAATGCTTCTGACAGAACGTGCCGAACAGGCCGAAGCAGCCCTTGAAGAAGTTTCCATAGAACTGAACAGTTTAAAGAGCCGGGTGTCTCAAATGGTGGCCGCCATCTTTGGTAAGCCGTCTATCTTGTGTATTTTTTACTGATCCGAAATATAAGCCACCAGCTAACTTTGTGTATAAAATATGTGCAGGCCCACGAAGCAAAAACCTGAGCCAGGATCCTTTGATTAAACTGAAGGTTGTGTATACTTTAGTAGAACAACTGTATACTGGCGCACAATGGGCACTTGTCGCCATCTGTCTTGCCAATCAAGGACCCAGCCGGCTCAGCGACGTCTTGAGGAAACTGTCAATCCTGCCTGCCAGATTTCAAGAAGTGAACCGCTCCTATGCGCGAGCCGGAGCTTTGACTGCCCTGAGCCGCTCCAAGGCTTGGGTGCCAGACCTAGACCCAGCGGACGTGGCCAGAGGCTATCCCACCGTGAAGGAAGACGGATCTCCCTTTGAGCAGGAGGACTTCATGGCTTGCGTGCGTGGACTCCGACCTCAGGCAACTACCCTTAGATATGACACCAACATCGACAAATACCAGCCAGGTTTTGATGTTGAAAATAAGAAGATGGCGACTCCCTCGTACAAGGTGACTGATTTGATCCCGCCTGTAAGGGAAAATACATTTACCCCGGAAGTTGACCCGGCCGGCCTGGTCGATGAAGAAGCCGAATTTGTCATTGTGAATGGTTTTGACTGGTCAAAACCCAACTTCAAGCCAATAGAGGGCGGTGAACCGGCGAGGGAGGAGTAATAACCATCTTCTTGGCTTATAAAAAGCCTTGTAATAGTTTAGCTTTGAAAACACTGAATGCCTTGCCTATGCCATCGTTCATAAAACACTGTGCGTGACTCCGTATTTCCTGATGGCAACATATGCATCATATTTGATGATTATTTTTGCAACACTTTAACTCTGTTCCTGTAGATACAAGAGAAAAGACTGGCTTGGCGGCTTAGAACCGAACGGGTTAAAACACCTGGCTTATAGCCAATATGTTTACCATAATAGAAAACAGAAACAGATATAAAAAGAGTACAAAGCTGAAATTAACTCTTTAGTTAATGCAACAGGCAATTGCATACAAACAATAGCCATACGTGTACCTTTGATCTTTAGACCACCGGTTTAAATGACCCGGGTAATGAAGTTGATAACTTAAATCTTTTGAGAAGTCAATGCTTCTGAATACTTAATGATCATCATACCTTGGTGGATTTGCTCTTAAATAATCCAGCCGGCGAAGAAGATCAGGCTAATTAGTTATAACATTGAGACAACAAAAACAATAAAAGGAAAACAATGGATGACACGTACAATTTAACCTTGTGTTGAAAAGTTGGGGGCTTCTGATACGAATACGATCAGTAAAACGGACCAAAGGGGTTAAGCTAAGGTTCGAATACGACCATATAGCCCCCAGTGGCTTTGGCGTTGCGCCGATCAAGAGGGTACTGACAGCTATGTTCTATTTGGTTTGAATATGACCTATGTTTGAACAGGAAGCCCCCAAATGACCTTGAGAGGTTTTTAACGACCCTGATTCGAATACGATCCATGTCGGACCCAAAAGGGGTTAAGCTATGATTCGGATACGATCAAGAAGCCCCCAAGTGAGTTTGGCCTTGAGCCGATCAAGAGGGTTACGACAGCTATGTTCTCTTTGGTTCGAATACGACCTATGTTTGAACAGGAAGCCCCCAAGTGACCATGATATTGCAGCTAGATTTGAATACGATCATAAGCTGGACCAAAAAAGGTTATACTGGATTCAAATATGATCAGCTCCTTAATAGTCATTTGAAAATAAGAAATAACAAAGATGCATAATCTTTGAAAAGAAAAGAGACCGATGGTCTTACTTTATTGCTGATCATGGTATATACAATGTTAAAGTATGTACATGATGAGAGCCGGTGGCTCAGGTGTAGTATGGACGAAGTTGAGCAATGTTCCATGGCCGGCGGGTCTCCTCCTCCGACTTACGTGAGTCTTTGTGCTCTCGAACGTCAATGAGGTAATACGACCCGTTGTTTAAGTTCTTGTTGACCACAAAAGGTCCCTCCCAAGGTGGGGATAACTTGTGTGCATCTGACAGATCCTGGATGAGCCGGAGCACCAGGTCGCCTTCCTGAAAAGTCCTGGTCTTAACCCGGCGGCTGTGATAACGGCGTAGGTCCTGCTGATAAATTGCTGATGGAGCCGCTTCTAAGTCTCTTTCTTCATCTAACAAGTCGAGTGCATCATGTCTGGCTTGTTCATTATTAGCTTCAACATAAGCTGCCACACGGGGCGAGTCATGACAGATGTCACTAGGCAACACTGCTTCTGCTCCATACACCATGAAGAAAGGTGTGTAACCTGTACCTGTTAGGTGTGGTATTGATACTCCACAACACCGAGGGTAATTCCTCTACCCAACAACCTGGCGTTCACTGTAAGGGAACCATAAGCCGGGGTTTGAGACCTTTTAAAATTTCCTGATTTGCTCTCTCAGCTTGACCATTCGATTGAGGATGAGCTACAGAAGAAACATCAAGCCGGATATGCTCACGTTGACAAAACTCCTCCATAGCCCCTTGGGATAGATTAGTGCCATTGTCGGTGATAATGTTGTGTGGAAAACCAAAGCGGAAGATCACCTTTTTCATGAACTGAACCGCCATGGCCACATCACACTTACTCACCGGTTCTGCCTCAACCCACTTTGTGAATTTATCAACTGCCATTGAAAGATGTGTCTTTTTATCCTTAGACCTTTTGAAAGGCCCCACCATGTCAAGCCCCCAGACCGCAAACGGCCAAGTGATTGGAATCATCCGAAGCTCTTGAGATGGAACATGTGCTCGTCGCGCGAACTTTTGACATCCATCACATCTGCTGACCAGATCCTCTGCATCAGCGTGAGCTGTCAACCAGTAAAAACCATGACAAAAAGCCTTGGTCACCAGAGTTTTTGACCCGCCATGATGACCACAATCGCCTTCATGGATCTCACGAAGTATTTCTTGGCCTTCTTCGGGGGAAACACACCGCTGAAACGCTCCAGAGACGCTGTGATGGTATAGTTCCCCATCTGAAATCGTCATTGACTTAGACTGCCGGGTTATCTGTCGAGCCAGAGTCTCATCCATTGGCAACTCTCCCGGGGTCATGTAAGCCAAGAACGGCACTGTCCAACCTGGGATGACATGAAGAGCCACCACCAACTGCGACTCCGGGTCAGGAACAACTAAATCTTCTTCTATGGGGAACTTGACACACGGGTTATGCAAAACATCCAAAAAGGTGTTAGGTGGTACCGGCTTACGCTGAGACCCCAATCGGCTTAAAGCATCAGTCGCTTCGTTCTTCCTACGGTCAATGTGCTCCACCTGATAACCTTTAAAATGCCCTGCAACAGCATCAACCTCCCGACGATAAGCCGCCATGAGAGGATCCTTGGAATCCCACTTGCCTGATACCTGTTGAGCCACTAAATTTGAGTCGCCAAGACATCTGACCCGACTCAAACTCATCCCTTTTGCCCTCTCGAAGACCATGGAGCAAGGCTTCATACTCTGCTGCGTTGTTAGTGCAAGGAAACAACAGCCGTAACACATAACAAAAAATTTCACCTCGAGGAGAGGTTAAAACAACTCCATCCCACGAGCCTTCCAACTGTCTAGACCCATCAAAATGAATAGTCCAATACGTGTTGTCTAGCTTCTCTTCTGGCATCTGCATCTCTGTCCAGTCATTAATGAAGTCAACTAGTGCTTGAGATTTGATCGCAGTACGTGGTACATACTTCAACCCATGAGACCCAAGCTCAATGGCCCACTTGGCGACTCGTCTAGTGGCTTCTCTATTTTGAATGATGTCTCCCAAAGGAGCAGAGCTAACCACAGTGATTGGATGACCCTAAAAATAATGTTTAAGCTTCCGGCTCGCCATGAACACCCCATACACGAGCTTCTGCCAATGTGGATATCGTTGCTTGGATTCAATTAACACCTCACTAACGTAGTAAACCGGCCGTTGAACTGGATGTTCCTTGCCAGCCTCCTTGCGCTCCACCACAATAGCCACACTAACAGCGCGTGAGTTGGCAGCTACGTATAACAGCAACGGCTCTTTCTCAACTAGAGCAGCGAGGACCGGCGGCTCAGCAAGTTGTGTCTTCAGATCTTCAAAAGCAAAGTTTGCCGCATCGCTCCAAACAAAATCATCCGTTTTCTTCATCATCTGATACAAAGGCAACGCCTTCTCCCCTATCCAGCTTATGAACCGACTCAAGGCAGCAACGCGACCCGCCAGTCGTTGAACGTCATTAATGCATGTTGGCTTGACCAGGGATGCAATTGCCTTGACTTTCTCCGGGTTAGCTTCGATACCTCGGTTGGACACCAAAAAACCCAAGAGCTTGCCGGCTGGGACTCCAAAAACACATTTAGCCGGGTTAAGCATCATTTTGTAGACCCGGAGATTATCGAAGGTCTCCTTCAGATCTGTGACCAAGGTTTCCTATTTCCTAGATTTTACCACTATATCATCCACATAAGCATGAACATTACGCCCACTTTGATCATGAAGACAATTCTGCACACACCGTTGGTCAGTCGCCTGGGCACTCTTAAGCCCAAAAGGCATAGACACATAGCAGAAAGCTCCAAAAGGAATGATAAATGATGTCTTCTCCTGATCTTTGACTGCCATCTTGATCTGATGATAACCTGAATAAGCATCCAAGAAACTTAAACATGCGCAACCCGCCGTAGCATCGATGATCTGATCAATACGAGGGAGGGCAAAGGGGTCAGCTGGACAAGCCTTGTTTAGATCGGTGTAATCCACACACATACACCAGGTGCCATTCTTTTTTAGTACAAGCACCGGGTTGGCTAGCCACTCTAGGCGAAAGACTTCTACGATGAACCCGGCCGCCAAGAGCCAGGCCACCTCTTCTCAAATGGCCTTGCGCCTTTCTTCATTGAACCCTTGGAGAAACTGTCTAACAGGTTTGAACTTTGGATCAATATTGAGAGTGTGCTCAGTGAGTTCCCTCGAGGCACCCGACATGTCAGAAGGTCTCCATGCAAAGATGTCCCGGTTCTCATGGATGAACACGATGAGCGCGCTTTCCTATTTGGGATCCAAGTTTGCACTGATGATGAACTGCTTGGATGAGTCGCCAGGCACAAAGTCAACCATCTTAGTGTCATCAGCTGATTTGAACTTCAACACCGGCTCATGCTCTGTTGTTGGTTTCTTTAATGATGTCATGTCTGCCGGGTCAATGTGATCCTTGTAAAACTTTAACTCCTCTGTTGCAGAAACAGACTCAGCATAGGCAGCATCACCTTCTTCACACTCCAAGGCTATTTTCCGGCTCCCATGTATTGTAATGGTGCCCTTATAACCCGGCATCTTGAGCTGCAAATACACATAACACGGTCGGGCCATGAACTTGGCATAAGCCGGCCGTCCAAACAGAGCATGATATGGCCTTTTGATCTTAACCACCTCAAAGGTTAATTTTTTTGCTCTGGAATCACTCTCATCTCCAAAGGCGACTTCCAGTTCAATCTTACCAACTAGGTACGCCGACTTGCCAGGTACCACACCGTGAAAGACAATGTTGGATTGTTTAATACTCATATCAGTCAATCCCATCCGGTGGAACGTCTCATAATAGAGGATGTTGATGCTGATACCTTCATCCATGAGTACCTTAGTGAATTTATATCCACGAACCTGAGGTTCCACTACCAAGGCCAAGTGACCCGGATTATCAACCCGGGGTGGGTGATCCTCTCTGCTCCACACAATAGGCTGCTCTGACCAACGTAAGTAACGTGGAATTGTTGGCTCAACGACATTGACGGCCCTCTCGTGAAGCTTCTAGTCCCTCTTACATAAACTAGTGATGAATACACGGTATTGCCCACTATTC
This sequence comes from Triticum urartu, assembly GCF_056163025.1. Classification (NCBI taxonomy): domain Eukaryota; kingdom Viridiplantae; phylum Streptophyta; class Magnoliopsida; order Poales; family Poaceae; genus Triticum; species Triticum urartu. The sequence goes on along the minus strand of NC_141878.1, from coordinate 357,153,880 downwards.
AGTTGTTTTGCATTGCTCTGATATCCGGACTGTTGCTACTGATTCCCTTGGCCGGGTTGTGTATTATATATTCCTTGGTTACCAGGATGGCCCTGACCGTGAAATCCTCCTCCACCTGAACCGGCGCCCGGGCCTTGGAAACTTCCTCCACCTGAACCGCCACCCGGGCCGTGACCTCCATCAAACGCGTTTGAATTTTTAAACACCTTCATGATCGTACAATCTTTCCACAGGTGGGTGGCTGGCTTCTCCCAGGTGTTGTGCCTTGGACAAGGTTCATTCAATAGTTGCTCAAGGGTGGGACCTGACCCGCCCGACCGAGGGGGTTGTCTGCCCTTGCGCCGTTGATTTCTGCCCTGTGCGTTGGTGTTAGCAACAAACTCATCAGCCTTATGTTTATTACCTCCTTGATTTGCCGGGTTATGCTGGTGGCCCTTGCCGTTGCCATTCTTCTGTCCCTTCGCTGTCTTTTCTTCGTCAGACACTGGGTCTTTGGTTCTATCAGAATCAGCATACTTGACGAGAGCTGCCATCAACTGGCCCATGTCATTGCAGTTACGCTTGAGCCGCCCCAACTTCTGCTTTAGAGGTTCAAAACGGCAATTTTTCTCCAACATTAAAACTGCTGAGCCGGCATCCATCTTATCAGACGAATGTATTATCTCCTTGACCCGGCGCACCCAATGGGTTGTAGACTCGCCGTCCTCTTGCTTACAATTAGTTAGGTCCACAATTGACATAGGTTGCTTACACGTGTCTTTGAAGTTCTGGATGAACCGGGTCTTTAACTCCACCCATGAGCCGATAGAATTAGGCGGCAACCCCTTCAACCAGGTACGAGCTGTCCCGTCCAACATCATAGTGAAATACTTGGCCATTGCTGCGTCGCTGACTTCCAACAACTCCATAGCCATCTCATAACTCTCAATCCAAGCCCCAGGCTGCAAGTCGGCCGTGTAATTAGGCACATTACGGGGCCCCTTGAAGTCTTTTAGCAAACGCTCATTACGTATGGCTGGCACCAGGCAAGGGACGCCTCCGGTTCTTGTGGTCACCCTTGCCTCAACTGAGGTCGCTGGGTAAGCCGGAAAGGTCTAATGAGCCGCCTGCTCTGCTGCCAGTTGAACTGCTCGTTCTGTCTCTTGTCGAATCCTCTCCCGATCCGCCAAGTTAAGGGCTCCGGCCCGCACTGGCTCATGCCTGTGTGGCCGGTTGCGGCATTGAGCATTGCTTTACATGTCTGCAGACTCCATATGCCTACTGTAGCTCGGGCTCTGACTTGCACAAGGAGTTGAATGGATCCTGTCTCGACTGTAGGAGTACGCATCCTGCTGTGCTAGAGCTGTTTGAAGAAGTTCTCTTACCCTCCGTGTTTCGATCGCCGCCGGTGAGTCACCTTCCGTTGGGAGAGCCGCCAAACGAGCCGATGCTGCGATGAGGTTTTCCAAGGGGTAGGAGAAGTCACCCAGCGGTGTTGGTACGTAGTGAGGTGGAGCGGTAATTATACGAGGTGGTTCCATGGCACGCGGCTGAACCGGTGCGCCGGGTGTCGTGATCCGGTTTGCCTCCAGCGGGTTGCTTCCCCCAGCTCCGGGTGTGTGGAATAGGTTCCTAGGATCAAGCGTCAGAGGTAAACGTGACTGAGTTTTCTGATGCCTCCTCCTCATGACCTCGTTTGACGCGTTAAGATCCACCGAGAGCCGGAAGGTCTCCGCTTGAAGCTGTTGAGCACGAACGTCCAAAGCCGCCCGCTCGGCCGCCATCCTGACTTCCTCTGCGGCTAGATTTTCCTTATCTTGCACCATCTCTTCACGTACGCGTGCCACCTCTGTGTCGTGCTAGGCTTTATCCGCCGGCTCTACCACGGCAGTCAACAGAGTCATCAGTTTATCCATGAGGTCCATTAGAATCTGAGACGGGGGGCGCGTGGGGTCTCCTGACCCGGCTGCAGCCGACCCGGTAGCTGTTGCCGCCGCTGCTGTAGAGTTCTGCCCGGGCTGTGTCCCTGCCATGAAGACTCCAGCCCAATTCGGCGGCTCAAGAGGGTCCGGAATACTGCTGCCATCGGAACAGCCCCCGAGCATGCCGTCCTACAGCTGGTACAAAGAGTGAGTCTCGCTTGTTGATGATGCAGTGTCAGAACAGACGGCCTTCTCACCGCCCTCCACCGATCGTTCAGAGTATTCACCGCCATGGAGGCAGCCGACGAAGGCATGCTTCACGACAGATTGAACACGGGTGGTCTTTGCGCGTTGAGCCGTTTCGATGAGGTTGGTGTGGACGTCCGGCTCAGGGCCTGACTCGCCGATCCGGCCGATGAAGACGTGAATTCCGCCAAAGGGGACCCGGTACCCGTACTCAATTGAGCCGGCCTCGGGGCCCCAGCCTTCGTCGTCGATGTAGAGCTTGCCGCGATGACTCTTGGTCATCCGACCCATAGCGTATCCCTTGAGCCCTTTGAAGTTGCCCTTCAAGAACTCAAATCCACCGTGCGCTGGCCCCACAGTGGGCGCTAACTGTCGTGGAATTGTCATGGCAGATGTCCTAGTGGAAGGACTTAGTCGTAGGGCCATCGCAACTAGGAAGCTTAAAGGGGTTAATCGGGACAAAGGACACGACAGGTTTTATACTAGTTCGGCCCCTTATGATGAAGGTAAAAGCCTATGTCTAGTTGTGTTGGTATTGCTGGGGTTTCGATCACCTAGAGGCTTAACTCGCCGGCTTGGTTATCGATCTCTTGTTTCTTGCCCTAAGCCGCCACCAGGTCGTCCCCTTATATATACGGGTTGACGCCTGGTGGCCTACAGAGTCCCGGCCGGCTCATAAATCATGTCCGGCTCGGTGACTTCTTTTATATGCCGTTCTTTACAAGTCTTTCCTTACATACAGCGGTTTACAATTCTGGGCCTTAAGCCGCCGCTAGGCTTTTGGGCCTTCTATAATATTTGATAAACTATCATCTTAATGTTTACTAGGCTTCTTGTGTAACCCGCCACTGGGGCTGACCCGGCCCCTCCTGGGCGGGTCATAACTAATAGCTATATCCCCAATAGATCGGGTCTTCCCGCAAGAAGGAATATCCTTCATTGACCGTGAGATCTTGTGATGGGCTAAGTTGGGACACCCCTGCAGGGTTTTCAAACTCCGAAAGTCGTGCCCGCGGTTATGGGCAGATGGGAAATTGTTAATGTCCGGTTGTAGAGAACTTGAAACTTAACTTAATTAAAATGAATCAACCGCGTGTGTAACTGTGATGTTCTCTTTTCGGCAGAGTCTGAGAAGAGAACACGGTCTCGTGTTATGCTTGAACGTAAGTAGCTTCAGGATCACTTCTTGATCACTGTTAGCTTCTGGACCATGCTTTGCTTCTCTTCTCGCTCTATTTTGCGTAAGTTAGCCAACATATATGCTAGTGCTTGCTGCAGCTCCACCTCACTACCCCTTTCCTACCTTTAAGCTTAAATAGTCTTGATCGTGAGGGTGTGAGATTGCTGAGTCCCCATGACTCACAGATACTTCCAAACAGATGCAGGTGTCGATAATGCCAGTGTAGGGGACGCTACCGAACTCAAGTGGGAGTTCAACGAGGATTCGGGCTGTTACTATGTTTCTTTTCCGGATGATCAGTAGAGGAGCCCAGTTGGGGCGATCGGGGATTGAACATTTGGGGTTGTCTTTCTTTATTTTGGTTCCGTAGTCAGACCTTGATTGTATTCTGGTTGATGTATGATATATTTATGTATTGTGTGAAGTGGCGATTGTAAGCCAACTCTTTATCCCTTTCTTATTCAGTACATGGGATGTGTAAAGATTACCCCTCTTGCGACATGCCTACCATGAGGTTATGCCTCTAAGTCGTGCTCCGACACGTGGCAGATATAGCCGCATCGTGGGTGTTACAAGTTGGTAATCAGAGCCTTCCCCGACTTAGGAGCCCCCTGCTTGATCGAATCGCTGATGTTGTTGAGTCTAGAACAAAATGTTTTGAGTCTTATAGGATTATATATAACGGAGAGTAGGATTCTTTTTACTCCTCAGTCCCTTTGTCGCTCTGGTGAGGTGTCCTGACGTAGAGTTTTGACTCTTCTCTTCTCAAATTTCACGAAAAAATTTAGGATCACGCGGGTATCTTGGAATCGTTTCGATGGTTTTGTGACGAGAACATTGTTCTTGGTGCCTCCTGACATTTAGGGGTTGTGGCAGTGTCCCCGGGAGTTGAGCTCCGAGGTGTTGTCGTCACAATTTTATCGCTGCAGTTCTGGAATATCTGAGTTCGGCGGTATCGAAAATCTCCATTATGAAGTTGTTGGTGAGATAACCTCGATGTCACCTAGTAGTGGGGTGGGAGTTCGGGAGTATTGCCATAACTCGTATAACGGATGCTTTTCGAAGGTTGAGGTAAATGATTTCCGAAGGTTTCTTGGTTATGTGTTGAAGGATGGATACAACTGGATGTAGGATTTGCTAGATTTGGGTGAGATATTATGCTTCCCCTGTATCCCCAACACCTGATTGCATAACCAGAAAGTTTTGAGAGTTCCATAGGTGTGAATTCAAATAGCTCTAGTATTTCTTCCCGCAGATACTTGGTTTGTGATTGGGTGATCCTTACCACTTATTTGTTCATATCCCTACCTTGTTGCTTTATTCATCTACCTTTATCTAGGTGGATTCTCAACTTTACGGAAGTGTGATGATTTACTTTGGAATTCATTCGTTCATTCTTGTTCGAATGTTAAGGCTATATGTTGCAATTTCGATTCATTGATTCATCTTGAATATATGTCTTTCAAGATGCTAACGGATGTCAACCTCTTCAGGATGGCTCCTCCAACGCGTCAGAATCCTGAACCTTCGCCACCACCTCCACCTCCAGAGGCATGGCAAGGTGTCATGGCAGCCACCAACACCAACACTCAGATGCTTTTGCAACTCTTGCAAGAGCGCAACCAAGGGAAAGGCAACCAAGGAAATCAAGGCCAAGGCAACAATCAGCCTCAGTTTGCTACCCTCAACCAGTTCCTCGCAAACCAGCCGAAGTCCTTCAGAAACTGTGTCGAGGCCACAGACGCAGACGACTGGCTCGTGGATATCTGCAAACATTTTGAGTGCAGCAATGTCAGGCCTGAGGACTTTGTCAAGTTTGCTTCGTTTCAACTCAAGGATCAAGCTGCTGAGTAGTATCAACAATACAATGATTCCAGAGGAGGTCATGTGATTACCCGGGATGATTTCCGCCGGGACTTCAAAGCTCACCACATTCCACAAAGTGTTGCTAAGAGTAAGCATGAGGAGTTCCGCAATCTCAAGCAAGGCAGCATGTCTGTTTACCAATACAATATCCTGTTTTAGAGGCTCGCTTGCTTCGCTAAACAAGACATCCCTGATGAGAAGAGCATGATTTATAAATTCAGAGGTGGCCTCAGAGAAGATCTGCAATTAGCTCTCGTGCTTCTTGAGCCAACCAACTATGATGAATTCTACAACATGGCACTAAAGCAAGAAGCTACTCAGATCAAGTGTGATGCCTCTAAGAAGAGAGTCAGGGATGCAGTTCAATCTTCTTCGTCATCTCAAGTGGAAGCTAAGCAACAAAAGTTTTGGTTGCCTCCTCCTCCGTTTCGTCAGCCTCATCACCAGAAGAGTAAAGGTGGCAATGGATCTTCCCGCCCACCCAACCCAGCCTATCAGAACAAAGCTCAGTCTCTTACTCCAAGGTCAAGTGCTCCTTACCACCGTCCGCTCTCAGAGGTCACTTGCAACAAGTGTCAGCAAAAAGGGCGCTATGCAAACAAATGCTTGAACCAAAGGTGCCTTCCGCCTCCTCCTCCTGTGATATCTGCCAGCAATGCAGTGGTCAAGCATAATTCCAAGTTTGCAAAGGTTAACATGATGAATGCAGCTCGGGCGGAGGACTCTTCAGAAGTAATCATGGGTAATCTTCCTGTTAATGATATTCCTGCAAAAGTTCTTTTTGACACTGGTGCATCGCTTAGTTTCATCTCAATACCATTTGCATCAAAGCATGAGTTGGCTTTCCATGTTTTGCCTAGTCCGTTAGCAGTTGTCTCACCGAGTAAACGCATGAACGCTAACTCCATGGTTCCAGATGTTTCTATCAAGATGGGTGACTAAAAGTTTCTGTCTTCTCCAATTGTTCTTGGCGACTCGGATATTGATCTAATTCTCGGCATGGACTGGCTTTCTAAGCACAAGGCTCAGCTTGATTGTGCTGCCAGGCAGATTCAATTGACACACTCTTCTGAGGATGTGATCATCTATGCCACTCGTGATGATACCATTCGACTGTTTTCTCTCAATGAGAAGGGAGAGTTGAATGCCATCTCTCAGATTCCAGTCATTTGTGAATATCAATACGTCTTTCCAGAAGAGCTTCCAGGAATGCCTCCTCACCGGCCAGTTGAATTCGTCATCGATCTTGAGCCTGGCACGGAACCTGTTTGCAAGCGTCCTTACAAGCTTGGACCAGAGGAGTTGAAGGAGTTGAAGAAACAACTCGATGAACAAGAGCGCATGGGTCTGATCAGACCGAGTTCTTCTCTGTGGGGTTGTGGTGTTCTTTTTGTCAAGAATAAGGATGGCACGGACCGACTTTGTGTCGACTACCGTCCATTGAACAAGAAAACAATAAAGAACAAGTACCCACTTCCCAACATCAATGAGCTTTTCGAGCAACTTAAAGGTGCCCAATAACTCCAAGCTTGACCTCCATATGGGCTATCATCAGATTCGCATTCGTGAACAAGATATCCCCAAGACAGCATTCAGAACAAGCTATGGTTCTTATGAATATACTGTCATGTCTTTCGGCCTTGTCAATGCTCCTCCAACATTCTCTCGCATGATGAACTTCATCTTCAACCCTTACACAAATGATTTCGTCCTCGTGTATCTCGATGATATTTCGGTCTTTTCCAAGAATAAGGAGGATCATGCCAAGCATTTGAGATTAGTAGTTGACAAACTCAGAGGGCGTCAATTCTATGCGAAGTTTTCAAAGTGTGAGTTCTGGCTTGATGAGGTTCTCTACCTTGGCCATATCATCTCCACCAAGGGCATTGCTGTTAATCCTGAGAAGGTGTCTGCAATTGTGAATTGGGAACCGCCTCAGAATGTCAAGCAGCTCCGCAGCTTTATTGGGCTTGCAAGCTACTATCAAAGATTCGTTGAGAATTTCTCTAAGATTGCAAAGCCTCCTCTAGAAGATGTTCTTGAGGCTCTTTCCAACCTCCTCTAGAAGCATGTCAAGTATGTCTGGACGCCTGAGTGTGACGTGGCTTTCAACACCCTGAAAGAGAAGTTAGTCACAGCTCCTGTTTTGACTCCTCCTGATGAATCGAAACCATTCGAAGTTTTCTGTGATGCCTCCCTACAAGGTCTCGGTGCTGTGTAGATGCAAGAGAAGAAAGTTGTGGCTTATACCTCTCGCCAGTTGAAGCCCAACGAAAAGAACTACCCCACTCATGAACTCGAGTTGGCGATAGTTGTCCATGCTCTATTAACCTGGAGACATCTCTTGTTGGGAAGGAAAGCGTACATCTTCACTGACCATGAGAGCCTCAAGTACATCTTCATTCAGCCCAACGTCAACCTTAGGCAGACTCGTTGGGTCGAAATGATTCAAGAATACAATCCGAGTATTGAATATACTCCGGGCAAGGACAATGTCATTGCAGATGCTTTGAGAAGGAAGGCTTACTGCAACAGCCTAATTCTCAAGCCCTTCCAACCGGACCTTTGTGAAGCTTTCCGCAAACTGAATCTCCAAGTTGTTCCTCAAGGCTTTCTTGCCAACCTCCAAGTCTCTCCTACTTTGGAAGATCAAATTCGTGAGGCACAACTTCTTGATGCCATGGTGAAGAAGGTGAAGAATGGGATCGCCAAGATCCAACCCAAGTACAAGTGTTATCGCCTTGATGACAAAGACACTCTATTCTTCGAGGATCGAATTGTGGTTCCTAAAGGTGATCTACGGAAAGTCATTATGAACGAGGCGCACAATTCCCTCCTATCCACTCATCCTGGAAGTACGAAGATGTACCATGACCTCAAGCAGTCGTATTGGTGGACTCGAATGAAGCAAGAAATTGCTCAATTCGTGAATGAATGTGATGTCTGCAGAAGGGTGATAGCAGAACACCAACGACCAGCTGGTCTCCTCCAACCTCTTACTATTCTAGAGTGGAAGTTTAACCATATTGAGATGGACTTCATGACTGGATTTCCCAAGTCCAAACATGGAAATGATGCTATCTTTGTAGTCATCGACAAGCTTACAAACGTGGAAAGGATGTTGCTAAGTCCTTGTTCTGCTGTTATTTTGATACTATGTAAACATGATGCTACAGTGAGATCCATGCTTGTTTTGAGTACCTTCAGTAAGGATGTTTTGGGCATATGGTTATGCTCTATCCATCCATGCCCCTGTTTGCAATTATGGAGTGCACTATCATGTCTTAATCTTGCTCTACTTTTGCTATAAAATGTTCCTGGCAGATTGTTTACATGTTAATCAAATTTTTCCATGGTTGTTGTTAGTGATCCAAGCATGCTATGAACTTTCTCTTGCCATGGTTAGCTTCATGAACATGTCTTCTTTCTGATGCTATGCTTGTTTTGTCATGCAATGCCTTGTGGAGAGTGAGTCGAGCTCACAAAGATGCCTTCATAACTCTGTTTATGCCATGCTCGGTTTTTCTGCTGAGTCTGAATTTGTTATAAAACTTGCTATGTTTACATGGCTGCCATCATATCTTATGTGCCTCTTTGGCTCATGATCAGTAAGGGATTGTTGTTTTATGCATTTAGTAGATTCATGCCATGCCTTGTATGGCTATGATATGTTCCTGTAGCATGTTGTTTTCTTGCTCTAAACATTGCTTCCTGATGTTAATTTTCTGACATGTTAGTATTTTCACTAAGTCTGTGATGCTGATATCTTTTGCACTTTTGCCATGCTTGTTTGAACTTGCTCTTGTTTGATTTAGTCATAGCTCAGTGTTCATGTTTTTTCAAGCATCTTGAGTAGATCACTGCCATATGCTTTGTTTCTATGTTGGAGTGCAGTAGCTTAGTTTCTTGTTGCATTCTAAATGGCACTGTGATGTTAATCGCAAAATTGTGCCATTATTGTTTTGCTTGCCATTTGCAAACCATGCATCTGTTTCCGGTGATCTTTATATCGATTTCGACCGAAATCATATCATATTTCCAGCGGCACACTTGGTTTTCAAAGTTGATGCCTGGTTCAATCTTTACCTTCTGAAGCACGCATATGCATTGCATATGACATCTCGCATATCAAGCCATGTTTTGCATCATGTTGCTTGCGCATTGCACCGTGGTTGATTGTTGGTCCTTCTCCTGTGTTCTTGCTTTGGGTAGAGCCGGAAGACGAGTACATGATCGAGGAACCTGTTGAGTACGCTTATGAGGATCAAGCTTTCGTCAACTCTGAGAACTTTGCAGGCAAGATGACCATACCCTCGAAATCACTTCTATCTTTTCTTGGTAGTCGTTCGCTTTATTGCTATGTCGCGATACCTACCACTTGCTATATCATGCCTCCCATATTTCCATGTCAAGCCTCTAACCCACCTTTCTTAGCAAACCGTTGTTTGGCTATGTTACTGCTTTGCTCAGCCGTTCTTATAGTGTTGCTAGTTGCAGGTGAAGATGAAGTTTGTTCCATGTTGGAACATGGATATTGTTGGGATATCATTCCTATATCTTGTTTACTTTAATGCATCTATATACATGGTAAAGGGTGGTAGGCTCGGCCTTATGCCTGGTGTTTTGTTCCACTCTTGCCGTCCTAGTTTCCGTCATAGCGGTGTTATGTTCCTTGATTTTGCGTTCCTTACGCGGTTGGGTGTTATGGGAACCCCTTGACAATTCGCCTTGAATAAAACTCCTCCAGCAAGGCCCAACCTTGGTTTTACCATTTGCCACCTAAACCTTTTTCCCTTGGGTTCCACGGAGTCAAGGGTCATCTTTATTTTAAACCCCGGGCCAGTGCTCCTCTGAGTGTTGGTCCAACCTGTCAGCCGCCGGTGGCCACCAGGGGCAACTCTGCGTTGGCCTACCAGAATCTTGGACAATCCGGTGTGCCCCGAGAATGAGATATGTGCAGCTCCTATCGGGATTTGTCGGCACATTCGGGCGGCTTTGCTGGTCTTGTTTTACCATTGTTGAAATGTCTTGTAACCGGGATTCCGAGACTGATCGGGTCTTCCCGCGAGAAGGAATATCCTTCATTGACCGGGAGAGCTTGTGATGGGCTAAGTTGGGACACGCCTGTAGGGTTTGAACTTTTGAAAGCTGTGCCCATGGTTATGGGCAGATGGGAATTTGTTAATGTACGATTGTAGAGAACTTGAAACTTAACTTAATTAAAATGAATCAACCGCGTGTGTAGCCGTGATGGTCTCTTTTCGGCGGAGTCTGGGAAGAGAACACGGTCTCGTGTTATGCTTGAACGTAAGTAGCTTCAGGATCACTTCTTGATCACTATTAGCTTCTCGACCATGCTTTGCTTCTCTTCTCGCTCTCTTTTGCGTAAGTTAGCCAACATATATGCTAGTGCTTGCTGCAGCTCCACCTCACTACCCCTTTCCTACCTTTACGCTTAAATAGTCTTGATCACAAGGGTGTGAGATTGTTGAGTCCCCGTGACTCACAGAATCTTCCAACCAGATGCAGGTATCGATGATGCCAGTGCAGGGGATGCAACCGAACTCAGGTGGGAGTTCGACGAGGATTCGGGGCCATTACTATGTTTCTTTTCCGGATGATCAGTAGAGGAGCCCAGTTGGGGCGATCGGGGATCTAGCATTTGGAGTTGTCTTTGTTTATTTTGGTTTCGTAGTCGGACCTTGATTGTATTCTGGTTGATGTATGATATATTTATGTATTGTGTGAAGTGGCGATTGTAAGACAACTCTTTATCCCTTTCTTATTCAGTACATGGGATGTGTAAAGATTACCCCTCTTGCGACATGCCTACCATGCGGTTATGCCTCTAAGTCGTGCTCCGACACGTGGGAGATATAGCCGCATCATGGGTGTTACATCTAGTTTGTACCAACACTCGTGAGGAGCACTGGCCCGGGGGGGTTTAAGTCCACGGGGGCCGGTAAGTCCCTATGCAAGTTTTAGTTGTTATTAGGAAAATGGTAAAACCAAGGTTGGGCCTTGCTGGAGGATTTTTATTCAAAGCTAACTATCAAGAGGGGCCCACAAACCCTCATCTTGTTAGGGACGTAAAATCAAGGAACATAACACCGGTATGACGGAAACTAGGGCAGCAAGAGTGGAACAAAACACCAAGCAAAAGGCCTAGCCATCCACCCTTTACCAAGTGTATAGATGCATCAATTACATAAGAGATATTGTGATATCCCAACATATCCATGTTCCAACATGGAACAACCTCCAAGGCACCTACAACTAGCAATGTTATAAGAGGGGTTGAGCCAAAGCGGTAAAATAGCCAAACACCGGTTTGCTAGGAAGGTGGGTTAATGGCTTGACATGACAATATGGGAGGCATGATTAACAAGTGATAGGTAACACGACATAGCGATAGAACGAACAACTAGCAAGCAAAGATATATGTGATATCAGGGGTAATGATCATGTTGCCTGCAAAGTCCTCGGGGTTGTCGTAAGCTTGCTCCTCGTAAACGTGCTCAACAGGATCCTCGTTCATGAACTCGTCTCCCGGCTCTACCCAAAGCAAGAACACAAGCAACGGAACAACAATCAATCACGGTGCAATGCACAAGCAACATGATGCAAGACATGGCATGGAATGCAAGATATGATGTGGAATGCATATGGGTACTCCAGAAGGGAAAAGATGACCATAGAATCAACATGGAAAACCAAGCATGCCACTGGAATGGTGAGGAGATTTCGGTCGAAATATATATAAAGATCACCAGAAACAGATGCACGGTTTGCAAATGACGAGCAAAACAAGAACAATGCAACACTGCGCTTAACAACATCATAGCACTTAGGATGCATCATGAAACTATGCTATAGCACTCCAACATAGCAACAAAGCAAATAGCAGTGAAGTACAAGTGAAGCTCTACAAATCATGAACACTGAGCTCCTGCTAGAACTCACTAGAACAAGCCTAAAATAGCATGGCAAAATGCAAATGACAATCAGATTACAGACTTAGTGAAAATACTGAGCAGGGCATAATCAGCATCAGGTATCAATGTTTAGAGCTAGCAAACAACATGCTACAGGAAAATATCATGGCAAACTTAAGCATGGCATGCTAGTATTAAAGGCATAGAACAAAACTCCCTTAATTAACTTTAGCCAAATATCATGGCAAACTCAAGTTCATAGGTTGCATGGATCACTAGCAAAACACATGGCAAAAATGAACTTCATGTTAACAATCTGCCAGCAACAATATTTAGCAAAAGTAGAGCATGGAAATGACAAGCTACTCTACTCCATAATTATAACCAGAGGCATGAATGGATAGAGCATAACCATCTCTTTAAAAAACCTTTACTGAAGTTCCTCAAAATATACATGGATCTACTTTTGGCAACAAGACAACATAGCATCATAATGTAACAGGAAAAGACGGCAAAAATACGAAGTGTCTGAAATCAGCAACATCATGCTGCCTACTTTGCATGCCTGTGCTAGTCACCACAGAGCTCATTAAAATACAAGGCTTGCACCACTTTAAAGATGGCATCAAGGTGGTCCTAAAACATGTAGACACGATGCTCAAAGGATGCACACACAAAATGCAATGAAAATGAAAAATCAGCAAGTTATGATGAATTTCAGCAGACAACATCATATGGCACTTTTGCAACGAATATTAATACATTAATATGGGCAGTAACATGCATGCAAAGGACACTAACATGAACAGCATCATGAGACGAACATTTCGATATATCATATGCGCAAATCGGAGCTACGAGCATGGAGATATAACATGTCAAAGAGGGTCACATGATGTAGATATATTGGGGACATAGAGAAAATATACCCTCCGGATCTATGGTTTGATGGTGTGGAAATCGAGGTGAGGCAGATCTCGCCGGAGTTCGATCAACTTCAGTGATGCCAGCTGGATCCGGCGACGAGCTTTGCGGGGAGGGCGCAAGTGACGCGCGGTGGGCGGTGGCGGAGGTCGGCGGTGCCGGGTGGCGCGCGGGGCGGCGCGGCGCCGCAGCTCGGTGGGCGGAGGACGGCGTCGGGGCGAGGGCGGCGGCAGGCGAAGTCGAGCGAGGCGGTGGGCGGTGGCCATAGTCGAGGTAGGTGGCGGCACAAGGAGGCGGCAGCGTCCGGGCAGCGGCGGGCAAGGCGCGGGCCGGGAGGGCCTCCCGCGGGCTCAGGCAGGCCACGGCAGCGGGCGTCTACGGTGCGCCACGTGGCGTCGCGTGATTCGTTTGGGCGCGGCGCTGGATGTGTCTGGCGGCGCGATGGAGGGTGGAGCTAGGGTTTGGACGCAAATTTCGTGGGGAGAGACATATATCACTACAAAAAAAAACACTTGCGTGGTGATACGTGTTTGTCACAGTAGGTCACGTTTTCTGTCATGCATGTACATCCATGATAAATTTATGACAGAATCAAGATAGTCATACTTGTGCTATCGTAGAAGTGTTCCATGACGTTACCAAAATTATCATCATGGAAGTGTCCACTTCCATGACGATAAATCGCGCGTCACAGAAGTGCTTTCGTCAAGGGTGACCGACACATGGAATCCACCGAACACCGTTAAGCTATCGGGTCCAGTTTTGGATCCGATAACCCGTTAACAGCTCCGACCAATGGGGATTTTCCACATGTAAAATCATCATTGGCTGGAGGAAACATGTGTTGGCTCACCGCTGGGACAGATGTCATCCACTCAGTGGACCCAAAGCGCCTATGATACGTTGACACGTGGCACGGCCCAACAAAGGCCCATTCCTATGAAAAGGCCGGCCCGTTTGACTTGGTCAAAAGGTGGCAGGCCGGCCCACGGCAAGCCTGTTAACGACCTGTTCGCATATAGCCTATTTACAGCTCGCTAACCCAGGGCACGTTTACGACCTATCCGAATTAGGCCGAGTAGCGCCATCTAGGCCGTCTAATATAATTCCAGCCCGTTTTAACTTCCGGCCCATGTATGGCCCATGACGTCTTTTGGCCCATATGAGGCGCTTAGTAACCCTCGGCCCATTAACGGCCCGTGGTAAAATTGGCCCGTAATGAACAGTGTATCACTTTATACCCATTAACGACCCATTATTCCATTGGGCCGTTTCCAGCCCATGTTATCTTTCGGCCTTCTCAGGGCCCATTTATTCTTGGGCTCATTTCCAACATTCGTTTACTTTTGGCCCGTTACTGTCATTTTCTGCTTGTGGGCCAAATACAACCCGTCGTTACAGTCGGCCCGTTTGTGGCCCATTAATACGTTGGGCCATTTTGATAGCATCATCAAATACGGCCTATTAACGACGGCCCGTTATGGTCGACCCATGAACGGACGATTTCAACTCTAGTCCATTTACAGCCATAATGTTGTCTGTTATTGGCCCATGTTTGGCCAACCAATCATACGGCCCGTAGAAGGCCCATTGATGATACGGCCTGTAGAAGGCCCATTGTGTCTACGCCCCGTAGAAGGCCCATTGTTTCTACGGCCCTTAGAAGGCCCATTGTTTCTACGGCCCATAGGAGGCCCATGTTAACTATAGTAAATATGTAGCCCATTGTTAATGTGGCCTAGTTTTAAAAGATAGGTTATTGCGGCCACTAGCAAACCGCGGAAAAAGAACTGCACTGACTACAAGAAAATAAATAAACAAGACAACGAAAATAAATAAGCAAGCAACTTACGCTAGGCTATCATGGCTATTACACATATTACATCCACTGGGCATCAAAGTTCGCCACAAGTGCAAATATAGGGAACAAAGCAGCATATAAACGCTGCAGCAAAACAAGTGCAGAACTGAAACCACTTCAGAAGCGCTCAAGAAACAATATCCTCGGTACCCATAAGCTGGCAAGATGCTTCGCAAGCTTATTAACTTTCTCTTGTTTGGCGCTTAAGTCCTCCAGCACTTGCTGTTGCACCAGAAAGTATGCATCTGAATTCTGCAGGGACTTCCTCAGTCCTTCGGCTTCCTGTCGCATAACATCTGATCGATGTCTTTCAACTTGAAGTTGAGACTCAAGAAGCCGAACTGATTCAGGCAGCGAGTTCAAAGAGCTGGTGCCAGCAGTAGTAGCCAGTAACTCGATCACTACATCAAGACATGAATTTGGGGTTGTCTCAGTGTCTTCAATATAGTTTTTACCAGCTTTCTTGGAGAACAACAGGGATGTCTCACTATCTTGAACCTGATCTGCATTACTTCCTTTACCATTGCATAACGGGGTACTCTTCTCCAATATTTTATCCACGTTCTAAAGGAGAAACAAACAAACACATCACAGGTTTACAATGTAGTATACGAAACTCATGTTGGTAAAACAATTCAGTAGTAAGGTGGATAGGATAACAGCATGAAACAAACATATATCTATGTAGTATGGTCACTGTATGGTCTATATCATTCTAGTTTATGTTGCCAAATCAAGATAGATACAGTTTGAATCATATCTATTTAAGACAAAGCAGCATAGACAGAATATAAGTGTGGGAAACTACACAGCAATAACAACACTTGTAATGTGCATGGCATGAGAACATAACAGTTTATTCAATTGAAACTAAAATCAACATAGAGCAAGTTACTACAGCAAACACATTAAAGAAACAGGTTTAAAACATACCTATTGCGCCATTGGAGTTTCAATTGCATCCTTCAAATTTGAAATTAGTTGGTATGAGTAAATACAGTGATGCAAGAGAAAATTAGTATGAACCATAGCTATGGTACCTGACCTGAGAACAATTCTTCTTCTGCTTCAAGCGTTGACTTGCGGTTGGGAGTGGTGGTCCTCGTGCTTTGTGCACTGCAGTTGCCTTACTAACTGCTTGTGTTTGGGTGAACTGTGGTCGAGACAGTGTTGTGTCAACGGGAACTGGGTTACTATCTGTTGGGGTTGGGGTTAGAAGGGTGTAGCTGGTTCTCTGTCCAACTGGATGGGGGTACAATCTGCGTGAGTGTAGGTTATGTGTGGTGGGGCTGGTTCTTGGGCAAGTACAACCGTGGTTCTATCTCCATCGACAGGTAGCACGATATTTTCTGAAGACCGTGTTTTTACTCCCACAGATACTGCCATCAACCCCTTCAATTGAAATGGCTGATAAACAAGAAAAGTAATTGAATGTACAGACATTGTAAGATAGACAGGTGCGATGGATAGTAGGGAAGAAAATAGGGCATGCAATAATTCACATTTATGTTGTCTAACCAAATAGAATAGCAGGACATAATTTCAAATATATGATGGCTAATTAAACATGATAGCATGACACAATTTCGCATGTATGATGGCTAACTAAACAGGATAGAATGACATACTTCAAAATATGATGACTATGTAAATAGGATGACATGATATAACTATACGATGTGTCTATTAAAGTGGTTAGCATGCCATAAATCACAAACATGCCGTTGATGGAAACATGATGGCATGATATAATTCACGGATAAAATGACATAATTCAAAATATGATGACTATGTGAAGAGGATGAGATGATATAACTATATTATGTCTTTAGAAAATGGGTTGGCATGCCATAATTCAGATACATGCTGTCTATGTAAACATCATGGCATGATATAATTCAAATATATGGTTTATATACTAAGGAAGTGAGCAGAGGGCAATCGCATATATGATGTGTCAAGTAAGGAGATGGCATTCAATATCGTGTATATGATGTAAAAATTAAGCATTGCTTTACAACATATGCATGATATGAGTAATATAACCCTGCCAAGTTTGAGCATACACCTCAGGGGGATAATAGGACTGGTCATCTGCCTCTGAATCCTCCTCTGAAGAGCTATCTATAACCAGCAACATATCTGCTTCACCAGGTAGCATTGTCTGCTCTAAAGACCATGTTTTCACTCCAGATTTCTCCATCACCAGGCGGCGAAAGACAGTCTGGAGAGCGGATACCTGCTGTGGTGAACTCTTCCGTCGTTTGAGCAGCTGAGCTGGGTTGGAACACATCACCGCAGGAGCAGGACAAACCACACAAGGTTTTCTTTGACACATATCTGTAACAGAAGTAATTGCGTAAGGGCTTGTTTGAATTTGAGGATTCTAACAATGCAGGGATAGGAAATAAACAGGAATAGGATAGGAATGCACATGCAAAACATAGAATTTAAAAACACATGATTTCTCCAATCTGGGTGTTTGGTTCACAAGAATTGGAAGATCATAGGATGCAAAGAAGCATGGTAAGATTAAGTTAAACTACAAGAAGTGTACAACCTCTTTGGCGAAGCCATGTCGATCTCATCGTGATTGGGTTGGCTGGTGAGGATGCTCCAGCTGAGTTGGCTGTCGGAGGAGGGGAAGAAGATCTTAGGCGTCTAGAGATGGAGCCCGAGGTACTGCTCCGCTGTGATAGAGGATTTCATCGTTGGAGCAGCTCCGGTGAGTTGTACGACGCCGAGGTTGAAGCAGGACAAGAGAGACAACGTTAACCTGAGTGAAATTCTAATAGCATCTCCAATAGATGAAATAAATACATAACAACAAAGTGCTAGATGTATAGATCAGCCGCTCATCTCTGAACTTAACTGTTGAAACTGAACTTAACTGAATTTTGCTGTCGAAACTGAATTTTACTGTCGAAACTGAACGCACTAGAGGTGAGGCTACAAGTCAGTTGACTGACTTTTTCATCTTTAGTCAGTCGATTTTGTAGTCATTGGATACGAAATCAAGGGCCTTTAGTTCATCTTCAACCTCCACCCCCCTGAGCCGCCAGCCACCACCATCCAAACAGCCGCCCCCCGCCGCCTGCGGCTGGCGGTGCGCCGCCCTGCCCGCCCTAAAAACAATCCCCACCGCCGGTCTGCGGCCGCCCCGGCCATCCCTGTAGCCCCCCTCCCCCCCGTGTCGAGCTTTTTCTCCGACGATCCCCACACCACTGCCCCACCACTGCCGGCGACCACTGCCCCCACCCAGAACCCTAAGATAGATAGTGGGGTACCTCTCCGGTGAGCCCCCCTCCCCGCCGCGGTTGGTTCTTCCTTAACTCCAGCAAGCCCCCCCCCCCCACACAGCCCTTGAAAATTGACTGACCCAAAAGTCGATTCAGTCGACTGGAGTGTAGCTAAATCGGAGCAGCATCGCAAGAAAGAGCAAGAGCAAGAGCAGCAGCATGAGCAAGAGCACACCAGGCAGGGGACCGAGAGCAACAGCATAGCAGCAGCGCGAGCGAGAGCTAAAGCAGCAGCTCCTACTGATGTGGACGTCACCGCCGAGGGAGCGACGCCGTGGAAGAAGTGGCCGGCGATGCCGCCGTGGATGGAGCCGCGCCGTGTCGGCTCAGGACTGAGCACCGGCAGCACCGTGAGATTGAATTCAGAAGAAAATGCGGCAATTTGTGTACAACCTCTTTGGTGGCGCCGATTAGGATGCAGCTTCATCCGACGAAACGGTGATGATGATTCGCTTCCGGTGGTGCAGGTGAAGACGGCGGTGTGTGAATGGAGGTGGCGCGAAAGACGAGGGGAACGTCTGGGCAGCTCCTTGGAGGTGGAGAACGGGGTGGCTTAACCGGCGGGACGACTAGATCGACGACGGATCCTCATCCGGTACGGTGGATGAGGGACGTTGAGGTGTTGCTGTGGACGACGTCATTGGGGAAGAGGCTCCGGCTGGGTGGTGGATGGAGGAGTGTGTGGGGCTTCGCGGGTTTTGCGGGCCTCGATGTACGAATGGGTGGGCGGATGGGATGGGAGTGGGGAACCATGGCTTAGGGACATGCTTGTCCGAAATGTGTGGTAAGTTACGAAAGTACTCCCACCGATTTGAGGCGGTTCTTTCGGTTTAGGGGTATCATGGGCATTTCGTGTGTCGGGATTTCACAGGAGGTGGGAGTTTTCGTGCGTGTTGTAATTTTGGAATAGCAAAGTGCGGGTTGAGATGGAGGGAGTTGTCGGAGCACAATGAGACAAAGATATATCTTAAATATTTCGGGCTAACAAGGCGCGGGTTGAAATTTCTGGACAAGCATAACGTGTACTGTACCAATTCAATTCGCACTACGAATGTCATTCATAACTTTGAATTCATGTTATGTTAAATTAAAATATTTCTCTACGTGTATAATACATGCAACCTAGTACTCAAATGAACGTTTTAGTGAATTCCAAACGTATATACTACCGCTTCAATATGAACTAAATTTGAATTCGTTTATCTATTTGCATAAGATCTACAATAATGATTGTTGTGAAGTCAAAGCATTTGAATTCGTTTCTCTGTTTTAATAAGATCTACAATCGTCATTATTGTCAAGTGAAACCATCGTTTGTGTATTATCTTCACAGCACTCCACATGATTAGTCTCGAGTTACATATGAACTATGTGTACTATATGAACTCAAACTCGATTTTTTGAATCCACTTTATGTTGATTTCAAATCATAGTACATTTCAAGCTCTAGCTAGATCTTCACAAACTAAACCATCTCTCATATGTATAATGTGTTTATCACATTATGTATGGTGCCCCACCACCTACGCCTACAAGTATTTAGATGTGAGTTGCAAACACCACACATTACCACAAATTCAAATAAAATGTGAGAATGTTCGATATATAGTATTGTTTAGATTGTTCGATATTTAGTTGTAAGCTGCAAACGCCACACATTATCACAAATTCAAATAAAATGTGAGATTGTTCAATGTATAGTATGGTTTAGATTATTCGACATTTAGCTGTGAGTTGCAAACGCCATGCATTATCACATTATGCTATAACATGTGCAAAACCACAACACGCGTATCACCGCTATATTCATGCATGCATATGTTTAAAACACTATGATCTCCTATTCAAATATATGAATCCACTTTCATATGAAATTATGATCTTTGTTAGTCTCTTACACCAACACAATCCTCTAACCTTTGTAGCTACCACTAACTTTCTCTCGTGCATGCACACGCCCTCCTCGCCCTCCCCCTCCCACAGCATTCTATCCATTGCGGACATTCATTTGTTTTCTTTAGGTCGTTCTCCCATAGTCTCCACAACTCCTTTCCGACACACACCGATCGATAAACCTCTCAAGTGATGTCTGCCTACAACATACACACACACCTTCAATCTCCTCCTTTATGTGTCCTTGCCACGTGTCTCTCATACGGTCCCACACACGTGTAAACTCTCGCCCCTCTTTTCATCGATCTCACAACCGCACACTCCTCCCCCTATCTAGCTAGTAGCTGGGCCTCTCGCACCACCTCCTAGCTCTATTCTCTCTGTCTATCCATCTCGCCGGGCCTTATTTGCCTCTAACAAATGGACGTACACCGACCGATCTCCCGCTATACATATAGCTAGCTAGTTCCCTATAACTCGTTTTTCCCCACGCGTTGATCAATCTACCTCATTAGTTATGTATCTCCCTTCCTCCGACAAACAACAATTGATCTACTGATCTAGTTAGGTTTGCTTACCAAACACATGGTTCCCCTTCATCATCTATGGATGTGTCCCGACAGATCTATCACGCACAGGCACACACAGCAACACATCCCCACTCTTATTGATAATATTGTAGTTCCACCCTGAGTTTGTCTAGTAGGCCTCTCCCACCATCTTCTAGAAGCAACTCTATCACCCATCCAGCACTCTAACCCTCTCTTTCTCCTTTCTCTCTCTCTGTCCCTCTCCCTCTCTCTCTCTCTCTCTGTCCCATCCTATTTCCCGTCCTTGAGTTATGTATGGATGTCGACTGACCTCCCTCAAGACATAGCTGGGTCTCTCCTTCTCAACACATATACGAGTCGTCCTACCTCTATAGTTAGGCCTCTGCCAACCCCTCCCCCACCCCCTCCCACACACACACAGACCGATACATCGAGCGCTCTAGTCATGTCTCCCTGCCACACACAAACTTGACATGTGCCCTCTGACATTCCGGTAGCTAGGTCAGTCGCCCTATATCTTCGACTTGCACACACACACAATTTCGATGGCTCTCTTCATCGATCTCGCACCCACCCACTTGATCCTCTCTTCGATTCTATCGATATCTATGACCCCTCCCTCTCTTCTTGTGGATCGCCCGACCCTCTATATATGATATGGATAGGCATCCATTTCACACACATTGCATGCAAAATTTTGTTTGAGATGTCATCGACACATATTCCCACAAATACAATCAACCTCCCCCCAAAGAAAAAAAACTCACGAACGCACAAGCCATTTGTCTAGGTTTGTATATCTCACACACACCCACGTAGGTGGGGGACGTGCACGAAGAGAAAATGTGCATGCATGGCACACATACTCCCATCTCTTTCCCAACCACACCCGCGTGGGTACACGGTGGAGCTCATTTCTGTACGAAAAGGCAGCCCACGTGGTAATTTGACATGTGTACTGGTTGTCCACTAGATGGAGGGAGGATCCTCTACCACGGGTGAACAAACAAATTGCGACTTGACACGTTATGTTAAAAAAAGAGGAAACCCAAGTGGGGCCTACCTTAGAGGCAAGGCTCTATACACTGGAGTACTTTCGATGTGTCCCGTCAACTCGCAGAACGAGGAGAAGCTTGCTTAGGGGCTGTTTGGTTCTAGGACTAGTATTGCCACACTTTGCCACACATTTTGCCAAATTTGCCTAAGGTTAGTTCATTTTTTGTGTGTATGCCATGTGGAGCCACAAGTTGGCAAGCCTAAGGGAATCTTGCCACATTTTTTGTGTGTATGCCATGTGGGGCCCAAGTGTGGCTTGCCAAAGATGTGGCTTGAACTAAACACTCACCTAAGTTGGTCAAACTTGCCTGACCTTAGGTGTGGCAATATTTGGCAAAGTTAGTCACAAACAAAACAGCCCCTTAGTACGCCATCTCCCCCGCCCACGGGTGCGGTGGCTCGCAGGATGAGGGGAAGCTTTCTTACTACGCCTTACGCCCGCTCCCTCGGCCATGCGCGTGGTGGATCGCAGGACGAGGAGAAAAAATTACTAGTACTCCTTCCGTTTACTCCTCGTCCCTACCTTGGTTAGAGAGATTAAAATATTGTTTGGAATATATATGTCCTTTAGTAGATTTCAATATGAACTACTAGTACATACTCCAAACACTGATGTATATAGACGTATTTTAGAGTGTAGATTCACTCATTTTGCTCCGTATGTAGCACAAAGTTGAGACACTTATTTTGGAATGGATGGAGTACATATTTGCTATGATCTGTCAATCATTGAGATGCAATAGCATGTATGTTATTCTCCTTTGTATTTGATGAAATGTGGCAACGGGCAACCTTGGACGCAAGATACATGTAACAGAAGCCGGAAGCTTCATAACATTGTACTATCTCGCTGATAAATTACAGTACGTACTATACAAGTACTTCCTCCGTTCCTAAATATACGTCTTTGAAGAGATTTCACCATGAACCACATACGGATGTATATAGATGCATTTTAAGTGTAGATTCATTCATTTTGTTCCGTATGTAGTCCACCTAGGGGAATCTCTACAAAGACTTATATTTAGGAACGGAGGGAGTACTATGTAAAGAGTGTGTGTCGCACGGTGTCCAGAAAATAGGGTGATAGTGTGAGGTGGGCCATGTAATCACTGAGCCTGCATGTTTTCACTACTCTTGCACTCCTCCGCCGTAAGAATGGAGAAAATTGTAATCTTGTAGTACCTCCTTTCACCGAAAGCGTGGGACATCCAGCAGTCCTACCACCCCAGTAATAATAACCAATGAGTCGTCAAATCACATAGATCCAGTAGTGAGTTGGACGGACGAAGAAACCATCACTCTTGAATCCGCTTCTCCCTTCAACGCGGGCGCCAGTGAGAGGTCACGTCCGCTCTGCCCGGGCATGAATGCGGCACCAATTCTTTGGAGCGGCGCTAACTGTTTCGGGCGGGAAGCACGTGCGGGCAATGGAGGGGCTTTGGGTGGGCTAGGCTGGTCAGGAGCGGGCGTGGCAGCTGTCCGCCTGTCCCTACCGGACGCCCGGAAATGAGAGGATGCACCAACTCTCGTGGCTAAAATCATACACTACACACCATCTCTCTGTAGGAGTAGGTCGATATGTCGCTCTCTCTAACACACACATGTTGTTAAACACAGACACACGCACACGCACACGCACACATAGGTTCATAGAATAGGAAAATCGTGCGAGTGCGAAGCCACAGGAAGTGAGATACAAATGGAGTACGTACAAGAAGAGAAGAGGTGACGAATATTCCATCAAACCTGGACTGAGGAGTAGTAATCCCTCCATCTAGGTGTTAAGTCATCCTACGGAAATAAGATATTCCCAAAATGTTTAGGCGTCGTCCATTAACTTCACATCTCAATCCCCTCCTGGCCTCGTTGCTAGCGAGCGTTGTTACTTAGGGAGCGTTTGGATCCTTAGCAAGAACAGCTTATAGCATAGCCGGGAAAGGTAACAACAAGGGTCCTCATTGAACTCCTACTTGTGCTCGGTTGCATAACCTGCATCGGTATCATCGGCACCTGCAACTGTTTTGGTAGTATCTGTGAGTCACGAGGACTTAGCAATCTCAAAACCTGTGAGATGAAGACTATTTAAGCTTATTTGTAGGATGTGGTAATGAGGTGGAGCTTCAGCAAGCGCTAATCAAATATGGTGGCTAACAATACGAGTATAAGAGTAAGATGACAAACTCTGCAACGGTCGTAAACTAGAAGTGATCAAGAAGTGATCTTGAACTACTTACATTCAAACATAACCCCACCATGTTCTCTTCCCGAACCTCGTTGAAAAGAGACCATTACGGTTACACACGCGGTTGGTGTCTTTTAGTTAAGTCAAGTGTCAAGTTCTCTACAACCGGATATTAACAAATTCCCATCTGCCACATAACCGCGGGCACGGCTCTCAAAAGTTTAAACCCTCCAGGGGTGTCCCAACTTAGCGAATAACAAGCTCAAGATCCGCGGAGACAATCCTCCATCGCGGGACCCTCAGATCAGACTCGGAATTCCGGTGCACAAAATATTTCAACAATGGTAAAACTTGTCGAGCAAGACCTCCTGATGCACCGACCTAGCCTGATAGGAGTAGCGCGATCTCATTCTCAGGGTACACTGGATGAGCTAAGCGTATAGGTACCAACATAACCCAAGTTGCCAAGGGGCGGTCCCCCACGGTGCTCTAGTTTGGACCTACACACATGAGGAGCACTGGCCCGGGGGGGTGTTTGATTAAGTCTACGGGGTCCGGAAAGTCCCTATGGAAGTTTAAGTTGTTATTAGGCAAATGGTAAAACCAAGGTTGGGCCTTGCGGGAGGAGTTTTTTTCAGAGCGAACTATCAAGAGGGTCCCATAAACCCTCAGTGTGTTAGGGACGCAAAATCAAGGAACCTAACACCAGTATGACGGAAACTAGAGCGGCAAGAGTGGAACAAAACACCAAGCAAAGTGCCTAGCCTTCCACCCTTTACCAACTGTATAGATGCAATAATTAATTAAGAGATATTGTGATATCCCAACATATACATGTTCCAACATGGAACAACCTACAAGGCACTTGCAACTAGCAACGCTATAAGAGGTGCTGAGCAAAAGTGGTAACATAGCCAAAAACGGTTTGCTAGGGAGGTGGGTTAAAGGCTTGACATGGCAGTATGGGAGGCATGATAAACAAGTGGTAGGTAGCACGACACAGCGATAGAACAAACAACTAGCAAGCAAATATAGAAGTGATATCGGGGGTAATGATCATCTTGCCTGCAAAGTCCTCGGGGTTGTCGAAAGCTTGCTCCTTGTAAACGTACTCAACATGATCCTCGTTCATGAACTTGTCTCCCGGCTCTACCCAAAGCAAGAACACCAGCAATGGAACAACAATCAATCACGGTGCAATGCAAAAGCAACATGATGCAAGACATGGCATGGAATGCAAGATATGATGTGCATTGCATATGGGTACTCCAGAAGGGAAAATATGATCATGGCATCAACTTGGCAAACCAAGCTTGCCACTAGAAAGGTGGGGAGATTTCGGTCGAAATCGATATAAAGATCACCAGAAACAGATGCACGGTTTGCAAATGACGAGCAAAACAAGAACAATGCAACACTGATCTTAACAGCATCATTGCACTTAGTATGCATCATGAAACTATGCTATATCACTTCAACATAGCAACAAAGCAAATGACAGTGAAGTACAAGTGAACATCTACAAATCATGAACACTGAGCTCCTGCTAGAACTCACTAAAACAATCCTAAAATAGCATGGGAAAATGCAAATGACAATCAGGTTACAGACTTAGTGAAAATACTGAGCAGGGCATAATCAGCATCAGGTAGCAATGTTTAGAGCTAGCACACAACATGCTACAGGAAAATATCATGGAAAACTTAAGCATGGCATAAAATTACTAAAGGCATAGAACAAAACTCCCTTACTGAACTTTAACCAAAGATGCACAGAGAAGATGGTAGTATCAATGGAAACATGGCAAGTGATATGAACAGTTTCATACTTAGAAGAAAAACATAGCATGGCAGAAACAGATTCATGATAGCAACTTTGCAAGCTCATGCCACTCACCACAAAGAATTACATGGTACCACAAGGTAAGCAACAGTAAGAAGACACATATATGAAGCCAAAAATGGCAAGATCAAGTTCATAGGTTGCATGGATCACTAGAAAAACACATGGAAAAAATGAACTTCATGTTAACAATCTGCCAGCAAGAATATTTAGCAGACGTAGAGCATGGAAATGACAATCTACTCTACTCTAGAATTACAACCAGAGGTATGAATGGATAGAGCATAACCATATCTTCAAAACACCCTTAGTGAAGCTCCTCAAAATATGCATGGATCTACTTTTAGCAACAAGACAAAATAGCATCATAATGTACCAGTAAAAGACTTAGCAAAAATATGAAGTGTCTGAAATCAGCAACATCATATAGCCTACATTCCATGATTGTGCTAGTCACCACAGAGCTCGTAAAAATACAAGGCTTGCACCACTGTAAATATGGCATGAAGGTGCTCCTAAAATATGTAGACATGATGCTCAAAGGATGCACACACAAAATGCAATGAAAATGAAAAATTAGCAAAATTATGATGAATTCCAACAAACAACATCATATAGCACTTTTGCAACGAAGATTAAGACATCAATATGGGCAGTAACATGCATGCAAATGACACTAACACGAAGAGCATCACGAGACTAATGTTTCGATATATCATATGCGCAAATCGGAGCTACAAGGATGGAGATATGACATGTCAAAGAGGGTCACATGATGTAGATATATTGGGGACTTAGAGAAAATATAACCTCTGGATCTAGGGTTTGATGGTGCAGAAATCGAGGCGAGGCGGATCTCGCCGGAGTTCAGCCAACTGCGGTGATGCCGGCGACGAGCTTTGCGGGGAGGGCGCCGGCGACGTGCAGTGGGCAGCAATGGAGGTCGGCAGCGCTTGGGCGGCGCGACGCCGGAGCTCGGCGGGCGGCGGATAGTGTCGGGGCGAGGTCAGCGGCAGGAGAACTGGAGCGAGGCGGTAGGCGATGGCCGTAGTCGAGGCAGGCGGCGGCGCCCGGGCGGCGGCATGCGAGGCGCGGGCCGGGAGGGCCTCCCGCGGGCTAGGGTGGGCCGCGGCAGCGGGCGTCGGTGGCGCACCACGTGGCGTCACGTGATTCGTCCGGGCGCGGCGCTGGACGTGTCCGGTGTCGTCCGGACATGTCCGGCGGCGCCGAGCAGGGTGGAGCTAGGGTTTGGACGCAAATTTCAGGGAGGGGGGCATATACATAGGTAGGGGGAGCTAGGAGAGTCCAAATGAGGCGCGGTTTTTTCCCACACGACCATGATCCAACGACGGAGAGCAAGGAGGGGGTTTAGATGGGCTAGTGGGCTGTTAGGGAGGGGTGCTGGGCTGTAATGAGAGAGGGGTTTTTGCGGTTACCCGGTTAACCGTAGGGCATCAAGCGACCTCCAAATGGAACAAAATTTGACAGGCGACCTACTGGTGATGTACCAAGGACACTCAACAAATCTTGGCCCATTCTGAGAACGTTTTTCTCCTGCTCACGAAACGAGATCTGAGAGGTGCAACGGGTGCATGTGGGAGTGTCAGATTTCGAGACGGACAACGAGGAAAATGACCGGATGCATGAGACGAACACGAATGTAAATGAGATGCACGTGATGACATGATATGAAATGCATGACATGAACAAAATGCACAAACGAGGACAAAACCCAACCACGAAAGAAATAACATATCATCTAGCCGCAAATGGCAAGAGTTGGAGTTATAATTATGAATGTTGCATCCGGGATGTTACAACTCTCCACCACTACAAGAGGATATCGACCCGAGATCTAGGACTGAAAGAACTCTGGATATTCGGAGCAGAGGTGATCCTCGTGCACCCAAGTGGCTTCTTGGTCGGAATGGTGAGACCACTTAACTTTCAGGAATTTGATCGACTTGTTGCGAGTTTTTCGCTCGGTTTCTTCAAGCATGGAAATGGGATGCTCATGATAAGACAAATCTTCTTGGAGGTCAATCTCTTTGAAGTTCATAGTGCGCTCAGGCGTCTTGAAGCACTTGCGAAGCTATGACACGTGAAAAACATCGTGCCCATTTGCGAAGTTGGACGGAAGCTCAAGTTGATAGGCGAGATCGCCTCTTTTGCCAATGATCTTGAAAGGACCCACGTATCTCGGGGCAAGCTTCCCTTTGATACTGAAGCATTGAGTGCCTTTCATTGGAGAGACGTAGAGGTAGACATGGTCTCCGATCTCGAAATCCAAGTCACGGTGCTTTCTATCATAGTAACTCTTCTGACGCGATTGCGCGGCTTTGAGATTTTCACGGATGACTTTACACATTTCTTCAACTTCAGTGATCAGGTCATTGCCAAGAAGTTGGCGTTCACCAGTCTCGCACCAATTGAGAGGTGTACGACACTTTATGCCATAAAGTATTTTGAATGGGGCCCTGCCCGAACTTGCTTGGAAACTGTTGTTGTAGGAGAACTCGGCATGTGGGAGACAATCTTCCCACTTCATACCGAAAGAGATGACACAAGATCTGAGCATGTCTTCAAGTATTTGATTGACTCGCTTAACTTGGCCACTTGTTTGAGGATGGAGAGCCGTGCAGAAGCAAATGTTGGTGCCCATGGCCTTCTGGAAGGAGTCCCAGAACTTAGAAGTGAAAATGCTTCCACGGTCTGAAGAGACCAATTGCAGAATACCATGCAATGAGACAATTCTGGAGGTTTATAACTCTGCCAACTGAGCTGCCATGATGGATTCTTTGATTGGAAGGAAATGAGCCACTTTTGTAAGCTTGTCGATGACAACGAAGATTGCATCATTCCCATGCTTGGACTTGGGAAAGCCAGTACAAAGTCCATTTAGATATGTTCAAACTTCCATTCTGGAATAGCAAGAGGTTAGAGGAGACCATCTGGTCGTTGATGTTCTGCTTTCACCCTTCAACAGACATCACATTCATTCACGAATTGAGCAATCTCTCGCTTCATTCGAGTCCACCAATATGACTGCAAGAGGTTATGGTACATCTTCGAACTGCCTAGATGAATGGATAGAAGAGTATTGTGCGCTTCGTTTAATATGACCTTCCTCAGATCACCTTTAGGAACCACAGTTCGGTCCTCAAAGAATAAAATGTCTCTGTCATCAATGCGATAACACTTGTATTTGGGTAAACCCTTGGCAATACCATGTTTCACCTTCTTCACCATGGTATCAAGGAGTTGTGCCTCACGAATTTGGTCTTCCAAAGTTGGAGTGACTTGAAGGTTGGAAAGAACACCTTGAGGAACAACTTGGAGGTTGAGCTTGCGAAAAGCTTCACAAAGATGTAGTTGGAAAGCCTTGAGAACTAAGTGTTGGGGAACGTAGTAATTTAAAAAAAATCCTATGCACACACAAGATCATGGTGATGCATGGCAACGAGAGGGGAGAGTGTTGTCTACGTACCCTCGTAGACCGAAAGCGGAAGCGTTGTATCAACGTGGTTGATGTAGTCGTACGTCTTCACGATCTGACCGATCCAAGTAACGAAAGCACGGCACCTCCGAGTTCTACACACGTTCGACTCGGTGACGTCCTCCCCTTCACGATCCATCAAGAGGGGCGAAGTAGTAGATGAGTTCTGGCAGCACGACGGCGTGGTGATGGTGTTCGTGAAGAACAATCTCCGCAGGGCTTCGTGGGGACGGGGTAGCCGGGAACTATGATGGCATGGTGATGGTGTTGGTGAAGAACAATCTCCGCAGGACTACGAAAACTATGATGGAGGATAAACTAGAGGGGATGGGGTAGCCGGCACACGGCTTGGTGTTTCTTGATGTGTCTTGGGTGCTAGCCCTACCCCTCTATTTATATGTTGAGCCTTGGGGTCAAAACTTGGAGTAAAAGCCTCCACAAAGTCGATTACACCCGAAAGGCAAGAGTCCTTCTCGGACTCCAGGGCCAGATGCCAGGGTTCCCGGCGTGTGGACCCAGACGCCAGGGACCCTGGCGTCTAGCCCTGGACTCCGCAAAACTTCCGTTTGCGCTTTCCAAAAACCTCGCGGGCTTTCCCCTTTGGCCCAGATAACGTGTTCTCGTGCCCAAACATTCAGGGAAACATCCAGAACCCCTTCCGGTGAATTTCGGAACCCTTCCGGAGTCCAAACACTATTATCCCATATATCAATCTTTATCTCCGGACCATTCTGGAGTTCCTCGTCATGTCCGTGATCTTATCCGGAACTCCGAACAACATTCGGTCACCAACATACATAACTCATAGTACTATATCGTCAACGAATGTTAAGCGTGTGGACCCTATGGGTTCAAGAACTATGTAGACATGACTGAGACACCTCTCTGGTCAATAACCAATAGCGGGACCTGGATGCCCATATTGGCTCCTACATATTCTACGAAGATCTTTATCGGTCAGACCGCATAACAACATACGTTGTTCCCTTTGTCATCGGTATGTTACTTGCCCGAGATTCGATCATCGGTATCTCAATACCCAGTTCAATCTCGTTATCGGAAAGTCTCTTTACTCGTTCTGTAATACATCATCTCGCAACTAACTCATTAGTTGCAATGCTTGCAAGGCTTATAGTGATGTGCATTACTGAGTGGGCCCAGAGATACCTCTCCGACAATCGGAGTGACAAATCCTAATCTCGAAATACGCCAACCCAACAATTACCTTTGGAGACACCTATAGAGCACCTTCATAATCACCCAGTTACGTTGTGACGTTTGGTGGCACACAAAGTGTTCCTCAAGCAAACGGGAGTTGCATAATCTCATAGTCATAGGAACATGTATAAGTCATGAAGAAAGCAATAGCAACAAACTAAACGATCAAGTGCTAAGCTAACGGAATGGGTCAAGTCAATCACATCATTCTCCTAATGATGTGATCCCGTTAATCAAATGACAACTCATGTCTATGGTTAGGAAACTTAACCATCTTTGGTCAATGAGCTAGTCAAGTAGAGGCATACTAGTGACACTCTGTTTGTCTATGTATTCACACATGTATTATGTTTCCGGTTAATACAATTTGAGCATGAATAATAAACATTTATCATGAATTAAGGAAATAAATAATGACTTTATTATTGCCTCTAGGGCATATTTCCTTCAGTCTCCCACTTGCACTAGAGTCAATAATCTAGTTCACATCGCCATGTGATTTAACACTAATAGTTCACATTACCATGTGATTAACACCCATAGTTCACATCGCCATGTGACCAACACTCAAAGGGTTTACTAGAGTCAGTAATCTAGTTCACATCGCCATGTGATTAACACCCAAAGAGTACTAAGGTGTGATCATGTTTTGCTTGTGAGAGAAGTTTAGTCAACGGGTCTGCCACATTCAGATCCATATGTATTTTGCAAATTTCTATGTCAACAATGCTCTGCACGGAGCTACTCTAGCTAATTGCTCCCACTTTCAATATGTATCCAGATTGAGACTTAGAGTCATCTGGATCAGTGTCAAAATTTGCATCGACGTAACCCTTTACGACGAACCTTTTTGTCACCTCCATAATCGAGAAACATATCCTTATTCCACTAAGGATAATTTTGACCGCTGTCAGTGATCTACTCCTAGATCACTATTGTGCTCCCTTGCCAAAATTAGTGCAGGGTATACAATAGATCTGGTACATTGCATGGCATATTTTATAGAACCTATGGCCAATGCATAGGGAATGACTTTCATTCTCTTTCTATCTTCTGCCATGGTCGGGCTTTGAGTCTTACTCAGTTTCACAGGGAAATGATGTAAGGCGACCCACTACATACCTACAAAGAGGTTTCGGCTAATGGAGATCGGATTGAAGTCGAGGGGCATCATGCGCGCCTCCGTATCATGGTGAGCCAGTCTCGCAAGACCAGATAGCAGCAAGTAGGGTGTCTTGAAAAGCTTAGGCCTCGCTTCGACGATGGTCGTGTGCATGTCCCTCGAGCATGCAGCTAGCCGCAGGGCGCTCAACATATCCATACACGAACAACAGAGGTCGAGGATGTCACTGGGAAGATTGCTCCAATTGCGGCTCATATGGATGCTGCACGGTTCATGTTCGGCCATGGTGGAGTTTGGAAGGGGGCTTGATTTACGGGGGAGAGGGATGTCGGTGCTGGAGCGGCTAGCGAGGGAATAGTGGTACTGGGGAGGCAAGTGAGGCGACGGTACACAGGGGCACAGTGAGATGGAGACGGAGACGGAGACGGAGATGGAGTGGTGCTATGGGAGCGGAGAGGGAGACGAGGCAAGGCGCCAATGTGTTGTACAACGGCGGTGACAGACTGCACAGTGCACAGGGTGAGGCTGACTTTGGTAACCCGAACACGCCGCCTGGACTAGTGTCAGGCGTAGGGTGTTGTCACTTCACTGTGAGGATCGGATGAATAGTATTTTGACCATCAAGTGTACCCCAGTTGTACTACTACTAGTAGGAACATGAGTACTCCAGTATTGTATAGCGGAAATAGGTCTCCCGTGCTAGCATGCCTGTTCACTTCATCGTTCAGGTATCATCCATATTGCGAGCAGAACCAAATTGTCATGCATGCCCAATCAATGCCCTGCCGCGATGCATGCAGTGGTCGTTCTGGTGCATCAAGGACGTCATGCAGATCGTTCCACACTTGAAAAGAGGAAAAATGGGAAGGTAGAACGCGGCAGCAGAGGAAGAGACTGCTTGCTAACGAGGCTGGGAGGGGATCGAGCAGGAAGTTAATGCTCCATGACTAAAGGTTTTGGGAAAACCTGATTTTCATAAGGTGACTTATACTCACATAAACGGAGGGAGTATTCCTTAACCAGAGAATGTTGTGTCTCCCACTCACGCGCTCAAAAAAAACTATGACACATTTTTCTATCTGTTTGCACAGGTCCCACCTATCAGGAAGGATGGGCATGTACACGAACAGGTACGACTCATCAGTCTACCCGCATAGCCTTTTCGTTTAGTCTACCTAGCCGTCTAATCAACTGCCTGCATGCCACTTCTCCCATTTACTTCTCCATCGGGAACTGATTCTCCTCGGCTTCTTCACCTCCCCTTCGTCTTCATTGGCATCCAAACCCCACTGCGTTCAGATTGTTTTAACCTCTTTGAGTAATCATCTACTTCTCCAGTTAGACTAGCCATCTAATCCTAATTCTTTAAACCTCTTTAAATAATCATCTACTACTTCAGTTAGACTAGCCATCTAATCCTAATTCTTTAAACCTCTTTAAATAATCATCTACTACTTCAGTTAGACTAGCCATCTAATCATATCACTGCCTTGCCCTGCCTTTCCTTCACTGACAGGTGGGACCCACACTTATGGGTCCCACATGTCAGTGACAGAATGGTAGGATTGTTCGCGTTAGGGGATCCTCATCCCCCCGACATGCCCCTCATCCCTCTCGGCCCCACCGCTCCTCTGCCTTTGTATGCATGACATGTGGGCCAGCTGAACTGCGGCGACCATAAACTTTCTACCACAGACACACCCGATTGGATGATGTTTTCTTGCTCCGCTGCTGTGCTCCAATCCGTACTCTCGCACCATCGAATTTTCATCCAGCGGCTGTGACACATTTCGTCTCGGACATAAATCCTCGGCTGGAGTACTTATGTACTATTGGTAGTAGCCGTCGGTGTGGCTATCTACGCCTCGTAACGCCCCGACGCCCAGCTGTGGCACCCTTGCCACGGCCACGACACCACCGGTCGGTTCATCTCGAACGAGTGAGTCGCGAACCACGCCACCACCATGAGAATGACATGTGGGCCAGCCGCATTTAAGGTCCGCATGTCATTGACTCATAGGCCGGGCACTAAGTCACTGAAGTTCAGTCCCGTGGGCCCCGAGAGGGAAATGTAACTCATGCGACAGGCCTTGTGGTGCTCCCGCAGTACGAGCTCGTGCCAAAACTGGAATTTGTTTCTTACTACTACCAACTAGTACTAGTAAGGTACATGTGCATTGCACTTATGAGATTCTGGTGGTTTGTGCATTATGCTTCTACATGTGGAGCTTTCTGGATTCTAACATGTGGCAAAATATAGTGGAATGTAAGGTTAGGCAAGTTTGATTTACTTAGGTGAGTGTTTGGCTCAAGCCACACCTTAGGCAAGCCACAGTAAGGCCGCACATGACATACACACAAAAAATGTGGCAAGATTCCCTTAGGCTTGCTAACTTAGTATGTGTGGGATCCGACAACCTAGTTGTCTATGCTTGGTAGCCTCTCTTATGGGGAAATGTAGTATGGTGCTTCCACTGAGCCATGGTAGTCTGCTATAGCCCGGTTTACCAGAATCCTTCTAGCCCAGTTACTACTGCTCCGGAACACCTAGACTGGCCGACATGTGTCCTACTTCGTTCCTGTGTCTGTTCCTTTGGGGAAATGTCACGCGATGACTTCCGGAGTCCTGCTAGCCTGCTATAGCCCGGGTTCCCGGAGTCCTTTTATCCCAGCTGCTAGAGCCCGGATTCACTCGCTGATGACCGACATGTTCGTTGCTGGGTCATGTATGCATGTCCTTGTAGGTTAGTGCCACTTTGGGTTTACGACTAGTCATCTCGGCCCTGTTCTTTGTCATATGGATGCTAGCGACACTATCATATACGTGAGCCAAAAGGCGCAAACGGTCCAGGGCCAGGTAAGGTAGCACCCATGGGAATACCGTGTGTGATGCCGCAATGTGATATGATGTGTTACATGCAAGATCGGTGTGACTTAGGATTGGGGTCCTGATATGGATTCATTTTAGTTAAGTCAAGTGTCAAGTTCTCTACAACCGGACATTAAGAAATTCCCATCTGCCACATAACCGCGGGAAAGGCTCTTGAAAGTTTATACTCTGCATGGGTGTCCTAACTTAGCCCATCATAAGCTCTCACGATCAACGAAGGATATCCCTTCTCCTAGAAAGACCCGATCAGTCTCGGAATCCCGGTTACAAGACATTTTGACAATGGTAAAACAAGACCAACAAGACCACCTGACTGTGCCGACAAATCCCAATAGGAGCTGCACATATCTCGTTTTTAGGGCACACCGGATGAGCACTCCATACAACTAAAACAGCCCTCAAGTTTCCTCGAGGTAGCACTGCAAAGGACTCTAGTTCAGACCAACACTTAGAGAAGCACTGGCCTGGGGGGGTTAAATAAAGATGACCCTCGGGCTCGCGAAAACCCAAGGGAAAGTTATAGGTTGTTAGGCAGATGTAAAACCAAGGTTGGGCCTTCCTGGAGGAGTTTTATTCAAAGCAAACTGTCAAGGGGTTCCCATAACACCCAACCGCGTAAGGAACGCAAAATCAAGGAACAAAACACCGGTATGACGGAAACTTGGGTGGCAAGACTGGAACAAAACACCAGGCATAAGGCCGAGCCTTCCACCCTTTACCAAGTATATAGATGCATTAATTAAATAAGAGATAATGTGATATCCCAACATATCCATGTTCCAACATGGAACAAACTTCAACTTCACCTGCAACTAACAACGCTAAAAGAGGGGCTGAGCAAAAGAGGTAACATAGCCAAACAACGGTTTGCTAGGAAGGTGGGCTAGAGGCTTGACATGGCAACATGGGAGGCATGATATAACAAGTGGTAGGTAGCGCGACATAGCGATAGAGCAAACAACTAGCAAGCAAAGATAGAAGTGATTTTGAGGGTATGGTCATCTTGCCTGAAATCCCGCAAGGAAGAAAAACGAGTCCAAGAAGGAGACAAACAGACGTAGTCGAATGAATCCTCACAACTCCGGACCGAAACCGAAGCTAACGAGAGAAGCAACCAGGAAAGAAGCAAGCAACATAGTAAACAACCATCACATAAACAAGGCATGATGCACAACCAAGTATGGTGCATGTCCGGTTTAATCAGGCATGGCATGGCAAAGTGCACAAACAATACGACAAATTAAGTGGAGCTCAATATCCAACGAGTTGCGTATTGATGAAACACCACACCAATTATTTAGTTCTCTCTCGGTTATGTACCCAACAATATTAAATATTGTTAAACATGGCAAGAGGTGAAGCATAACAAAACTATACTATCTAAACAATTTAAATGGGGCCAGATATAACAAACAACAAATCTGGTAAACCCCCATATGCATATTTTTAATTTGGTACTGTTTTGCCCTAAACACAATTTTAGAGTTGTTAAACATGAATAGAGAGTGCACCATGTTAAACCAGGCATTTTTCTATCCCATTTACATATAAACTTTATTAAATTTGGAGCTACGGTTATTAAGTTATGAATTAAATCATTTTAGCATGTCATTAGAGCAAATTTAAACAAACAACATTTTAAACATTTTGAACATGAATAAAATAGTATATTATGAAACTAGATGAAATTCTAAGCATTTTTCATATATATAACATTTTAAACCGATGCATGGTTGTGGAGTAATTAATGCATGAACATGAGGGGCCAATCTATGAATATGCAGTTTCTCTAGAAAATAGATAAATTCGCTGACCGAAAAAAAACAGATTTGGGCTGAAATTGGCTGGGTGCTGGGCTGGGTATCTCACCCAGCGGTCCTAGCCCAGATCGATGGTGAGGGAGGCTGGAAGGGGGGCAGTGCTAGGCCGCATCAAGCCGCGGATGGGCCGACCGACGTGGGGCCCACCCGAACAGACGCGGAGCTGGTCGTCCTCTTGCGCCCGCACAAGCAGGGAGGCCATGGCGGTGCCGACGCGAGAGGCGGGGAAGGTGGACGGCTGGAGGCAACGAGGTCGGCCGGATCCGAACAGATCTGAGCCGGGCGGATCCATTCCCGGCGGTGGGAGGCGGATCTAGCGCGTTGGAGCTCGAGGTCCTTCATAGCGGTGCCCTTCTTGCTCCTACACGAGAGACAGAGAGAAGGTGAGAGCAGAGAGAGAAGGTGAGGAGAGAGAGGCGGCGACCTGACGGGGCAGCGGTGAAGCGAGGAGGGGAGATCGGAGCTCTCCCGATCCGGATCAGAGGCGGTAGCTTGCGCGCTGGTCGAGCGTGAGCGGCGGCGGCTCGGGAGCAGCGAGGCGCAGGAGGGAGGCGGTGGCGCGCACGCGGGCTTCGGAGCAGAGATCGGGGCCTGGGTGGGCCTGGCGGCGTGGGACAGTGGGAGCGGGGCAGGGAGGCCACGTGGCACGCCCTGGATGGCCAGGAGCGGTGGTTGCGGCGGCACGGGCCAATGGGGGCTCGCCAAGTGGCGACAGCGAGGTGGCGGCGCGGGAAGAGACCAAATGGCGGCGGCGGAGCGGATCTGGCAGCGACAAGTGGCGGCTAGAGGCTGGGGGTGTGCGAAAAATGAGGAGGAGGGTGGAAGAAGGCCAAAAATGGACTAGGGGCTGTCCATATATAGCAGGAGGAGCTAGGGTTTGGGTGTTAGGGGCTGTTTTAGAGCCATACGATCACGATCCGACGGATCCGATCGACAGGGGGGTTTAGCTGGGTTAGGTGGGCTGTGTAGACATGTTGGGCTGAGAAGATAGATAGAAGCAGAGCAGCCCGGCGGAAGTTTTCGGAGACCGAAAACGTCCGACGATAGACCGACTATAATGTCTCTATATGTTTAACGGTTGGGCTATCAAACAAGCTCTGAATGCGACGAAACTTGACAGGCGGTCTATCTACACTATAATAAGACTGCATGATAACTTTCATCCCATTTCGAGAACATTTTCCGGCCACTTATAAAATAATATTTTGGACGTGTCGCGGGCGCGTGCGAGTGTGTCTGGGCTCAGAACAGACAACAGAGAGAACTGGGGGAACCCGGACGGATGCAAGCTTCGAAAACATGCAGATGCAATGCATATGATGACATGGCAAGATGCAACACGCAAACGAATGTAACACCCTCGATGCGACTATATCTCCCACGTGTCGAGGCACGACTTAGAGGCATAATTGCATTGAAGGCATATGTCGCAAGTGAGGTAATCTTCACACAACCCATGTAATATAATAAGGGAAAGAGATACATAGTTGGCTTACAATCGCCACTTCACACAAATACATGAATAAAGCATTACATCATCCAAATACACTCAAGGTCCGACTACGGAACCAAAATAAAAGAAGAACCCCAAATGCGACAAAGGTCCCCGATCGACCCCAACTAGGCTCCACTCCTGATCAACTAGAACGAAACAACACAAAGGACAAGATGTTCATCGAGCTCTTCCTTGAGCTTGGTTGCGTCATCTGCACGGACTCATCGGCACATGCAAGCTGGTTTTGGAAGTATCTGTGAGCCACAGGGACTCAGCAATCTCGCACCCTCGCGATCAAGACTATTTAAGCTTATGGGTAAGGTAAAGGTATGAGGTGGAGCTGCAGCAAGCGACTAGCATATATGGTGGCTAACATACGCAAATGAGAGCGAGAAGAGAAGGCAAAGCACGGTCGATAAAGTATGATCAAGAAGTGATCCTAAAACAACCTACGTCAAGCATAACTCCAACACCGTGTTCACTTCCCGGACTCCGCCGGAAAGAGACCATCACGGTTACACACGCGGTTGATGTATTTTAATTAAGGTCAACTTCAGGTTTTCTACAACCGGACATTAACAAATTCCCATCTGCCCATAACCGCGGGCACGGCTTTCGAAATTTAAATCCCTGCAGGGGTGTCCCAACTTAGCCCATGACAAGCTCTCACGGTCAATGAAGGATATTCCTTCTACCGGGAAGACCCGATCAGACTCGGAATCCCGGTTACAAGACATTTCGACAATGGTAAAACAAGACCAGCAAAGCCACCCAGATGTGCCGACAAATCCCGATAGGAGCTGCACATATCTCGTTCTCAGGGCACACCGCATGAGCCAAACGTCGGGTGGGCCAGCCTAGAGTTGCCCCTGGTAGCTCCGGACATCGCTCAGTTGGACCAACACTCAGAGGAGCACTGGCCCGGGGGGGTTAAAATAAAGATGACCCTTGGGCTGGCCTAACCCAAGGGAAAAAAGGCTAGGTGGCGAATGGTAAAACCAATGTTGGGCCTTGCTGGAGGAGTTTTATTCAAAGCGAACTGTCAAGGGGTTCCCATTATACCCAACCGCGTAAGGAACGCAAAATCCGGGAACATAACACCGATTTGACGGAAACTAGGGCGGCAAGAGTGGAACAAAACACCAGGCATAAGGCCGAGCCTTCCACCCTTTACCAATTATATAGATGCATTAATTAAATAAGATATATTGTGATATCCCAACAAGTAAACATGTTCCAACAAGGAACAACATCTCCATGTTCCAACAAGGAACAAACTTCAATCTTCACCTGCAACTAACAACGCTATAAGAGGGCCTGAGCAAAGCGGTAACATAGCCAAACAACGGTTTGCTAGGACAAGGTGGGTTAGAGGCTTGGTTCAACAATATAGGAGGCATGATAAGCAAGTGGTAGGTATCGCAGCATAGGCATAGCAAAAGAGCGAGCATGTAGCAAAGCAAAGATAGTAGTGATTTCGAGGGTATGGTCATCTTGCCTGAAATCCCGCAAGGAAGAAGAACGAGTCCATGAAGAAGACAAACGGACGTAGACGAACGGTTCCTCACAAACGCGACGTTATCGGAATCAACCCGAAGAAACAACACCGGAAAGAAGCAAACAACATAGTAAACAACCAACACATGAACATGGTATGATATGCGGGATGCGGTATGCGATGCATATGCATGATTGGACAAGGAATGCATGAACTTGGCCTCAACATGGAAATCCAAGTGTGCCACTGGAAAGATGAGATGAAATCGCTTGAAAACGATATAAAGATCACCAGAAACGGAGTTACGGTTTGGAAATGGCAAGTGATTCAAATATGGCACCGGTCTGCGATTTACAACAAGTAGCCATCTAAATGCAATGAGATGAACATGCTACGGCACCCAAACATGACAACAAAATACATGGCAGGGATGCATTCAAGAAGCTTAGCAAAAGTCTAGCACTGAGCTACGGCCAATTCATCCATTAACAGGCTCAAACAAGCATGGCAAAAATGCATATGGCAAACAGATCTCAGTTCTTCAAGACAAACTCGGTATCTCGGTTCTTCAAGACATTTCGACAGGTTAAAACAAGACCAGCAACACCGCCCGAATATGCCGACAAATCCCGATAGGAGCTGCACATATCTCTTTCTCAGGGCACACTCAGATGAGCAAGACGTCGGGTAGGCCAGCCCAGAGTTGCCCCTGGTAGCCCCGGGCATCGCTCGGTGGGACCAACAATCAGAGGAGCACTGGCCCGGGGGGTTAAAATAATGATGACCCTTGAGTCTGCAGAACCCAAGGGAACGAAAAGGCTAGGTGGCGAATGGTAAAACCAAGGTTGGGCATTGCTGTAAAAGCTTTAATCAAGGCGAACTATCAAGGGGTTCCCATTATAACCCAACCGCGTAAGGAACGCAAAATCCGGGAACATAACACCGATATGACAGAAACTAAGGCGGCAAAAGTGGAACAAAACACTAGGCGAGAGGCCGAGCCTTCCACCCTTTACCAAGTATATAGATGTATTAAGATAACAAGATAATATAATGATATCCCAACAAGCAAATAAATGTTCCAACAAGGAACGGCCTTCAATCTTCACCTGCAACTAGCAACACTATAAGAGGGGCTGAGCAAAGCGGTAGCATAGCCAATCAACGGTTTGCTAGGACATGGTGGGTTAGAGGTTGACATGGAAATTTGGGAGGCTTGAAAGCAAGTTGTAGGCATTGTAGCATTGGCATAGCAAAAGAGCGAGCAAACTAGCATAGCAAAGATAGTAGTGATTTCGAGGGTATGATCATCTTGCCTGCACAGTTGTCAGAGTTGACTGGATCCTCGAAAACAAACTCAACGGGCTCCTCGTTAGAGAACTCGTCTCTCGGCTCTACCCAAACAACACAAACAAGCAACAAGGATACAATCAACCACGGGCAAGGATCAAACAAGATGATGCAATGATGATATGCTATGCGGGATGCGATGCGGGATGCAAAATGCAAGATATGACAGGAAATGCATGAACCTGGCCTCAACTTGGAAATCCAAGTGTGCCACTGGAAATATGAGATGAAATCGCTTGAAAACGATATAAAGAACACCGGAATCAGAGTTACGGTTTGGAAATGGCAAGCGATTCAAATATGACACCGGTCTGCGATTTACAGCAAGTAGCCATCTAAATGCAACGAGATGAACATGCTACAGCACCCAAACATGACAAAAAAAATACATGGATGGGATGCATACAAGATGCTTAACAAAAGTCTAGCACTGAGCTACGGCCAATTCATCCATTAACAGGTTCAAACAAGCATGGCAAAAATGCATATGGCAAACGGATCTCAGACTTGGTGAAATTAACACTTGTCTGGAATTTCAGATCAGGTAGCTCTCTTCGGAGCCACAAAACTACATGCTACAGGACCTGAACATGGCAAACTAAAGCATGGCATGGAGCTACTCAAAGCGCTTAACAAAAGTCCCTTAGTGACCTTGAGCCAAAAAGGACCAGAAAATACAATTGCAAGCATGTGAACATAGCAAAAACATAATCAATTTTCAGACTTAGTGAAAACTGACACATGCTGAAACATGACTCAAGTAGGCATGTTTACGAGCTCGATGCACTCACTACATTGCAAGTCATGGCCAACTAAGCATACACCCATCAAGAAGGCACAAAATTCAAGCTAGACATGGCAAGAACAATGGCATAGCATGCACGGATCAACTACAACATCATCGGCAAAATTGCAAACAAGTTGACAATCTGCCCAGATTGACAAAGTAGCAAAAGTAGAGCTCGATTGATTCAATCTAGAGTGATCCATAATTGCAAACAAAGACATGGATGGATAGAGCACTACAATATTAACAAAACATCCTTACTGATCATCCTCAAAAGAGGCACGGATCACTAGGAAACAACATGAACATATGACATCATGAGGTAAACAGCTCAAGGACTTAGTGGAATTGCTAAGTCCCGGAAAACAGAATTAGCAAGTGCACCACTTTGCAAGCTTGCACTAGTCACCACACACATCACAAAAATACATGGGTTACACCTCTGGAAAGATGACAAAACCCTTAACAGAACATATGCAGAGCATCAGGGCATATCATGCACACATTAATCATGGCAAAAATGACAAAAACCTAAATGGAATAGCAGATCTGACAATTATCTCAAGTAGCCCTCTTCTAACAGTATTTCGGGCATCAAGATGAGCTCAAATGAAAATGATGCAATGGAATGAAATG
Organism: Triticum urartu; assembly: GCF_056163025.1. Classification (NCBI taxonomy): domain Eukaryota; kingdom Viridiplantae; phylum Streptophyta; class Magnoliopsida; order Poales; family Poaceae; genus Triticum; species Triticum urartu. The sequence goes on along the minus strand of NC_141878.1, from coordinate 357,111,828 downwards.
ATGTACTCTCTGAGATGAACATTTTGATATGCTATATGCATGAATCGGAGCTACGGATGCAAAGTTACGGGGCTATGAACAGGGCAACATGGATCTGAAAATCCGAGGACTTAGTAGAAAAATCAACCTCCCAGATCTAGGGTTTTGACCCGAGGCACGTAGATCGAGGCGGGGCTGGCGAGGCACTATTCACCGGCGGGGAGGAGCTCTCGGAGGTCGATGTGGAGGCGGGGACGGCGAGGGGGAGCGGACGCGGCGGCCGGGCGGCGGCTCGGCGGCGCGGGACCGGGCCGGCGTCGACGAGGATGGCAGCGGCGGGGTGCGGCTCCGGCCGAAGGAGTTCGGCGGCGCGCGCCGGCCGGGCGGGCCGGGCAGCTGGAGACGGGCGGCCCAACGAGGGCGGCGCCCCTCGGGCGGTGGGCGGCGGCGACCGGGCCTCGGGGGCCCGCCCTGGGCTCGGCGGGCCGGCGAGGAGAGAGGCGGCCGGGTGATGTGGGCGCGGTGCGAGGGCGAATGGCATGGCGACACGTGGCGGTGGCGGCTGGGTCGGACGCGTCCGGTCCGTCCGGACGTGTCCGGCGGCGGAGGAGGAGAGATTTAGGGTTAGGGACGAGGGAGAGATCCGGATTTTCGGGAGGGGATGTATTTATAGCCATAGAGGGAGCTAGGAGAGTCCAAATGAGGTGCGGTTTTCGGCCACGCGATCGTGATCGAACGCTCTATATGATGGAGAAGGTTTAGGTGGGTTTTGGGCCAAATTGGAGGGGTGTTGGGCTACAACACACGCGAGGCCTTTTCGGTCCCTCGGTTAACCGTTGGAGTATCAAACGAAGTCCAAAGTATACGAAACTTGACAGGCGGTCTACCGGTAGTAAACCAAGGCCGCTTGGCAAGTCTCGGTCCAATCCGGAAATGTTTAATCCCCACACACGAAAGAAAGCTAGAAATGACCACCGGAGGAGAACGAAGCGCCGGAATGCAAAATGGACAACGGGGAAAATGCTCGAATGCATGAGATGAACACGTATGCAAATGCAATGCACATGATGACATGATATGAGATGCATGACAACGACAACAACACACGGAGACAAAAGCCCGAACCCGAGAAAATAAATTAACTTAACGCCGGAAACGGCAAGAGTTGGAGTACAAATTGGGAAAGTTACATCCGGGGTGTTACAGTGTGATAGATACCGTGAGGGCATTGAGCTCAACCAAAGACGAAGCACCACCGAGCACATCCGAGACGGAGGACGGGCTGCTATGAGTAGGTGCAGGAGCTGGTGCAGGAGTAGGAGCAGGTGCTGGTGCTGGTGCAACGCTAGTCGAGCTACTCCCGAAGAAGTCGGCAAGGGGAAAGTCCGCTGCATTTTTTCTGTATTTTGCCTGCTCTAATTGAAAAGGGCCGGAACCAAGGCACTAGACATATTTGCAATCACCTGTTTTGCGGCAGTTACCGCTCTTGCGACTGTCTCAACTGATTTCTTCTCAACGGCAATCTCAACCTTCTTGTCGATGTTTTCTTCAGTTGACCTTCGTCTTTCCTTTCTCTCCTTGGTGGTCTCATGGTAGTACTTCTTCCACGTGGCGCCGTCTCCGACACCGTGCACGCGTCCATACGACGGTCGAGTGTCCATCGGGAGTCATTTCAATATTTTCAACATCCGGTTGAATGGGGTGCCCCACTGGGGCCTCGCCAATGCCTCAGACGGCGAGTCACTTTCGGCCGCAATCCTGTGCTGCTCTCTCTACAAAAGGAACAAGGATCGTTACCAAATATGACTAAACGTGCAGTCGAATTGATCAGAAACTAAAATTACCAGCAGTCTCTTGAACTCCTCGTGATCGGGTCCATCTTGAAAACCTTCTTGACTGAGTCCCAATGGTGTCGTGCCCTGAGGACGTCACGCTCCTATGAGACGGTGAAGTCCGCCAAGGGGTTTGGGATGCCTAGACTTTCGCGTTCTGCGTCCTCCTTGGCCCATATGGACCGCTTCCCACCATAACCATGGCTTCCGGGGTGGCGGCGCCCCATGTTCCTCTGTTGAAGCCCCTTCATGTACTTTGACTTTTTTGGTAGCTTCAGCCTCGCAAGCCGCCTTGAATATTTCAAACTGCTCTTCTGTGATTGTCGTATTATCCTTTAAAATCTTGGAATAGGGTTCCTTTTTGTTGATGATCCGATGTTTCACCCATGCTTTCCAGGCGCCCAAAGCATCGCTAAACTTGGTCATGGTGTGTTTGTTTATCTTCTTCATTGTCGGGTCCTTATCTGGATTTTTATATTCCTTTTCATCCCGGCTTGGGAACAAGAATATCTCGTGCAACTTATTTCGGAGGGAGGGCCTTATATTATCTATCTTCTTTAGTTTCTCATCGTTGACGGTGGTGGTTGTCCGTACGATGCAGCCTATTTGATTGTCGTAGCACGATCGTGCTTCCTCGGGCGCTGTTGGCTCAAAAATGTCGTCGTCCGTCTCTATGACCACCAGTCTAATAGTCATGAGCACGTTTAGGCACCGTGGTCTCTTTGCTTTCGGTTCTATACCGGCTCCTCTAGTCTCCGCGCCGGTCTTGGCGCCAGTCTCAGTCTCGGCGCCGGTCTCAGTCTCAACGCCGGTCTGCATGTCAGTCTCAGTTCCAAATGCGACAGGTGGGCCCAGCAACAACATCTGTTGATTGTCAGCAAGGCTCGAAAATTCGTCTGCCGCCAGGTAGACGTTGTCACAATCAACAGAACCCTGCCCTTCATCATTGCTAGCCATGTTTCCTACGATTAAATCTAGTCAATTAATCTAGCATTAATAAAATGAATAATAACATAAGAAAAGGCCTATGTTTTGCAGGAACGTTGACTCCTTCCCGGTGCGGCAAATCCCGGGCACTCGATATGTCCTAGTTTGTAGCACAAGTCATGCCGGAATTCATGGAAAATTTTGGCATGACCTTAGCTAAAAAGTGGACAAATCGAGCCCCTAAAATTTGCTGGAACGGAAATGAATCAACATTCCGGCAAAACATAGGACACTCGGCTTCATTCCCTGGAAACAACAAAAGGCCACTTGGGCACAATCGAACCACTTGTATGTTGCATATAACAAGACCACTTAAGAATATGTACATGATAAACTACAACAGTAGATAAACATGAGATAACACAATTGAGGAATTTGCATATATCATAACCACTTCAAATTTGCATCTCCTAGTGTTTGACACTTCAAGAAAATCTACACAAATCTCATGCTCTCTCAAACTCAATTCAAAAACCAAATATAGATTATATTTAGTTAACTACTGAACTAAATTTTACTCCAAACTAAACCCTACTACCCTAATTGACATCTAGTTAAACAAACTCAATTCAAAAACTAAACCCTACTGAACTAATTAACATCTACATTATCTACCACTTAACATCTATTATTACCCTAACTAAAAAACATCTACTATTAACCCTACTGCCTTAGTTAATTAATACCACCACTACTACTAATTAACATCTAGTACTACTACTAAAAAACATTATCTATGAACCCTACTACTAATTAACATCTTCTACTATTGCTAATTAACATGGTAGGAAGAAAATGCAGAGAGAGAGGAGGGGTGGGGGCTTACAGAGAGGGGAGAGACGGTGGCGAGGAGGTGCTCGGCGATGGAGGCAGGGGCGGGGAGGGAGGGCTTGGGCTCAGCCAATATATGTACCTATGAATCAAATAATGCATTGGTTGTTTGAACCTGCTGGATATGAATAAAGCTATAGCCTACTTTCAAGTTTAAATTAGGTACAATTTTAAATAGCATCAATTAAATTAGGGAGAAATTATGGTGTGCACGTTAGTACGACGCATACGGTTAATAAAGCACAGCGTGTGCAATATACATCATAATCTGACATGGTTCATGGAGAGGAAACGTATGTAACAATGCACGCAGTTGTGGTTTGCAAAGCGTGTGCGATGTCAGACATTATCACATACGGTGCAGGAAAACTAAATGTGTGTGATTGTCTACCTACCGTACACGGTTTATAATCATTAACTGTTTGTGATATGCCAGGCATCGTAAACGTAGAGCCAGCTAGGTACATGCCTGGAAAACTCCCATTCCTGTAATCTGCCTGGTTTTAGGCAAAACCACAAAACTCTGACTGCGATGGCAATGCGAGCAGAAACGAGTAGCAAGGATGAAGCGTTTGGGATATTCGAGATAGAGGAAATGGTTATATAGGGACAACGGTATGCATCAAGGCTCCCTATCCCCGACGGTTTTTGGGTCATGTGGGAAGGACCCCGCTATCGCCCACACTCACTTGGCGACGGTTACAAATGCCATCGCGGAAAGGGGTTAATAACTATTTGTATAGCACCGACATGTACCAGTGATATGTGTTGAGAAGGAGATACCTATAGCTATGACTTGAGGGAGATGGGTCGACATCCATACATAAGTGAAGGAAGGGAAATAGGTTGGGACACACACACACACAGATATATATATATATATATATATATAGAGAGAGAGAGAGAGAGAGAGAGAGATGAAGGGGTGGTGGAGTTGCTTCTCGGAGATGGTGGGAGAGGCCTACTAGACAAAGTGAGGGTACAACTGCAATATCAATAAGAGAGGGCGATGTATTTCTCTCTCTCTCTTTGTGTGTGTGTGTGTGTGTGTGATAGATGTGTCATGAGGCATGCATGGATTATGAAGGGGACCATATGTATTTGGTAAGTGCTACTTCTTGAGCTTGCATTGGTTTTCCCTTGAAGAGGAAAGGGTGATGCAGCAAAGTAGAGATAATTATTTCCTTCAGTTAGAGAACCAAGGTATTAATACAGTAGGAGACAACGCACAAATCACCAATACCTTCACAAGCAATAAAACATTTGCACCCAACGTGATAAAGGGGTTGTCAATCTCTTCATGGTCACTTGCAAAAGTGAGATATGATAGAGATAGATAAAACTAAACAAAAGATAAAGTAAATATTTTTGGAGTTTTTTGGTTTATAGAACGGAAAGTAAAAGATTGCAAAAGAGTAGATCGGAAACTTATATGATGGAAAATAGACCCAGGGGCCATAGGTTCCACTAGAGGCTTCTCTCAAGATAGCAAATAATACGGTGGGTGAACAAATTACTGTCGAGCAATTGATAGAAAAGCGCAAAGTTATGACGATATCCAAGGCAATGATTATGAAATATAGGCATCATGTCCATGTCAAGTAGACCTACTCCTGCCTGCATATACTACTATTACTTCACACATCGACCGACTCCTTCCTGCATCTAGAGTATTAAGTTCATGAAGAACATAGTAACGCTTCAAGTAGATGACATGATGTACAGGAGTAAACTCAAGCTATATGATGTAAACCCAATCTTTTTATCCTTGATGGCAACAATACAATACATGCCTCGCTGGCCCTACTGTCACTGGGAGAGGATACCACAAGATTGAACCCAAAGCCAACCACTTCTCCCGTTGCAAGAAAAACCTATCTAGTTGGCCAAACTGAACTGATAATTCAAAGAGAATTACAAAGATACCAAATCATGCATAAAATAATTCATAGAAGATTCAACTAATATTCATAGATAAGCTGATCATAAATCCACAATTCATCGAATCTTGACAAACACACCGCAAAACAAGATTACATCGGATAGATCTCCAAGAACATCGAGGAGAACATGGTATTGAGAATCAAAGTGAGAGAAGAGGCCATCTAGCTACTAGCTATGGACACGTAGGTTTGTGGTAAACTACTCACGCTTCATTGGAAGGGCAATAGAGTTGATGTAGAAGCCCTCCGTAATCGAATCCCCCTACAGCAGGATGCCGGAAAAGGCCCCAAGATGGGATCTCACGAGAACAGAAGGTTGCGGCGGTGGAAAAGTGTTTTCGTGGATGCTTCTGGTGGTTTGGGAATATATGTGAATATATAGGAGGAAGATCTAGGTCAGGGGTCAACGAGGGGCCCACAGGGTAGGGGTGCACCTACCCCCTGGGCACGCCCTCCACCCTTTTGGCCGCCTCATGGCTCATCTGACTTGCACTCCAAGTCTCTTGGGTGTCTTCTGGTCCTAGAAAATCATCGCGAATGTTTTATTCCATTTGGACTCCGTTTTCTATTCCGTTTCTAAGAAGCTCAATAACAAGGAAAAACATAAACTAGCATTGGCTCTAGGTTAATAAATTAGTATGCAAAATAATATAAAATAACATATTAATGCATATAAAACATCCAAAACATATAATATTATAGCATGGAACAATAAAAAATATAGATATGTTGGAGATGTATCAAGCATCCCCAAGCTTAATTCCTGCTCGTCCTCGAGTAGGTAAATGATAAAAATGGAAATTTGGATGTGGAATGCTACCTAACATATTTATCCATGTAATTTTTCTTTATTGTGGCATGAATGTTTAGATCCATAAGATTCAAAACAAAATTTTAATGTTGACATAAAAACAATAATACATCAGGCATACTAACAAGGCAATTATATCTTATCATAATAACATGGCCAAAGAAATATTATCCCTACAAAATCATATAGTCTGGCTATGCTCCATCTTCATCACACAAAATATTCAAAACATGCACAACCCCGATGGCAAGCCAAGCAATTGTTTCATACCATTGATGTTCTCAAACCTTTTCAAATTTCACGAAATACATGAGCGTGAGCCATGAACATAGCACTATAGGTGGAATAGAATATGGTGGTTGTGGAGAAGACAAAAAGAGGGAGATAGTCTCACATCAACTAGGCGTATCAACTGGCTATGGAGATGCCCATCAATAGATATCAATGTGAGTGAGTAGGGATTGCCATGCAATGGATGCACTAGAGCTATAAGTTTATGAAAGCTCAAAAGAAAACTAAGTGGTTGTGCATCCAACTTGCTTGATCATGAAGACCTAGGGAAATTTGAGGAAGCCCATCGTTGGAATATACAAGCCAAGTTCTATAATGTAAAATTCCCACTAGAATATGAAAGTGACAACAAAGGAGACTCACTATCATGAAGATCATGGTGCTACTTTCAAGCACAAGTGTGGAAAAAGGATAGTAACACTGCCCTTCTCTCTTTTTCTTTCATTTTTTGTTTGGCTTCTTTAGACTACCTTTTATTTATTTTTCCTCACATGGGACAATGCTCTAATAATAACGATCATCACACTTTTATTTACTTACAACTCAAAAATTATAACTCGATACTTAGAACAAAATATGACTCTATATGAATGCCTTCGGCTGTGTACCGGGATGTGCAATGACTCAAGAGTGACATCTATATAAGAATTATGAAAGGTGGCTTTGCCACAAATACAATGTCAACTACATGATCATGCAAAGCAATATAACAATTATGGAACGTGTCATAATAAAATGGAACGGAGGAAAGTTGCATGGCAATATATCTCAGAATGGCTATGGAAATGCCATAATAGGTAGGTATGGTGGCTGTTTTGAGGAAGGTATATGGTGGGTGTATGGTAACGGCGAAAGTTGCATGGCACTAGAGAGGCTAGCAATGGTGGAAGGGTGAGAGTGCGTATAATCCCTGGACTCAACATTAGTCATAAAGAACTTACATACTTATTGCAAAAATCTATTAGTCATCGAAACAAAGTACTACGCGCATGCTCCTAGGGGGATAGATTGGTAGGAAAAGACCATCGCTTGTCCCCGACCGCCACTCATAAGGAAGACAATCAAAAAATACATCATGCTCCAACTTCGTTACATAACGGTTCACCATACGTGCATGCTACGGGAATCACAAAACTTAACGCAAGTATTTATCCAATTCACAATTACTCACTAACATGACTCTAGTATCACCATCTTTACATCTCAAAACAATCATAAGGAATCAAACTTCTCATAGTATTCAATGCACTTTATATGATAGTTTTTATTATATCCCTCTTGGATGCCTATCATATTAGGACTAAATTCATAACTAAAGCAAATTACCATGCTGTTTAAAGAGACTCTCAAAATAATATAAGTGAAGCATGAGAGTTCAATAATTTATACAAAATAAAGCCACTTCCATGCTCTAAAAAGATATAAGTGAAGCACTAGAGCAAAATTGCCTAGCTCAAAAGATATAAGTGAAGCACATAGAGTATTCTAATAAATCATGATTCAGGCGTGTCTCTCTCAAAAGGTGTGTACAACAAGGATGATTTTGGCAAACTAATAAGTAAAGACTCATATCATACAAGACGCTCCAAGCAAAACACATACCATGTGGTGAATACAAATATAGCCTCAAGTAAAGTTATTGATAGATGAAGACGAAAGAGGGGATGCCTTCCGAGGCATCCCCAAGCTTAGGCTCTTGGTTGTACTCGAATATTAACTTGGGGTGCCTTGAGCATTCCCAAGCTTAGGCTCTTGCCACTCCTTTTTCCATAGTTCATCAAATCCTTACCCAAAACTGTAGCGATCCGACCTCAAACGGTCAAATCTCTATGCTTAAGTGTCATCCCTGGATAGGTAATGCTGACACACACAGTACTTGAAGGATTTATAATAGAGTAGCAATGACACACTTATTATATCGAATGTATCCAAAGAGAACTTATTACAATAAGTATGGCTTAAGGCCATCTAAGTAAGATAACAGCGGAAGTCTTGGAAGATAAAGTGAGTCCATCAACTCCAACGGCATAGCTGAGTGCACGACAAATGACCTAGCACACCTTACTCTTCGTCTGAAAAGTCTGCAACATGATACGTTGCAGCCCGAAACGGGTCAGCACATGGAATATGCTGGCAAGATAATAAAGTAGAGCAATGAAAAAGTAAATGCTATCACTACATGCATATATGGCTGGTGGAGGCTCTATGGTTATAATGTTTTTGCGAAAAGCCAAGTTTTTCCTACAACAAGGGAATATATTTTATTTAACTATCATGGTAGTTGAGAAAACATTGAGAATGGTAAATCCCCATCTCATTCCCAATTAAAAGTAATTAACATCCCAACAAATTAATTTAGAGTGATGAGATCCACATGATAATCCAAGAACCAGATACTCAAGATGTCCATAACCGGGGACACGGGTAATCATGATTAGTTTGTACACTCTGCAGAGGTTTGCGCACTTTTCCCCACAAGACTCGATCCCCTCCGCTGTATTTATCGCACTGCATGGTGTTTGAGAAACGTATGACCGAGACACAGTCTTTCCGAAGAGGTCCCCTTAACCGATATATAGGCCGGTACACCTACAATCTCCTACATCTGCTAGCCCATCATGGAAAGGTTTCCCACAACTTACTCAACTATGTCAGAGCCCATAATGGCATGTGGCTGCACACGGAAGTTTCCCGCATAAATACTCTTATGATCCCTTTGAGCCTGGGTGGGGAACCAAAAAGGACAGCACTGGTATATCCCCAGGTGCCCACAACCAATCCACCGAGATGTGTGTTTAAGTAGCCACCTTAAGTAAACCATTAATTAAAAATCTCACATCTGTCATGGATAGACTCAAACCCAATCCACGTCTACGATCATAGCATGGCAATAAGTAGCATAACGTAGAAGTAACTCCCGGGTTTGATAATAAAAAGGGTAATAGGTTCTACCTCATCATCTACATCCCAAACCCACAAGTTAAGACATCCTACTCATGCAATGTTTGAGGGTTGTAACTAATGCATAAAACTGGGTAAAGGAATATGATCAAAGTGTTACTTGCCTTGCTGATGATCCACAAAACCTAGTGACTCATAGTAGAACGCTGCGCACTCCGGGAATTCTAGCACAAACAAACAATAGCATACATAAGCACTCAAGCAAAGATCCAAGTGAAAAACTTCAAATAAGAAGATCGAAACAGAAAGTTCAATGGAAGAGGTTCGATTTGCAAAAAGAATCAATCGAATCAGAGATACGGAACTGAAACTACGGTCAAAAGAAATTTGAAAACAAATATTCTTGCAACCAAATTTTAATTTGTCAAAACCTTGTTCAAGTTGATTAAACAGAAAGTGGGTTTCGAGATGAAGATTTTGGCATTGGTCTCACTGGATTTGGACAAACGGTTAAGAAACGGCGAGGGTTTGAAGATCAGGGGCTAATATGCGATTAAAATAATTGCGGATAGGTCCCTCACCGAAAATATAATAAAAAGAAATGACTAACGAATGAACGTTCGCTGTGTGTACCTAACCGGCGAATAGCGTTCGTTGGAACGAACGAACGAACGTCCGCTAAATAAATAAACCATTGAAAACCGAACCGATAAAAATAAAAAAACACATCTAGGGTTTTTTTAAAACGAACGGTTTTTACCTAAACTGAAAAAACGACGGCGGGTCCGGCGAATGGCGGCGGCGGCGAGCGGCGTGGGCAGCGCACGCCGCGGCGGCGCGCTAGGGTTAGGGTTTCGGGGCGGGGCGGCTTGGTGGGCTGGCGGGCCTCGGGCGGCAGCTTATAAAGCCACACCCGGCAGGAGTCCGGGTCGGTCACGGCCCATTTAGGTCGGTTGACTTTTTTTAAAACAGGTTCCACCGAAAAAATCCGAAAAAATAAAATAAAAATCTAAAAATGCCAAAACAAATTTTCGCCGTCTAAATAGAATATTTAGAACAAAGTGAAAAATTTCTCGGCCTCAAAATGCTATTTTGAAAAATGCATATTTTCTAATTCGAATAAAATAGCAATAAAATCTGGAAAAAGAATATTTATTTGATTGTAATATTTTTCCTCCAATATCTCATTTATTTTGGAGAAGTCATATTATCTCCTCTCATATATTTTAATTTGAAATATTTTTGGAGAAAAAAAATAAAATCAAAATGATCCTTGTTTTTGATATTTGAGAAAATTCAAATATGAAAACAGTGAAATCCCCAAATCTCTTCGTGGGTCCTTGAGTTGCTTAGAATTTCAAGGATCGCAAAACGAAATGTGATAAAATATGATATGCAATATGATGTCCTATGTATACCATTCCAAATAGAAAATTTGGGATGTTACAAACCTACCCCCTTAAGATCAATCTCGCCCTCGAGATCCGGGTTGGCTAGAAAATAGGTGTGGGTGGTCTTTCCGTAGCTCTTCCTCTCGTTCCCAGGTGGCTTCATCCTCGGTATGGTGGATCCACTAAACTTTGCAAAATTTGATAACCTTACTGCGTGTAACTCGGCTGGCAAACTCGAGAATCTTGACAGGTTTATCCTCATAGGTCAGATCACTATCCAACTGAATTTCTTCCACGGCACTGTATCTCTCAGAGGATTATCGGCCATCTCAGCATGACAACTGGGAAACGTGAAACACATCATGAACTCCTGACAGTGCTTCGGGTAACTAGAACTTGTAGGCAACTTCTCCCATACGTTCCAAAACTCAGTATGGTCCTATGAATCTTGGGGCTAGCTTTCCCTTAACTCCAAAACGTTTAACTCCTCGCAGGGGTGACACACGAAGATATGCTCTGTCTCCGATTTCATATACTACCTCCTTGCGTTTCGAGTCTGCATAACTCTTCTGTCTGGACTGAGCTACATTCAGTCTATCTTGAATCAACTTAACTTTCTCTTCTGACTCTTTGATCAAATCCGGTCCAAACAACTGGCAGTCTCCAACTTCATCTCACATCAACGGCGTTCTGCACCTCCTTCCATACAACGCTTCGAAGGGTGCCATCTTCAAAATGGCTTGGTAACTATTGTTGTATGAAATCTCTGCTTAGGGTAACTTATCATCCCAACTAGATCCATAATCGAGCGCACAAGCTCTTAACATGTCATCCAGAATCTGATTGACTCTCTCGGTCTGTCCATCTTCCTGCAGATGAAAAGCTGTATTGAACTCTAGCCTAGTGCCCAAAGTCTGGTGCAGCTGGTGCCAAAACTTTGAAGTAAATTGTGTTCCTCTATCTGATACAATAGTCCTTGGAACTCCGTGCATACATACGATCTTGGTCATGTATATCTTGGCCAACTTCGCAGTGGTATAGGTGGTTTTCACTACGATAAAGTGAGCCACTTTGGTCAAGCGATCAACTACTACACAGATAGAGTCATATCCCGATCGGGTCCTGGGTAATCCGGTGATAAAATCCATGCCAAGCTTATCCCACTTCCATTCGGGTATCGGCAAAGGCTGCAGTAATCCTGCTGGCTTCTGATGTTCTGCTTTCACTCTTTGACATACATCACATATGTCTCTATACTCGGCATATCCTTCTTCATACCTGTCCACCAGAAACGCTCCTTCAAATCCAAATACATCTTGGTGTTTTCAAGGTGTATCGAGTATGGCGAGTCGTGAGCTTCCTGGAGTATTAACTTCCTAATCTCTCCATTATTGGGCACATATATACGGTCCTCAAACCACAAGGTGTCGTACTCATCCTGACGAAAACCTTCGGCCTTTCCTTTGCTCATCTTCTCCTTTATCTCAGCAATTTCCTTATCATCCTTCTGATCTTCTCGAATTTTTCCCAATAATGTCGACTAAACTTCCAATGCTGCAACAAAACCTCTAGGGACTATCTCCAAACGTAGCTCCCTGAGATCTTCAGCTAACTCCGCTTATGAGGGTATTGGCGTAACTCTTCCGGCTCAAAGCGTCTGCTACGACATTGGCCTTGCCTCGATGATAGTGCAACTTCATATCGTAATCCTTTATGAGCTCCAACCATCTCCTTTGCCTAAGATTGAGCTCCTTCTGTGTGAAAATATACTTCAAACTCTTATGGTCGGTGTACACATCACAATGGTTTCCAATAAGAAAATGTCTCCAGGTTTTGAGTGCATGCACTACGGCTCCTAATTCCAAATCATGCATGGCATAATTCAATTCATGTGGTCGAATCTGTCGTGAGGCATATGAAACAACTCTTTCGTCTTGCATAAGCACGCCTCCAAGTCCTAAACGAGACGCGTCACAATACACATGGAAATCCTTACGTATATCTGGTAGAATTAGCACTGGGGCTGTAGTCAATCGTTTCTTCAACTCCTGAAAACTTGCCTCACATTCATCTGTCCATTTGAACTTGGTGTCCTTCTTCAACAACTTTGTCATGGGCTTTGTAATCTTAGAGAAATTCTTAATGAATCTCCGATAATATCCCGTGAGTCCTAGAAAACTGTAGATCTCTCCAACTGAGGTGGGTGCCAACCACTCAGTGACTGACTGAACCTTAATAGGGACTACTTCTATACCTTCTCCTGATATAACATGTCCAAGGAATCCAACTTCCTTCAACCAAAACTCACATTCGCTGAACTTGGCGTATAACTGATGTTCCCTGAGCTTCTCGAGAACTAAACGCAAATGCTCCTTATGCTCTTCTTCATTCTTCGAGTATACCAAAATGTCATCAATGAACACGAAAACAAACTTATCCAAGAACTCCATAAAGACCTCGTTCATCATACTCATGAAATAGGCAGGGGCGTTAGTCAATCCGAATGACATAACTGTATACTCATACAGCCCGGACCTTGTGGTGAAAGCTGTCTTAGGTATATCATGTTCTCGAATCTTCAGCTGGTGGTACCCTGATCGTAGATCGATCTTGGAAAATACTTTAGCTCCTTGCAGCTGGTCAAACAAATCATTGATCATCGGCAGTGGGTACTTGTTCTTGATCGTCACTTCATTCAATGCGCGATAATCAACAACAATTCTTAGAGATTTATCCTTCTTCTCAACCAAGAGCACCGGGGCTCCCCATGGTGACGAACTTCGGCGGATGTATCCTTTCTCCAATAACTCCATAATATGTTTTCTTAATCTCCTCCAGATCATTTGCGGGCATCCGGTATGGTCTCTTTGATATTGGTCCGGTGCCTGGCAATAACTCTATGAAAAACTCAATGTCTCGATCCGGGGGCATGCCTGGTAGTTCCTCTGGAAATACATCTGGGTAATCCTTTACTACAGGCACTTATTCCTGAACAACTCCCATGAGGGAATTTACGTGAGTACTCTTAGGAGTATGCCTGGATACATACTTAATCCTTTTTCCCTCTGGTGTGGTGAGTAGAATTGACCTACTGGCGCAATCAATGTTTCCTCCATACTTTGATAGCCAATCCGTACCGAGTATCACATCCAATCCTTGTGATTCCAAAATTATTAAGTCTGAGGGGAAAACATGCCTACCTATGGTCAATGGCATCTGAAAACATCCACTGCTTGCCATATACTCCGCTCCGGGTGAGCTTACTAACATAGGTTTCTTAAGGACTTTGGTGGGCAACTTATACTTATCCACGAATCCCCTTGATATGTATGAATGTGATGCGCCAGTATCAAAAAGAACTATTGTAGTAAATGACTTAACCAAAAACTTACCGATAACTGCATCTGGCTGCTCCTCAACCTCCTCCACGTTCATGTGGTTCACTTGTCCCTTGTTGAAAGGGTTGGGATTCTTTCCAGAGCTTCCATTGCCATTTCCATTCTTGAGTTCAGGGCACTCATTGGCATAGTGTCTAGTCTTCCCCCACTTGAAACAAGTAACATGGCTTTGATCCTTCTTGGCAGGTGTGCTTGGGTTAGAGCGGTTCTGACTGCTTGCTCCACTCCCATTTCCGTTCCTAGGGCCATTGTGGTTATTCGAACTTCCTCCATTGTGAGTGTGGCCTCCATGGTTATGGGTAAATCCTCCCAAGTACGGGGTGAAATGGGGTTTCTACTGAGCTCCTGAATGTATTTCCCTTTTCCATACATCCTTTTGCGGCTCTCCATCTGCTGCTGCTTCCCTTCAATCATAAGAGCCTTATCTACCAACTCCTGGTAGTTGTTGAATGTTGCCACCATCAACTGCATACTCATCTCATCATTCAGCCCTTCCATAAACTTCTCCTATTTCACGGCATCGGTGGCCACGTCATCTGGGGCATAACGAGCTAGTTTGCTAAACTCCTCCACGTACTGCCCTACAGTACGGTTTCCCTAGCGTAAGTCGTGAAACTCACGCTTCTTCATGCTCATAGCTCTAGTTGAGACATGAGCTATGTGGAATGCTTGCTGAAACTGCTCCCAAGTGACATTGGCTATAGCAAAAGTGGCTATGTAATTCTACCACCATGAGGCTGCAGGTCCATCCAATTGGTGTGCGGCAAAACGCACCTTCTCAGCATCTGTGCAACTTGAAGTGGTTAACTCCCTTCCAATCTTGTGTAGCCAGTCATCCGCAAGTATGGGCTCGGTGCTACTGGAAAACACTGGTGGTTGTAACCTCAGAAAATGGGCTAAGTTGTCAACTGGAGGTGGTGGAGGTAGGTTGTTGTTATTGTTGTTGTTGTTGTTGCCTTGATTCTGAACTAGCAACTACGTAAGTGTATTCTGCTGTTGAATCAACTGAGTGAGCTCTGGCGGGAAGGCAAATCCGGGGTCACGTCTTGGAGGCATCAGGTGGGTTTTAGAGGGGAGAGATTTAGAATAGAATGAGGTCTAATGAGAAAGCACCACCCATATGCACATCAGACAAACACAATCAATATCACTCCAAAACAATATCAAGCAAGGGCATACAATCGATCTAACTATCGTTACAGTGCTCGGACTACTACTATATACATGGGGGAATACTACTAATAATATGGTGGTCTACTAGAAATTTTTATCGGTAGAAGATTCCATGATATCTGCTCCAGCTTCGTCTTCATAATCATCATCACTGGGATCGGAGTCGGTGTCGTCGATGATGATGTAGTCCTTGGGGTGGTCATCATCTCCTCCTGGCGCAGGGTCTCCCATGAATACTCCTAGCTTCCTTCTCAGGTCGTCATTCTTCTCCACTAGTATGATGATTTCCTCCTCATATCCGTCACATGTAGACTTGAGTTCCTCTTCCAGCTCCATGTTCCTAGTCATCAACTTCTTTAGATCTATCATGCTTGCGCACATCTGGTTCTCCTGGTGACGAATGTGATGATTTAACTCCTGGATGAAGGTTGCAATGGACCTGTCCTTCCTGGTGCTGATCATCTCTCATTGCTCATCTCGGCGCCCAAATATCTGGTAGATAGTGTCCTTAAGATCCTTGAGATAAACTTCACCGATGCGTCCCATGGCGATGTGGGTCACCATGCTCTTGCCTAGACTCCTTCCGAGAACTTGAACTCGAATCATCCAACGCTCCTCTTCTGGTAATGTGGCGGTGTAGGTCCCGGTGAATCTTGGTATTCCAATGCTAAGGTACCTAGTGACTTCCTTCAAATGTCGTCCAAAGGGTGTGTCTTCATCCGGCTGTGTAAACTTATTCCTTGTGTCCGCCATCCTATAGAGTAGAAAATGGAGAGGAGTCCGAAATGAGTAGAGAAGAGTGACCTATGGCTCAACTTAGTGCTTGTGTCCTACATTCAGCGTGGGCTCTGGTACCATCTTGTAGCGATCCGACCTCAAACGGTCAAATCTCTATGCATAACTGTCATCCCTGGATCGGTAATGCTGACACACACACAGTACTTGAAGGATTTATAATAGAGTAGAAATCACACACTTATTACATCGAATGTCTCCAAAGAGAACTTATTACAAGAAGTATGGCTTAAGGCCATCTAAGTAAGATAACAGCGGAAGCCTTGGAAGATAAAGTGAGTCCATCAACTCCAACGGCATAGCTGAGTGCACGACAAACGACCTAGCGCACCTTACTCTTCATCTGAAAAGTCTGTAACATGATATGTTCCAGCCTGAAACGGGTCAGCACATGGAATATGCTAGCAAGATAACATAGTAGAGCAATGAACAAGTAAATGCTATCACTACATGCATATATGGCTGGTGGAGGCTCTATGGTTATAATGTTTTTGCGAAAAGCCAATTTTCCCCTAAAACAAAGGAATATATTTTATTTAACTATCATGGTAGTTGAAAAAACATTGAGAATGGTAAATCCCCATCTCAATCCCAATTAAAAGTAATTAACATCCCAACAAATTAATTTAGAGTAATGAGATCCACATGATAATCCAAGAACTAGATACTCAAGATGTCCATAACCAGGGACACGGCTAATCATGATTAGTTTGTACACTCTAGATAGGTTTGCGCACTTTTCCCCACAAGACTCGATCTCCTCCGCTGTATTTCTCGCACTGCATGGTGTTTGAGAAACGGATGACCGAGACACAGTCTTTCCGAAGAGGTCCCCTTAACCAATAGATAGGCCGGTACACCTACAATCCCCTACATCTGCTAGCCCATCACCGAAAGGTTTCCCACAACTTACTCAACTATGCCAGAGCCCATAATGGCGTGTGGCTGCACACGGAAGTTTCCAGCATGAATACTCTTATGATCCCTTTGATCCTGGGTGGCGAACCAAAAAGGACAGCACTGGTATATCCCCAGGTGCCCACAACCAATCCACCCAGATGTGTGTTTAAGTAACCACCTTAAGTAAACCATTAATTAATAATCTCACATCTGTGATGGATACACTCAAACCCAATCCACGTCTACGAGCATAGCATGGCAATAAGTAGCATAACTTAGAAGTAACTCCCGGGTTTTGATAATAAAAAGAGTAATAGGTTCTACCTCATCATCTACTTCCCAAACCCACAAGTTAAGAGATCCTACTCATGAAATGTTTGAGGGTTGTAACTAATGCATAAAACTGGGTAAAAGGAATATGATCAAAGTGTTACTTGCCTTGCTGATGATCTGCAAAACCTAGTAACTCGTAGTAGCACGCTGCGCACTCCGGGAATTATAGCGCAAACAAACAATAGCATACGTAAGCACTCAAGCAAATATGCAAGGGAAAAACCTCAAATAAGAAGATCCAAACGGAAAGTTCAACGAAAGAGTTTCAATTTACAAAAAGAATCAACCGAATGGGAGATACAGAACTGAAACTACGGTCAAAAGAACTTCGAAAACAATTCTTCTTGCAACCAAATTTTATTTTGTCAAAACCTTGTTCAAGTTGATTAAACAGAAAGAGGGTTTCGAGACGAAGATTTTAGCGTTGGTTTCACTGGATTTGGACAAACGGTTAAGAAACGACGAGGGTTTGAAGATCAGGGGCTAATCTGCGATAAAAATAATCGCGGATAGGTCCCTGGCCGAAAATAAAATAAAAAGAAAAGACTAACGCACGATCGTTCACTGTCTGAAACTAACCGGCGAATAGCGTTCATTAGAACGAACGAACGGACGAAAGTTCGCTAAATAAATAAACCGTCGAAAACTGAACCGATAAAAATAAAAAAACGCATCTAGGGTTTAAAAACGAACCATTTTTACCGAAACCGAAAAAAATGACGGCGGGTCCGGCGAATGGCGGATCCAGCGGCGGCGACGGCAGCGAGCGGCGCGGCGGCGGCGACGGGCGGCGAGCGGCGCGGGCGACGACGCAGGCGGCGACTAGAGGCGCGGGCAGCGGCGCACGCGGTGGCAGCGCGCTAGGGTTAGGGTTTCGAGGCGGGGCGGCTTGGTGGGCTAGGGGGCCTCGGGCGGCGGCTTATAAAGCCACACCCGGCAGGAGTCCGGATTGGTCACGGCCCTTTTAGGTCGGTTGACTTTTTTTAAACAGATTCCGCTGGAAAAATCCTAAAAAATAAAATAAAAAATATAAAAATTCCAAAGAAAATTTTCACCGTCAAAATAGAATATTTAGAACAAAGTGAACATTTTCTTGGACAAAAAATGCAATTTTGAAAAATGCATATTTCTCTAATTCAAATAAAATAGCATAAAATCTGAAAAAACGATTTTATTTTAACATTTTGCCTCCAATATCTCATTTATTTTGGAGAATTCATATTATCTCCTCTCATATATTTTAAATTTAAATATTTTTGGAGAGAAAAAAATCAAAATGATCCTAGTTTTCGATATTTGAGAAAATTCAAATATGAAAACAATGAAATCCCCAACTCTCTCCGTGGGTCCTTGAGTTGCTTAGAATTTCGAGGATCACAAAAAAAATGTGATAAAGTATGATATGCAATATGATGTCCTGTGTATAGCATTCCAAATTGAAAATTTGGGATGTTACATAAACTAGAAAACGTCAGAACACAAAACTCAACAGAAAATCTCATAAGCTCCGTTAGTATAAGAAAATAAATCACCACTTTTGTACTGCTGTGAACTCATTATTTATTTATATTGGTGTAATATTTACTATATTCAAACTTTTCCATGGTTCATACCCCCCGATACTACCCACATATTCATCAAAATAAGCAAACAACACATAGAAAACAGAATCTGTCAACAACAGAACAGTCAATAGTAATCTGTAAAACTTGAATACTTATGTAACTCCAAAACTTCTGAAAAATAGGACAACCTGGGAAATTGGTGTACCAATCATTAGCAAAAAGAATCATATAAAATCATGCCTCTGTAAAAAATGAAAATTATTTTCCTGGGCACAAAAGTTTCTGTTTTTCAGCAAGATCAAAACAACTATGACCATAAGACATCCCAAAGGTCTTACTTGGCACAAACACTAATGAAAACACCAAAACACAATTACTAAATAGGTAATAATGTGTATTCACGCAAAAAGAGAAAAGAAAAATATTGGGGTTTCTCCCAACAAGCTCTTTCTTTATAGCCATTAAGATAGTCTTGACAATTCAATGATGCTCACATAAAAGATAGAGATTGAACACGAAGAGAGAATCCTAAAACATGTGACAAACATATTTAAGTCTAACATACTTCCAATTCATGGGAATTTTATAAGCAAAAAAATTATCAAGGCAAGCAAAAACTAGCATATGCAAGGAAGAAGAAAGAAACAATAGTAATCTCAACACGACGAGAGGTAATTGAGTAACATGAAAGTTTTTACAACCATATTTTCCTCTCTCATAATAATTACATGTGGGATCATATTCAAATTCAACAATATAGCTATCACATAACATATTCACTAGATGATCCACATGCATGCAAACTTGACACTCTTCCAAAATACTGGGATTAACATTAACTAAAGTCATGACCTCTCCAAACCCACTTTTATCAAAAAATTCATGAGATTGATCATACTACAAAGTAGTGGGATCATTATTACCTTGAGTTGACACTCTTCCAAACCCACTTTCAATGTTATTGCAAACATATTCATCATGAGGCTTAAAAAATTTTCAAGATTATAAGAAAAATCACCCCAATCATGATCATTGCAACAACTAGTGGACATAGCAAAATTAGCATCCCCAAGCTTAGGGTTTTGCATATCATTAGCACAACTAACATTAATAGAATTTATAGTAGAATAATTGCAATCATGCTTTTCATCCAAGGAGCTACCGTGAATCACTTCATAAATTTCTTCTTTTAACACTTCATCGCAATATTCAGATTCACGAATTTCAAGAACAACTTCATAAAGATAATCTGGTGCACTCAACTCACAAGAAATAGGTTCATCATAATTGGATATCTTAAAAAGATTAGCAAATGGATGAGGATACACAAACTCTTTGCTTAAAGTTTTTGAATAAAATACACAATTATGGCAAGAAAACAGGCAAACACACCAAGTAAGACATAAGGGCAAACAAAAAGACGAACGAAAGAAGGGCGAATCAAAAGGCAAATCTTTTAGGAAATCATATTAGAAGTGGGGGAGAGGAAAATGAGAGGCAAATGGCGAATAATGTAATGCAAGAGATGAGAGTTTTATAATCAGTACTTGGTATGTCTTGACTTGCCATAGATCTCCCCGGCAACGGTGCCAGAAATTCTTCATGCTACTTCATGAGCGTGTGTTGGTTTTCCTTTGAAGAGGGAAGAGTGATGCAGCAAAGTAGAGATAAGTATTTCCCTCAGTTAGAGAACCAAGATATTAATCCAGTAGGAGACAACGCACAAATCACCAATACCTGCACAAACAATCAAACACATGCAACCAACGCGATAAAGGGGTTGTCAATCCCTTCACGGTCACTTGCAAAAGTGAGATCTGATAGAGATAGATAAAACTAAACAAAAGATAAAGTAAATATTTTTGGAATTTTTTGGTTTATAGATCATAAAGTAAAAGATTTCAAAATAGTAGATCGGAAACTTATATGATGGAAAATAGACCTGGAGGCCATAGGTTTCACTAGAGGCTTCTCCCAAGATAGCAAATAAAACTGTGGGTGAACAAATTACAGTCGAGCAATTGTTAGAAAAGCGCAAAGTTATGACGATATCCAAGGCAATGATTAGGAAATATAGGCATCACGTCCATGTCAAGTAGACCGACTCCTGCCTGCATCTACTATTATTACTCCACACATCGATCGACTCCTGCCTGCATCTAGAGTATTAAGTTCATGAAGAACAGAGTAACGCTTTAAGTAATATGACATGATGTAGTGGAATAAACTAAAGCAATATGATGTAAACCCCATCTTTTTATCCTCGATGACAACAATACAATACGTACCTCGCTGCCCTTACTGTCACTGGGAGAGGACACCGCAAGATTGAACCCAAAGCTAAGAAATTCCTGTTGCAAGAATAACCAATCTAGTTGGCCAAACTAAACTAATAGTTCGAAGAGAATGACAAATATATCAATTAATGCATAAAAGAATTCAGAGAAGATTCAACATAGTATTCATAGATAAGCTGATCATAAATGCACAATTCATCGGATCTCGACAAACACACTACAAAAGAAGATTACATCGGATAGATCTCCAAGAACAGGAGAACATGGTATTGAGAATCAAAGAGAGAGAAGTAGCCATCTAGCTACTAGCTATGGACCCATAGGTCTGTGGTAAACTACTCACGCTTCGTCGGAAGGGCAATAGAGTTGATATAGAAGACCTCCCTGATCTTATCCCCCTATGGCAGGATGCCGAAAAAGGCCCCAAGATGGGATCTGACGGGAACAGAAGGTTGCGGCGGTGGAAAAGTGTTTTTGCGGATGCTTCTTATGGATTGGGAATATATGTGAATATATGGGAGGAAGATCTAGGTCAGGGGTCACCGAGGGGCCCACAATGTAGGGGTCGCGCCCTACCCCTTGGGTGTGCCCTCCACCCTTATGGCCTCCTCATGGCTCTTCTGACTTGCACTGCAAGTCTCCCGGGTGTCTTCTAGTCTAAGAAAAATCACCGCAAAGGTTTTATTCCATTTGGACTTCGTTTGGTATTCCATTTCTATGAAGCTCAAAAAACAAGGAAAAACAGAAAGTGGCACTGGGCTCTAGGTTAATAATTTTGTCCCAAAAATAATATAAAATAGCATATTCATGCATATAAAACATCCAAAACAGGTAATATAATAGCATGGAAGAATCAAAAATTATAAATACGTTGGAGACGTATCAGTAAGCAGACCTAACTAGATCAGTAAATCAATTTTTGTGTGTCGGAGGAAGGGAGAGACATAACGAATGAGGTAGATCGATCGGCGCATGGGGAAAACAAGTTATAAACGACCTAGCTAGCTATATGTATAGTGGGAGATCGATCGGTGTACATCCATTTGTTAGAGGCAAATAAGGCCTGGAGAGATGGATATAAAGAGAGGGATGGAGCTAGGAGGTGGTGCGAGAGGCCTACTAGATAGGGGGGAGGAGTGTGCGATTGTGTGATTGATGAAAAGAGGGGCGAGAGTTTACATGTGTGTGGGGCCGTATGAGAGACACGAGGCATGGACATAGAAAGGAGGAGATGGAACGTGTGTGTGTGTGTATGTGGTAGGAAGACATCATTGAAGAGGTTTATCAATTGTCGGTGTGTGTCATAAAGAAGGAGTTGTGGAGACCGTGGGAGAATGACCTAAAGGATGATGAGGATTTTGAGCGCTTTGCTGAAATGATTAGACCTATCTTTGTTCGTATGCGTTTGACTGATATGCTTAAGACGCCTCCTTATGCTAAATATATGAAAGATATTGTTACTAATAAAAGAAAGATACCGGGAGCTGAGATTTCCACCATGCTTGCTAATTATACTTTTAAGGGTGGAATATTAAAGAAACTAGGAGATCCAAGAGTACCAACTATACCATGATCCATTAAAAGAAACTATGTTAAAACTGCTTTAT
This sequence comes from Triticum urartu, assembly GCF_056163025.1. NCBI lineage: Eukaryota > Viridiplantae > Streptophyta > Magnoliopsida > Poales > Poaceae > Triticum > Triticum urartu. The sequence goes on along the minus strand of NC_141878.1, from coordinate 357,088,794 downwards.
GTGATCTTGGAGCCGGTATTAGTGTTATGATTTTCTCTTTATATTGTAGATTTGAATTGAATAAGTTGACACCTACTGAAATTTCTTTGCAAATGGCTAATAAAGCAACTGCTATACCCATCGGTATTTGTCAGGATGTGCCTGTTGTGGTTGCAAACGTTACTATCTTAACGGACTTTGTTATTCTGGATATTCCTGAGGATGACAGTATGTCGATCATCCTTGGTAGACCCTTTTCGAATACTGCAGGGGCTGTTATTGACTGGAACATAGGCAATGTCACTTTTCATGTTAATGGTAATGAGCATACGGTACACTTTCCAAATACACAACCTCAAGTTCATAGTATCAATTCTATTGGAAAAATTCAACTATTACTATCGAAGGTTTTGAATTCCCTCTTCCTACTGTCAAAAAGAAATATGATATTCTTATTGTTGGGGACATGCATATCCCCGTTGTGGTAACCTAGTGTTATTCGAAAATTCTCTGGTTTCATGTCATTCGGAGGAAGTTTGTTAATAAGACTTGATCAACCTTGTTAATGGATTCCTTTTGGTGGGCATGAGATGGATGAATTTAGAAAGCACAACTTTTTGTTCCTACTTTTTACTTTCTGTTATTTAGATTAAATAAAGCAAAAATAGTATTATCTATCTATTTTCTGAATTATCCGTGAAATAAAAATGTCCCGAAAATAAAATTTCTCCAAATGCCCTGAAAATTTAGTACGCTTTTTTATAGAATATTTTTGAATTTCTGGCACTGAGAACACACATGGGGGATGCACTAGTGGTTCACAAGGGTGGAGGGCGCGCCCAGCCCCCTGGGCACGCCCCCTATCCTGTGGGTCCCACATGGGTCCCCTCCACTTATTCCAACACCCATCCACTTCGTCTTCCTCCAGAAAATATCATCCCCTAGCTCAAACCCATGTTCCTCCTCATTTTGCTGCCATATTCGATCTCCTTGCTCAAAGCTCCACTCGCAAAACTACTTTGGGGGTGGTTCTTTGGTATGTGACTCCTCCAATGGTCCAATTAGTTTTTGTTCTAGTGCTTTATTTATTGCAATTTTTTGCTGCTGTGGTGACCTTCTTCTTGAGCTTGCATGTCAAATTTATATGGTCCAAAGTAGTTTTGATGCATGATATAGCCTCTAGGCACTTCTAGGAGTAGTTGCTATCAATTTTGTTGAGTTTGGTTCACTTTTGTTTTGAGTCATTAAAAATTCAGAAATTTTCAGAGAAAGAAAATGATGAGGAGATTGTTGAGAGGCTCCTCGAGCCAGGATTTTAAGGAAAAAAGCAAATGAAGAGAAGGAAAAGCCCAAGTACAATCTTCCTTACGCCGCGGAGATTCGGCCGTGTGAATGGCCATGTGATACATTCTTGGAGGCAGCCATAATTTATGAGAATTTCTAATATTTGGCTGAGAATGCAGGCATCACCGACTTCCTCCACGACCAGTGTGATCAATATCTCGTACTCACTAATACTTTCGTGCAAAAATTTCATTTTCAAGCTAGTAGATCACCACCCACGGTAAAATTTTGCTTATATGATGAGCATAAGGAGATGACGCTTGATGACTTTCATGAGGTTTGTAAATTACCTTATGAGGGTAGCGTCGAGGAACCACGTCCTAGAGATGTGGAAGATTTTATTGATGAAGTTACCGTAGGGGAAAGGAGAAAGGTGTCGGAAGCGAGAGTGTCTAGTTTACATTTTCCTGTTTTGCGCTATTACTCATTATTGCGGGGAGATGTTTGATTGGTCGTAGGGATAGTGGAGGCCTTAGTGCTCCTGACCTTGCCATTTTGCGCCATGCTTTACTTCGTTATGAAACTTTTAGTTTAGGCGCTATGGTTGCCAGACGGTTGAGTTTAAACAGTACTAAGGGTCCTATCTTTGGAGGTATTTATGCTTCCCGCCTTGCTAGACGCTTTGAGATACCTATTAGGCATGATGAGAAAGAGGAGAAGCTGCTACCCAGTATGCACTTAGATTATGAAAGAATGGTAGCACATAATTTTATTCGCTATGATAAGGAAAAGAGACTCATTTATAACCTAGTATTTAGCGAGGATACTTTATATTACCTTGCATGCACCTACTTTGTTCGATATTCATTCAGGTGGGTACTTCGTTTCGCCCGCAGACATTCATGCATATTGGGAGGGTTCGCGATCCGCAGTTCCTGATCCAGAGCCGTAACCTGATCCATATCAGGAGTCTATTTATCAGTGGGAGCCACAGGAGCTCGCTAACCAGTGGAACCCCTAGGATCCTCCTCAGTACACTGGAGAGGGCTACTTTGATCCATGGGCTTAGACCAACTTAGGCCAAAAGCCTAAGCTTGGGTGAGTACGTATTTCTCACCAACATTACATTCAAGTTCACACACTCATTTCATTTGTCGGTGTTCTTACTTTTTCATTGTATTATCCATGTTAGTTTATTTATTTTTTCTCATTTTCTTCTTGTGTGTTTGTTAAATCTTAAGAAAAAATGAAAAAATTAGTTGTAGCTTCTATCTAGTTTACTTTCCATGTTCCCTTAGTAGTCGTATTAAAAGAAAACCCAAAAAGATTTCTCGTTATTCTTTTGCTTGTTGGGAGCTTTCTCGTGTAAATAGTTTTTCTCGTTCTTGTTTTACTTTCTTTAGAAAAACAAAAACTCCAAAAAAATCAGTGTGTTTCTATGAAATTCTTTTCTTTTCTTTTGGGGTCGAGAGGAGAAGACCACGATGAAAATGTTGAGTGGCTCTCATATCAATTATTGTTGATCTAACAAAGAGCCCATATTACCTTGTCTTCTCCTTTGCATAAATGTTTGTAGATTCCAGCTTAGTCCAATGCACGTGCACTATTATTATTATCCACACCGTTCGACCGTGCAAGTGAAACGCAATAATGATGATATATGATGAAATGATTGAGATGAGGAAAATCTGGTATGAACTCGACCTATCTTGTTTTTGTAAATATGATTAGTTCATCGTTCTTGATTCAGCCTATTATGAATGAAACATGTTTGCAATGACAATTAGAGATTATAGTTACTCATGCCATGCTTAATTAGCTAGGAGTTTATAATGGTTTACCTTGCGTGCTAACATGCTTTTAAAATGGTTGTGATGTAGTACGATAGGATGGTATCCTCCTTTGAATGATTCGAGTGGATTGACTTGGCACATGTTTATGCATGTAGTTGAAATGAAATCAACATAGGCTCCACAATATTTATGTTCATGGTGATTTATATCCTACTAATGCTTGCACTCAATGTTGGTTAATCTCAATGCATGTTTATGACACTTGTTGCTCTCTAGTTGGTCGCTCCCCAATCTCTTGCTAGCCTTCACTTGTACTAAGCGGGAATACTGCTTGTGCATCCACTTCCATAAACCCAAAGTTGTTCCATATGAGTCCACCATACCTACCTATATGCGGTATTTACCTGTCGTTCCAAGTAAATTTGCATGTGCCAAACTCTAAACCTTCAAATGATAATCTGTTTTGTATGCTTGAATCGCTCATGTAGCAACTAGGGATGTCAATATCTTCCATGATAGGAGGGTTATTCTCATGAAACTCTAAACCTTCAAATGATTATCTGTTTTGTATGCTTGAATCACTCATGTAGCAACTAGGGCTATCAATATCTTCCATGCTAGGTGGGTTATTCTAAAGATGGGTGGATTCCGCTCATCATTCATGAGAAAATGGCTGGTAACCGGGATGCCCAGTCCCATGCTCAAATCAAATCAAAATATAATTGCAAACAAAACTCCCCCATGACTGTTTTTAGTTGGACGGTACCCGTTGTTTCCGACCAGTCATGGAATGTGCTTGTTGGTGATGGGGGAGTATAAACTTTACCATTTTGTTCGCGAACCACCTATAATATATTTAGTATGGAAGATACCGAGATCTCTTGGTTGTTACGTTGAAAATGAAAGCATACCACTCAAAATATTATTTATCTCTATTTTAAAAACTCGAGCTCTGGAACCTCTGCAAATCCCTGCTTTCCTTTGCGAACGGCCTGTCTATTTACTTCTATTGCTGAGTCATCATCCTCTCATAAAAAGCACCAGTTAGAGAGCACCACTATCATTTGTATGCATTGCTATTAATTTATATTGAGTATGACTGTGACTGGATCTCTTTTACCATGAATTACAATGTCTGGTCAGTCCTTGATCTTGAGGGGTGCTCTGCATTTATGTTTTGCGGTCTCAGAAAGGGCTAGCGAGATACCACCTTGTTATATCATATCATGATTGTTTTGAAAAAGTGTTGTCATCTGAGATTTATTATTATTACTCGCTACTTGATTATGCCATTCATATGAGTAAATGTGAGACCTAAACGTTATTGTGAATATGGTTAGTTCGTAATCTTTGCTGAAAACTTGAATGCTGGCTTTACATATTTGCAACAACAATATCAAACAGAGTTTGTAGATGTTTTTGTTTATCACTTTCAGTTTGTCAACTGAATTGCTTGAGGACAAGCAATGGGTTAAGCTTGGGGGAGTTGATACGTCTCCATTGTATCTGCTTTCCCAAACTATTTTGCCCTTGTTTTGGACTCTAATTTGCCTGATTTGAATGGAACTAACCCGTACTAATGTTGTTTTCAGCAGAATTGCCATGGTGTTATTTTTGTGCAGAAATAAAAGTTCTCGGAATGACCTGAAACTTCACGAAGAATACTTTTGGAATAAAGAAAAAATATTGGCGAAAGAATCAACTGAAGGGGACCCAGACCCTGTCCACAAGGGTGGAGGGCGCGCCCTCTGGTCTTGTGGGTCCCACAAACCTCCACTGACCTCAACTCCAACTCCATATATTCATGTTCGGGGAGAAAAACTCAAAGAGAAGGATTCATCGAGTCTCATGATACGGAGCCGTCGCCACCTCCTGTTCTTCCTCGGGAGGGTAAATATAGAATCCGTTTTGGGCTCCGAAGAGGGGAAATCATCGCCATCATCATCATCAACCATCCTCCATCACCAATTTCATGATGCTCACCGTCGTGCGTGAGTAATCCCATCGTAGGCTTGCTGGACGGTGATGGGTTAGATGAGATTTACCATATAGTCGAGTTAGTTTTGGTAGTGTTTGATCCCTAGTATCCACTACATTCTAAGATTGATGTTGCTATGACTTTGCTATGCTTAATGCTTATCACTAGGCCCCGAGTGCCATGATTTCAGATCTGAACCTATTATATTTTCATGAACATATTTGTGTTCTTGATCCTATCTTGCAAGTTATAGTAACCTACTACGTGTTATGATCCAGCAACCCGGAGTGACAATAGTTGGGACACTTCCTGGTGATGACCGTAGTTTGAGGAGTTTATGTATTCACTAAGTGCTAATGATTTGGTCCGGTACTCTGTTAAAAGGAGGCCTTAATATCCCTTAGTTTCCAATAGGGCCCCGCTGCCACGGGAGGGTAGGACAAAAGATGTCATGCAAGTTCTTTCCATAAGCACATATGACTATATTCGAAATACATGCCTACGTTATATTGATGAATTGGAGCTAGTTTTGTGTCACCCTAGTTTATAACAGTTGCATGATGAATGCCATCCGACATAATTATCCATCATTTATCCATTGCCTACGAGCTCGTTTCATATTGATCTTTGCCCATTTACTTTTCCGTTGCCACAATTACGATTGCTACAAAACTGCTACTGTTACTTTTGCCACTGTTACCGTTACTTCCATACTGCTTTGCTACTAAATACTTTGCTGTAGATATTAAGTCTTTTAGGTGTGGTTGAATTGACAACTCAGCTGCTAATACTTGAGAATATTCTTTGGCTCCCCTTGTGCCGAATCAATAAATTTGGGTTGAATACTCTACCCTCCAAAACTGTTGTGATCCACTATACTTATGGGTTATCAGTCATTTGCTTAGTTTTGACATGCTCTCTGTGAATGCCATCTGTTTAGTTTCTTTATCGTATATGTGAATTATGCAACACCATCTTGTTTAGACAGGCATCATATATGTGAATTTTGTAATGCCATCCCGCTTAGCCAGTCATCTTATATGTGAATTATATCATGCCATCCTTTTTTCATTAAGAATTACATTTGTCAACAATGTTAGCACATTCAACTACTCTTCGTGTGCATCGGCCATTTCACACGGTGATGGAAAAATCTTGAGTGAAAACAAGGTCTTCAAAGTAGACTATGCTATCTGACGAAGCACATATCTCGCTGGTTATGGATAGCTCCTCAAAGGAGGATCTAGAGACAGATGACCAGTCCTATCCCCCCCCCCCCGAGGTGTATGTTCTAACTTGGCAGGGTTATGTTTCTCATATCGTGTGTATGGTGTCTTGCATTGCTATGTCATTTTCTTTGTTTAGACATGCTTTGTGTGAATGCCACATGTTTAGTGTCTAATTACCATATATGTGAATTATGCAATGCCATCTTGTTGCAAGACATTATATATGTGAATTATGCAATGCTATCTTGTTGCAAGGCATTATATATGTGAGTTATACAATGTCATGTTGTTTAGCCAATCATCATATATGTGAATCATATCATGCTATCCTTTTTTGTATTACGTATTCCATTTGTCGATGAAGTTTGTATATTCAACTATTCTTCCTGTGCATCAGCCATTTGAAGCAGTGATGGAAGTATTTGGCGTGAAAACAAGGTCTTCAAAGCGGACAATGCTACCTTCTAAAGCAGACATCTTGCTGGTTACAGGTAGCTCCTCAGGGAGGATTCAGAGACAGATGACCAGTCCTATTTCCCCCTGAGGTCCATGCTTAAACTTGGCAGGGTTATATTACTCATATCATGCATATGTTGTCTTGCATTGCTTAGTTTTTACATCATATATGCGATTTCCATCTGCTTATTTGCTTAGTATATAAATAATATATTGGAATTATATCATGCCATCATGTTTACATAGACAACATCTATCTGAATTATGGCATGCCAACCCATTTAATAAAGGCGTCATATAGTTATATCATCTCATCTTGTTTAGTGTTTACAGTCATCATATTTTGAATTATGTCATTCTATCCGTGAAATATATCATGTTTTCATGTTTCTATAGGCGACATGTATGTGAATTATGGCATGCCAACCTATTTAATAAACACATCATATGGTTATATCATGTCATCCTGTTTACATAGTCATCATATTTTGAATGATGTCTTTCTATCCTATTTAATTAGCAATCATATATGTGAAAATGTGGCATGCTATCTTGTTTAGTTAGCCATAATATATGTGAAATTGTGCCATGCTATCCTGTTTGGTTAGACAATAAATGTGAATTATTTCATGCCCTCTTTTATTCCCCACTATCCATTGCACATGTCTATCATGCAATGTCTGTACATTCAATTACTTTTCTTGTTTATCAGCCATTTGAATTAGAGGGGGTAATGGTAGTATCTAAGGGAGTAACAAGTCGGTGCATTCGTTAGTAAGGCAACTTCAGTGCCCAAAGCACGAGGACCACTACTCTGAATCCCACTCAACGCTTAAAGAAGAACAAGAATTGTTCTCAGGTCTGGTTCTATAAGTTTGGTTCATACTCCTTTGCTCTTGCATCACTGTATTTACTCATACCAACTGTTTTCAAATTTGAAGGATGGAACTGAAACTCTAATGGCGCAACAGGTATGTTTTAAACCTGTTTCTTTAACTAGTTTGCTGTTGTAATTTGCTCTATGTTGATTTCAGTTTCAATTGAATAAATAGTTATGTTCTCATGTCATGCAGATTACAAGTATTGTTGTTGCTGTGTAGTTTCCCACACTTATATTATGTCAATGGTGATTTGTCCTAAACATATATTATTTGAACCGTGTCTCTATGTCGATTTGGCAACAAAAACTAGAATGATATAGACCATATAGTGACCATGGTATATAGATATATGTTTGTTTCATGTTGTTATCCTGTCAACTTTACTATAGAACTGATTTACCAAAATGAGTTTCATATACAACATGGTAAACCTGTGATGTGTTGGCTTGTTTCTCTTTTAGAATGCAGACAAAATATTGGAGAAGAGTACCCCGTTATCCAATGGTAAAGGAAGTAATGCAGATAAGGTTCAAGATAGTGAGACATCCCTGTTGGTCTCCAAGAAAGTTGATAAAAACTATCTTGATGAGAGTGAGACAACACAAAAGTCCTGTCTTGATGTAGTGTTCGAGTTACTAGCCAGTACTGCTGGCACAAGCTCTTCGAACTCGCTGCTTGAATCAGTTCGTCTTCTTGAGTCTCAACCTCAAGTTGAAAGACATCGATCAGATGTGCTGCGACATGAAGCGGAAGGACTAAGGAAGTCCCTGCAGAATTTAGATCTGGTGCAATAGCAAGCACTGGAGGATTTAAGCGCCAAACAAGAGAAAGTCAATAAGCTTGCTAAGCATCTTGCCAGCATGTTGGGTACCCAGGATATTTTTCTAGAGCTCTTCTGAAGTGGTTTTAGTTCTGGACTTGTTTTGCCGCGGCGTTTATTTGCACTGGTCACCAACTTTGACAACCAGTGTATCTGATATGCTGCTTTGTTCCCTATATTTGCACTAGTGGCGAACTTTGATGCCCAGTGGATGTAATATGTGTAATACCCTTAATGTCCTAGCGTTAGTTGCTTGCTTATTTATTTCCTTATTGTCTTGTTTAGTTGTTTGCTTGTAGTCACTGCAGTTCTTTTTCCGCGTTTTTCTAGTGGCCACAATAACCTATTTTTATAACTAGGCCACAATAACCATGGGCAACATACGAACCATTGTAACCATCGTCCTGCTACCTCATGTAGTGACCATGGGCCTCCTTCGGGCTGTAGAATCCATGGGCCCTCGACGGGCCATATAATCAATGGGCCTTATACGGGCCATTCATGGACCAATAACAGTCTACAAAATGGGTCGTAAACGAGCTAGAGTGTAAATCGTGTGTTCATGGCCCAACCATAACAGGTCATCAATAGGCCGAAATGTATAACGGGCTTAATTCTATCGACATGCATCACAGGTCGTTAATGTGCTATATTTGATGATGCTATGAAAACATCCCAATGGGTTAATGGGCCACAAATGGGCCGACTGCAACCACGGTCTGAATTTGGACCACAAGTAGAATAGGCCAGTAATGGGCCATAAGTAACCGATAGCTCGAAATGAGCCCAAGAATAAATGGTCCCTTAGAACGCCGAAAGGTAACGCGCGCTGGAAATGGCCCAACGGAATAATGGGCCGTTAATGGGTGTAAAGCGTTATACTGTTCATTATGGGCCAGCTTCACCACGGGCCTTTAATGGGCCAAGAGTTACAAAGGGCCTCGTGTAACGCCCTCGATGCGGCTATATCTCCTACGTGTCAAAGCACGACTTAGAGGCATAACCGCATTGAAAGCAATGTCGCAAGTGAGGTAATCTTCACACAACCCATGTAATACATAAGGGAAAAAGATACATAGTTGGCTTACAATCGCCAATTCACACAATTACATGAATAAAGCATTACATCAACCAGATACAATCAAGGTCCGACTAAGGAACCCAAAAATAAAAGAAGACTACCCCAAATGCTACACAGATCCCCGATCGACCCCAACTGGGCTCCACTACTGATCAACTAGAACGAAACAACATAAAGGACAAGATCTTCCTCGAGCTCCTCCTTGAGCTCGGTTGCGTCACCTGCTTGGTTACATCGGCACCTACAAACTGGTTTTGGAAGTATTTGTGAGTCACGGGGACTCAGCAATCTCACACCCTCGCGATCAAGACTATTTAAGCTTATGGGTAAAGTAAGGGTATGAGGTCGAGCTGCAGCAAGCGACTAGCATATTTGGTGGCTAACATACGCAAATGAGAGCGAGAAGAGAAGGCAAAGCATGATCGAGAAACTATGATCAAGAAGTGATCCTAGAACAACCTACGTCAAGCATAACTCCAACACGGTGTTCACTTCCCGGACCCCGCCGAGAAGAGACCATCACGGTAACACATGCAGTTGATGTGTTTTAATTAAGGTCAACTTCAGGTTTTCTACAACCGGACATTAACAAATTCCCATCAGCCCATAACCCCGGGCACGGCTTTCGAAAGTTCAATCCCTGCAGGGGTGTCCCAACTTAGCCCATCACAAGCTCTCACGGTCAACGAAGGATATTCCTTCTAGCAGGAAGACCCGATCAGACTCAGAATCCCGGTTACAAGACATTTCGACAATGGTAAAACAAGACCAGCAAAGCCGCCCGATGCACCGACAAATCCTGATAGGAGCTGCACATATCTCGTTCTCAAGGCACACCGGATAGGTCAAGCTACGAGTAAAACCAACCCTCGAGTTGCCCCGAGGTGGCCCCGCAGGCTACCCGTTTCGGACCAACACTCAGAGGAGCACTGGCCCGGGGGGGTTTAAAATAAAGATGACCCTTGAGTCTGCAGAACCCAAGGGAAAAAGAGGCTAGGTGGCGAATGGTAAAACCAATGTTGGGCCTTGCTGGAGGAGTTTTATTCAAGGCGAACTGTCAAGGGGTTCCCATTATAACCCAACCGCGTAAGGAACGCAAAATCCGGGAACATAACACCGATATGGCGGAAACTAGGGCGGCAAGAGTGGAACAAAACACCAGGCATAAGGCCTAGCCTTCCACCCTATACCAAGTATATAGATGCATTAATTAAATAAGAGATATTGTGATATCCCAACAAGGATATCCATGTTCCAAACATGGAACAAGCTTCAATCTTCAACTGCAACTAACAACGCTATAAGACGGGCTGAGCAAAGCAGTAACATAGCCAAACAACGGTTTGCTAGGACAAGGTGGGTTAGAGGATTGGTTCAACAATATGGGAGGCATGATAAGCAAGTGGTAGGTATCGCAGCATAGGCATAGCAAAAGAGCGAGCAACTAGCAAGCAAAGATAGAAGTGATTTCGAGGGTATGGTCATCTTGCCTGAGATCCCGCAAGGAAGAAGAACGAGTCCATGAAGAATACAAACGGACGTAGCCAACGGATCCTCACACATGCAACGTTACCGGAACCAACCCGAAGAAACAACACCGGAAAAGAGCAAACAACATAGTAAACAACCACCACATAAACATGTCATGATGCACAATTAAGTATGATGCATGTCCGGTTTAAATATGCAAGGCATGGCAAAGTGCACAAACAATCCTACAAATTAAGTGGAGCTCAATATGCAACGAGTTGCATATTGACGGAACACCACATCAATTATTTAGTTCGATCTCGTTTATGTACCCAACAATATTAAATGTTGTTAAACATGGTAAGAGGTGAAACATAACAAAACTACACCATCTAAACAATTTAAATGGGGTCGGACATAACAAATAACGAATCCGGTAAATCCCCATATGCATTTATCAATTTGGTGCAACAACAATTTAAACATTTTAATTGTTGTTATCATGATGCAGATGACATGAACAAGATGCAATGCACATGATGCAACGAACCAAAACGAATCACCCGACAACACTCGGAAACATGGAAGGCATCTGAAAGCTCCGGTCTTGGGGCGTTACAACACTCCACCACTATGAGAGGATCTCGTCCCGAGATCTAGAATGACACCGGAGGGGAAAACGAAAGAGAAAGAGAACGGGTAAAACTAAGTTGCTTCTTTGACAAATGAGTGAAACCAAAGAACCTTGAAAAGGTTAAGCCATTTCGAGAAAAGAATACAACTGAGATGAACGAAGTTGAGAACTCTCCGTTAGAAAAGAGGAACAAGGAACATCACGAGAACCCTGTAGGTTGAAAGAAATTAGAAAAAAAGGTTACAATGAACAAGAAGTACATGCAAGTACTCCGGTTGAAACGAGATGTACAAGGGACGATAAGGATCAATTACGATAACACTTCGGTTAAAAAAAAGATAGAGAAGGGAAAAGAATGATATAATTTGGACAGCACTCTGACTGTAAATGGAAGGAATTGAAGAAGAGCTTGACAATATGAGAAGATACTTGATGAGATCAACAACACACCGCCTCCGGAACTATTGAAAGAATGGCACAATGGGTAAAAAGATTTCAGACAGCACTCCGGTTGAAAAGTGAGGTAAAACTTGATAAGATGAGAGAACTTGAATGAAGGACACGGCACTCCAGTTAAAAATGGACAAGCACGAAAAGAACATGATATTTGAGAAAACGAGATGATGGGTGAATATAGCAGCAATACAAAGCCTCTAGAAGAAATGAAAGAATGCAAAGAAAAGAACGGAGAAGAAAACAACATGTTCTACCTCAAATGAATTTGAGAGAGCATCCTTAAAAAGAAGGATTTAATGGAGTTGTTGGGAAATCAACAACAAAAAGAACAGGCTTGTTGAGGGCTTATGGAAAACATCTCAAGAACTTGAGGTGAAATTCTGCCACTAACGGAAACAATAGATTGGATTGATATCAACAAGAAGACGAGAAACTAATTTCACCGGAAGTATAAATGAAGAACTTGGGTCATTTATAAGCACCATAATAGTAACAACCCTTAGGGGAGGCTTTAGGTGAAACATGACACAAGATAACTCCTACGAAGAGGTTGATGGATTTAAAATACCTCATTCTTAACAGCATGTGTATCATGAAACATGAACTCAAATTATCAAAAATGACATAATACCACCTCCAATAATAAGGTAGAAAGAATTGCACTCCGTATTGCACGAAGAAGAATACTTGAGCTCCTTGGAAAAGAATGTTGATGAACACTTCGAGAAGGAAATTAAATCATTGATGAAACCATCATGTAGAACCTTCATGAAGAACTCCGGTAACAAAAGGATAACGAGAAGAAAGAGAAGTTGAAAATACAAGGTGAATCCTTGCAATGATTAGATGGATCTTCGCGGTGAAATAAATTGAGAGAGCTTGGAATTCCGGAAAAGAAAAGATGAAACAATTGAAACCAAGAATTTTGATGAGGCTCCGGAATAAGGAATTAATCACTTGGATGAAACAAGAATAAGAATTATGTTATGCTCCTCCTTCACCAATTAAATTGATGATGAGCAAACGGATTTAGCATATTGCTTATTCTCATAGAAAGGATTAAGATGGATATAGCACAAACTTGAGAAAGGTCTTCAATGATCCACCGGTAGGGTTGAAAAGAACGAAAGAGTTGATATGATAAACGAATGACGAGAAGTCTTGAACGAACCACCGTAAGAATTGATTATGAACGAAGTAAAGATAAAGAAACACTGGGAAGAATTATAAAATGAATGAAGAAGCTTGAGAGAATTTAGATACAAGAGAACGAAGAGATCACGAGCCGATTAAAGATCACTTGAGCGAAGCACCGGTAAAATTTAGAGTATGAGAGCTGAAGGCTGGATTGAAAAAATTCTTAGGTGATGGGTCCGGATAAACAAACTGAACAGAATCTTGAATTGCTCTGGATAGGTGAAAAGAATTTTGACAATCGAAAAAAAACAATTATGAGAGGATGGCCTCGAACTAGAACCACAAATCTTGAAGAGAATGGAGCAAGATTGAGAGAAAATTCTTCTTCGATCTTCAAAATCTGAGAATTACGACGAGAAACACCACCATGAATTATTGAGGCACTCCGGAATAAAGAAGAATATAAAAGTTGAACCAATGATGAAAAGAATTTGGAAGATCTTGGAGAAAGACATTTGACTGATGACAAATCATTCTTACGTCAAACTTCGGAAAGAAATTTGAGGATAGCTCTGGGAAAAATAAGAAGAGCCAGGTATGATCCTAGAAAAAGACCTGTGGGTTAGGGCCCACTCAAAAGATACACCGTTGAACGATTACTTGAAAAGAGAGATTGCATCGGTTGAATTAAAAGGCTTAAATGATATAACAACCTCAAAAGAGTTTGAACGAAAGCAGAGTGGTAACATGAATCTTCGAGATATCTTGAGCACTCCGGAACAAATGGATAGCGAGAGGTGAATGAATATGAGGTGCACCGGCAAGAGAAAACATTTGGAACGAGGAAAAGATATGATCGACAAGGCTTGACTTGAATCCACCAGAGAAGAAAAGAACGAAGAATGATAAACTAGAAGCTCCGTTAGAATCTTCATGAAAATCACCAGATACGAACATTGACTGAAAAGAACGGAGAGACTTCTCATCAATAAAAAGATACTTGATTAAGAAATCTGAGTCCTTGAAGAAACAAGGGTGGGAGGGCAGGAAAAAACAAAGGTGTAACACCCCGGATGTAACTTTCCCAATTTGTACTCCAACTCTTGCCGTTTCAGCGTTAAGTTATTTTATTTTCTCGGGTTCGGGTCTTTGTCTCCGTGTGTTGTTATCGCTGTCATGCATCTCATATCATGTCATCATGTGCATTGCATTCGCATACGTGTTCATCTCATGCATTCGAGCATTTTCCCCGTTGTCCGTTTTGCATTCCGGCACTGCGTTCTCCACCGGTGGTCATTTCTACCTTTCTTTCGTGTGTGGGGATTAAACATTTCCGGATTGGACCGAGACTTGCCAAGCGGCCTTGGTTTACTACCAGTAGACCGCCTGTCAAGTTTCGTATCATTTGGACTTCGTTTGATACTCCAACGGTTAACCGAGGGACCAAAAAGGCCTCGTGTGTGTTGCAGCCCAACACCCCTTCAATTTGGCCCAAAACACACCAAAACCTGCTCCATCATTTAGAGCGTTCGATCACGATCGCGTGGCCGAAAACCGCATCTCATTTGGACTCTCCTAGCTCCCTCTACCTCTATTTAAAGGCCTCTCCCCGAAATCCGGATCCCCCCTCGTCCAAAACCCTAAAAATCCGTCTCCGCTGCCGCCGGACGTGTCCGGACGGAGCCGGACACCGTCCGACCCAGCCGCCACCGCCAGTGTCGCCCCGGGATTCGCCCGCGCGCCGCGCCCACATCGCCGCGCCGCCACCCACGCGGGCCCGCCAGGCCCAGCGCCGGCCCCCGAGGGCCCGAAGCCGCTGTTCGCCTCCTTCCGTGCCGCGCCGCCGCCTTCTTCGACTCCGGCGCACCCCGCCGCCGCACGCCGTCTCCACCGAGCCCTGGCGGCCTCGCCGACCTCGGCCGCCGTGCCAAGTCGCCGTGGCCATCGCCGGCCCGCGTCGCCCCGCGGCCTCCTCCACGCCGCCGCCTCCTCTCCGTCCTTTCTCCGGCCGGCGAGCCCTCTCCCCCTGCGAGATCGAGCTTCTCCGGCTCAACTCCGACGAGGGATCCGGTCAACCTCGAGATCCGTGCCTAGAACCCTAGATCTGTCTCGGAGTGGTAATTTTCGCTAAGTCCCGGAGATTCCCTGTTTCATGTGCTCGTGTTCATAGCCTCGTAACTTTGCATCCGTAGCTCTGATTCATGCATACAGCATATCAAAATGTTCATCTCAGAGAGTACATCATTTCATTCCATTGCATCATTTTCATTTGAGTTTATCTTGATGCCCGAAATGCTGTTAGAAGAGGGCTACTTGAGATAATTGTCAGATCTTCTACTCCATTTAGCTTTTTGTCATTTTTGCCATGATTAATGTGTGCATGATATGCCCTGATGTTCTACATATGTTTTGTTAAGGGTTTTGTCTTCTTTCCAGAGGTGCAACCCATGCATTTTTGTGATGTGTGTGGTGACTAGCACGAGCTTGCAAAGTGGTGCACTTGGTAATTCTGATTTCAGGGACTTAGCAATTCCACTAAGTCCTTGAGCTGTTTATCTCATGATGCCATATGTTTATGTTGTTTCCTAGTGATCCGTGCCTCTTTTGAGGATGATCAGTAAGGATGTTTTGTTAATATTGTAGTGCTCTATCCATCCATGTCTTTTTTGCAATTATGGAGCACCCTAGCTTGAGTCAATCGAGCTCTACTTTTGCTACTTTGTGAATCTAGGCAGATTGTAAACTTGTTTGCAATTTTGTCGATGATGTTGTAGTTGATCCGTGCATGATATGATATTGTTCTTGCCATGTAAAGCTTGAATTTTGTGTGTTCTTGATGGATGTATGCTTAGCTTTTCATGACTTGCTCTGTAGTGAGTGCACCGAGCTCGTAAACATGCCTACTTGAGTTATGTTTCAGCATGTGCCAGTTTTCACTAAGTCTGAAAACTGATTATGTTTTTGCCATGTTCACATGCTTGCAATTGTATTTTCTGATCCCTTTTGGCTCAAGGTCAATAAGGGACTTTTGTTAAGCTCTTTGAGTAGCTCCATGCCATGCTTTACTTTGCGATGTTAAGGTCCTGTAGCATGTAGTTTTGTTGCTCCGAAGAGTGCTATCTGATCTGAAATTCCAGACAAGTGTTAATTTCACTAAGTCTGAGATCTGTTTGCCATATGCATTTTTGCCATTATTGTTTGAACCTGTTAATGGATGAATTGGCCGTAGCTCAGTGCTAAATTTTTGTTAAGCATCAGAAGGCATCCCTGCCATGTATTTTGTTGTCATGTTAGGGTGCTGTAGTATGTTCATCTCATTGCATTTAGATGGCTACTTGCTGTAAATCGCAGACCGGTGTCATTTTTGAATCGCTTGCCATTTCGAAACCGTAACTCCGATTTCGGCGTTCTTTATATCGTTTTCAAGCGATTTCATCTCATCCTTCCAGTGGCACACTTGGATTTCCAAGTTGAGGCCAGGTTCATGCATTTCCTGTCACATCTTGCATATGCATCCCGCATCGCATCCCGCATAGCATATCATCTTTGCATCATTTTGTTTGAGTCTTGCACGTGGTTGATTGTGTCCTTGTTGCTTGTTTGTCTTGTTTGGGTAGAGCCGAGAGACGAGTTCGCTAACGAGGAGCCCGTTGAGTTTGCTTTCGAGGATCCAGTCAACTCTGACAACTGTGCATGCAAGATGATCATACCCTCGAAATCACTACTATCTTCGCTATGCTAGATTGCTCGCTCTTTTGCTATGCCAATGCTGCGATGCCTACCACTTGCTTTCAAGCCTCCCAAATTGCCATGTCAAACCTCTAACCCACCATGTCCTAGCAAACCGTTGATTGGCTATGTTACCGCTTTGCTCAGCCCCTCTTATAGCGTTGCTAGTTGCAGGTGAAGATTGAAGGACGTTCCTTGTTGGAACATTTATTTACTTGTTGGGATATCATTATATTATCTTGTTATCTTAATGCATCTATATACTTGGTAAAGGGTGGAAGGCTCGGCCTCTCGCCTAGTGTTTTGTTCCACTCTTGCCGCCCTAGTTTCCGTCATATCGGTGTTATGTTCCCGGATTTTGCGTTCCTTACGAGGTTGGGTTATAATGGGAACCCCTTGATAGTTCGCCTTGATTAAAGCTTTTCCAGCAATGCCCAACCTTGGTTTTACCATTTGCCACCTAGCCTCTTTTTCCCTTGGGTTTCCGGAGCCCGAGGGTCATCTTATTTTAAACCCCCCCCCCCCCGGGCCAGTGCTCCTCTGAGTGTTGGTCCACCTGTCAGCTGCTGGTGGCCACCAGGGGCAACTCTGGGCTGGCCTACCCGTACCTAAGACAATCTGAGTGTGCCCTGAGAAAGAGATATGTGCAGCTCCTATCGGGATTTGTCGGCACATTCGGGCGGTGTTGCTGGTCTTGTTTTAACCTGTCGAAGTGTCTTGAAGAACCGAGATACCAAGTCTGATCGGAACGTCTTGGGAGGAGGTCTATTCCTTCGTTGACCGTGAGAGCTTGTCATGGGCTAAGTTGGGACTCCCCTATAGGGATTTGAACTTTCGAAAGCCGTGCCCGCGGTTATGGGCAGATGGGAATTTGTTAATGTCCGGTTGTAGATAACTTGAATCTTAACTTAATTAAAATGAATCAACTGAGTGTGTTACCGTGATGGCCTCTTCTCGGCGGAGTCCGGGAAGAGGACACGGTGTTGGAGTAATGTTTGCGCAGGTTGTTCTCTAGTTTCTCGCTCGCACTTTGCCTCCTCTTCTCGCTCTATTTTGCGAACAGGATAGCCACCATATTTTGCTAGTCGCTTGTTGCAGCTCCACATATATTTACCTTGCCATATTTATAAGCTTAAATAGTCTTGATCGCGAGGGTGCGAGATTGCTGAGTCCCTGTGGCTCACAGATTACTATTACACCAGATGCAGGGCCTGATGATTCCTCTCCCGATGATGCACTTGAGCTCAAGTGGGAGTTCGACGAGGACTCTCAACGTTACTATGTTTCCTTTCCTGATGGTCAGTAGTGGTGTCCAGTTGGGGGTGATCGGGATCGTGTCGCTTGTTGGGTTATCTTTTATTTTGGCACCGTAGACGGGCCATGAGTGTTTGGATGATGTAATGTTATTTATGTACTTGATTGACGTGGCGAGTGTAAGCCAACTATGTTATCTCCCCTTTTATTATCATATTACATGGGATGTTGTGAAGATTGCCTAACTTGCGACATATGCCTTCAATGCGATTATGCCTCTAAGTCATGCCTCGACACGTGGGAGATATAGTCGCATCGAGGATGTTACAAAAGGCAACTTGGAGACGGATGAAACAAACACCGTTCAGAAGAAACTGATACTTGATCTTCTGTATGTTGAAATCGGATCCACTTGAAGAGAAGCACACCGGTGAAAAGGATTGACATGACAAACTCGATGATCGAGAAGGATTAGTATTCACATAGAAATATCAGAACACCGCTTAGGAAAAATATGGAATCAACATTTGACTTCGAAGCAACTCGAATACCACAACTCAAAAGCAAAACGAAGGATTGGCTTGCAGAATAAGCCAGAACAAACATATAATAGAGATTTCGTCCGAAGTTTTCGTGGTGGGGCCTACACGGGCTCGATCGTATAGCACCATCATGTACAATGCAGTGCACATGACATACGAAGCGTCCCCGAGTTGGCATAGCCAAGGACTCTTTAAGACATAACGAGACCACTGTAAAATCAGCCGTGAATAGGCGGACCACTAGACGTCGAACCCCAATTTCATATCATACCTCTGTCGGAAAGATATCCTAAGAGCTACTTGAATTCCCACTTATAAACTCCCGAAATTTTCCGGTTATGCAATCAGGTGTTGGGGATACAGGGGAAGCATAATATCTCACCAAAACTAGCAAATCCTACATCCAGCTGTATCCATCCTTCAACACATAACCAAGAAACCTTCGGAAATCGTCTACCTCAACCTTCGAAAAGCATCCGTTATACGAGTTATGGCAATACTCCCGAACTCCCGCCCCAGTACTGGGTGGCGTCGAGGTTATCTCACCAACAACTGCATAAAAGAGATTTTCGATGTCGGCGAACTAAACTCAGGTATTCCAGAACTACAACGATAAAATTGTGACGACAACACCTCGGAGCTCAACTCCCCGGGACACTGCCACAACCCCTAAAATGTCAGGAGGCACCAAGAATAATGTTCTCGTCACAAAACCATCGGAACGATTCCAAGATACCCGCGTGATCCTAAATTTTTTTGTGAAAATTTGAGAAGAGAAGAATCAAAACTCTACGTCAGGATGCCTTACCAGAGTGATGAAGGGACTAGGGAGTAAAATGAATTCCTAAACTCTCTGATATATAATTCCTAAATGACTCAAAACATTTTTCTAGACTCAACAATGCCAGCTATCCGATCAAGCAATGGGGCTCCTAAGGTTGGGGAAGGCTCTGATACCAACTTGTAATGCCCTCGATGCGGCTATATCTCCTACGTGTCGAAGCACGACTTAGAGGCATAACCGCATTGAAAGCAATGTCGCAAGTGAGGTAATCTTCACACAACCCATGTAATACATAAGGGAAAAAGATACATAGTTGGCTTACAATCGCCACTTCACACAATTACATGAATAAAGCATTACATCAACCAGATACAATCAAGGTCCGACTACGGAACCCAAAAATAAAAGAAGACTACCCCAAATGCTACACAAATCCCCGATCGACCCCAACTGGGCTCCACTACTGATCAACTAGAACGAAACAACATAAAGGACAAGATCTTCCTCAAGCTCCTCCTTGAGCTCGGTTGTGTCACCTGCTCGGTTACATCGGCACCTGCAAACTGGTTTTGGAAGTATCTGTGAGTCACGGGGACTCAGCAATCTCACACCCTCGCGATCAAGACTATTTAAGCTTATGGGTAAAGTAAGGGTATGAGGTGGAGCTGCAGCAAGCGACTAGCATATTTGGTGGCTAACATATGCAAATGAGAGAGAGAAGAGAAGGCAAAGCACGATCGAGAAACAATGATCAAGAAGTGATCCTAGAACAACCTACGTCAAGCATAACTCCAACACCGTGTTCACTTCCCGGACCCCGCCGAGAAGAGACCATCACGGTAACACATGCGGTTGATGTGTTTTAATTAAGGTCAACTTCAGGTTTTCTACACCCGGACATTAACAAATTCCCATCTGCCCATAACCGCGGGCACGGCTTTCGAAAGTTCAATCCCTGCAGGGGTGTCCCAACTTAGCCCATCACAAGCTCTCACGGTCAACGAAGGATATTCCTTCTAGCGGGAAGACCCGATCAGACTCGGAATCCCGGTTACAAGATATTTCGACAATGGTAAAACAAGACCAGCAAAGCCGCCCGATGCGCCGACAAATCCCGATAGGAGCTGCACATATCTCGTTCTCAGGGCACACCGGATAGGTCAAGCTACGACTAAAACCAACCCTCGAGTTGCCCCGAGGTGGCCCCGTAGGCTGCCCGTTTCGGACCAACACTCATAGGAGCACTGCCCGGGGGGGTTTAAAATAAAGATGACCCTTGAGTCTGCAGAACCCAAGGGAAAAAGAGGCTAGGTGGAGAATGGTAAAACCAATGTTGGGCCTTGCTGGAGGAGTTTTATTCAAGGCGAACTGTCAAGGGGTTCCCATTATAACCCAACCGCGTAAGGAACGCAAAATCCGGGAACATAACACCGATATGACGGAAACTAGGGCGGCAAGAGTGGAACAAAACACCAGGCATAAGGCCGAGCCTTCCACCCTTTACCAAGTATATAGTTGCATTAATTAAATAAGATATATTGTGATATCCCAACAAGAATATCCATGTTCCAAACATGGAACAAGCTTCAATCTTCACCTGCAACTAACAACGCTATAAGAGGGGCTGAGCAAAGCGGTAACATGGCAAAACAACGGTTTGCTAGGACAAGGTGGGTTAGAGGCTTGGTTCAACAATATGGGAGGCATGATAAGCAAGTGGTAGGTATCCCAGCATAGGCATAGCAAAAGAGCGAGCAACTAGCAAGCAAAGATAGAAGTGATTTCGAGGGTATGGTCATCTTCCCTGAGATCCCGCAAGGAAGAAGAACGAGTCCATGAAGAATACAAACGGACGTAGCCAACGGATCCTCACACATGCAATGTTACCGGAACCAACCCGAAGAAACAACACCGGAAAAGAACAAACAACATAGTAAACAACCATCACATAAACATGTCATGATGCACAATCAAGTATGATGCATGTCCAGTTTAAATATGCAAGGCATGGCAAAGTGCACAAACAATCCTACAAATTAAGTGGAGCTCAATATGCAACGAGTTGCATATTGACGGAACACCACATCAATTATTTAGTTCGATCTCGTTTATGTACCCAACAATATTAAATGTTGTTAAACATGGTAAGAGGTGAAACATAACAAAACTACACCATCTAAACAATTTAAATGGGGTTGGACATAACAAATAACGAATCCGGTAAATCCCCATATGCATTTATCAATTTGGTGCAACAACAATTTAAACATTTTAATTGTTGTTATCATGATGCAGATGACATGAACAAGATGCAATGCACACGATGCAACGAACCAAAATGAATCACCCGACAACACTCGGAAACATGGAAGGCATCTGAAAGCTCCGGTCTTGGGGCGTTACACCTTGTATGGCCCAAGAGACGTCATGGGCCATACATGGGCCGGAAGTTACAACGGGCTGGAATCATATTGAACAGCCCAGATGACGCTACTGGGCCCAATTCGGATAGGCCATAATACGCCTTGAGTTAGCAGGCTTTCCGTGGGCCTGCCCGCTACCTTTTGACCAAGTCAAACGGGCTAGCCTTTTCACCTGAATGGGCCTCTATTGGGCCGGGCCACGTGTCGACGTATCATAGGCGCCTCCCGCCCAATGTGTGGATGACATTTGTCCCGACACTGAGCCAACACGTGCTTCCTCTAGCCATTGAGAATTTTACACGTGGAAAATCCCCATTGGCCCGGGCTTTCAACGGGTTATTGGATCCAAACCGGAACTCGGTAGCTTAACGGCGACCCGTTACGGTGGATGCCACATGTCGGTTACCTTTGACGAAATCACTTCCATGACGCGCCATTTATCGTCATGGAAGTGGACATTTCCGTGATGATAATTTTGGTATTGCCATGGAACACTTGTACGATAGCAAAGGTATGACTATCCTGATTCTGTCATAAAATCGTCATGGATGTACATGCATGACAGAAAACGTGACCTACTGCGACAAACACGTATCATCATGATATGTCTCCAACGTATCTATAATTTTTGATTGTTCCATGCTATTATATTATCTGTTTTGGATGTTTTATATGCATTAATATGCTATTTTATATTATTTTTGGGACTAGCCTATTAACCTAGAGCCTAGTGTCAGTTCCTATTTTTTTCCCTGTTTTTGAGTTTCACAGAAAAGGAATACCAAATGGAATAAAACCATCGTGATGATTTTTCTTGGACCAGAAGACAACTAGGAGACTTGGAGATGAAGTCGGAAGAGCCATGAGGCGGCCACAAGGAGGCGCGCCCATGGGGGTAGGGCATGCCCCCACCCTTGTGGGCCCCTCGTGCACCTCCTAACCTAATTCTTGCACCTATATATATATTCCCATATATCCCCAAACCAATAGAGGCATCCACGAAAACACTTTTCCACCATCACAACCTTCTGTACCCATGAGATCCCATCTAGGGACCTTTTTCGGCACCCTGACAGAGGGGGATTCGATCACGGAGGGCTTCTACATCAACTCTATTGCCCTTCCAATGAAGCGCGAGTAGTTTACCACAGACCTATGTGTCCATAGCTAGTAGGCAGATGGCTTCTTCTCTCTCTTTGATTCTCAATACCATGTTCTCCTCGATGTTCTTGGAGATCTATTGGATGTAATACTCTTTTGCGGTGTGTTTGCCGAGATCCAATGAATCGAGGATTTATGATCAGCTTATCTATGAACAATATTTGAATCTTCTCTGAATTCTTTTATGCATGATTTGATATCTTTGTAATTCTCTTCGAACTATCAGTTTGGTTTGGCCAACTAGATTGGTTTTTCTTGTAATGGGAGAAGTGCTTAGCTTTGGGTTCAATCTTGCGGTGTCCTTTCCTAGTGACAGTAGGGGCAGCAAGGCACGTATTGTATTGTTGCCATTGAGGATAAAAATATGGGGTTTTCATCATATTGCTTGAGTTAATTCCTCTACATCATGTCATCTTGCTTAATGCGTTACTCCGTTCTTTATGAACTTAATACTCTAGATGCATCCTGGATAGTGGTCGATGTGTGGAGTAATAGTAGTAGATGCAGAATCATTTCAGTCTACTTGACATGGATGTGATGCCTATATTCATGATCATTGCCTTAGATATCGTCATAAATTTGAGTTTTTCTATCAATTGCTCGGCTGTAAATTTTTCACCCACCGTATTATTTTCTATCTTGAGAGAAGCCTCTAGTGAAACCTATGGCCCCCAGGTCTATTTTCCATCATATAAGTTTCCGATCTACATTTTTAGTTTCCAATCTACTCATTTTTCAATCTTTTACTTTCCTATGTATAAATCAAAAATACCAAAAATATTTACTTCACTGTTTGTTTACTTTCATCTATCTCTATCAGATCTCACTTTTGCAAGTAACCGTGAAGGGATTGACAACCCCTTTATCGCGTTGGGTGCAAGTTGTTTGATTGCTTGTGCAGGTATTCGGTGACTTGACCATTGTCTCCTACTGGATTGATACCTTGGTTCTCAAACTAAGGGAAATACTTATCTCTACTTTGCTGCATCACCCTTTCCTCTTCAAGGGAAAAACCAACAGAAGCTCAAGAAGTAGAAGGATGAATTTACAGTGCCGTTGCCGGGGAGATTTACGCCAAGTCAAGTCAAGATTTTTCTCCCATCATCTTGGCAATTTATGGCACCGTTGCCGAAGAGATCTACGCCAAGTCAAGACATACCAGGTACCCATCATAAACTCCCGTCTCTTGTATTACATTATTCGCCATTCACCTCTCGTTTTCCTCTCCCACACTTCTAAAGCGATTTTCGAATAGATTTGCCTTTTTCTACGCCCTCCTTTTGTTTGTCTTTTCATTTGCCCTTATGTCTTACTTGGTTTGTTTTCTTGTTTTCTTGTTTGCTTGTTATAGTTGTGTGTTTATTGAAAATCAACAACCAAAGAGTTTATGGATCCTCATCCACTTGCTAATCTTTTTAAGATATCCAATTATGATGAACCAATTGCTAGTGAGTTGTGTGCACTAGATTATCTTGATGAAGTTTTGCTTGAAATCCGTGAATCTGAAAATTGTGATGAAGTGCTTTATGAAGTGATTCGCGATATATCTTTGAATGAAAAGCATGATTGCAATGATGTTATTATAAATTCTATTAATGTCAATTATGTTAATGATATGCAAAACCCTAAGCTTTGGGATCCTAATTTTGCTATGTCTACTACTTGTTGCAATGATCATGATTGGGGTGATTCTTCTAATAATCTTAAAAATTTATTTAAGCCCCATAATGAATATGAGATTGATAAATAGTGTTTCCAATAATAATGAAAGTGGGTTTGGAACAGTGTCAACTTTAGATCCCACATATTTGGATAACGTTCAATCTTATGAAGTTTTTGATAAAAGTGGGTTTGGAGAGGTCATGACTTTAGTTAATGATATTCCCACTATTTTGGAAGAGTGTAAACTTTGCATGCATGTGGATCATGTAGAGAGAAGTTTATGTGATAGCTATTCTGTTGAACTTGAATATGATCCCACGTGTAATTATTATGAGAGAGGAAAATATGGTTGTACAAATTTTCATGTTACTAAATTACCTCTCGTTATGTTGAGATTGACATTGCTCCTTTCTTTTCCTTGCATATGCTAGTTTTTGCTTGCCTTGATAATTTGTTTTCCTATAGGATGCCTTTGCATCGGAAGTATGTTAGACTTAGATGTGTTTTTCACGTGCTACATGATTCTCTCTTCGTGTTTCAATTGCTATCTTTCTTGTGAGCATCTTTGAAATCTCAATGTCTAGCTAAGGGCGTTAAACAATAGCGCTTGTTGGGAGGCAACCCCATTTTATTTTTGTTTCTGATTTTTACGTTCTGTTTTGCAATAAATTAATCATATAGACTCTGGTTAGATGTGTTTTTGTGTTTCAATTAGTGTTTGTGCCAAGTAAGACCTTTGGGATAGCTTACAAAGATAGTTGATTTGATATTGCTGAAAAACAGAAACTTTTACACTCAGGAATACAATTTTCATTTTTAATAGAAGCGTTAAAAAATCCTGATTCTTTTTGGAAAATATTAATAAAGAAATTGCTTAGGTTGTCCTAATTTGTCAGAATTTTGGAGTTAAATAAGTATTATAAATATCTAGATTGCTACAATTGTTTTGTTTTTGAAAGATTCTGTTTTCTATGTGTTGTTTGCTTATTGTGATGATTCTATGGGTAGTATCGGGGGGCATGAGCCATGGATAACTTGGAATACAGTAGATATTACACTAATATAAATAAAGAAACCGTTCACAATAGTATCAAAAGTGGTGATTTATTTTCTTATACTAACGGAGCTTATGAGATTTTCTGTTGGCTTTTGTGTTGTGCAGTTTTCAAGTTTTGGGTAAGGATTTGATTGACTATGGAATAAGGAGTGACAAGAGCCTAAGCTTTGGGATGCCCAAGGCACCCCAAGGTAATATTGAAGGACAACCAAGAGCCTATGCTTGGGGATACCCCATTAGGCATCCCCTTTTTCGGCTTCGTCTATCGGTAATTTTACTTGAGGCTATATTTTTATTCACCGCATGATATGTGTTTTGCTTGGAGTGTCTTGTATGATTTGAGTCTTTGCTTTTTTGTTTGCCACAATCATCCTTGCTGTACACACCTTTTGAGAGAGACACGCATGAATCTTTATTTATTAGAATACTCTATGTGCTTCACTTATATCTTTTGAGCAATGCAATTTTGCTCTAGTGCTTCACTTATACCTTTTTAGAGCACAGAGGTGGTTTTATTTTATAGAAATTGATGAACTCTCATGCTTCACTTATATTATTTTGAGAGTCTTTAAACAGCATGGTAATTTTCTTTGGTTATAAATTTAGTCCTAATATGATAGGCATGCAAGAGGGATATAATAAAAACTTTCATATAAAGTGGATTGAATACTATGAGAAGTTTGATTTCTCATGATTGTTTTGAGATACGAAGGTGGTGATATTAGAGTCATGCTAGTGAGTAATTGTGAATTTGAGAAATACTTGTGTTAATGTTTGTGATTCCCATAGCATGCACGTATGGTGAACCGTTATGTGATGAAGTCACAACATGATTTATTTATTGATTGTCTTCCTTATGAGTGGCAGTCGGGGACGAGTGATGGTCTTTTCCTACCAATCTACCCCCCTAGGAGCATGTGTGTAGTACTTCATTTTGATAACTAATAGATTGTTGCAATAAGTACGTGAGTTCTTTATGACTAATGTTGAGTCCATGGATTATACGCACTCTCCCCTTCCACCTTTGCTAGCCTCTCTAGTGCCGCACAACTTCCACCGGTACCAACAACCCACCACATACCTTCCTCAAAACAGCCACCATACCTACCTATTATGGCATTTCCATAGCCATTCTGAGATATATTGCCATGCAACTTTCCACCGTTCTGTTTATTATGACACGTTCCATCATTGTCATATTGCTTTGCATGATCATGTAGTTGACATCGTATTTGTGGCAAAGCCAATGTTCATAATTCTTGCATACATGTCACTCTTGATTCATTGCACATCCCGGTACACCACCGGAGGCATTCATATAGAGTCATATTTTGTTCTAAGTATCGAGTTGTAATTCTTAAGTTGTAATTAAATAAAAGTGTGATGATCTTCATTATTATAACATTGTCCCATGTGAGGAAAGGATGATGGATACTATGATTCCCCCGCATGTTGGGATGAGACTCTGGACGAAAAATAAAAAATGAAAAAAAAAGTGGCCAAAAAAATGAGACAAGGCCCAAATAAAAAAAGAGAGAATAGAGATAAGGGGCAATGTTACTATCCTTTTACCGCACTTGTGCTTCAAAGTAGCACCATGATCTTCATGATAGAGAGTCTCCTATGTTATCACTTTCATATACTAGTGGGAATTTTTCATTATAGAACTTGGCTTGTATATTCAAATGATGGGCTTCGTGAGCAAGCAAGTTGGATGCACACCCACTTAGTTTTCTTTTGAGCTTTCATAAACTTATAGCTCTAGTGCATCCATTGCATGGCAATCCCTACTCACTCACATTGATATCTATTGATGGGTATCTCCATAGCCCGTTGATATGCCTATTTGATGTGAGACTATCTCCTTCTTTTTGTCTTCTCCACAACCACCTTCTATTCCACCTATAGTGCTATGTCCATGGCTCATGCTCAGGTATTGCGTGAAAGTTGAAAAAGTTTGGAACATCAAAAGTATGAAACAATTGCTTGGCTTGTCATCAGGTTTGTGCATGATTTGAATATTTTGTGTGATGAAGATGGAGCATGGCCAGACTATATGATTTTCTAGGGATAAGCTTTCTTCGGCCATTTTATTTTGAGAAGACATAATTGCCCTGTTAGTATGCTTGAAGTATTATTGTTTTTATGCCAATATTAAACTTTTGTTTTGAATCTTACGGATCTGAACATTCAAGCCACAATAAAGAAATTACATGGATAAATATGTTAGGTAGCATTCCACATCAAAAAATTTGTTTTTATCATTTACCTACTCAAGGACGAGCACGAATTAAGCTTGGGGATGCTTGATATGTCTCCAACAGATATATAGTTTTCTATTGTTCCATGCTATTATATTATCTGTTTTGGATGTTTTATATACATTAATATGCTATTTTATATTATTTTTGGGACTAACCTACTAACCTAGAGCCCAGTGCCAGTTCCTGTTTTTCCTTATTTTTGAGTTTCGCAGAAAAGGAATACCAAACGGATTCCAAACAGAATAAAACCTTTGCGATGAATTTTCTTGTACCAGAAGACAACCAGGAGACTTGGAGATGACGTCAGAGGAGCCACAAGGACGGAGGGCACACCAGGGGGTAGGGCACGCCCCCAACCTTGAGGGCCCCTCATGCACATCCTGACCTAATTCTTCCACCTATATATTCACATATATCCCCAAACCAATAGAGGCATCCATGAAAACACTTTCCCACTGCCGCAACCTTCTGTACCCGTGAGATCCCATCTACGGACCTTTTCCGGCACCGTGCCAGAGGGGGATTCAATCACGGAGGGCTTCTCCATCAACTCTATTGCCCTTCCAATGAAGAGTGAGTAGTTTACAACTGACCTACAGGTCCATAGCTAGTAGCTAGATGGCTTATTCTCTCTCTTTGATTCTCAATACCATGTTCTCCTCGATGTTCTTGGAGATCAATTCGATGTAATACACTTTTGCGGTGTGTTTGCCGAGATCCAATGAATCGAGGATTTATGATCAGCTTATCTATGAACAATATTTGAATCTTCTCTGAATTCTTTTATGCATGATTTGATATCTTTGTAATTCTCTTCGAACTATCGGTTTGGTTTGGCCAACTAGATTGGTTTTTCTTGCAATGGGAGAAGTGCTTAGCTTTTGGTTCAATCTTGCGGTGTCCTTTCCCCGTGACAGTAGGGGCAGCAAGGCACATATTGTATTGTTGCCATCGAGGATAAAAAGATGGGTTTTCATCACATTGCTTGACTTAATTCCTCTACATCATGTCATCTTGCTTAATGCGTTACTCCATTCTTTATGAACTTAATACTCTGGATGCATGCTGGATAGCGGTCAATATGTGGAGTAATATTAGTAGATGCAGAATCGTTTTGGTCTACTTGACACAAATGTGATGCCTATATTCATGATCATTGCCTTAGATATCGTCATAACTTTGCGCTTTTCTATCAATTGCTCGGCAGTAATTTGTTCACCCACCGTATTATTTTCTATCTTGAGAGAAGCCTCTAGTGAAACCTATGGCCCTCGGGTCTATTTTCCATCATCTAAGTTTCTGATCTACAATTTTAGTTTGCAATCTACTCCTTTTGCAATATTTTACTTTTTGATCTATAAATCAAAAATACT
Organism: Triticum urartu; assembly: GCF_056163025.1. Classification (NCBI taxonomy): domain Eukaryota; kingdom Viridiplantae; phylum Streptophyta; class Magnoliopsida; order Poales; family Poaceae; genus Triticum; species Triticum urartu. The sequence continues at coordinate 357,059,347 of NC_141878.1, read as the reverse complement.
AAAAATATTTACTTTATTGTTTGTTTACTTTCATCTATCTCTATCAGATTTCACTTTTGCAAGTAACCGTGAAGGGATTGACAACCCCTTTATCGCGTTGGGTGCAAGTTGTTTGATTGTTTGTGCATGTATTCAGTGACTTGAGCGTTGTCTCCTACTGGATTCATACCTTGGTTCTCAAACTGACGGAAATACTTATCTCTACCTTGCTACATCACCCTTTGATCTTCAAGGGAAAAACCAACGCAAGCTCAAGAAGTAGCACATCACGGAAGTGTATTTTTTGTAGTGATTGTAGTGTCGTGTTTGGACCATCCTGCTGTAGTGGTATGATGCTCTGCATCAGATTCGTAGATTTCAAGTTATGCCCTAAATGAATTTGAATTTGAAATTATTCAAATGTTAAATGTTTCTAGACAGGGTGAATGTATGTTTCATGGAGATCATTTTGCAAAACAAAATCACCTAAATTGGGTTTGTAGATTAAAAATTATGAGCAATTTGACATTTAAACATTCTTAGGGTGAATGTATGTTTCATGGAGATCATTTTGCAAAAAAAATCACCTAAATTGGGTTTGTAGATTAAAAATTATGACCAATTTGACATTTAAACATTATGTTTGAATTCAAATTTCAAAGTTTCAAATTTGATTTTACTAAAAACATTCTGAATCTATATTTCATAACGGTTCATTTGCAAAAAGAATCATCCAATTTGTCCCTCTGGATAATTAGTTGTGATGAATTCAAGATCCAGTTTTTTTTCCAAAAGTGCATTTTTCATTTTAGTTAACGAATTGTTCCGGATATAGTTTCGCATAGGGTGGTGACATGTGTTTTATTCCTATTGGCTGGAAAGTGTTCATTGCTAACTCTAAACGGTGAATGGCCTAAACTTTCAAAAACGATTTGACAAATTAAAAAATTTAGACGCGTGCTTCTGTGCGAGATCGAACGACTTAGAGGGTCTAGGGCTCACAAGGCGGCACAGGTCGCTGGAGATGGAGATGACGGCAGCGCGGGCGGCTAGGGTTCGATGCAGGCGAGCTCTCCGGTGGTCACCGGAGCACATAAAGGGTACAACGAGGTTCAACACGACGCGGCGAGTCCGAAGGTGGCCACGGTGTGGCTCGGGGTTGACGAAAAAGCCGATGACGGGGTCGCCAGAGTTCACATGGCATCGGGTGGCTTGATAACCCACAAGTATAGGGGATTATTTGTATCCTTTTTCGATAAATAAGAGTGTCGAATCCAACAGGAGCTAAAGGTAGAACAAATATTCCCTCAAGTTCTATCGACCACCGATACAACTCTACACACACTTAATGTTTGCTTTACCTAGAACAAGAATAAAACTAGAAGTACTTTGTAGGTGTGGATAGGTTTGCAAGATAATAAGGAATGTCAAAATAAAAGTTCGGTGTTGTTTAAATAAACAAACAATTAAGTTTAGTAAAACAAGTTTGGAATAGTGGTGGTACAATTTGCGGAATTGTCCCTTAGCAATTTACTATGTTGCTAGACCGATAGCAAGGTTTTATGTGGGAGAGGCCCCTGCTAGCATGTCGTCGCTTACTTGGAATTCTATGCACTTATGATTTTAACTACTAGCAAGCATCCGCAACTACCAATATTCATTAAGGTAAAACACCCAACCATATCTTTAAGATATATATTGGCCCCCCTTCAATCCCATACGTATCAATTTCTATGTTTTGGCTAAAGCTGCTGTCACCCTTGCCCTCCAATGCATAGTCCTATCAACAGAAAACTAACTCTATGGTGTGATCCACATGCGCACTCATATGATGTGCACCAAAGGACAACAACATAACCACAAGCAAATTAAACCAACCATAGCAATTCACCAATTACAGATAGGACAACAAAAATCTACTCAGACATCATAGGATGGCAACATGTCATTGGATAATAGTATGAAACATAAAGCACCATGTTCAAGTAGTGGGTATGACGGGTTGCGGGAGAGTGGACCACTGAATATAGTTTGGGGAAGGTGTTGAAGATGTTGGTGAAAATTATGGAGTTGTTGGAGTAGATCGGCGTCACACGACGATTGCCCCGGCGGCATTCTGGCGCCCCCGGGAGAGAGTGGGAGAGAGCGCCCCTCATTCTTCTTCTTCCTTGCCCCCCCTAGATGGGAGGAGGGTTCCCCCTCTGGTCCATGGCATCCATTGCGGCATAGGGGAAAGAGCCCCTCCGGGATTGGATCTCCCTCTCTGTTTTCTTCTGTTTCATGTTCCTGTTTTCTGGCCCTTCACCGTTTCTTTTCCCGGATATCTGTAACACCGATTGCTCTGAAATTTTTACACGATTTTTTCCATAAATTATCTTTCTTGTGACTGAGGAAGGGCCCCAACCGACTTACGGGGAGGGCACAAGACACCTGGGCGTGCCAAGGGGTACCTGGCGCGCCCTGGTGAGTTGTGGAGGCTGTGGGCCTTCGTTAGCGTTGATTCCACCTCCCAAAAATCATAGATATTCCAAAATAACTTTCCGTAAAATTTTATCGTGTTTGGACTTCGTTTGATATGGATATTCTGCGAAACAAAAAACATGCAACAAACAGAAACTGGCACTGGATCAATAGGTTAGTCCAATAAATCATATAAAATGTTGCCAAAAATATGTGAAAGTTGTATAATATTGGTATGAAACTATCAAAAATGATAGATACGACGAAGACGTATCTACATCCCCAAGCTTAATTCCTGCTCGTCCTTGAGTAGGTAAATGATAAAAAAGATAATTTTTGATGTGGAATGCTACCTAGCATAATCTTGATCATATATCTAATCATGGCATGAATATTAAGACATAAGTGATTCAAACCAATAGTCTAAAATTTTACATAAAGACATCAATACTCAGGCATCCCAACAAACAATCGTGTGTTTCAAAATATCAACGCTAAAGAAAGCTATCCCTACAAAATCATATTGTCTTCTCATGCTCTGTCTTCTTAACACAAGCCGAGCAATTGGTTCATACTTTTTAACGCGCTTCAGCTTTTTCAACCCTCATGCAATAAATGAGCACAACCATGGATATAGCACTACAGGTGGAATAGAGTATGATGATAGGGGTAAATATACAGAAGACAAAAAGTAAGAAAGTTTCACATCGACGCTGCGAACCAACGGGCTATGAATATGCCCATCAATGGATATCAATGATAGGAGTAGGAATTGCCATGCAATGAATGCACCAAGAACTATAAGTGTATGAAAGCTCAACATGAAAACTTATTTGGTGTGCATCTAAGTTTATAATGAAAAATTCCCACTAGTATATCAAAGTGAAAACATATGAGACTCTCTATAAGAAAAACATGATGCTACTTTAAAGCACAAGTGTGGAATTAGCATGCCTCTTTTCTTTTTGTAACTTCTCTCTTTTTTCCTTTTTTTCTTTTCCTTTTTTTCATTTTTTCTTTTCGTCCGGAGTCTCATCCCGACTTGTGGGGGAATCATAGTTTCCATCATCCTTTCTTCACTAGGACATGCTCTAATAATGGATAATGATGATCATCCCACTTCTATTTACTTATAACTCAAAAGAAATAAAAATTACAGCTCAATACCTATAACAAAGTATGACTCTATCTGAATGCCGCTGGTAGTGTACCAGGATGTGCAATGATCTAGCATAGCAGAGATATCAAAAAACGGACAAGCCATGGAAATATCATGCTAGCTATCTTATGATCATGCAAAGCAATATGACAATGAATGCTCAAGTCATCAAAATGGAAGCGGTGGAAGTTGCACGACAATATATCTCAGAATGGCTATGGAAGGGCCATAATAGGTAGGTATGGTGGCTGTTTGGAGGAAGATATATTAAGGCTTATGTGTGATAGAGCATATCATATCACGGGGTTTGGATGCACGGACGAAGTTTGCACTGACTCTCGAGGTGAGAAAGGGCAATGCACGGTACCGTAGAGGCTAGCAAATTGTGGAAAGGTAAGAGTGTGTACAATCCATGGACTCACATTAGTCATAATGAACTCATATACTTATTGCAAATGTTTATTAGCCCTAGAAGCAAAGTACTACTACGCATGCCCCTAGGGGGATGGACTGGTAGGAAAAGACCATCGCTCGTCCTCGACCGCCACTCATAAGGAAGACAATCAATAATAAATCATGCTCTAACTTCACAGCATAACGAGAGACTATACATGCATTCTTCAGCAATCACAAACCTTAACACCAATATTCTTACTAGCCACAACCGTTTGCTAGTACCTACCACATATTATCATCTCTATATCGCAAAACTATTGCACGGAATCAGACATATCATATTCAGTGATCCATAAGTCTTATGTAGGATTTTATGACTAACCATGCAAATGACCAATTCATGTTGACTCTCTAAATAGATATAAGTGAAGCAAGAGAGTTTAATTCTTTCTACAAAAGACAATGCTCTAATAAATATAGGTGAAGCAAAATAGCATTCTACAAACAATTGTTTTCTATCTGAAGTGAAATAGGCAATCCAAACTTCAAATGATAAAAGTGAAGCACATGAAGCATTCTATGTAACACCCCGGATGTAACTTACCATATTTGTACTCCGACTCTTGCCATTTTCGGCTCTATGTTATGAGTTTTCATCGTGGTTGGGTTTTGTCTTCGTTTTGCATTTTTTTCATGTCATGCATTTCATATCATGTCATCATGTGCATCTCATTTGCATACGTGCTCGTCTCATGCATCCGAGCTTTTTCCCCGTTGTTCGTTTTGCAATCTGGCACTCCTACGTCCTCCGGCGCCCCCTTTTGCCTATTTTCGTGTGCGGGTGTTAAACATTCTCGGAATGGACCAAGATTTTCCGAGTGGCCTTGGTACACCACTGGTAGACCGCCTGTCAAGTTTCATACCATTTGGAGTTCGTTTGATACTTCAACGGTTAACCGGGGAACCGTAAAGACCTCGTGTGTGTTGCAGCCAAACACCCATCCAAAGTGGCCCAATAACCCATCCATCCTCTCGGCTGTTCGATCACGATCGCGTGGTTGAAAAACGCTCCCCATTTGGACTCTCCTAGCCCCCTCTAGCTATAAAAACGTCTCCTCCTCCATTCCTGGACGAAACCCTAAGCCCCACTCCTCCCGCGCCGCCGGACACGTCCACGTCCGGCGGATGCGTCCGCCACCGCCGCCTGACCAACCAGACGTCGCCACCTGTCGCCACCGCGCTGTCCCTGCCGCCAGCCCGCCAGGCCCGGGTCGGCCCCCCCGAGCCCGCGCGCTCCTCTCGCGCCTTGCCGCGCGCCCCGCCGCCGAGTCCTCGCTGCGCCGCCGCCTCACTCCCTCAACGCCGGCCGCCGCCAGCCATCGCCGCCGCCGCGCGCCTTCGCCGCCCCGCACCGCCGCACGGGGGCGCCGCCCCGCCGTCGCCGCGTCTTCCCGGCCTCGTCGCCGGCCGGATCCGGTCGGGCCAGACCGGATCCACCTCCTCTCCAGCCACCTCCCCCTCTCCGGAAAGTACTCCGGCCCTGCCTCGGTTCACGCGCTCGGAGACGAACCCTAGATCTGTTTCGCGGGGTAGAATTTCCACTAAGTCTTTCCCCCCATCATGTGTTATGCCTCTATTCATCATGCCATAACTTCCTGTGTGATGCTCCATTTTTGGACGTGCAATATATCAAAATGTTCATCATGATGTTCTCTTCATGTTGTTCCATTGTGCCATGCTTGTTTGAGTCCATCTTGATACCCAAATCATGGGTGCAAGAGTGCTATAAAATTTTAGGTGCTGATTCTTAGGAGAGTATGAGCATTTGTCATTTTTGCTACATTTATTGTGTGCTGCATATGGGCATGAGCTGTACATTTGTTTTGGGCTATGTCATGCCATCTTTACAGGGGTGTATTCCATGTATTTTTGTGATCAATGTGTTTACTATCACAAGCATGCAAATTAGCTCTGATGATATTGCTGGTTTTCAGGGACTTAGAATTTCACTGTCATTTCCCTGCTGTTATTTTTATGCCATGTATTCATGTTGCTACACAGAGATCCATGCTTCTTTTCAGTATGTTCAGTAAGGATGATTTGGGCATATGGTGGTGCTCTATCCATCCATGCCCCTGTTTGCATTTATGGAGTGCCCTAGCATGACTCAATCTTGCTCTACTTTTTCTATAAAATGTTCCTGGCAGATTGTTTACGTGTTAATAAATTTCGCCAAGGTTGTTGTAGTTGATCCAAGCATGCTATGAACTTGTTCTTGCCATGGTTAGCTTCTTGAACATGCCTTCTTGCTGGTAGTATGCTTAGCTTGTCATGCAAGGCTTTGTGATGAGTGAATCGAGCTCGCAAAGAGGCCTTCATAATTCTGTTTTTTGCCATGCTCAGTTTTCTGCTAAGTCTGAATCTGGTAACGTAACTTGCTATGTTTACATGGGTGCCATCATATCTTTTGATCCTTTTTGGCTTATGGTCAGTAAGGAACTTTTGTTATATGCTTTGAGTAGATTCATGACATTCCTTTGATTGCTATGTTATGTTCCTATAGCATGTTGTTATCTTGCTCCAAACATTGCTTCCTGATGTTAATTCCTGACATGTTAGTATTTTCACTAAGTCTGTGAAGCTGCTATCTTTTGCACTTTTGCCATGCTTGTTTGAACCTGCTTTTGTGTGATTTAGCCATAGCTCAGTGTTCATCTTTTGTCAAGCATCTTGAGTAGATCACTGCCATGTGCTTTGTTTCTATGTGGGAGTGCAGAAGCTTAGTTTCTTGTTGCATTCTAGATGGCATCGTGCTGTTAATCGCAGAATGGTGCATTCTTGTTTTGCTTGCCATTTGCAAACCGTGCCTCCGATTTTGGTGATATTTATATCAATTTCGACTGAAATCAAATCATCTTTCCAGCGGCGCACTTGGTTTGCCAAGTTGATGCCTTGATCAATCTTTTCCTTCCGGAGCACGCATATGCATTGCATATCACATCCCGCATATCATGCCATGTTTTGCATCATGTTGCTTGCGCATTGCACCGTGGTTGATTGTGGTTTCCTTTGCTTGTGTTCTTGCTTTGGGTAGAGCCGGGAGAAGATTACGTGATCGAGGAACCCGTTGAGTACGCTTACGAGGATCAAGTTTTCGTCAACTCGGAGAACTTTGTAGGCAAGATGACCATACCCTCGAAATCACTTCTATCTTTGCTTGCTAGCTGTTCGCTCTATTGCTATGCCGTGATACCTACCACTTGCTATATCATGCCTCCCATATTGCCATGACAAGCCTCTAACCCACCTTTCCTAGCAAACCGTTGTTTGGCTATGTTACCGCTTTGCTCAGCCCCTATTACAGCGTTGCTAGTTGCAGGTGAAGATGGAGTTTGTTCCTTGTTGGAACATGGATATTGTTGGGATATCATTATTATATCTTGTTTACTTTAATGCATCTATATACTTGGTAAAGGGTGGAAGGCTCGGCCTTATGCCTGGTGTTTTGTTCCACTCTTGCCACCCTAGTCTCCGTCACACCGGTGTTATTTTCCTTGATTTTGCGTTCCTTACGCGGTTGGGTTATAATGGGAACCCCTTGACAGTTCGCCTTGAATAAAACTCCTCCAGCAAGGCCCAATCTTGGTTTTACCATTTGCCACCTAAGCCTTTTTCCCTTGTGTTCCGCGGACCCAAGGGTCATCTTTATTTTAAACCCCCGGGCCAGTGCTCCTCTAAGTGTTGGTCCAAACTAGAGCCCCTTGCAGCGCCACCTCGGGGAAACTTGAGGGTTGGTTTTAGTTGTACGGATTGCTTATCAAGTGTGCCCTGAGAACGAGATATGTGTAGCTCCTATCGGGATTTGTCAGCACATTCGGGTGGCTTTGCTGGTCTTGTTTTTCCATTGTCGAAATGTCTTGTAACCGGGATTCCGAGTCGGATCGGGTCTTCCTGGGATAAGGAATATCCTTCATTGACCGTGAGAGCTTGTGATGGGCTAAGTTGGGACACCCCTGCGGGGTTTTGAACTTTCGAAAGCCGTGCCCGCGGTTATGGGCAGATAGGAATTTGTTAATATCCGGTTGTAGAAAACCTGATACTAAACTCAACTAAAATGAATCAACCGCGTGTGTAGCCGTGATGGTATCTTTTTGGCGAGGTCCGGGAAGAGAACACGGTTTCGTATTATGCTTGAACGTAAGTAGTTTTAGGATCACTTCTTGATCTTATAGCTTCTCGACCATGCCTTGCTTCTCTTCTCGCTCTCATTTGCGTAAGTTAGCCTCCATATATGCTAGTGCTTGCTGCAGCTCCACCTCACTACCTTTCCTACCCATAAGCTTAAATAGTCTTGATCGCGAGGGTGTGAGATTGTTGAGTCCTCGTGACTCATAGATTACTTCCAAAACCAGATGTAGGTGTCGATGATGCCAGTGCAGGGGACGCGACCGAACTCAAGTGGGAGTTCTACGAGGATTCGGGACGCTACTATGTTTCCTTTCCAGACAATCAGTAGAGGATCCCAGTTAGGGTGATCGGGGATCTATGCATTTGGGGTTGTCTTTCTTTATTTGGTTCCGTAGTCGGACCTTGATTGTATTCTGGATGATGTAATGCTATATTTATGTATTGTGTGAAGTGGCGATTGTAAGCCAACTCTTTATCCCTTTCTTATTCAGTACATGGGATGTGTAAAGATTACCCCTCTTGCGACATGCCTACTATGCGGTTATGCCTCTAAGTCGTGCTCCAACACATGAGAGATATAGCCGCATCGTGGGTGTTACATTCTATAAAGCCATACTCAAAAGATATAAGTGGAGTGAAATGATCATTATATAAATCAACCATGAACTATCTCATACCAGCATGGTGCATAAAAGAAAAATGAAAACTAAACTCAAAAGACGCTCCAAGATTTACACATATCACATGAACGAAACAAAGACAAAAACATACCGATACTTGTTGAAGAAAGATGGGATGACTTCCGGGGCATCCCCAAGCATAGATGCTTGAGTATACTTGGATATTTACTTGGGGTCCTTGGGCATCCCGAAGCTTCAACTCTTGCTTATCCTCCTTCTCCTCATACCGAGACCTCCTCGATCTTTGATCACTTCATCCGCACAAAACTCAACAGAAAGCTCGGTAAGATCCATTAGTACAATATTGCAAACACTACTTTAAGTATTGTTGCAAAAACCATTCATATTTTGTTTTTGCATTGTATCTACTATATTACGACTTCTCTATGGCTTATGTCACCGATAGAATCGATATTTTCATAAAAAGCAAAACAATGCATCAAAAACATAATTTGTCTTAAACAAGATAGTCTATAACAATCTGGACATCTACTGTACTTCTGTAACCTCAAAAATTGTGAAAACTTAGGAAAAGATAATCAATTTGTATAGCAATATTGTGTAAAAATTTCAGAAACTTTTGACGCTCCAGTAAAAAATGAAAATTAACACACTACAGCCAAAGTTTTTTGTTTTTACACCGCACATACCAACAAGCAATCTAATCATCCTAAAGGCAAATCTTGGAACATTATTTTTATAATACAATGGATTTGTACAAGGGGATAATTATTTTTGTGAGAAGCTTCCATGAAAAAATTACATTGTTTCCATGAGCATGAACACAAGTGTTCAAGGTCGACCCTCACTTCTCCAATGCATCACCTTTCAATCGCTTCTCTTTTTGAAGAAGTTTTTAGGTTCCCCTCTATTTTTTTATATTTACAAAATTACTCAGCAGAAAATAAATGATTCTCTAAAACTTCGAGGTTTTCTCCCTGGCAGCGTTTTCTTTAAAGCCATTAAGCTAGGCATAAGGTGCTCAAGTAATCAATCCACCCAGATCCCAAGGTATATCAAAGCCAATTTTAATTAGCAATGACTTATAATTTAGTAGTGGGCACAAAGAAACATATATCATGCAATGACGAAGTCTAACTCTCTTCCTATGCATCGACATGTCATACAAGAACAACTCATGCACATCAAGTAAAGGCCAACAAATAGCATAAGCATTTTCTTGCAATTTTTTGTGTTGGAAACATAGAGAGGTGGAGATATAGTTCCTCTCTCCTAATAATTGCAAGTAGGAGCAGCAAGAACATGCATATTATATTCATCAAAATCATCATGTGTAATGGTAGAATGCAACCCATCAATATAATCCTTAATAAAAGCAAACTTCTCCGATATAGTGTAGTTGGGAGAATTCAAAAAGATAATAGGACTATCATGTGAGGGTGCAATAGTAACAATTTCATTCTTAACATAAGGAACTATAGCAAGTTCATCTCCATAAGCATAATTCATATTGGCATCTTGCCACAAGAATAGCAAGCATCAACTTCATCAAAAAGGGATATTTCAAGCGAATCAACAGGATCATAGCAATTATCATAGCATTCATCCTTCGGTAAGAACGAAGGGAAATTAAACAATGCATGAGTTGAAGAGTTACTCCCATTAGAAGGTGGGGACAGGTAGCTAATCCACTCTTCCTCCTTTTGTTCTTAGCTCTCCTCGTCATCTTTTTCATCCAATGAGCTCACAGTTTCATCAATTCCTTCTTCCATAGACTACTGCAAAATATTAGTCTCTTCTTGGACAGCAGATACTTCCTCAATAAATACATCAATATTGGAATTGTACTTATAATTCTCATAACAATATTTAAGTGTAGCAAAAAATTTAGGTCTATAAACATCATCATCAAAAGCTTCATACTTTTCAAACAAAGATTCAACTTCATAAGCACCCATAGAAGCAACAAATTCTTCTATTCGTTCCACGTATAGTAATCATATCTACCATTAGCATAAGAAGCTAAGCTTTCATTATCATTAAAAGGGAAGGTGTGGAGCCTTCATCCTAGCGCAACAAGTATAATCATATCTCTGGCATAAATTCCAAGCATACTAATTAATGCAACATCACTAGTACAACGAGGTGCTATACAAATGGTTTTTAACCCCTTTCCGCAACGGCATTTGGAACCGTCTCCAAGTGAGTGTGAGCGATAGGGGGGTCCTTCCCACACGACCCAGAAACCGTCAGGGATATGCCCTCCTGGCACACATGCTCGGCAAATGAGGTCGTGTGTGACCCGCGAGCGCCAAAATATGGTAATACATACAGTAGACTAAAAAATACAATTATACATGCAAAATCGCTTCTGGTCGCAAGTACATCCCACACAACCAGTCCCTGCTAAACGTTTACATTCGTATGTACATCCACACACTCGCTCCAAGGAAAACGTTTGTGCAAGGTGGCATAACGCAAACAGTTTTGAAGAGAATGTCGTGTGTGATTGTTCATTGATCCAACACGGTTTATTCCTGGAAACTGTGTGTGTTGCCTGAGGTCATCACCCACGGTGTTTTCCTAATAACCGTTTGCAATAGGAAAACGCAATTAGCCTGCTAATTGACCTATTATTAATAATCCATTTATTAATCTAATTGACATTCATATTAAGCACATAATATATTTCATTTTTCCATATTAAGGAAGAGAGGATTTCATAATTGAAATACATCCGAGTACAACATGATATAGCTTCAGCACTCAGCTACCCCATTACACAACTATACCAGCACCAAGTTTCACATGCAACATCTAGAACATTTGAAATTAGAATCATATATGGTACATAGACAGATGCATCTCATCTGGAAAACTACTGAAGCAGAAGGCGAATATTGAGCCTTCATTCATGTTGAAGGTCTTTGCAACTTTAGGCAAGTGCCTGTGGATGATTGACCGTCCATCCTTCGTCCTCTTCAGGAACACTTCAATATTGAACTATGGGTGTTCTATGAAAACCTTCTTCGCCTCCTGACCATAGAGGTGGTTTGAGAGGTAATCATCAGTGAACTGCTTAGTAAAGGCCTGAAAACAAGGATGTGCATAAATATGTTCACTATATTGGAAATGGGGCAAAGGAGTAAAAAAAGGCAAGGTATAATAGTTAGTACCATCTTGTAGTGAACTGATGTCTTCTTCATTGTGCAGACAAAGATTTTCTTTTTTGCCGCTAATTTCTTTATCCTAACAATCTTTCTGTGTTTCTTGACTTGATTGATATTCATGGACAACTCATTTCCCCATATGGAAAAAGGATCGAATAGTGGGTCAAAACCTCTGGCAGCAGGACCTACATGTGCAAGACCAAATTGGTAAAAACCTAAATATTAGAATGGTTCCTACAATTGCACAATAATATGCTATTAGACAACGGACCATGCACGTGCAGTTAACTAAACACCACAACAAATAAACCAAACATTAATTGAGCACCACATTGCACAATATAACATACTCCTAATAGAAGATCACACAGTTAACCAAACCAAGTATGCTTAACAACTTGGAAATATAGCAATTGTATTTGTTTCTCATGTATTTATTACAACCAAATTCGATTTATTTCTGACATGGTATACAATAACAGAATGCACCCAGAAGAATTGAACATCGCATTGCAGAATTGAACTAAGCAGTTAACTAAACACATCAACAAATGAACCAAATGTTAACTGAGCACCACATTGCACAATATAACATACTCCTAACAGAATATCAGAGAGTTAAACAAACCAAGCATGCTTAACAACTTGGAAATATAGCAATTGTAATTTTTTTTCTCATGTATTTAGTACAGCCAAATTCAATTTATTTCTCACATGGTATACAATAACAGAATGCATCCACAACAATTGAACATCGCATTGCAGAATTGAACCAAACAGTTAACTAAACACCACAACAAATGAACCAAATGTTAACTGAGCTCCACATTGCACAATATAACATACTCCTAATAGAAGATCAAACAGTTAAGCAAACCAAGCATGCTTGACAACTTGGAAAATTGCACCCTGAAGAATTGAACATCACATTTGCAGAATTGCACCAAACAGTTAACTGAACACCACATTGCACGACATATAGAACATATACACTAGACCAGAAGATTGCATGGTAAAAGCAGATAGCACAATTCACTAGAATTTGTAAAGGAAAGGCAGTAGCTAGCAAACTCAACATGGGTCCTTATAGTAAGCTAATAAGACAAGCTACTCATCATTGTTGGAGATATCGATGACGATTGGCTCCTTGGACATGGAAGAGGGCGAGGCCTCACATCATGGGTTCCCTCGTCGTAGTGGTGAGTTGCATGAGCCGCTTCGGGCACCAACCTGCTGGCTCTCGAGATGAGGCAAGCACGTGCACGCTGAGAAAACACCTCGTAGCCTTCGTCGAAGGCACCGTGGGTGGCCTCGAGAAAACACCACGAATTGTCGTTTAAAGCAGCAAACCGTGTTACTGCGTCGGTGCGCGAGGCGTCGATGGTGGCCTCGACGGCGAGGTTGTCAGATTTCGGGTTCCGGCAAAACCCTTAAGGTTCGAACACTGGGATGCACGCGAAGATCTCTCCCTCGCTGATCACGCCCTCAAGCACTTCGCGATCTCAAAGGCTAAATCGACGAACTCACAACACAAGAGACACAATATTTATACTGGTTTGGGCCACCGTTGTGGTGTAATACTCTACTCTAGTATGGTGGTGGTAGATTGCCTCTTGGGTTGAGGATGAACAGTACAAAGGGAAGAATAGACTCTTGAGGCGAGATGTTCTTGTGCTTGGTGAGTTTGTGTGGTGGAGGATGATCTGAACGATCCGTCCCGGATGAGATGGCTGAGTTTCTCTCTCCTCCTACTGTGGTGGCTAATCCTATTTATAGAGGCCCTGGTCCTCTCCCCAAATATTGAGCGGGAAGGGAGCCAACAATGACAAATTTGAAAGGGGATAGCTGGTATAAGTTATCCTGACAAAAGCAGTCTTCGCCTGCCAAAGGCTCTGGTGGTGACGCTGCCTTGGGCTCCATGGTGACCTCCGTCTTGCTGTCCTGTTGGTCTAGGTCTCATTGCATCGACATGGAAACCTTTGCATGATGCCTCGGTACTATTCGTCTGCGCTTGCGTCCTTAGCACCAAAGAGGAAACAAGGACACTGTGCGCGCTAGCACCCACCTGGCGCCCGCCAGGTCTCGATCGTCATGGCTCACGTCATAGGAACCTCGCAAGGTTTGCCTTGCCTTGATCTCTCCGTCCCTCGCGAGCCAGCCTGGTGAGGCCGCTCCTGAGGAGGTCTTGTGTCGTCCGCCTCGCGAGGATTGGCCCCTCGCGAGGGTCTTGAATGCTTGTTGGTGAAGATCGGCCGTACGGGCCCGCTCGCAGAGCCACACCATGGGCCGCAGGCAGGCAAGTCTAGGGACCCACGTTCCCAGAACGCCGACAGTAGCCCCCGGGCCCAAGGCGCGCTCGGGCTTGGCTTCGAGGCGAAGCCAAAGGGAAAGTGCGGAGTGCCACGGGCCCTAATAGCCTGCGGCCCTGGTCGATGCGTGGCGACTGATTGGACATGGGCGTCTCCGCTTCCCCACGCTGCCTTGATACCCGCCTGGCTAGGCGGCCACCGCGGTCTACACGGTTTCCCTCCCGTTGTTGTCGCGCACTCCCCAATTCTTCCGCTTCCTCAAAGCTCAGCCTCTCCCCCGATCCGATCTGAGCTCAATCCTCCCATTGCCATGGCATCGGACCTGTCGAAGAAAGGGAAGAGTCCCCAGTCCTCTGCAGGGCTACGCCTGGCCTCTGAGCCTGCCGTTGGTAGGTCGCTGGTGCTCAACCAAGAAGCCATGGACAAGGTGCATCCCATGCTCGCCTCCAGCTTCAATGAGTAGGGAAGTATGGTGGCATGGCCTGCGTCTCGTGCCCGTATCGACCGGACAGCCACCGAGGTCCCATTCTTCATCGACGCCCTTTGAGTTGGCCTAGTTCCTCCTTTCTCCGCCTTCTTCTACGCAGTGCTTGCCCATTATCAGATCCACATGCTGCACCTTGATCCCCAATCCGTGACCCTTCTTGCCGTCTTCGCCTTCGTTTGCGAGGCCATGGTTGGCATTGCTCCTTCCGTGGCCCTTCTCCACCACTTCTTTCTCCTTGCACCTGATTGATCCCCGGCAGAGCTCAGGATGCCTGAGCTTTCAGGCCGTGGCGGTGATGGCCGGCGCGGGGATTGACTTCAAGCTCCCACCATCCACGAGCGAGTTTTGGACACGGTGGGTATTTGTTGATGTTGGAGTGCTCAGCCCCCTGCTCTCTTCTCCGTCAGCGCCTGCCATTCCTAGCTCCGGTTGGTTCCACCAAAGGCTCGCCGATTCACGCCTTGCCCCCGTCTGGCTCAGGCTGAAGATGCTCAAGGACCTTGATGTGACTGCGCCTATGGTGGTGAAGAAGTTCGTCCGACACCGAATTGCTCCACTTCAGCGCCACTCTCGACCGATGTGGGCCTTGTTCAACAGCAAGTACCACATGAGACTTCAGGAGTTCGGGCTCCCTCTTGAGGCGCGGCAAATGGTGCTCGAGGTCCTGACGGGTGTCCTGTTGCCAGACGACATGCCAAGGAAGAGTTGCCTTCTGTACCACTGCTTGAACAAGGCGACATTCATGGAGCAGATGCCCTCCTTTGATGAGTGGGGGATGCATCCAGTCGGTCTGGTGGGGCCCCGTAAGAACCCCGTCAACTTGGTTCCCCTCCTCGCCGCTAACGTCGGGCTCGCCCCATGTGTGGATGCAGGGGGGCGAGCACCGCTGGAGGCCGATGGCACAGGTGCCGAGGTGCTGATGCCGCCCAGGGCTCTAGAGGCGTCGTCCTCGGGAACTCGTGACTCTTGCCCTGGGGCGGCGGTTACGGGGGCGATGCAGTCTTCATCTCCCGAGGCCGGGGCTCCTGAGGCCTCGGCAGGTCGCAGCGAGGCAGAGCCCGATAGCTCCCGTCAGCTTGGTGCTCGTGAGGCTGCCCCTTCGAGCACTTCTCCAGTTGCGCCTCGTGTCGGCCGCCATGTCCAGTGCTTCGGTCGGCTTTGCGTCGACTTCGAAGAGATTCACGAGAGGAAGGGGTCCCCAAGCCGCGGCAGCGGCACCTTTAAGGCTGTTAAAACGGAGGAAGTACATCGTCGTTGACGAGTAAGTACCATATCTTGGTGATTCTCCGCGTGCTGCTTCCCTTCCTGACAACGTCTCTTCTGGATCCCTTCCACAAAGGCCATGAAATCTCCAGAGAAGCAGCCTCCTCTCGCCTCGTTTCTCCCGCCAGACTTGAGCGCTGCAAGCCCGCGCGTTGCTCACTGTGTGGAGTCAACCAGGGAAGCCAGCCCGTCAACAAGGCGTCTTGAGCTCGCGCCCTCGTCTTCCTTCCTTCGCGGCCTTGCTTGGAACACAACAAGCGTGCCAAGGGTTCCTCCCCTGGTCGTGGACGGCAGATGGGTAGCTTCGGTCTTGGGCTCCTCTTCAAGCAGCGGGCCTCCACTCATTCGGGCTCCTCCCGAGACCTGGCCTGCAATTAGGTGGGCGCCAGCCCTTAGCCTCCTACTGAAAGGGGGTGAGCCACTTCGGGCCCCATCTGCGGTCCCCGCGGTGGAGGACGGAGTCAGCAACATGCTCAAGTCGGCGCATGAAAGGAGCATCGTCCGCCACGAGCTCTTTCAGGAGGCGATGGGCGCGATGAACCAGCTTGGTGAGGAGCTCGTGGATGTGGACGCGCATCTTTTGGCTGAGGGTCTTTGGCTGGTGGAGGAGCGGCGTAAGCTGAAGGTGGCTATAAACCTCGGGCGCCACCAACACGAGCTTGACAATGTGAAGGCCGAGGTTTCCCTTGCAGCCTCCCGTAAGGCCTGCTCCCGAGCTCTGGAAGAGGCTCAAGAAGCTGACCGCCATTGCGAGGCCGCGAAGAAGCGCGCTTGGGAGCTCCAAGCATCCTTGGATCAGCAACTGGAGGCACGCAGAGCCGCCCTTGCGTCGTTGAGGGGGACACCCACCGAAGAGGAAGAGATCCGGAAGCGCGAGGAGGCGTTGGCGCTGGAAGCCGTGGAGCGTAGCCTTGAGCTCGAACATCTCGAGACGAGGGAGCGTCAAGTTGCCCAAGCAGAGGACGCCGTTGGAGCGCGCGAGGCCAAGGCTCAGGAGGAGGTCGATCGCCGGGTGGCCAAGGCTCGTGCGGATCTCGAGGGCATGTACGACCTGAAGCTGAAGTTTGTGGAAGCTGAGGCTGCTGGTAGGACTGCTGCCCTCAAGTCCAGGTTGATCGAGGTGGAGCGGCGCGAGGAGGCCGCCGCAGCCACCCTGCTCTCCGTGCAGGCCGAACTGGCCTTCGCCCGCGCCGAGCTGCTCCCTCTTCAGCAGCGGGTCGCTGACGCCGAGTCCATCATACAGCAGAATAGGGAGCAGGTGCTTCAGCGGCGGACGCTGGAGCGTGTGCACGCCCCCATGCTCCAGGACCTTAGGAACAGGGCCAATACTACCCTGGGCCACATCTGTGATGAGAATGCTCCTTATCCCCATGCGAACAACTGCGCCAGCCACCTTCGCTTCTTTACCGATGTGGTGATTCGCCTGGAGAATCGTTCCGAGAGAGCTCGGCAACTTGTTGAAGAGAGGAGTCGCGGCCTGCTTGGGCGTGCGTTCTCCTGTGTCTTCAGACATCTCCAAAACACCGACCCCAACTTTGATTTTGATGCCGTCGTCGCTCCCGTACTTGAGGCCATCCGGGGAGACCTGGCGCGATGGGTGGAAGACAAAACAAGGGAGAAACCAAATCACACAATAATGGTCAATAATTTCTTATTAAAACAAAATTACTCTAATAAATTTTCTAAAACATAGAAAATATATTTCTTATGAAAAAACAGAAAATAATTTACTAAAACATTTACTACCAAAAAGAACTTGTATAAAAACTATTTTTATAAACTATCACTGTGAACTAAGCAAACAAATACTAAAACAGTAGCTAAACACTAATAAATAACTACAAAATTTTATCTACTATAGTCTATAAGAAACATATGACAACATGTAAAAAATTACAAAAATAATTAACTAAAAATAATTAAAAACACTTATTATACGACTAAAACAACTATTTAAACAAAACAACACTATTTTATCTAAAAAACTAATGTAAAGTAAACTAAAAATAACTAACTAAATGCTACTGGATAGGCAAAACAATAACAGAATAGCAGCAAAAAGAATCAATCAAAAATCTATTCTAGAATTCAAACTAGATCCAAAACAGTGACTCGAACAAATTTCATCAAATCCAACTTCAAACTACTTAAATTCAAAATTTCAAGTCACTAACAGAAACTTCATAAAATTTGTGACACAATGCAATTGTAATCACTCAAAAACATTAACTAGGTTAAAATATACAAGCAATTTAAGATTAAAACTATTTCTGTTTTTAAAATAGAAATGAAAAAAAACAGAAAAAACGGCACTAGCTACGTGGCCTACTGCTATCGGGCCAGTGAGGTGGGCAATCCAACGCTAAACTGCACTCGGCCGACTCCTAACTAAAACACGTACATGCGGTTAAATAAACCAAACCGGTCGGCCGGTTAGATCTAAACCAAACCGTAAACTAAAATCATTCTAATAAAATAAACCTAACTGTTCGATTTAGATCTAATCTAAGGTGCTGGAATTAAACTGGACAGTCGGAGGCTTACCGCGGCAGTGGAAGAGCTCCGGTGAGGTCATCATCGGAAGTGGCGGCTCGGGGATGACGTGGGCGAGGCCTCCGGTGGTCCTCGGTGACGGGGAAGGAGATGGACGGACGCGGCGCATCGCTGCAGTCTCGATGGTAGTGGAGTTCATCTCCGGGGAGGTCCGAGGCGATCGAGGCGAGCTTGGCGGGCTTCGGCTCCAGCGGTAGGCACCGGTGGTGTTGCGGAGCAAGGGCTCCAGTGCTCCTCGAGCTCCGGGAGATGGTCTACGTGGCTTAGAAGGTCAAGGAAAGGTCGTGGGTGAGCTTTGGAGGTGATGGGGAGGTGTGAGGTGCTTGGGTAGGCGGCGGTGGCCGAGGTGAGCTCCGGCGAGCAAATGGCGGCGATGCAGGAGGTATCCAGGAGGGCAACAAGGGCAGAACGGGTCGAGGGAGGAGGTATATATAGGGGGTGTGCCGTGGAGGAGGGGTCAGGCACGGGATTCGGTCGATCCCGAGGGATCCGGGATACGGCGGCATCGGGCGTGGTGGGCTCTTCCCCACGGCTTGGAGAAGAAGAAGGTGGGCACCGGGTTTCGGGCGGGTAGGTGGGACCCGTGATCGAGTCAGCGTCGGTGAGAGAGAGAAGTTAGCGGGCGACCGGGGCGAAGCGGTTGCAGGAGCGAGGCCGTGGGGAAGGTGGCCATGGGCCGGCCTGCTAGCCTAGGAGGTTGCGGCTAAAGAAAAAAATGTTTTCCCTTTTTTTAAGAGAACAAAAACAAAAACCTTAATAAATAAAACTTTATAGTCATACAATACATCGAAATGTTTAGAAAAATAAATACTAAAACATGAACATATTCTCAGAATCAACCAAAAAATATAAAAATTCAAATAAGGCAAACAGTGCTACTGGTTGATTTAAAAAATCAAATAAAAATATTTTAAAATATCAAAATGATTTCAAACTCATTTTTCTCCACTTTTCTACTGTAGGGAATCATTTTACCCTATTTTCCATATATTTTCGTTTTGGAGAAAAATAATTTGAATAAAACTCAAAATAACTCCAAATTGAAAGTGGGTTTTTAAATACTTCCAAATGACTTCCATTTTGTTTTCTTATTAAACTTCCAACTCATATTTCACATACTTTGAAGCAGTCATTTTATCTTCTCTCATAAAATCATTGAGTTGCATAAAGTCTCTGAATCTGAAATATTTTCAAATGGAATTCAAATCATTTTCAAATCCCTTTTCATTTCTTTAAATGGAAGAGGTCATTTTTCTTCACTCTAGTGTTTTGTGATGAAATGAATTTGAATTCATGGAGATAAAAATGCAAAGATGAAAGTTTTGGTAAAGTCCTTTTATTCCCTCTCATTCAAATTTCAAAAGTTTCAAATTCCACTGAATTTCACACAATCAGTCACACAACAATCAAACAAACAATCACAATTATTTATTTAATATAACATTCCAAAATTTAGAATCTTGGGATGTTACAACCACGGCGTCACGACCAGAAGCTTTGCAGTCCAAGGCTATTTTTGTCAAGATAAGATGTACTAGATGTCTCCCTTCAAATTTGGCTATTATGGGATTCCTTCCCGCCTTCATTTTTGAGAAGGACCAAAGCCACTATAAATAGGGCAGCACCACCACCGTAGAGAGGGATCGGATCTATTCCATCCTCACAACCACCAGCTCAGTCGTGCACAAGAACACACCTCCTCCTAAGGTTGTTCTCCCACTATACTAGTTCATCACTAGCCCCTCGAGGCCAATCCACCACAAAGCAGGAGTAGGGTTTTACACCACAAGGTGGCCCGAACCTGGGTAAACTATTATGTCTCATTTACTTCCTGTTAATCGAGCTAGGCCGGGAGATTGGAGAGTAGGCAGACTGGGGAGGTTGTGTTCTTTGCATGCACCCCGGAGTTCGAATCTATCCAGGGTCTGCGAAGCCTGAAATCCGACATTTGGCGCGCCAGGTAGGGGTGTGTCGGAGCCTCTCTTCCGCCGGTTGATTCGCCACCACTCCACCGCTCCCATGGCTAACGCTTGTCGAGATCGTCCTGACCCCCGGGTCGTCCTCGCCGCCCATGTCGGTCAGATGGCACCGGCGGGCGACGGCTGCCCTCGACGTCCCCCGTCACCAGTGGCGAATGCCGCCGCCAGTCCCACGGGCCATGAGCAGAAGGCTTCGTCGCTTAATCCCTCTGTGCGGCGAGACGGGCGCACCGCCACTCCATCGCTGACTCCTGCAGCTTCGGCTTCCCATGCTCGTTGTGACCCGGTGAACGCGCAGGCTGCGTTGCTCATGGCACGCGAGCTTCTGCGCTACCGCCCGGTCGACGTCCTCTACGAGGACTGGCTGGACCGCTTCACCAAGATCGTCAGCACCGCCAAAGAGTCTCCTGCACCATCTCTCTCACTGTCTCACCCTCCACCTACCGTGGGTGACGTAGCCCACGGAGCACCTCCTCCACCAACTAGGTAGGACGCCATCATCGAGCCAAGGCGGGAGGCTCCTCGGCACGATCTGCATCACTTGGCGCCCATGCACGACGAGGCAAGCTGCTTGGTGGTGCCGCGGCCGCAAGAAGATGTGTGTGCGCTCCCAGCACTGCCACATCAAGACCACGCGCCGCCTGTGGTGGTGGCGCGTGAGCGCCAAGATTAGGCCCCACCTCTACGGCGGGCCCCCGTGACCACAGCAGGATGTCGTGCGTTCACTCCGGAGCTGCGCGGCGTCGTCTGGCCAGGGAAGTTCAAACCCGACCTGCCTCCATGCTACGATGGCACCCCCGACCTCGTTGAGTTCCTGCAGCTCTACGATTTGAGCAACAAGGCGGCCAACGGTGACGAGAAGGTTATGGCGAACTGGTTTCCCATGGCCCTTAAAGACGGCGCGCGCTCGTGGCTCCTGAACCTATCTGTGGGTTCGATATCCTCCTGGGACAAGATGCGAGAGCGTATCGTTGCCAACTTTCAGGGCACTCGCGAGCACTGGCCGGTTGCGGGTGACCTATGGCGCATCAAGAAGCAGTGAGGAGAGACCTTGCAGAAGTACATCCAGCACTTCAACAGTGTTCACCTCAAGATCCCCAAGGTGTCGGATGAGGCCATCATCTCGGCGTTCACTGATGGCATCCGTGAGGTCAAGATGAAGGAGGAGCTCGCCATACATGAGGACCTATGCACGACTCTGGAGATGTTCAACACGGCAAACAAGTGTGCGAGAGCTGAGGAGGGACGCCTCTCCCTCCTCAAGCTTCCGGAGGTTGACCTAGAAGACAAGAAGACCAAGGCCAAGGACGTGAAGCGCAAGGGACCGGCCGTGTTCGCGGCCGAACCAGAGATGAAGCACGGATGCAACCACTCGGAGTCCTCGAAGGGCAGCCGCCCATTGTGCATCTTCCACAACGTGCACAGCCATAACATTAACGACTGCTAGGAGCTCAGGGTCATCCGCGATGGACGCCTCGGCCATCGCCCCGAGCGCAACGACCGAGGATACGGCCGTGGAGGTGGCCGAGGATGAGGTCGCTAGGACGACTGTGACCCCTGCCAGGAATGGCTTGATCAGCCTCATGAGGACTGCTAGAAGGGCCAACCTCATGAGGGTGCCTGAAGAGATCAGCATCGTGAGGACTACCCTCAGGGCAGTGCTGGCCTTCCTCCGTTGCTGCCAACACCAAGAAGGAATGACAACCACCACCAGGACGAGGGGGCTGAGGGCTTCCAAGAGCCTCGCGTCATCCCCTGCATCCTAGGCGGTGCTCAGCCCTAGCCTCCCATCACATCTTCAAGCAGTTCGCACATGAGGTGAATGCGGCCCTCCCCAAGCTCAAGGTCGCGCGTCCACTCAGGTGGTCCAAGTACACCATCACCTTCAGCTCTTCCGACCAACTCAAGTGTGCGGCAAGCGCCGGTGCCCTCCCGATGCTCTGCTCACCTACCATCAGCAACGTCGTCATCACCAATACACTCATCGATGATGGTGCGGGGCTCAATGTTTTCTCCGTCGAGACGTTCGACCGGCTCCAGGTGCCCTATGACTAGCTGCAGCCGACCAAGCCTTTCTCAGGAGTGACTTACGGCTCCACCACCCTGACAGGGCAGATCCACCTCCCTGTCACCTTTGGCAAGAGCAACAACGACCGCACTAAGCTCATCGACTTTGACGTCACCCACATTCACCTCCAGTAAAACACCATCCTAGGGTACCCGGCCCTGGCCAAGTTCATGGATGTGACTCACCATGGCTACAATGTCCTCAAGATGCAAGGAAGCCTGCGAGGAGACGGACGCGGTATTCCCTCTCGAGCGCGCCTACCAGGCAGCGGCGATCGAGGACCCAGATGACGAGGAAGTTGTCTACCCTCCTAAGGATGTCCCCAAGAAGAAGAAGCAGCTGCTCCGCCAAGGACCTCAGGAGGGTGGGATGTCTGGCGGCGCTGCCTCAAGCCCTGCGCCCACTAACGGGCGCCTTCCCCTCTTGCATAGGAAGGCATGCCCGGCGGTGCCCTCAGGATGGGCTCGAGGGCTCTCCTCTGGAGGGCCTCTAACATGGACAACGTTACGAGGGAGGTGCTCAAGCACCATGTGGAGGCATGCTTCAGCGCGCGCTTCCGTGAAGAGTGCGCAGGGCGCGAGGCGCTAGGCACTCAGGAGTTCATCACCAAGGCGATCAAGGAGCTTCAGGAGGCAAGAGATATGTGAGGCGACCGCCGCCTGCCAGCCGGCACAGCTCCCGGCCCCCGTGAGGACAGTGAGCTGCGCGCCTACGTCAACATCCCTGGGCTTCATAGGGTCGCGTCTCAGGAGCTCTTCTGGCCGGCCCACGTTGGCTGGTGCGAGGGCCCCCCTCACAGTTATGTTCGCATGCCTTTCGGTTTGCTGAACACGGCTATCGTGCACCACCGCCACATGAGGGGCGTCCTGGCGGCCCAGGAGGCCAGGCACCAGGCGATCCTGTCGGAGGTGGTGGCAGATCCTCGCGAGCCCCCCAAGCCTTCAGAGCCTCGTGAGGTTCAGGGCCTAGGAGGCTCATGAGGAGCAACTTCTACAGCACGCATTTCAACTACCCCAACACCTCTTTAGCAATGGTGCCAGGTAACACTTTTTTGGTTCGTTTTGCTGGGGCGCCCCTCGGAATGCACTATCCCCAAGCCGTGTGGGTCCGTCCCTGTGGCATGTATCGTTCTTTGCACCTATCAACGCTGGCTCTACCCTTCTCTCATGAGTTGCTTTATGATTATCACATGTCTGTCCGGTGCTTCATCTCCATGAACATCATACACCCTTTCAAACCCACCCTCAACCGCCTTATGATTAAGGACTGGCATGGCGTCTGTGCTTGGGTCCGTCCCTACAACATTGCTAAACCCAAGTGGCTGAGCTCTGGTTCATCGGCCAGCTCCCGTGTACGTCACCTCCCATGATCCTTGGTGCCTTGTTCTAGCATGATCTAATCGGGGGCGGAAGAGTAAGGGTGCGCGACCCGGTGGCTCGCCACCATGGGAGCCGCATGCCGGTTGTCTTTCTTTAGAACTTTCTCATGAGAAGACTGGGCATGACGTCTATGCTCGGGTCCGTCCCTACAGCGTTGACAAACCCAACGGTCGAGCTCTGTCTGGTGGGCCGGCCCCGTTCACGTCACCTCCTGGGGTCGTTGGTGTTTGTCCTTCTCATGCGATAACCTCAGGAGATTCACTCGACGCAGATAGCCTAACCATCTCGCAAGACCATCTCAAGTGTTCCGAATCAAATTCAGGCGCAACCCGCCTTGAGGTAGGGCCTCGTGAGTCCCGCACTGGCTCACGAGTGCCCATACACGCCTCCTCTAGCCCTGCCGTGCAAGCCACGTGTCAGGGCGGGGCTGTACACGCCCTGAGGTCTTCCCTCAGAGGCAGCTCCCACCCACGTACCAGTGGAAGCACCATGCTCCGTGCTAGCAGTCGACACGGTCGAGGAGCGGCTATGCCCGTGTAAGAGCGGAATCGCCATGCTCCGCGCTGGTGATAAACAACAGAGGGTAGCCTCAAGGCTGCAGTAACCTCAGGCGAGCCACCAGGCTTGATGTTCGGCCTCAACGCACCGCTTTCCCCTCGAGAGGGTCGTGCGAGGGGCTTGGCATGGGGGCTACGCTTAGGTCACGCCTAGCGTACGCCACGTCGCCAGGTCCCTCGGACCTGGTCTTCGCGCACTTCTCCCGAGCAAGGGCTCGGCAAGGAAAGGTATGGAGGTTTGTTCGCACGTCAAGGGGGACTCCTGAGCATCGCGACTCAAGAGCCGAACTGGTCATGTAGCCCCTCACCCCTTGGTCTCGTCCTGGTGATCCGGAAGCCCCAACGGCGGCTAAGGTATGCGTGGGGCTGGGCCCTATCGATGCAGAACGCTAAGACCTATACCTGCATCTCCCTCCTAGGGTTGTTCGCACGTCAAGGGGGACTCCTGAGCATCGCGACTTAGGAGCTTAACTGGTCACGTAGCTCCTCAGCCCTTGGTCTCGACCTGGTGATCCGGACGCCCCAACGGCAACTGAGGTATGTGCAGGGCCGGGCCCTGCCGATGAAGAACGCTAAAGCAAACAAGAAAGGAAACTGCGGAACCCTAGAAAATTATTACAAAACATAGTGTGTTTTAAAAGTTCCAAGCATAAGTTCATATGCCTCCACAAGGCATGATACATGATGTAGGACTAAAGCAGGGGAAGCGCCGCCCTCGAGCTTCTTCCTCAGCCTTGGGCATCGCCATCGCCCGGCTGGGGGGGGCACCATCAACGACGTCGCCACCATCCTTGCTAGTAGCCGTGATCGCAGGGTCGATGGAGAGGAACTTCCGCAGCAAGGCATCCACCTGATCCTTCATGGCGTTGGCAGCGGTGTGATGGAGCTTAGGATCCACGGGTTCAAGCAAGGTGCCAAGGTCGAAGCTGGGGTCCCGAAGATGGTGGTGGCTAAAGATGCGCGTCGCGGCCGAGGTTGAAAGTGCGCGGGCCTCCCCCTCCACCATGGGGCCCACTCTGACGACGATGCCCTCAAGCGCCACGACGAGCTTGGGGAGCAGCCCGGCGGGGCCTTCCTCCGGAGTCGCCAGCGGATTCTCAAACCCGCTCCCGTAGAGATCCTGTAGTGCCTTGCGGTACCTCAGCTCGAGGGAGTCGAAGGCGGCACACCCCGCGGTGGCTGCCTCCTCGGCAGTGGCGAGGACCTTCTCCCGGGTCTCTAGCCGAGCTTCATCCCTGGAGACGAGCATGGTGTGGGATGCATGAGCTGCCTCCACCTCCTCCTTCAGCTTCTCTAGGCAGCCGCGCTCTGCCACCTGTTCCGAGGCCGCCTACTCTAGCTCTGCGTCGCGGTCGGTGAGCGTAGCCTCCTGGGCGTTCAGCTTCTCCTCCTGCTCCTCAAGTTGGCGGGTGCGGGTGACCTACTCGTCGCGGAGGGTTTGCAGCTCGGCCTCGACCGCATGGCGGCGCTTCTCGGCGGCCACTGCATCTTTCAACGCCACGTCGTGAGCGGCTGCGGCCACGCCGGCCACCTTCCTTCCCTCCTCGGCGGCAGCCTCGGCCTGGACCCAGGCCGCTCTGATGGAAGATTCCACCTGGAGCCACCACGAGACCAACTCCAGGCGCCCCGACGCCCTGCACCGATCGGGGCTTCGAAGATCGTCCTTTCTCTCTCTCTGATGGCATCTAAGTTGTCCTGCCGATCGAGATCGGCCTCTCTCTCTCTCTCTCTCTTCGTACATGCACACTCGAGGTCAGTCATGAATAATGTCGCAGGGTAACACAGTCTCTGCGCCGTACACCATAAAGAAAGGTGTATATCTGGTAGTGCGATTGGGCGTGGTCCGCATCCCCCAGAGTACGGAGTCGAGCTCCTCAACCTAGTGCTTGTCTGATTCTTTTAAAGACCGCACTAGTCTGGGTTTGATGCCGCTCATAATAAGACCATTGGCTCGTTCTACTTGACCATTTGTTTGCGGATGATATATGGAGGCGTCATCGAGCTTAATGCTGAGATTAGCACACCAGATTTTCACCTCATCGGCTGTAAAGTTAGAGCCGTTGTCAGTGATGATGCTGTGTGGAACATCGTAACTGTGCACAACACCGGATATAAAGTCTATCACCGGTCCAGCTTCGGCCGTTTTAACTGGTTTGGCATGTATCCACTTAGTGAACTTATCTACCATAACTAGCAGATATTTTTTTCTTATGGTTGTCTCCTTAAGGGGGCCAACCATGTCAAGCCCCCAGACCGCGAAAGACCAAGTGATGGGGATTGTTTGTAGAGCAGTGGGTGGCATATGGCTTTGGTTGGTGAAAAGCTGGCATCCGACGCAACGTTGGACGAGGTCATGTGCATCTGCTCGGGCCGTCGGCCAGTAGAAACCTATATGGAAGGCCTTGCTTACAAGGGCCCGAGCTACTGCATGGTGACCACCGAGACCGGCATGAATTTCAGCCAAAAACTGCCGCCCCTCCTCCTCGGAGATACATCTTTGAAGCACTCTAGTATCACTTTTCTTGTAGAATTCTCCTTCATGGACCTTATAGGCTTTCGAACGCCAAACAATGCCGCGGACCTCATTTTGATCCTCGGGGAGCTCTCGCCTATTAAAGTAGGCCAAGAATGGTTCGGTCCATGGGGCAATGACTACAATTACAAGATGGGCCGATGGTGTTGTTTCGGTGGCTGAGCCTCCAATGATGTCAGTATGTTCGGCATCTGGGGTTATGGTTGGTTCTGGACTGACATTGCCGCTCTCGCCTTGCCACACCACGGATGGCTTGGAAAGCCTTTCCAAGAAGATGTTAGGTGGGACGGGGTCACGCTTGGCGCCAATGCAAGCAAGGACGTCCACCGCTTGATTACTCTCTCGAGCCACATGGTGAAACTCGAGCCCCTCGAACCGAGCCGGCATTTTGAGAACAGCGTTATAGTAAGCCGCCATCTTCAGATCCTTGGCATCAAAATCTCCATTTATTTGAGATATCGCGAGGTTCAAGTCCCTGCGCACTTCCAGGCGTTGTATGCCCATGGAGACAGCCATCTGAATACCATGCAATAAAGCCTCGTATTCGGCCGCATTGTTGGAGTCTGTGTATAATATTTGGAGTACACACTGCACTGTATCTCCAGTGGGGGATGTTAGGACAAAGCCTGCCCCTAAGCCCGCCAGCATTTTGGAACCATCGAAATGCATGACCCAGTTGGAATATGTGTCGTACTCTTTAGGGAGTTCGGCTTCTGTCCATTCGGCAATGAAGTCTGCCAGTACTTGGGATTTGATGGCCCGGCGTGGCTTATATGTTATATCGAATGGAAGGAGCTCAATGGCCCACTTGGCAATCCGGCCCGTTGCGTTGCGATTGTTTATTATGTTGTTTAGTGGAACTTCGGAAGCCACTGTGATTGAGCACTCTTGGAAATAGTGTGATAGCTTTCGGGATGCCATGAAGACCATGTATGCTATCTTTTGATAATGAGGGTACCGGGATTTGCATGGAGTTAGGATGGTGGATATGTATTATGTCGGCTTCTGGAGCGGGAATTTGTGTCCGTCCTCTTCTTGTTCGACGACGAGTACTGCGCTCACCACCTGGTGTGTTGCAGATATGTATAATAGAATTAGTTCGCTGGCGCTTGGCGCGGCTAGGATTGGGTTGCTTGCTAAAAGAAACTTTATTTCTTCCAATCCGGTCGTTGCTGCATCTGTCCACTCGAACTGATCGGTGTGTTGAAGGAGCCGATAAAGTGGCAATGCTTTTTCTCCTAGTCTGGAGATAAAGCGGCTTAAAGCTGCCATGCATCCAGCTAGCTTTTGGACATGTTTAAGGTCTGTTGGTGTAGCCAATTGTGATAAAGCTCGGATTTTGGCTGGATTTGCCTCGATTCCTCTACTGGGAACAATGTAGCCCAGTACTTTTCCTGAGGGGATGCTGAGTACACATTTTTCCGGATTGAGCTTAATGTCATATGACTGGAGATTGTCGAATGTGAGGCGTAAGTCATCTATTAATGATTCGACGCACTTGGTCTTCATGACGACGTCGTCCACATATGCTTCAACTGTTTTACCGATTTGTTTCTCCAGGCATGTTTGAATCATGCGTTGGTAGGTGGCACCGACGTTTCTGAGCCCAAAGGGCATAGTGTCGAAGCAGAAAGGCCCGTATGGGGTAATAAATGCCGTTGTAGCTTGGTTGGATTCCTTCATTTTAATTTGATGGTATCCGGAATATGCATCAAGGAAACACGATGAGTCGTGTCCTGCAGTGGCATCAATAATTTGATCGATGCGGGGGAGCAGGAATGGATCCTTAGGGCAAGCATTGTTGAGGTCTTTGAAATCGACGCACAAGCGTCAGGATTTATCCTTCTTTGGCACCATCACCAGGTTTGCTAGCCAGTCCGGATGTTTTATTTCTCTGATGAATCCGGCCTTGATTAGCTTGGCAAGCTCCCCCCCCCATGGCTTATCGGTTGGGTTTGGAAAAGCGCCACAGTGTTTCCTTAACTAGCTTGTATCCCTTCAATATATTGAGGCTGTGCTCAGCCAACCTGCGTGGGATTCCTGGCATATCAGAAGGGTGCCAGGCGAATATGTCCCAATTCTCATGTAGGAACGCTCGTAGTGCGGCGTCCACCGTTGAGTCCAGCTGTGCACCGATGGAGGCTGTTTTCTTTGGGTCCATCGGGTAGACTCGAAATTTGACTATTTCATCTGCTGGTTTGAAGGAGGTGGATTTAGAGCACCTGTCGAGGATTATGTCGTCCCTATCCACCGTTGAGCGCAGAGCGTTTAACTCTTCGGCCACAAGGGCCTCAGAGAGTGCCTCGAGGGCCAGGGAGGTTGTTTTGTTTTCGGGGCGGAGGGCCATATTTGGATCACTTGCGAGAGTGATGATACCGTTGGGCCCGGGCATTTTGAGCTTTATGTACCCGTAATGAGGTATGGCTTGAAAGCGTGTGAATGTGTCTCGCCCTAACAGGGCATGGTGTCCAATTTTGAAAGGGGCCACTTGGAAGGTTATTTCTTCGGACCGGTAGTTATCCGGCATGCCAAATACCACATCAAGTGTGATTTTTCCCGCGCATCGTACCTCCCGGCTGAGAATAATTCCTCGGAAGGTCGTGCTACTTTGCTCAATACGGCTCCTGTCTATGTCCATTTTACTGAGTGTATCCTCGTAGATGAGGTTTAACCCGCTGTCGCCGTCCATGAGCACTTTGGTAAGTCGAAAATCGTCCACAATTGGATTGAGGACCAAGGCCGTTGGTGCTCGGACTGACCGGGCTTTTGGTTCGTCACTGGCATTAAAAATTATGGCCGTGTAGTTCCAAGGATTTATTGTTGCGATTTGACAGACTTTGCCGAGGTCGCGGAGTGCCCTCTTGCGCCGATTGTTTGAAGCGAAAGTCTCGAAGACTGTCAATACTCTGCGGTCGTTGTGTTCCTGGGGGAGTTGTTCCGAGGTATGTTTGGTGAGGATATCCTCGCCACTCTTGGCCACTTGCGGGAGTATCCAACATGCTCTAAGGCTCTGGGTAGGTATGGTATCCGGTGTTGTGTGTATTTTGCACGGCCTATTGAGCCATCCTTCCAGAACGGTTCCACGCCCCGTAATGGGTTTGGATTTCCTTACTGCTATGTTGGGCGCCTCTCGAGGGTGCATCCTTTTTGTCTGGACGAAAGGTTGAGTGGGATCTGGCGGCTCCCAACGAGCTGCCTGAGTTTTCAAGGCGTTTTGCATTGCGTAGTACTTCTGTACTATGGCTGTCAAATTGGCAAAGTGTAATACGTGACGGCAGTTGATAGCATTGAGGATTCCTTCATCCGTAAAATTACTGTGGAATATTGAGATCGTGTCTTTGTTGCGGCAATCTTTAATCTTGTTCTTGACAAGGAGGAATCTGGCCCAAAAGTGATGGACTGTTTCCTGAGACTGCTGCCGTAGGTAGGTGAGATCGCGTATATCTAGGTGGGTGGGTGGATTCAAATCCGAACCCTGACCCAATTTGGGATCTGGAGTTTGAGAAATTTCCTAGATTAATAGTTCGGATTCCAGGAGATCGAATGATTTTTCAGGTCTACCGTCTGATTCCAAGCTCGGAGGACAAAGCATGTCGTTCCGTGGATGGGTGTCCGGTTCTACGAGCTCGGGGATCCAAACATAGTTTGTCCTCAGTACAGAGGGAGAATTGTTGTTTTGCTCCTCCACTACCGCTATCTGGTGGGTGATCGATGGAGATTTGATTTCTCTTTGAACGGGTTTGAGCCCAATCCGACCGTAGTCTGTGGCAACCCCTAGGGCGGCGATGCGATCTAGGAGTTCGTTCAAGGACGATAATTCCGTCAGATCCATCTGTCTGGAGTATTCGGAGTCAATCCAGAGGGGATTTTCGATGACCTGAGAAGTCATCGTTGGCTCACCGGCCGAACGGGCGGTCATGATAAAACCACCCAACTAGAGGGTTTGGCCTGAGGCCAGGGCTCAATCGGCGGTGATGTTGTCCTTGATCACATGGTGAGCCATCAACCCTGACTTCGATGTCACAGTGGAACTCTCAATGAACGCACCAATGTCGGTGTCAAAACTGGCGGATCTCGGGTAGGGGGTCCCGAACTATGCATCTGAGGTTGATGGTAAGAGGAGACAGGGAACGCAATGTTTACCCAGGTTCGGGCCCTCTCTTGGAGGTAAAACCCTATGTCCTGCTACATTAATATTGATGAGTATGGGGGTTACAAGAGTTGATCTACCACGAGATCATAATGGCTAAAACCCTAGAAGTCTAGCCTATCTGAATATGATTGTCCCTAGGGACTACTAGAATCAACTTCTTTGCCGTCTACCCATTCTTTATCGTTCGCTTGCTGACGGCAAAGAAGGTCTTTGCCGTCAGCCACAAGAAAACGAACGATAAAGATGTGGATTATGGCAAACGAAGTCATTGCCATTAGCCCGTTCTTTGCCGTCCGCTGGCTGACGGCAAAGAATCTTTGTCGTCCGCTAGCAGACAACAAAGTGGTGGGTGGGTCATATTATTGTTTAACCAACTCAATTCCATCGACCCCACCTCTTTGCCGTCCGCAAGCAGATGGCAAATAGGCAGGTACGTTAACGGCCGCCCCGCCCCCTCTCTTCTCTCCACTCTCTCATTCGTCCCCACCCACACCCGCGCTGTCGGCGACCCCGTCTGCCCCGCACCCCTCCCCTTCGCCCCCTGACCTCCACTGCACCCCCTCCGCCCCTTCCACATCGCCCCCCCTCCCCCTCCCCTTCGCCGCCATCCCCCACCCACACTGGCCTGTGCCGTCGCCGCCGACCCCGTCCGGCGTAGCCGGCCGCCCCGCCCCGCCGCCCCGCACCCCTCCCCGACCTCCATCGCGGCCCCGCCGCCTCTTCCACGCCGGGCAGCCGCGCCGCGGCCGTCCCCGCCCCGTCGCCATTTTAGTTTAGTTTATCTTAGATTAGTTATAGTTTTAGTTTATTTTAGTTTAGTTTATTTTAGATTAGTTTTAGTTTAGTTTACAAGAAGAAGTAGAAGGAGGAGGGAGGAACAGGAGGAGGGAGAAGAAGAAAGAAGAAAAGAAGAAGAGGAAGAAGAAGACACCTGACACCCCGACCACCGACACCCTGACACCACACCCTCCCTCACCGCCGACCCCCGACACCCTGACACCACACCCGACCCCGACCCTAACACCCCGACCCCGACACCCTGACACCACACCCCGACCCCATATATATTTGTGTTGATCGGGTGTATTTTTATTATGGTCATGATTATGATACACTTAAATTATATACATATTATTATGTTCATGTCAGGTATCCAAATTTTTTATGTTGTACTAATTTCGTTTACTTTTTGTCATTGCAGGTGTTGACAGGATGGTGGGCAAGGGTCCAGAGCGCCCCGATCCTCCTGCGAGCGCTACTGGGAGGGGTGGTTCCATTATTCCACCCCAGCCCCTCTGGAGAGCGCTGCTAGACAGTATGCAGACAACTGCGGCAGGCGCTTCTTCTTCGGCTGGGAGAGGTCGGGGGAGGATGAAGAAGCCTGCTAGAGGTGGACGTGGCAGCGGGAGAAGTAAGTGCATTTACTCTTTTTTAACCCTTTGCCTTCATGTTCCTTCAAATTAATATCTAATGCGTTGGCCTTGTCATACTGTAGGGGCTGGGTACGCCCCCATGGATCCCATAGGCCCAACCAGGTCCTTGGTGTGCTTTGCCGGCAGC
Organism: Triticum urartu; assembly: GCF_056163025.1. NCBI lineage: Eukaryota > Viridiplantae > Streptophyta > Magnoliopsida > Poales > Poaceae > Triticum > Triticum urartu. Next base: position 357,026,513 of record NC_141878.1, on the reverse strand, counting down.
ACTTCCCTGGGTGGGTCACGTTACCCGGTGAGGGTCAGGTTCCACAACTAGCACTGACCTGGGAGCTGTACTCGGTTGCCCCGGCCCCGCCGGAGGAGAGGGTCGACGATGTCTTGCGCGAGACGGTGGCCGACATTGTGTTCCGTCGGTTTTGGGTAATTTCTCCTTTACGAAATTAAAAATCAACACTACCTAGTGATTGTACTAATCAGTGTTGTCTTGTTTGATTGCAGACCTTCTACAGGGTTTGAGAGGGAGAGCAGGAGGCCGCGTGTATGGTTGTCGAAAACGAGTGCAAGCGCCTACTTCAAAACTTAAGGCACGAGGCTCGGGTGCAGGCCGTTCGAGACTACTACGCCTCGAAGGGTATTAAGAGGGGCAATCAGAAGTGTCGCGGCAAGTTTCTGAGTAAGGAGAAGTACGTGCAGGTAATTACCTATTTTTAAGGCCTTGAACTTAGTTTTCTTGATTTGATTCGTAGGCGTAGCGCTGAAATTTCTCTTGACTCACTTAGGTGCCCCCGAGATGGTGTGTGGATAAGATGGACTGTTGGGAGGCGTTGGTGGATGCGTGGTGCTCTGCCCAATGGAAAGTCGAACACCAAAGGGCCAAGGATAAGCGCGACCAAATGGAAGGTGTGCCATACCATCAAGGGAGCTCCAACCTGTTTGAGTACGGCGATAACTAGGTATGTGGTTTTCTACATGTTTCATGCAATTCATTCTTCATGCTAGATAGTTCATTTATGACATATTTAGCTATAAAATGACATAATAACCTTAGATAGCTCTATAAAATGACTTAATATGCTTTAGTCAGTTAAAAATGGCATAACTACCTTCGATAGATCAATAATGACCTAAACTAATCTTAGCTAGTTAGCTCCAAAATGACCTATTTACATAGCAATATCATTCTTCATGCTAGCTTGAGCCCTTAACTAGCTTGTGAAATTAAATGGATAAAAATAAAAACAGGGGGTATGTAGCCTCTTTGCCGTCTGCTAGCGGACGACAAAGAGAACACGTGGCAGCTACCTGTAAAACCTGGGAAACACTGGCTGCCTATTTGGTCACTTCTGCTGGCAGACGGCAAAGATTCAAATCACTTTGCCGTCCGCTAGTAGACGGCATAACTAGCCACGTGGCAGCTCTCCAGTACTGCCTAGCTGAGCACTTTGCCGTCTGTCAGCGGGTGGCAACGAGCTTTGACTCTTTGCCGTCTACTAGCTGACGGCAAAGAGCGTCGTTAATCCCCTAACGGCACTCACGCCACTGCACTACCGTCCGTTGTCATTGCCGTCTGTTGGCCTCGGATGGCGGAAGGCAAAATCCTTTGCCGTCCGTTTCCAGGAAGCAGACGGCAAAGAAGGCCATTGCTGGCACGTGTTCAGACGGACAGTTTGCTGTCTGTTGGCGGACGACAAAGACGTTTGCCCTCCGTGATCCATGCCTTTGCCGTCCGCCATGGAGGACGGCAAATAAGCTGATTCCAGTACTGTATGGACACTGGAGGGGACTAGGTTTATACAAAGTTGATTACGTAGAAAGGAAATAGTATCTCCGGCCGTATGGCTTGCTGTCCACGCAAAGAAGACTCCCATCCGGACACGGAAAAAAGACTTCCATCTTGTATCTTCATGGCCCAATAATCCGGCACATGTCCAATAGGTTGGAGACCCGAGGACCCCTTAGTCCAGGACTCCCTCAACCGTCTTCCCTCCATCATTGGAGATGCCCGCCATCAGCGGGAGCGCGGCAGCAAGGTGCTTCTCCTTAGTGATGGACGATGCACTAAGGCCCAGCTCTAACAAGGGAGCTTGGCCTATGGAAGGAACAGCAGGTCGCCTTTTTGGTGGCCATCAGTGGTTAGCTTCTGGAAAAGATTCGGCAGATATGGAGGCTCTCTGACCAGAGGAAGAAGGGTATCCGGAGCAAGACAAAGGGAAGGCAATGAAGGCTCAGCGGCAGGCACCAGCCTTTTGTCAGCCCGGGACGGCTGCTGAGGCAGCATGGGGAAGTGAAGACGCCCACGTCCCGTCAAGCGCCACACGTCGACCGAGGCCGCAGGCAGTTAGGGCCCGCGGTGCTCCACACTTGCCCTTTGGCTTCGCCTCGAAGCCAAGTTCGAGCGTGCCTTGGGCCCAGGGGCTACTGTCGGCGTTCTGGGAACGGGGGTACCAGACTTGCCTGCCTGCGGCCCATGGCGTGGCTCCATTGACGGCTTGGTACGGCCCACCATCAGCATTGACAACTCAAGAACTGCGCGATGGGCTAAGCCTCGCGAGGCGGACAACACCAAGACCTCTAGAATGAGCGGCCACCTTAGGTAGGCTCCTGAGGAGCAAAGATTCCTATGCAAGCTTCACCTCGTGAGGTCCAGGTTACGTGAGCCTTGACGACCAAGGCCAGTCAGGCACCAGCGGCCGACAGTACAACAGTTTCCTCTTTGGTGCTAAGGAGGCAAGCGCTGGCGAGGAGTCCCGAGGAATCAGCCAAAGGTTTCCATTCCCGTGCAACAAGACTAGGACCGCCAGGACGGCAGGACGGAGGTCATTGACGAGCCCACCCTGGTGTCACAACCAGAAGCATTGCAGGCGAAGACTACTTTTGTTAGGATAATATGTACTAGTTGTCTCCCTTCAAATTTTGCCGTTGTGGGATCCCTTCCCGCCTTCATTTGGGAAGAGGATCAAAGCCACTATAAATAGGGCAGCACCACCACCGTAGAGAGGGATAGGATCCATTCCATCCTCACCCCCACCAGCTCAGTTGAGCACAAGAACACAATTCCTCCTGAGGTTGTTCTCCCACTGTACTAGTTCATCACCAGCCCCTCGAGGCCAATCCACCACAAAGCAGGAGTAGGGTTTTACACCGCAAGGTGCCCAAACCTGGGTAATCTGCTGTGTCTCATTTCCTTCCTATTCATCGAGCTAGGCCGGGAGATTGGAGAGTAGGCAGACTGGGGAGGTTGAGTTCTTCGCACGCACCCCAGGGTTTGAATCTATCCAGGGTCTGCGGAGTCTAAAATCCGACAGGGACCAATAAACTAGGAGGGAGGTAGTAGTACGAGTAGCGCAATATACAGTATAGAGGACTAGTACAAATTTAGAAATGGAGTAAGAAGTTACAGACTTTGTAGGCTACATGACTAATTGGATAACACTTCCACCAACAAGTACACACTTGAAGCCTAATTGATGTGTGTGTGTGTGTATATATATATATATATAGGTAAATTGTTTGGGGCACCTAGGTGCCCAGACACCTAGCATTTAATAGCTCGCATGTCCACCCATTTGTATTTATTGATTTGAATAGAATTAAAACACACATTAATTGGTGGAGAGAGAATGGCAGAATAAAAAGGAAACGGATATACTATGTACGCACAATGTGACTCGTCGGCTTGTGGATTTTTTCTACGCACAGATAATTAAATGTATACATAATAGTTGATACCATTCTAAGATATTCATGAAAAAATATTTTTATTATCTATATCAACAAATTGTGCGCCGACTCCAAATAATATAAATATACCCATGGTATATATACCTACTAATGAAATTATGTACATACACGGGTACGTATATATCCAATTATTTATTCTAGGTTTTAGGTATTAAAGAAATTATATAGATAGCGAATATGTATATACCTACTAACGAAATTATGTACATACGTGGGTATACATATATCTTCGAACGAAATTATATACATACCCCTGCAAAAAAAAGAAATTATATACATACGCGGGTATGCGTATACCTACCAAAGAAATTATGTACATATGCGGGTATGCATATACCCTAACGAAATTATGTACATACGCGGGTATGCATATACCAACTAACAAAATTATGTATATATGCGCGCGCCTTGAAAAAAGGTACATGTACGGGTATGTGTATGTGTATACCCAATTAGATGGTGGGTATGTGTATACCTACTGCGAAAGTTACGTAACATACATGTGTATTTTACATACGTAGTGATTTATTCTACGAATCAATAAGTGGTATATAAGGAGGTAATAAATGTTGATTTTTTTACTATGGTATTTTAATCACCTTCCTTTTCTATGATGTGACATACATGCATGAAATAGTTAAAGAATTAAAGCCTGCCAAATTAAGTAGTAATTAAATCATTTACATTGGTTTCTAAATCTGTCGCTAAACACGATCTAACGATGGATAAGCAAGATGCCCGGGCATCTAGGTGTCCCAAAGTGGTGTCCTATATATATATTGACACTATTCTAATCCTGGAATTAGAATAACTATTTAGATCACGAGGTCTAGGAGCAGCGGGTGTTCCGAACTTACAGAAAGAAGAAAAAAAAAAGAAATCCCACCCCGAACCCCACGTTCCCCACCTCTCCCTCCTCGCTCTCTCCCTGATCCCTGCCGCCGCCATTCCCGCCTCCGCATCGCCATCTACCTCAATCCACCCCGCACGCCGGCGCCGCCGTGACCCTCGCACCTCCCCACGCGCCACCGCTGCTCCACTCCGCCTCACCAGCTACCTACCTCTCCCCCACCCGAGTCCTGCTTCCTACTGCCGCCACGCGGATCTAGCCGCCGTACAGGATCCCGCCGCCGCGTTTGTCGCTTGCTGGGCCCGAGGACGCGTCGGAAGCTGACCCGTCCGTGATCTCCGGCCAACGAGGCGCGGTGGCCACCCCTCCCCCTGTTTCCACGGCGCTCGACCCGGATGCCCGTCGCCGGCGCTCCTCCTCCCCGACCCCTTCTTCCCTGATCCACCCCGCCTCCACCTCCGGTGACGCGGTCCACCAGTCTCCTTCCCCGGTGCGAGCCACCAGCCTGACCCTCGTCGGCGTGATGCCCCTGCGCGCCGTCGTGGCACAGGCCCCCACCAGGGATCCAGCCGCGACGTACTACTCAAAAGCAAAAGACAACGATGAGATTCTCTCCTTCGGCGCTGGCGTGGTCGCTCTCGGCTACCTACTGTGTAAAGGACATTCATAGGCCACAAATCCAGCGGATGCTAGCACGTAGGAAGTGGTGCTGCCGCGGTGAGTTACTCCATCAGAGTGAGGACAACGACACTTCTTGCAGGAAAAAACTGCAGCATTCTTCAGTATATTTCCATAAATATTTGAGGCAATTTGTCTGTATCAGTTCAACAGAAAAAATTTAGCAGTTCCACCGATACATGCCTGGAAGGAAACTTCGTATGAGCACAAGTCACAGCACCACTACAGCGAGTCTCCGGCTTCTAAGGGAGTCGACGAGGTCACCTGGGCTCCTGCGAGAAGGGTGACAGGGTCAGCAAGAATGCAGATATCGCCAAGATGGCCAGAATTGGTGCGGCTTGATTTGGCTCACTACAGCGGCTCCTCTCCTCTGTCGCTCTTGCCGGCCAAGCCAAGCTGGACATGGATGTGTGGGTGTGCATGCTCACTGTGAAGTACGTTCTAGGCGACCTCTTTCAGTTTGATATGTGTGCTCACTGTGTGGGTCGCCATCTCTCTATCCTGCCAAGCTACACCAGCACTTGTTTCCTCTCCCTGCTGCAATCAGTGTTGTGAGGGACGGATAAGATGGAGGCATGGAGCTGGCGACTGGATATGGGAAGGGAGCTGCTACTGCACTTGGTCTGCTTGACAGCTGCCGTTGTGCCTGTACTTGGACAGCTGCAAATAGTGCAACCGAACGTCCGTGTGTGTTTTTGGCATCCCATTTTTACAATTGATGCTAATGAACATTCGTCCACGGTCTTTTGTAGTGTTGCTATCTACTAGAAAAAATCATTGATTTTCAATTGGTCATTTCTTGTACTAGAACATCAGGTGCTTGTGCTAATGTCCGTGAGACCAAAATATATGGAACCATATGCAGAGTAGTACTAAATGATGATAACAAGATAAATTAAAATAATTATTATTCATTGGATTCTGATTTAAGTGGACTTGTTCTCACAAGTGTTATTTCAAGTAGATCGGTATCTAAAAAGTTCACGCAAAACGCGATCCTGGAATGATTGAAATCACGGGAAAGTCGTGGAATAAAAATTACACTCTTCCATATTTGTTCTACATCTTTTGCTACTTGACAAAAAAAGTTGTTGAAGTTCATGTATTACTGTCACTGAAAAATCTATAGAAAAAGAAACTCGGGGGCATTCGTCAAAAACTAAAAGTTCATGAAAGAAATCAGGGGAGGTTAATGATCTCTTAGTTGATATGACAACCCTTGCAAGTTCAAATATAAAAACCCTTGAAGTTCAACAACAACAAAAATCATAGAGTTAAAAAAGGAAAAATGTCATGTTCAAACATTGTACAATATGTCCTAGGGGAAAAATGTGATGTTCTAACAAAACATTAGTCTAACATCATGTTGTACAGTTTCTTGTTATGTATTATTTCCTAAAGTTTAACAATATGTATGGATGCAAAAAACTAGTATATGTTGGTTTCAATTCAAAAACTACAAAACAAAGAAGCCCAAGTAAATTCAAATACTTGAACTGTCGGAGTAAATAGCCATGGGTAGCCTAGCCGGCTTCCCCTGGCCCTTCTAAAAAAATTACGAGCCCGTCCGGCTCTCAAGAATCCAAGACATGGGGCCGCCTTCCCCTTGCTGGCTGTCATCCAGGCCGGCTTTCGGAAGGCGGCCCGACTTTAGCCCTCATGAAGAAAGCCACGGGAGGGCCGACTTCGGGAAGCCGGCCGCGAGAAGGCCGACTCCAAGAAGCCGGCCCCCATAAAGCGGTCGAGACCGTACCCTCAAAGTTTGCATCCACCTAGCGGCGATGTGACGGGGCGTGGCTACAGTGGAGCCTGCCACCCTCGAATCCCGGAGCACGCCTGGCACAGTGCGTCGTACGGAGTGGGCATGACCCGTCCGGCGCGGCACTGTTGCCATGTTGACCCTGGTGTCACCCACGACGGGCCGCCAGCGCGGCCCACAGACGGTGGGCCCCTTCGGGCAGAGAGACACCCGAAGGCGGCCACGCCTCCCCCCAGTTGGCCCAAGACAGAGCCGGCTCCCCGCAGCCGGCTTGCCACCTCCCTCGAAGGAGACGCCCCATTAAGGAGACAAGACGCGATGAGGCTACAGCGTTCGCCCGACGGGCGGCGGCACTGTAGCCGCGCCTACCACGACGAAGCCCACGTCACCAAGATGGAGCCACAGTGATCAGCCGCCGACCAGGTCCTGGACAGTGGGGCCTGCCTGTCGACCAAGGGGCCGGCAGCTGGCGGGACCCACCAGTCGGCGGGCCCCAGCAGCCGGCGCAGAAGCCGGCGAGCGCAGTCACAGACGGCTGGGCCCCGCGCCCAGTCGGATTACCATTGTACCCTCGGGGGGTAGGCCTATATAACCCCCCCGGGGCACCCATGCAAAGGGTTCGACCCCCTGCTAGTCCTAGACACCACACAAGGAGAAGAAACAGGCTAGCCGTGCCCTTCTTCCTCCTCCCGCCGAACAGCTCAAGGAGCATTGTGTAGCTACTTGTCCATCTAGTGATCATGCGGAGACCCCGTAGAGCAGCAGTAGGGGTGTTATCTCCACGGAGAGCCCCGAAGCTGGGTAAGATCCGCCGGCGTGCATGTCTGCGCCTTATCCCGTTTCCAGGCACCGGCGACGTCTTACTGGCTCCCACAATGATAAGCCATCCGTTGGCATATGTCGCACCTACCACCCGACAAGAACAAAAAGAAGTCCAACAAAGGAGAAAAACAACACAAAACATACACGCTAGAAAAAATAAGAAAAAAACAAAGCTCGCCCAGATAAATGTTAACTCCGGAAGTTTAAGAAAAGAAAGAAGAAGTTCAATATAAAAAAACAACAAAGTTCTATTCGAAATAATGAACAAGTTCGATGTTTCTAAAAAAACCCTCCAATTTTGACATTTCTAAGAAAATACACAATGAAGTTCAAATAAAAAAAGGTATAATAGTTCAATGCCTATAAAAAACTCAGATATTTTCACGTAACCGAGAGAAGTTCATGTTGATAACTGCCAGAAGTTCATGTACTACACGGTGTGCATTTGTATGAAAAAAAGAATGAAAAAGCAAAGGCTAAAATTTCGTTGCTATAAGTTCAAGTGCTCACCCCGAGAAATTTCAAAAATTCTTGTGAGAGAGGTTGAACAAAAATACGTGACAGAAGTTCAAGGTGAAAACAGCGGAAAATTCAAGGAAAGGCTAAAATTTCATTGCTAGAAGTTCAAGTGCTCAGCCCAAGAAAGTTCAAGAATTCTTGTGAGAGAGGTTGAACAAAAATACGTGACAGAAGTTCAAGGTGAAAACAGCGGGAAGTTCAACTACTACACGAAATGCATTTCAGATAAGAATATAAGCATACAAAACTAAAAGCTTCAAAGGTTTGTCGCAAGAAGTTCACGTGCTCCTCCCGGTGAAGTTCGAGATCTCTAGCGCGAGACGTCCAACCTTCAATTACATGTTAAAAACAAGTAAAAACGATGTTGTTTTTGCCATTTTTAATACTGCTCTCAAACGGTAACGAATTTGTGACGGTTGTCTTGATGAAAAATATAGTTGCTCGAAGTTCAAGTGACCTGCCCGGGAAAGTTCAAAAAAGAATTTTCGCCATTACTAACAAATAAACCTAAGAATTTCAAATTAAAAAATGGTGAAGTTCGATGTCGATAAGAAATGCATATTTTTCTCATAATTTTTCCCGTTACTAACGAAAAAACCAAGAAATTCAGTTCGAAAATATCCAAGAAGTTGTACGATGTTTATTACAAAATTAGCATTTTTCCCATTGCAAATGAATGACACCAAGAAGTCCAAATTGAAAAAACCAAGAAGTTCAATTTTAAAAAATACAATAGTTTAATGTATATGAAAAAAAATTAGATTTTCCTCGATAATAAATAATAAACCAAGAAGTTCAATTTCAGAAAATGGAGCAGTTCAATATTTATCACAAAAACTTAAATTTTTCCCATTGCTAACAAATAAACTAAGAAGTTCAATTCGAAATAACGAAGAATTTGTATAATGTTTATTACAAAACTAAGATTTTTTCCATATAAAAATAGAATGCAATTCTTTACTCAAGATATAAAAAGGTGAAGTTCAAATTGAAATAACAGAGAAGTTCGGAGTTTATTAGAACCTAGGATTTCCCTGTTGAAAAAATAAAAAATACAGCGCCATTTTTTGCACTGTTAAAAACAACTCATAAATGAGAAGAATGGTTGCTAGAAGTTCAATGCTCGGCGAGGAAAAGTTCAAAAATTTCTTTTGAGAGAGGTTAACCGTGTATTTAGATGTCCAAAATAAATAAAAAATATGTTGTTTCTTGTGTTTTAAAACAATTCTCTCAAACTAGAGAGAAGTTCAAAAGTGATAACAACCGGAAGTTCACGTACTACATGGTGTGTATTTCATAAGAAAAATACAAATAAAGTGAAACAGAGTGAAGTTCAAACAGACATGCCCCAGAAGTTCAACTACTTCATGGAGTGCGAAAAACAGCATGTCAAAAAATAGCACGTCAAAACAGAGTGAAGTTCAAACAGACATGCCCGAGAAGTTCAACTACTTCACGCAGTGCATTTCCATTCGCGATGAAGGCAGAAATCATGATCTTGTCATTTTCTAATTTACTTCAAAACGACAGGAATATCATTTGTGTAAGTTCATGTCCCCGGTCGAAGAAAGTTAAAAAAAATATTGTGAGAAGGGTTTGTACAAAAGGAAAATCATTTGTGTAACACTAACGAATGGATGAGGTAAATTACAAACGAAAATACATCACAGAAGTTCAACGTGAAAATAGCAGGAAGTTCAACTACTACACTGAATGAATTTCACATGAAATTCTTTGAAAACCGTCACGAGTATGAAACAATGATCAACACGGGAAAGTTGTGTGCTTACAGCAGCTTTCGATGAGTGGATGGATAGCTACAAGTAGTGGATGGAGATCTATGAGGAAAAAAGCACGAGAAAAACAGAGTGAAGTTCAGGTACACGCGACGAGAAGTTCAGGTTCTTCACGTGGTGCATTTTTGAAGAATCTGTTTCACGATAAAGGCAGAACAAATGATATCGCCATTTTCGAAATTACATGAAAACGGCTAGGAATCAGAGAAAATGATCAACATGAAAAAGTTTCGCATTTTCCGTAGCTTTTCAGCGGTATATTATTTGCCTCATTCAGATAAGGTTTGTAAAAATTATAGGGAAAATACGTTTTTATCTATTTTGAAAATTGACTTAAAACCGTAAGGAATTGGGAGAAATAATACATACAAAAAAGTTTCGCATTTGTTCAAGCTTTCCAACGCCATATTATTTGCTGCATTCGGACGCACGGTTAAAAAATGAGCTTGAAAATACGAACTCGGTAGGACTTGTACCTTTTCTAAATTACTTTTAAACCGTTCAAAATTAGAAAAAACTTTCAAAATGTAAAAGTAGCGCATTTTCATAAGATTTCCAACGCCATATTATATGCCTCAACTGGATTAGCCGTTTAGGAATGAGATCGAAAATACGAACTCAGCTGTTCGGTTTGCAAGATTTTACGTTTTCTTAAATTACTCTTTAACCATAGGGAATTAGAGAAACTTTCAACATGTGGAAGGAGCGGTTTTGCAGCAGCTTTCCAACGCCATATTATATGCCTCATTCCGATAAACAGTTTAGAAATGCGATCGAAAATATGATTCATGTTTTCTTGTGTGAAGAAAAAACGGTTTTCAAAACTGCTCTTAAACTCCTTACATTTTGCCAAAAATTTAAGTTGGGTCATGATACTGGTGTCCATAGCTTTCCAACGGTATATCGCAAGCCCCATTTGGGCAATGTTGGTGGAAGTTCAACCTAGTTCACAGGGAAGTTCAACATACTACTAGCGGGGCAAATCAGGTTGTGATCAGAATATTATTCTCATCCCGTGATCAGAATAGTGTTTATGTATATATATATATGTATATATATATAAGACAACACTATTCTAATCCCAGGATTAGAATAGTTATTTGGATCACAGCAACCCCTATATAGGGCCTGATGGACCCCTCCCGAACTTCCCTGAACTGCCGGCCCAACCAGACAGCATCCCACCCGATCCCGAGCCACCCCGATAGGATCCACCTGATCCCCCGATCCCGAGCGGACCCACCCCCCTCCTCGCTGCTCCTCCACTCGATCCCCGACCTCCTCCCCTCCTTGCCGCCCATCTTCATCGGATCCGCTGCCTCCCTCGCCCCGTCTACAGCTCCTGGCCGGCCAGATCCGCCGCCTCCCCTCCTTCCCCAGCTCCTGGCCGGCCGGGTCCTCCGCCTCCCCTCCGTCTCCAGCTCCTGACCGGCCACCGACGCGAGCGACGGCGGACGCCAGCGCAAGGGAGCCTGCGTCGCCTGGACGCGGCGAAGCCGCCATGGACTTCAGGAAGCCGCATCCTCGTCCCATCACCACCGCCTGAAGCCTTGCCAGACCAGATGACCGGCCCGACGCAAGCTATGGCGAGCGGCGCGACCAACGGAGCAACTCCTCCACGGAGGCGGCATCTGCTGTGACCTAAAATTTAGCGGCAACAGTACATGAACTTCCTCCCAATTTTGCCTTCTTCTTCAATCTTGCCTTCTCTGACCTTCTTGCTTCGTGCAGATGAACTTCGTGCCCTCTGCAAGACATGGTTTGCCATTGAATTCCTCTCATACCTCCATGACAAATTGTTCTCAAGGTGGCCTATCAGCTGCTGGAAAAAGGTTGGCCGACCTTCTAGCCAGGGTATGGTTGAACTTTTTCCTTCCTTCGGTTTGTTATTTGCTTACAGCTATGTGAAGTTCAGGTGGTGTGTGAGCATCAGTCCAGGCTCCAAAAGCTTTTTTAAAATCTGCCTGCCTGCTTACAAACATGTGAAGTTCTGGTAGTGTATGAGCCTCAGTCCAGGCTACAGAACAGCATTGTAAAATCTGCCTGCCTGCTTACAGGCATGTGAAGTTCAGGTAGTATGTGAGCCTCATTCCAGGCTACAAACACTATAAAATCTGCCTGCATTCACATTCACATGTGCAAAAGCCATGTGAAGTTCAACTAGTAAGTGTGCTAGAGTTCAGGTTGGTATGTGTCTGGTTTTGTGCAAAAAAAATAACAGGAAAATAGAACATGCATGTGATATGACATGAAGGTCAGGTTGGTATGCACTAGCAGTCCAACCATTCAAAAACTCATGAAGGTTCAGGTTTTTTAACTGTAGATAGTATTTCCCCTTTGCAAAACAAGAAGTTCAGGTTGTGGAGAGTGCTCAGTTCAGGTACATATAAGTAATCAAATATTGTAGAATTAAAAAACATGATGTGAAGTTCATTCTGTGAAGGGTGCTCAGTTCAGGTACACAGGCATTGGCAGATGCTCAGCTCAGTGCATAGTGTGATGGCTCTCACCACTTTTATATGAGAAGTTCAGGCTGTGAATAATGCTAAGTTCAGTTACAAAGGTATATGCAGATATAACTTGTGTGCTAATAGACATTTTTTCTTTTATGTGAGCAAGATGAGAGACGCATGAAGAAGCTTAGAAGTTCCCAGCAGCAAGTACACATTCCAAAGCCTGTACACGTTGCACCACCCCCTCAATGGGTCACACCTCAAACGCACTATTGACACACGAACACGTCACGGGTACCCTCGACGCCGGGGGTGATGCACCACAGCTCACGTCGAAGGAGACCCGACCGACAGCGCGATACGCAAGACAGTCGACGGGCGCTTTTGCAGACCCGAAAACCCCACACCCCCGTGAGGGACCCCGTCAGGGAGTGCGGCGGCTATGGGCTGCCCTAGGTCGATTCGCTCGCCCCTAGAGCCTCGGGATTCGCAGCTCTCAAACACGAAGAACAGTGAAGAACGAGAGAGAAAAATGGTGGAGAGATAAAATGTAGATGAAAAAGTAGTATATTGATTTGTTTGATTGTGTGTTGTTCAATCGGCCGTCACCTCTCATCTATTTATGGGGCGGCTGGACTTTCCGTACAAGAAAAGGACTAAAAATTCCATCCAAAACATCAAAAACTCTAACCTAACTCGGACAGGAATCTTTGGCAATTTCTGGATCAATCTCGGTCTCACCGATTGGTTTGCTTCGGTCCCACCGATTGAACGTGGCCAACTCTCTGTTACTTTGTGTAATTTCCGGATCAATCTCGGTCTTACCGATTGGGTTGCTTCGGTCCTACCGAGTCAACATTGCCAACTCTCTGGTAAATTTTCGGACCAACTCGGTCTCACCGATCAAATAAACTCGGTCGGTCCGAAATGACTCTGCAGCTTCTGTTTCTGACCTTGTTTTGCCTCCACAGGTTGCATACGACCTCGGATTAAGACAATTTTTATATCAAAATCCACCGTTTCGACGAGATGCGCAACTTTCATGTCGAAACGTTTTCCATCAGAGGTCGTCAGTTTAATGCCATTATTTAATCTGATGTCAACATGAGCATCGCCGAACTTGTCATAACTATTACATCCGAGCTCCTCTATATACCATCTTCATATCCATCTCGATCTTCATAAAGAGAGCCATCCGGAGTGACCTCCGCTCCTGAGTTTGAATTAGTCTTTATATAGCCTAAGCTAATTTTATTACTATGCCACTTTTGAGCATCAGCACATGCTCCCCTGTTTTTCGGCAAAACTAGCATGCTGAAAAATAATTTGCAATGTATTTGTTGTAAGGACGATGTCAACACTCCATCGACCATTTATATTTCTCAGGGCGATAATTATGTATCGGCCATGTTTGTGCTAAGGGCGATAATCATATATCAGCCATTGCCTACTTAGGCTTCCTGCCACACACTCGGGTGGTACTTCTTCAAATATTTGCCATTGAGAGCTCAAGGTAACAATGCCCCTTGTATTGATTCCACCAAATATGAATTTCCGGGAACAACTCTTGTAATTCTAAAAGGACCTTCCCAACTTGGAGACCACTTCCCGAATTTTCTATCTCTTGAACCAATCGGCAGAATCACTTTCCAGACGAGATCACCAACTTGAAAATTCTTCAACTTAACTTTCTTATTGTAAGCTATTGCAACCCTCAACTTGTCTCTCTCTATGGACTTCAAAGCAACCAAACGTTTATAGGCAACTTCATCAATATTGTCCATCATCAAGTTATAAAAGTCTACTGCCGATAAATCATTTTGTTTGGCTATTCTCAAAGCATTCAAATTTACTTCCACTAGTAAAATGGCCTCTTGACCATATACTAGCTCATATGGGGTTACCTTCGTAGCACCATGGCTTGAAATTCTATGTGCCCACAAAGCTTCAGACAACAACTCATGCCATCTCCTTGGATTATCTTCAATCTTTTTCTTGATGAGTTTGATTAAAATTTTATTGCTAGAATCAGCTTGTCCATTAGCTTGGGCATAATATGGAGAGGAATCGAGCAACTTTATGTTATAAGATCCGGCAAATTCTCTGACTTGGTGTGACATGAAAGATGAACCTTGATCTATTGTTAATGTTTGAGGAATACTGAATCTATGAATAATGTGATCGGTTATGAATTGAATTACCTCTGTATGTGTCATGTTCTTGAGAGGTACTGCTTCAGACCATTTAGTGAAATAATCAGTTGCCACCAATACGAACCGATGCCCCTTTGAGGAAGATGGATGAATTTGCCCAATAAAGTCTAAACCCCATCCTCTGAAAGGCCACGACTTGATAATAGGATGCAACATAGCAGCAGGAGCCAATTGAATATCACCAAATTTTTGACAAGCTTCGCACCCTTTATAATATCTGAAGCAATCATTAATCATAGTCGGCCAATAAAACCCAGCATGTCGCAATAACCATTTCATCTTGGGCGCCGACTGGTGAGTGCCACAAATACCTTCATCTACCTCTCCCATAGCAACTCTTTCCAGGTCCTCATCCAAACACTTTAGAAGAACATCATCGACTGTTCAGCGATAAAGACCATCATCTCTCATTGTATACTTGAAAGTCATACGCCGAACAACCCTGTCCACCCTTTCACTCGGATTTCACAAGTAATCAACAATGGGCTTCCTCCAGTCGGGATTGTCACCTGCACTAGACTTTTTGTTAATGGCCGAATCAGTGGGTTCAGGTTCGGCCTCTCCCATATTGGCAAGACAAGACATCGGTCTTTGAGAGATATGAAACATGCCATGATCAACATGATATCCGGATGCTTGTTGTGCCAATTTATTTGCTTTCCAATTGTCATGTCTAGATATATGAGCAATGCTAAAACAATCCAAATTAGAAATTATATCTAGACATTTATCAAGATAAACATTAAGTGATTCGTCCAAACACTGAAAGACTTTGGATATTTGCTGCACCACTAGTAACGAATCACCATAAGCCTCAATATGTGTAACACCTATAGCAAGTAACATCTCTAGGCCGAATAATAATGCTTCATATTCGGCTTGATTGTTTGTACAAAAATATTCTAAGCGACACGAGGCTTCAAAAACAGCACCATGAGGAGACATGTAAACAATACCAACACCTTGGCCATTGGTACAAATTGAACCATCAAAATATAATCTCCATGGTACTATTGAGACAAGGTTTATATCAACATCATGCTTGTCATCAATCTGATGTTCAACAATAAAATTAGAAACGATTTGGCCTTTCATGGATTTTAGAGATTCATAGGCCAAATCATATTCAATCAAAGCATAAGCCCACTTGCCAATTCTACCACTAAGAATTGGTCTATGCAACATGTATTTCATGACATCAGCCTGACAAGCTACTATGCAAGCACTCGGTACTAAATAATGTCTCAATTTTGTGCAAGCATAATATAAACATAGACATAATTTTTCAATAAATGTATACCTTGTCTCTGCGTCCAATAGGCGGCGGCTCAAATAAGTGATGGCATGATCTTTTCCTTCGGTCTCTTGAGTTAGAACAACACCAATAACTCCTTCCTCTGCTGCAATGTAAAGTCTGAAGGGTTCCCTATGCTTGGGTGCTTTCATCACCGGAGGAGTGCACAAATAATTCTTGATCATATCAAATGCTTCTTGATGTTTTGCCCCCCAAGTGAAATCAGCATCATTCTTTAACCGAAGGATAGGAGTAAATGCATCAACTTTCCCTGATAGATTAGCTATGAACCTTCTCAAATAATTGACCTTGCCAAGAAACTTTTGCATATCTCTCTTGCATGTTGGAGCCTCCACTTTATGTATGGCCTCTATCTTTTTGGGATCAATCTCTATGCCATCTTCATGAATAATAAAACCCAAAAACTTGCCAGCTGATACACCGAATGCACACTTTAAAGGATTCATCTTCAGTCCATA
This sequence comes from Triticum urartu, assembly GCF_056163025.1. NCBI lineage: Eukaryota > Viridiplantae > Streptophyta > Magnoliopsida > Poales > Poaceae > Triticum > Triticum urartu. Next base: position 357,010,174 of record NC_141878.1, on the reverse strand, counting down.
CTTTTCATTCTTTTGAAAGCTAAACGCAAATCAGCCAAGTGAGATTGAAAAGCATCCGATTTGACAACAATATCATCACTATAAACTTCAAGTATGACACCAAGTAAATCATGAAAAATTAAATTCATAGCCCTTTGATACGTGGCTCCAGCATTTTTTAATCCGAATGTCATCACTATCCACTCGAATAAACCAAGGAAACCAGGACATCGGAAAGCCGTTTTGTACATGTCCTCTTCAGCCATAAAAATTTGATTGTATCCGGCATTACCATCTAGAAAGCTAATAACCTTATGTCCAGAAGCATAATTAATAAGCATATCGGCTATTGGCATAGGATACTCATCTTTAGGTGTAGCCCTATTCAAATCTCTGAAATCAATGCACACCCTCAACTTGCCAGATCCTTTCTTCTCTACTGGGACAATGTTAGAAATCCACTCGGCATACCTGCAAGGTCGAATGAAATTAGCTTCAAGCAGTCGACCGATCTCTTCCTTGTTCCGGTCATATGTTTTCGGATTAAATTTTCTGGCGGACTGTTTATAAGGTCTAAAACCGGCCTTTATAGGCAACCAATGTTCCACTAGCTCTCGGCTTAACCCTGGCATCTCATGATATTCCCATGCAAAGCAACAAACATATTCTTTCAATAGCTCGATTAACTTAGCCTTACAATCGGCTTTCAAATTTTTGTTTATATCTTCCGGTCGAGTGACTGAACCATCTCCAATATCTACCTCTTCTAACGGATCGGCTGATGTAAAACCTTGTCCAAGTTTATCCATGTCATCCAACTCCTCTATAGACTCATACATATCGTTCTCATTGGACCGATACTTTACAAGACGTTTTTGTAACCACTCGGAATTAGGATCCATTTAAACATATCATACCTTGGAGCCGATTGCATTCACTCGGCTTTAAAGAGACAGGGACAAAACCATTCTTGGTCGCGCTGAGAAAATAAAATTCTGATAAGTCACGTCCCATCAAGCAAGTAGCATTGGGATGTTGCCAATCCACCGATGCATCGGCCAAAGCAACACAGGCCGAGTTATCCACATGAATAACTTCCACTTCATCATCAACCCACTGAATCAAAAACTGGTGCATAGTGGATGGCACGCACTGGTTTGCATGAACCCAGTCGCGGCCTAGTATGACGTTGTAGTTACCTTGCACCTCAGCGACAAAGAATGCAGTAGCCAAAGTTTTGCTTCCGACTGTAAGCTCCACATACATCACACCTTGGCTTCAGTTTTCTCTTTGCCTTCAAATCCGTTGAGCACCATATTGGTCTTGATCAATTCTTCATCAGGCAAACCCAATTTCTTGAAGACTGAATAGGGCATAAGATTTACCATAGCACCACCATCAACAAGCATCCGAGTGAGCGACGACCCATTGATATGACCTCTGAGATATAATGGTTTAAGTTGCATTACTGGTTCTTTTGGCTTCTCGAATATTGCGTTTTTAGGGCCAAAATCCAGCTGAGCCACCTCCCCTTCTTCATCTACAACACGAAACTCAGCAGGTAAGTAATACACCATATTGATATCCATACCTTCATGAACCGGCGTAGACTCATAGTCCAACATATCAGCCTCCTCCTCGAGTGCATCCACAGATTCTGAAATTTGTCCGAGTGAAGGAGAAGTAAGAAGTGTCGTAGACGATGTCATATCTGTTGCATCGTCCTCCTTTGGTGATGTAGGTATTGCTGTGATAGATGTAGAAGTTGTTGTATCTTGTATTTGTTTAGGCCTCCACATTTGTTTTGGTGGAACCATGGGTCGAGTGTCATTCAACAACTTATCCCTTTGTTTCTCGGCCTCGTGTTCTGCCATCTCTTAACTCCTTAACCTCTGTAGTTGCCTCTTTTGTGTCTTTGTTAGCCCTGGAGGACACCACTTTGGCTGAGTGTATTTAGGATCTCTCATTTTTACCTGGCTGGTGCTTGCCTCATGGTCATTAGCCGAGTGCTTTGGCGCGATAGCAAGTATCGGCTCAGTCGGATTGCTATGCACAATCGGCTGCTGTATGGCGAATATTTCGGTGCCCAAGATAAGTGAGTCGACATCCATTTTCTCCTTGCCTTTTACCGGCTCAACTGCTGTCACACTTGGTGATTTAACACGCCATTTTTTTCGACTTTCCAGATGCATGAAATTTCCACTCGGGCGCACCTTTTTACTCTGATGGAATCCACTCGGATGGATATCACTCAGATGGAATCTACTTGGCCACATTTTTTCACTCGGATAGCTTCCACCTGGGTGCATTCTTACACTCGGATAATTTCCGTCCGGTCGCATGTTTTGACCAGCCGACCGATAGTTACCGATGTTCAGTCGGCCATTATATGAGTATTCAAGTCGATCCCAAACAATTTGCCTTTGCTCTTCTAGAAACAATGCCTTTGGTCCACTCAGTTTCATATAATGACTGAACATATCATCTGATGGTGACCTTGGTTGCTTCAAGTATGATGGCCGGTTAGAACTGGGACCAGCCAACTGATTAGCATATTTGGATAGCAACATATCAAAAGTTGGCTTGATCCGCTTGCGTTGCACTTTAGCTTCATTCCTCTTCCACTTGCCAACTTCTGGACTCTTGGGTTTGACAAATTTAACTCAAGTATTTTCTTGCACTTGCGGTTGCCCCCCGAGTGTAGGATTCTTGATGGTGATTTTGATTACTTCCTTGCCATCGGGTTGTTTATCAAGCACAACATGTCTCCCCAAGACCGTGCTACCTTCCTTGTCTTTCCTGGGCTCACCAATAATGATATTAGCTTTATTAGCAGATTCGGCTACCTCAGGCCGAATGAGTAGCTTCTTCCCCTCCAAATCCATGGTATTCGTTGGAAAAGGTTGTTTATCAACTTGCATCTCAGAAAAGTTCAATCGTCCGTCATTAATGGCCGATTGTATCTATCGTCGAAAAACATTGCAATCGTTAGTAGCATGAGAAAAAGAATTATGATACTTGCAATAAGCACGCCGTTTTAGCTCTTCAAATGGCGGTAAAGTATGAGATATTCTAATAATCTTAGCCTGCAGCAAAGCATCAAATATTCTATCACACTTAGCAATGTTAAAAGTAAACTTCATCTCTTCATCACGATTCTTATGAATCGGTTTTAGATCATTGCAAGTAAAGGGTTTGGCCTTAGATGGCCAAACAAATTTAGTACCAAAAACATCACCCTCATCGTCCGAGTGATCACTATCATATTCCACCATATTCATCTTTGGACGGTCGGCTTTATATCTATGCACTTCTTTGAGATCTTTGCTTCGGCTTTCCTGAGCCAAAGCCCTTTGTAAGACTTGGTTGATATTTAAGAACTCATAACCTTCTAGCTTTTCTCTAATGGGAGTTCTCAAACCACTCAGCACTAGGTCTGCAAGTCTCTCTCGGTTATCACCAAACTAAAACACCAGTTTTTTGTTTCTCTGAATCTCTTGACGTAATCGGAGACCGATTCATCATGCTTCTGTTTAACCGATGTTAGATGTGACAACTTGAGTTCATTGTCGCTGCTATAAAAGTGATCATGAAATTTATGCTCTAGCTGCGACCAAACTCGAATGGAACCATGTGGTAAAGAAGAAAACCATGAAAATGCGGTACCAGTTAATGATAAAGGAAATAAACGCACTTTCAACTCATTTAGTGAGCCTGCTTCACCTAATTGTGCCAAGTATTGACTAACATGCTCCCATGTGGTTTTTTTGCCCTCTCCATTGAACTTAACAAAATCTGGAACCTTATATCCCGGAGGGCACTGGATGGCATCAAAGTACTCGGGGTACGGCTTTTGGTAAATCCGATTCCGAGGTAACTCAACTCCAAAATTCTCTCTAAGCATCTTAGCCATCTCCTCTCTAAGATTAGCTAGACCATCATCCGTAGTGGACGATGAAGCTTGTGGCAGTGACATAGGAAGAGTATGGTTACTAGCTGTAGGTAGGAATTGTGGCATGTATGTCGACCCATAATTTGGTAGTGGTCGAGTGGTTGTAGCTGTAGGTAGAGTTTGGTTCGGCGTTGCCACCGAACCTATCATGCTCATAATAGGATTAATGGGTGTAGCCACAATCTGATTTGTTTGGGTAGGATAATAAGTCATCGGCACGGGAGGCGCCGATGCAATAGGTAAAGCCAGATCAGGGTTTTGCACACTAGCAGCTACACCATTATTACCACTAGACGATTGAGATATATTCTTTTGAGCATTAGTATTTTCTATAAAAGTTTGATAGACTAGATTGTTACCATCAGCAATACGACTTTCAATCTCAGCCCACTGCTCAAGAGAAAAGGCAGTACTTACAGAGGGTTTAACCTGTTCAGTTTGAAGAGGAGGGAACTTGATTTCTTCAATCGGAGTGATGTTGCCTTGGCGATCTTTCTTGAATTTTGCAAGGAACTCCTGCAGGTCCTTCTCCTCGTGCGCCTTCTTGTACTCCTCATAGACTTGGCGATGATCGGCCGATATCCCATCAAGACTGGGCTTAATGATGTTATCGGCGTCTACCTCAGATGGTTTGGGAAGATCGGACATGGTGGATGATGATGATTGATCTTCGTTCCCCAGCAGAGTCGCCAAAAAGTGTGTTGACACACGAATACGTCACGTGTACCCTCGACGCCGGGGGTGATGCACCGCAGCTCACGTCGAAGGAGACCCGACCGACAGCGTGATACGCAAGACAGTCGACGGGCGCTTTTGCAGACCCGAAAACCCCACACCCCAGTGAGGGACCCCTTCAGGGAGTGCGGCGGCTATGGGCTGCCCTAGGTTGATTCGCTCGCCCCTAGAGCCTCGGGATTCGCAGCTCTCAAACACGAAGAACAGCGAAGAACGAGAGAGAAAAACGGTGGAGAGATAAAACGTAGATGAAAATGTAGTATATTGATTTGTTCGATTGTGTGTTGTTCAATCGGCCATCACCTCTCATCTATTTATGAGGCGGCTGGACTTTTCGTACAAGAAAAGGACTAAAAATTCCGTCCAAAACATCAAAAACCCTAACCTAACTCGGACAGGAATCTTTGGCAATTTCCGGATCAATCTCGGTCTCACTGATTGGTTTGCTTCGGTCCCACCGAGTGAACGTGGCCAACTCTCTGTTACTTTGTGTAATTTCCGGATCATTCTCGGTCTTACCGATTGGGTTGCTTCGGTCCTACCGAGTCAACATTGCCAACTCTCTGGTAAATTTTCGGACCAACTCGGTCTCACCGATGAAATAAACTCGGTCGGTTCGAAATGACTCTGCAGCTTCTGTTTCTGACCTTGTTTTGCCTTCACAGGTTGCATACGACCTCGGATTAAGACGATTTTTATATCAAAATCCACCGTTTCAACGAGACGCACAACTTTAATGTTGAAACGTTTTCCATCAGAGGTCGTATTAATTGAATTTAATGCCATTATTTAATCTGGTGTCAACATGAGCATCGCCGAACTTGTCATAACTATTACATCCGAGCTCCTCTATATACCATCTTCATATCCATCTCGATCTTCTTAAAGAGAGCCATCCGGAGTGACCTCCCATCCTGAGTTTGAATTAGTCTTTATATAGCCTAAGCTGATTTTATGACTATGCCACTTTTGAGCGTCAACACGCACCAACAGCATTACCAACCTGCTCCAGACCAAAAATGGATGACACCCGAAACACACAGATACGTCCAAGATTCTGGGTCACAGCCCTATCCGCACAGGTTTGCGCCTCCACCTGATTGGGTGATGCCGGAAATCCCCCGCGGATTCTTTGTATCCACCAGCAGACTCCCAAGCACGCCGATGGAGGAGGGGGTTAGCTCAAGTCCTGCGTGTAACTCTGGAGGTTATCCTGGTGTGCCTCATCAATGCCAAAGCGAAGCAACTAAACCGGATCCCAGGACAAATCCAACAGCAACACACACACGGAGGAGAGTGATCTGCACACTACCACCGTTTGATCCTGCTGCTGCTGCTACAGGTCAGAATTCTACGGGGCATAAGGTAGACGGATTGCTTCATAAAACAAAAGAGCAAACCAAGACCAGGATCACAATACCTCCACAACCACCTCAAGCAAAAAGGACGCAAACAAGAGAGAGGCCATCTTCAGCCCTCCTTCCTCCTCGTGATCCACTGCTACATCCTGCTATGATTACTCCGCCATGCCCCATCCCAGAGGGACAGCAGCCGACACCGGCGGAGTTGCGATCATACACGCACGTAAGTGAAACAAAAAATATTTATATACGCATCTTGTATTATCTGCACATTTTCTGCTCCCTCCAGGATAACAAGTTCATAAACTGCATTTTAAGGTGTTGTTTGGATTATTTTTTTTCTTTTTCTGCAGACGCTAGATCTACCAGATTATCTAATACCAAGACTAAAGATGCGATTCAAAGATGTAGAGAAAGCAAGGGAATTTTATAACAGATACGCCAGACACGCTGGTTTTGGAATTAGGAAGACGGGTGGAAATGACAACCACAAGTATTTTGTTTGCGCCTTCCAAGGGATACACACATCTTCTGTTTCAGAGGCCAACAGGAAGCGAAACAAAACATCGCAGAGGACGGGCTGCAATGCAAGAATGAGGGTGAAGGTGCAGGAGGATGGCACATGCGTGGCAGTGGACATTGAGTACAATCATAATCACCAGCTCATGCAAACTGATGACATGCTAGTATTTTTGCACTCACACAAGAATTATGACCCCACTATTTTGGAGTACGTAAAGCTCCTGTAGTACCATGATGTCAAGCACACAAGAATCATGTCCATGCTATCTGAAAATGAAGATGGAAGCTACTTCCTAAGCATGATCGGACGAGACCTGTTAAACCAGTAAGTATTCAAACACCCACATACTGCAATGTAAAATAGCATCCTAGCTCACAACCCTTTGCTAGCAAAAAATAAACAAATGCATGTTTGCATGTGATTTGCAGGACAGCCATGAATGCAAGGAAAGATGATTTGGATGATGTATTGAAACTTGTTTCATTCTTCAAAGACATGAAGGCAATAAATGATGAGTTTTTCTATGACATCCAAGTGGACAAGGACAAGTCAATTAAAAACATTTTCTGGTCCAATGCAAGCTGCCGAGGAGCCTATCAAGACTTCGGCGATTGCGTAACATCCGACACGACTTACAAGACCAACAGATTTCATATGCCACTGGGAGTGTTTGTTGGAACAAACCATCACTTGCAGTCAACTATATTTGCTGTTGCCCTGATAAGAGACGAAGATGCAAAGTCATTCAAGTGGTTGTTCGATACATTTCTGCGGTGCATGAACAACAAGCACCCAACTTGCATTCTAACAGGTGAGTTCAAAAAAAACCTCCTCAAGTTTCATCATCTTTTTCAGTCTATGGGTCTGTGTTGGTTGGGTACATTGGTTTTGTCTGAAAATAATGTAAAGAATGCAGTTCAACCACTGTAAGCACAGAAGTCCAACTAGCAGTACAAGAAAGCAAAATTAAATGTCACATGCTTAGAAAAAAATTAGTTATGAATGTGAAGTTCAAATACATGAATCATAGAAGTTCAAGGACAAAGTTGTATGATAAATATATGTAGCATGTTCAGAAAAATATAGTTATTTACGTGAAGTTCAGGCACTGTCACCACAGAAGTTCAACAACAATGCTTTAAGAAAAATTTTGATTGCGACACTACTAGTTTGTCCTACTACTAACTGTGAAGTTGAAGCACTAATACCAAAGAAGTTCAGCAACACTGCTATAAAGAAAAATACATGTGACATTCTTAGATACATACTGCTAAGATGTGTAGTTCAAGTACTTGTACAACATAAGTTCACCATCAGTACAAAAAATAATCAAGTTTCATTTTTTTAATTCATGCAGACCAATGCCCATCGATGGCGAAAGCTATACCACAATCATTTCCAAACACCGTCCACAAGCTATGCCGTTGGCACATCATGAAGAAGTACATGGAATACCTCGCGTTGCTGTACAAAAAGTATAAAACATTCAAAGAGGAGTTCACAGCTATATTAAACTGGCCGCTGATGCCAACGGAGTTTGAAGATGCTTGGGCTAAACTCGTGCAGAAGTACAACCTGGAGAACGATCAGATGATGATGCAGCTCTGGAGTGATAGGAAGATGTGGATTTCAGCATATTACAAGAGCATTTTCTGTGCTAGAATGACTTCCACACAACGAAGCGAGATCATGAACCACATGCTAAAGAAAGGGTTTGTCAAGGGGACCCAGAACCTACACAAGTTTGCTAGGCGGGTCAATGCTTGCATACAAACTCGGATGCAGAAGGAGAACGAGCAAACAATGACCAGCATGGTATGATGACAAGTACAAAACACCCCCATCACGTTTTGTTTTACCTTAAACATGTGCACTTTGAATTTAAAAAAATGAAACCCATGACTCTGCTTCGACTAATATCTCACTTTTTGACATGTGCAGACCAATCCTGTGACAAAAACAACTTACGACTACGAGGAAGACATGTCTATCAAGTACACGAGAGCCGTGTACACTCAGATGAGGAATAGGATGAGAAAGGCCACGCTATTTCGCGCAAAGCGTACAGCAGAGCCCACTAATTACCTTGTGTACTACCACAACAAGCCTGGCAATGATGATGAAGAAAGATTTTCCTGGTCAAAGCATGAATTCCAGGTTGTAGCTGACCCAGAGAAGGAAATATACGAGTGTGAATGCAAGCTCTAGACATACACAGGTGAGCGAAAAAACAAGATCATTAAATAGCTAGACTAGTAGTATCATATCAAAATTTATGAAACTCATTGCTGGCTCACAAACTATGTATTCTGCATTCATCACAAAAATGCAGGCCTGTTCTGCCTTCACATCATGAACATACTGGACTACATCAACCCTGAAAAATTTCCAAACAAGTATATCCTCAAACGGTACACAAAGACTGCAAGATCACAACCAACCTTTGATACAAGGGACTACAACACACCGCATCGGATGGCAGCTCAAGGCTATCGAAGCAAGACATCTTGCTGCAGCTGAATTTGATGGTTAACAAGAAAGCGATGAGATGTGACCAGCAATATGACAGAGCCTACTATGTTCTCAAGAGGCTTGTGGAAGAGCTTGATGCAATACATTCAGCAAATCAAGCGGATGCTGACGAAAGGATGGCTGAAGAGGACGCTGAAATTGAAGATGACCTTCATTATTATGCAGCTGAAATGCTCAACGCCGCCGCTGAAGCCAACCAATGCAAGCAGGGTGATGGACAATCAATGGAGCAGCGACAGCAAGAGACGATGAAATTGCCGTTGTATTCTGAAACAAAGGGTAGGAAGAAAATTATTGCAGCAAAGAAAAGTGACAAGAGAGCTCAAATGAAGGCACCATCTGCAGGAAGAGTTGTCGTGCATGATGAGAACGGAGTGCCACTTGGACACAGGAAATGCAGTGTGTGCAACCAGGTTGCGGGACACAACAAGCTGACCTGTCCAACACTATTGGAAAGAAACAATGCCGAGGAGATCAAGAAAACCAAATCTCAAAAACAGCAGCCCAAAGTTCAGAAACAGAAGAAGGGACCACACCCAAAGAAAGCAAGCAGTAGACTTTGTAGCATATGCAAGGAGTATGAACCACATAATGCAAGAACATGCCCGAAGCGCCAGATGCTGAAAAGACAAGCAAAATGCCAGAGAAGAAACAGAAAGCAAGACCTAGAGCCAACAACAAGAAAGTGGTGGAAGATGAAGAGGAAGACGAAGATGAAGACACCGTCGAAGAAGAGGAAGATGAAGAGGAAGAGGAAGTGGAATGCGACGATGAAGAGGAAGACGACGATGAAGAGGAAGAGGACGATGAAGAGGAAGAGTTACATGTCAAGCAAAAACCTCTACCACCAAAGCCTAGGAGGAGCGCAAGGCTCATGAACAGTTAGAATAGGTCAATTAACACAATGCAAACTTGTTTCATGTCAATGTGCAGAACATTATGTCATCCCCTGGTAACATACACTGTGAAGTTCAAGTAATATTACTGCAGAAGTCCTGGTATGTTATGGCAGGAAGTGATGTGCTGGTGTTGTATTGCATGAAAGAGCAAGCAGTAATAAATTCAAAAACGTACACTGTGAAGTTCAAGTAATATTACTGCAGAAGTCCTGGTATGTTATGGCAGGAAGTGATGTGCTGGCGTTGTACTGCACGAAAGAGCAAGCAGTAATAAATTGAAAAACATACACTGTGAAGTTCAAGTAATATTACTACAGAAGTCCTGGTATGTTATGGCAGGAAGTGATGTGCTGGTGTTGTATTGCATGAAAGAGCAAGTAGTAATAAATTGAAAAACATACACTATGAAGTTCAAGTAATATTACTGCAGAAGTCCTAGTATGTTATGGCAGGAAGTGATGTGCTGGTGCTGTATTGCATGAAAGAGCAACCAGCAAAATAATCATACAGTTTTGAAGTTCATGTAAGCTTACAGAAGAAGTTTTGGTATGTAAAATCGATGTAGGAAAAGAATATGCTTAAAAAATAAAGTTTCACCGTGTAAACTAAGGTTAGCAAGCCTAAGACAACGCGTTCAAATGTGAAGTTCTGCTTGGATACGTGCAGAAGTTCATGTACAATGCAACAAACATAAAGAAACGTCAACAATATTTCTGCACAGATTTACATATGAAATACGTCCGCACTTGAAAAAACACAAAAAAACAAAAATAGATTCTACGCAAAAGCATACATATTGGTTGGGTTGAACATTACCAATACATTACACAACACAGAATATCCTCTCCATCTGAAACCAGCAGCCCAGCCACATCTCAAAGCAGAAGTTCAAGTCTACGATCATATGTTGGGAGCCCAAAAATAAACAACACAAAAAAAGCAAGCAGTTCAACCAAAAACTGAGGCAGAAGTTCAGGTACATCTGTTAGGGCAAAAACATTCAACACATGGATACTGAAAAACGACGCAGTACATTGAAATTCACAAAGCCAAATCATTCTTCACACCAAATGCATTTGTCTACAATATCATAAGTAATAGTGCTGCACCTATAGATACACAAATCATTAAAAACATTCTTACAACCAAATCTTTACGTAATTGTTCCAATCATTATCAAACCTAAAAATCTGTACGAAATCAAATCTACAACGAAACTAATGCTTTGAATTCATGGGCCAAAGGTCTGGATCTCTTTAGGGAGCTCTGAACGCACGACTTCATTCTTCTCGCTAAAAATCAGAGTGTGCATGAACTCAGCCTTCCAGTCATCTGCAGCAGCCTGCAAACAAAGAAAGGTGAAAACGATGGTTTAGTAACGGATAACTAAAACCATAGCAGGAGCGTCTCAGCAAAAACACACAAGAATAATCAAAGGATGATGAGACAAGAACAAAGACAGAACGTACTTCCACATCACCAAAATCTTCAACAACCTCATCGCCATCATACGAAGAGCAGAACTTCACGGCAAAGAAACCACAATCATTACTCTTCTGCTTCGGAACATCGACGAAAGTCGGCCTCTTTGCAATAGTCACCCAGTTAGGCTGCTTGCTCGCCTTGTATGTAGCCTTGCCATACACCTCCTCAAGCAACCCAACAAATCTCTTCATCTGCTAGAAATAACAAAATTAGATGAAGTCAAAAACATGTTAACCAAAATAGTTAAGTTCAGGTACATAAAAAAGCGACACTTGCATAAGATCCACCTAAACAAAATAGCAGAAGTTCAACTTCTAAATGACAGTCAGTTCAAGAAGTATTACCAAAACAGAGACAGCAACATATTTTGTCAACACAAGGCAGAATAAACTTCGTGTCAAACAAGAGAATGTGAAAGGAGGTTCAGGCTAAGAAACACTCACGATATTTTGGCATTCCTCGTGGAAACTCGTTCGCGACGTTTCCATATTAGCGTAAGAAAGTGAATCAAGGATGTCAATGGTCCCACGATATCTATTCACCATGTACACACTGTAGTGCGCCGTTGTGCCAATTGGCTTGAATAGAATCAAGAAAACCTGCAAAAGAATGAATGGACCGGTGAACACAAACTATAAAGCATATGTACCCAAGAACCGGCATGAACAAAAACTTCTTGACAAACTCAGCAAAAGGATGCACATGAAATTAAAAAAAGCTAGTGTTATGAAAAACTAACCAGCTTTGCATTAAGAAGGTCTTCTTCCTTGCGAACAAACATTGGGAGGAGACCAGCAGATTTTCATGCATCAAACTATGGAACTGTTGCGGCGTAGAAATCATACTCCAGGCAGTACTGAGCATTCACCAAAACACAATTAAAACACCTCCCAGATGCCACTACAACAAAACTAAGGCAAAAAAAGGAGATAGGGGTGCAAAGAACTAAAACCTGTATGAAGTAGGGACTAAGTACAACCCTGTCAGCACTAGTGAAAATCTCAGAGGTCTCCGGCTTATCCTTCCACAAATTTATGAGATAATCCATTATGTCTCCTTCCATCTGCTACCCTTCACCGAAAAGCGTATAAAGGACACGTCCTGTGAGGTCAATCACATTCCCAGGGATGGTAAACATGCAGTAGCTTGTCCTGTAGAATATAAAAGGATGGTAAAAAATATATTAGAAGTTCAGATACAACAACAAACAGAAGTTCAGACACTATAACTCAAAAGGCAAGAGGAGACATAAAACAGAAGTTCAGATACTACAACAACGGTAGTTCAGACAATACAACAAACAGAAGTTCAGACACTATAACTCCAAGGCAAGGGAGAAATGAACAGAAGCCCACATACTACAACAACAGAAGTTTCAGACACAGAGTAGCATCTCTGGCAACAACAAAGTTAAAGAAGAAGAAAACTCACTTAGAATACTTCTCCAGACCGTCTTTACTTAGCACATACTATTTCAACTTCCGGGCCTCGGATAGATGAGGGTAACTGTATTTTTTCAGGGGAGCGACAGGAGAACGCCACTTCAAAGGAAATCTTGATGCTCTCTTGGAGGAAGTTATGTTCCTAGACTCAACTGCAGGTTTCCTCCTGGTAATCACATCATTCTTCCCACCTCTACCAGCAACAGTACCAGCAGCACATTTAACATTCTTCGGGTAAGCAATCTTCTCAAAATCATCATCGGACGAAATCACTTCTGCTTCGTCTGCTTCGACTGCATCAGCCTTCCTGTAGCAAGGGGTTTTTGGAGTACCATGAATACCACCGGGCTGCTTCCCCAACTTGGAAGGAATGAGGGTCCGAGGTCTATCATCTTCTATCAGAGCTGTACTCATCGGTTCCTCCCTAGGCTGGTATTCCTGTGACCCGAGGAATGAGTAGTGGTAATCGGTCAACTCCAACGGATCCACTGTCAATGAAAAAAGGAAGAGAAAACATCACCATTAAAATACAACTAAAGTTCAGGAACATCACAATGTGCAGTCCAACTAATAAAGATGACATGGTTACTACTCAAGCTGACCTAAAAAAATTAGTTGCAGTAAAAAACTAAATGAAGTTCAGGCACAACCAGAGGCATAGTTCAAGATAAACCAATGAACTGGAAATCATTCAACCACAGCTAATAAAACCATAGAAAGGCATCATCTTTGAATTTCAATTAGAAAAGAAAATGCTCATGTCCATTTAAGCAATGGAAGGACAGAAATTACTGAAACAAAACACACAAGACAAATTAAAAAAGATAGAAATGAAGTTCATGTACAAAGAAAATGCTCCTCTCCTTCCAAAACCAGCAGCCCAGCCAGACCTCAAGCAGAAGTCCAAGTTCAGAGAAAAATATGAAGTTCAGGTAGAATAAAAGATGCAGTGCAGGTAAGCAGTACAAGTTCCAAAAATACTTATGTGTAGTAGCCAAACAGAGCTTGGAAGTCTGTCTCAAACAGGTTAGAAGAAGCGATTGAGTACAACCATGTCTTCCTGATATCCCCGATATTCTCATGGGAATAATTTGCAAGAACCCCGTCATGATATGAATTAACATTCGTAAGCATGAAGAATCCGCAGTCGATACTACCATCAAACGAAGTAAAATAAATAGTGTTAGGACATAAAAAGAAAGCCAACAAATTAAACACGTCGCAGCTTAAGTACAACTACAGTTAAATAGATGTGATAAAGAGAAAAAGTCGAACTCATACTTGTTTTGCTGCTGGGGGACATCAATCCAATCCAGAGGGAAATGGTCGATGCTAAGAGGACTGAAGGGTGTCTCCCTGTCGTTGCTGGCATCCTTCCAAAGCCTCTTGATGTTGTCGGTCATCCGCCGAAACAAGCGTACTGCACATTCATTTTTCAGTCCATAGTAGGAATCGAGAAGCTGGAACCTTGAATTCTTCAGGTCAAGTAATACCGACACCCAATGACCAACACCACCCATGGAAGCAGGAATCTCAGACGGGTCAAAAGTAGGGAAAACAACCTGAAGCATCATACACACATGAATCATTAAAAAATGAGAATTACTATCAGAACGGTACAAAACAAAAATAAAGCAAATATTAACACAGTGGATCGCACTACAAAACTAAATACAGAGGCAAAGAACAAGATATTGCATACCAAATCATGTGCATCCATGCTATCTGGACCACTCGCCATGAAGTACTTCCTCACACGGGAATCAAATTGACCTCTGAAAATCTTGTCCTAAAATAATGCAGACAACACCAACATATGAAAAAAATACAAAAATGAGACAAACAAGTTTTACCTAAAATGGTAACGAACAAAACAGAAAGAAATCACTGTATGGTTGACTTACACAAACCCAATACGGCGGGATGAGTTTATCCGATCCCTGGTACTTCACACATAGATAGTAGAGTGCACACTCAGCCGCATTAGATCGAAGCATTCCACGAGGACCAAAAGATATTGCAACATCTTCAACAGAAGCTTCACACTCCTTGTTTTGGAGCATAATCATTGATCTAAAACAAGCAAATAGAAAGTAAAACAAGTTCAGCAGCATGAACTCAGGAAGTTCATAACTAATGTTAGCACAGAAGTTCAGCTATATCACAACAGGCAGTACAGTACAAAAGAGGCCAGAAGTTCAGCACCAGAGAAGTAAAAAAACAAGAAATTCAGGTACATAGAGTTGGGAAGTTCAGGTAAGAAACCACAGGTAGTTCACAGGGGGTACATGGATGATGTAAATATTGAGCAGGCACGGAAGTTTAGCTATATCACAAAAGGCAGTACAGTGCAAAAGAGGCCAGAAGTTCAGCACTAGAGAAGCAAAAAAAACAAGAAGTTCAGGTACATAGAGTTGGGAAGTTCAGGTAAGAAACCACAGGCAATTCACAGGGGGTACATGGATGATGTAAATATTGAGTAGCTGCACTCACCTCTTGGAATGATCATTCCTAAGCCTAGTTACACTGTAATAAAAGTCATCAACCTTCTTTCGGACGACAGCAAGGTCGCTATCTTCTCACCAAAAAGAAAATAGCAATTAACAGCAACACTCAAAGCACATAGATTCATGACAGTTGCAATTAAGACCAACATTCAAGCACAAACATTCAAAACATAAGCACATCTCAGCTGCTACATCAGAAAAGATAAAACCACAACATCATAGACATCACAACCCATGCATTACAAACCTCCACCCACATACAAAATAGGTTCACTTAACATTCTTTACAACCCACACGACAAACAACAAAACCAGAAGTTCAACTTAGACCACACAGGCAGTTCATAGGGGATATCATGGACTAAACCAAACAATAAAGAGGGAAGGGGATGGGGAAAGAAGATAGAAGCATGCTCCTCTCTTCATGGATCCCTGCCTAGAACAGTGGCAGCACTGGAATGATCAACCTCCTCTCCATAACTATCGCTTTCGGTATCTTCATCATCGTCTCCAGTAGACGTTGCAGCGTCGTCAGGAAGGACACCAGCAGCAGCTGGAGCGACTGAAGAATCTGAAACAAGAAAAATATTTGGTTGTGCCTGTACAGCATCAACATCAACTGATGGCTCTGCTGTAGGAGACTTCTCCGGGCTTGCAGCAGCACTACCACCAGTTTGTACAGCAGACTCAACATGATCTTTCTCCAAAATGATGTCTCCATTTGTCTTGCCCTACTCAGCATCAGAAACCTCAGCGCCAATGGACGAAAAAGGTTCAGTCAGGACCACCTCGTCGGTGCAGCCGGTGCCTGAGACGGACATGTCTGCAACCTTCTCTGGAGCAACACTAACATCATCATTCTGCTGCTGCAAAAAAGAAACAAAAAGTCATTACAAAGGGCTGACTGAACCTCATGCACAGGGGCAGCAAGGCCGTCTCAGGGGCAAGCAAGACAAATGGACAAGAAAAAATGGTACCTTATTTTCACTGCCATGAACCTCATCAACTATTATGCCACTAGCGGGAGCAGGTTCATGCACAGGGGCAGCCTCATGCACAGGAGCAGCTTCATGCGCAGGTAAAACATCCTCCTCAACCCTAGCATCATCAACAACAGCCTATAAAAAAGAAATCATGTAGAAAACAAAATACCTAATCAGTAGAAGTTCAGATTACATAATAAGTGAAGGTCAGCTATCACAACTAACATATAATGGAAGTCCAAATACAGTAAACATAGCAGGTCAGATATCAAACTACTCTAAGATACAAAAGGGAACAAAAAAGGGCCAGTCATGGAAGTCCAGGTGCTGTAGCAGTTGAAGTTCAGGTTCTATAAACAGAGAAGGTCACATAGGAACACTAGTGCTAAAAAGAAACGGTTTACGTCACATGAAATCAATAACGGTCGCCTATGACTACAAACAGTAATAACTGAAAGCTAACATTAAACATTACTACAAAGAAATATCAAAAGCCAACATAAACAAACCTCTTTGGTACGCTCTGTGTGGCCTCCTTCATGACCCGAACGAACAGAATCCTGCCTCTGAATCTGTCTCACAACAACACTTGCCTCATCTTCAAAAGGCTTGCAACGAGCATCCTGCATTTCCTTGAACAGCCCAACGCTAGTCCGGAGGTGGGAAGTGCTCTGACGAAGCTCTTCAAGAAATTTAGCTTCAATAGATAAGACCCCCTTCGAAGACTCAGCATCAAATCCGTGTCCGGGGGGAAGAATCCCATCAATGCGACTAAGACGCTCAGCAGTTGAAGGAACACGAGCCAACTCCCCACAAACAGTTTCAAGAAGACTGTCAATCCTAACCAGAGAAACATTGTCAGCTTCAAACAAATTCTCGGAAGAAACGCCACCTGAAGCACTCACACGAGAAGAAGAACCTCCTGGATCTACAGGGGGGCACCGGTATTAACATCCCGGGAGAATTAAAATCTTGGGGAAGTTCCACTCCCTAGGCCGGTAGAACGAGGCATAGTTAGAACAGGACATTCAATAACCCTAAAGAACACAACCTCAGCATGTGTCTTCCACTGCACACAAAAACAAAAGTCAACGTGTCAGAAAACAAATGAAGGAACATGGGAACAAAAAATATACAAGACAATACCAGAAGTTCAAGTTAAACTACAGAGGAAAGAATAATGCATAGAAACACTCACAGGCAGTCTCCCAAACACCCAGTTGGCTGGGTCATCATCACCCTTCGTGACCAAGTCAGCCGCAGCAAGCTCAAGAAGCTTGGCCTGATCCATGAAATTGATGCGAGGGGTGTCGGAGCAATGGGCCACGGGTAGGCAAACCCAGGCCCAGAACCTTTCAAGACATTGAGACAGACTGCGCCCCTCGGGACCCCAGGACGAAGAGCCGCCTTCTGAGGAGTCGGCGGCGAGGCGGCTGACTGCCCACACACGGCCGAGTCCCAGGAGCGGCTTCAGGATAAAGCCGACTCCTGACTGGCGACTTCCAAAGAAGCCGGCCTTGTGGAGTCGGCCCGTGACGCCAACAACCCCCATGCCCTCATAAAGAGGGACGGGACAGGGAGTGGCCATAGTAAGGTCCACTCCCACCCCTTTTTCAAGGGTAGGCGTGGCTATAGTACACCGTACCCGCGGAGATCTCCCTGCGGCGCGACACTATTGCCATGCCGGCCCTGACGTCAGCCCCAGGGGGCGGAGCCCTGTGCCCACGACGGACTGCTGGTACGACCCAGGGATGATGGGTCCCACCAGTCGGCGGGCGTACGAAAGACGGCGAAAGCACCACCAGTCGGCCCAGATGGGAGTCGGCCACCAGAAGTCGGCCGGCCCCTCCCACGTGCCCCACGCGCCATTAATCAGACACGACAAGTAGTGGCCATAGTGATCGCCCGCCAGACGGCGGAGCTGTCGCCACGACCTCATGACCGAGCCGACATCATTAGAGGCACGGCTACAGTAATCTGTAGCCGGCAAGACCCGCCCGCGGTGGACGCGGCCCGTCGGCTCCGTACCGAGCCAGTCGGCGGGGCCCACCAATCGGCGGCCCCCAGGAGTCGGCGCATAAGACGACGGCCAAAGAGACTAACGGCTGGGCCCGCGCCCAGCCGGATTACCATTGTACCCCTAGGGGGGTAGGCCTATATAAACCCCCAGGGCATCCATGCAAAGGGTTGGAATCCATTAGCACTAGACCAGATCATATAGGAAGGAGAGAGCTAGCCTTGCCTTCTCCTACCTCCAGGAAACAGCTCGAGGAGCAACCGTGTAAACACTTTGCCATAGTGATCATGCGGAGACCCCGTAGAGCAGCAGTATGGGTATTATCTCCCCGGAGAGCGCCGAAGCTGGGTAAGATTCGCCAGCGTGCATGCCTTCGCCTTATCCCGTTTCCAGGCACCAGCGACGTTCTACTCGCCCCCACCATGATAAGCCATCCTTTGGCATATGTCGCACCCAACCCCCGACATTTGGCACCCACCTTGGGGCCTGGTGCACCGTCGTCCGGAGACCTGCTCTAGACGGGAACCTTTTTCTCCCTGGCAAGCGCAGCCAGCCCGGCATGCCAGACGGAGTTTGCGCTGACGCGCTGCACAGCGCTGAGATCGCCTGCGCAGCCAGCTGCCTCGCCGATCTTGTCGGCGAGGTTTGCCTCTCCGACGAACCTGCATCCAACGCAGGCATGGGCGGCCCCGAGAGCCTCCTCGCGGGCCTCCTCGACCAACTCCATGTCGCCGGTGAGCCTGCCGTGGACTTGGAGTCTGTAGGCTCCACCGACCCGATGCTGGTCGACTCCGACACCGCGTCGCTCGACGCGTTCCCCACCAACGTGGTGGTCTACGACGAGCCTCTCCCTCGTGCGGAGAGCGACGGAAGCACCGTCACCGAGGTGCTCGTCATCGGTCATGACGAGCCTCCTGGCGGAGGAGTGCATGACCCACTTGGCACGGCGCTGCAAGACCTGACTGCGCCCATTCTGGAAGACGCTGATGCGGAGACGTTGGAGGCGCGCCGCCTTCAGCTCGTCGAAGGCGCGAAGAAGCTGGCTAGCATGAGACGCTTGTCAGAAGCCTACCAGCGTGAGATGGATCGCGCTATGGGTGGCTCACCAGCCCCAGCTGGGCCCAGCCGCCTTGGCGCTGTCCAGCAGCGCGGCGTGGCCATCGCCAACCTGTTCGTGGCAAATCGCCCTGTGTACGCCACGCCTGCGGAGAACATTCGAGCCGTCCAGGCGGCGGCGGACGAGCTGGACAACTTCGAGGGCGAAGAGCGCCGCCTAATGACGGAGCGAGTCCAGCAGCTCCTCGACGCGGCTGCCGCGCAGAACGAGGCCGGCTGCCGCACAGAGGCCCCGCAGCGACAAAACGACGACCTGCCTCCACGCTGAGATCAAGGCGCGACGTCTTAGACGCCGACTGGCGGCGCCCGAGGAAGGAAAGACAAGAATCCGGCTGTCAGCCACAGTCGGACTCACATTACCATAGAGCGCGACCAAGACGGCCGTCCGAGAGGAGTGGAACGACGGGACGACTGTCCGCCTCCTCCTCCTCACAAGGAAAGGCGAGTCTCCCCGCCGCCTGTTGACCATCCGACTCTCGGCGACCGCCTTGGCCACCGAGAGGGAGTCGGAGAAAACGACGCCCGCCACGGGATCGACCGACTTCACCGATCCCTGGCGCTGGAAGAAGAAGACGAGTTGGGTCCGCCTTGTTTCGGGCCCCACATTCGAGACGAGCCCTTTCCCAAAGGGTTCACGCTCCCGAGAGACACGTCCAAGTACACCGGCTCCGTGAAGCCGGAGGACTGGCTGGTTGACTACTCCACGGCCGTCAACATAGCGAACGGCAACAAGCGTGTCGCCGTAAAATACGTTCCGCTCATGCTCCAGGGCATGGCCCGCACATGGCTGAACAGCCTGAAGCCCCGCGGCATCAACAGCTGTGTCGACTTCACCGATGCATTCGTCCGCAACTTCACCAGCATGTACAAGCGTCCTCCCAAGCCTGGTCAGCTTTCCTTGTGCATGCAAGGCCCCAACGAGTCGACTCGCGACTACCTCACGCGTTGGGCCGAGCTTCGGAACTCCTGCGAGGGCGTGCACGAGGTGCAGGCTATCGAGTACTTCACCGCCGGGTGCAGAGAAGGCACCCTCCTCAAGCACAAGCTGCTCTGCGACGAGCCAAAAACCCTCGACGAGCTACTGATCATAGCAGACAAGTATGCCACGGCCGACTCCTCCATGAAGGCGGAGATTCAAGTTAGCGCGACTAGCAAAGTGGCCCCTCAGGCTCCTAGAACTCTGGCAGGAGACGCCAGTCGGCGGCAACAGCAGAACGACCACAAGCGCAAGGCCCCGTCGCCAGCTTCCGGCAGCCGGTAGGTGGCGATAGTTGAAGACCAGTAGCCGGACGGGCAGCCTCCACCCAAGCGGCAGAGAGGTGGCAAGCCCAACTGGTTGTCGGCTTTCTCATACGAGCAGACTCTGGATGGTCCTTGCAAGTTCCATAGCGGCGCGAAGCCGTCGAATCACACCACCCGGAAGTGCCACTGGCTCACCAGGATCGCTAAAGGAGACGGCCTCCTACCTCCCCCGCCTGCTGGGCAGCAGCCTCCGCCTCCGCCCTAGTAGCCGGCTGTCTGGCCAGTCGGCGCAGTACAAGATGAGTACCCCAAAGAGCACGGAGCCTACGTGACATTTACCAGCGTGGCTGATGATCGACGCAGCAGGGGGCTGCAGTGACAAGAGGTGAATGCAGTAGTATCAGAGACACCAGAGTTCATGCACTGGTGCGAGAAGCCTATCAGCTGGAGCAGAGCTGATCACCCAGAGGTGATGCCGAGTCCGGGCTCTTATGCTTTGGTCTTGGATGCCACCTTCGCCACGGATAGACGAGCTGCTCGTTTCTCGCGAGTTCT
The DNA here is from genome assembly GCF_056163025.1 of Triticum urartu. Classification (NCBI taxonomy): domain Eukaryota; kingdom Viridiplantae; phylum Streptophyta; class Magnoliopsida; order Poales; family Poaceae; genus Triticum; species Triticum urartu. Next base: position 356,988,846 of record NC_141878.1, on the reverse strand, counting down.
GATAGACGGAAGCAGCAACATCAACATCCTGTACAAGGACACCATGGAGAAGTTAGGAATCAAGCAAAGACAACTTCAGAACAGCCGGACTGTGTTCCACGGCATTGTTCCTGGTCTTTCCTGCTCACCAATCGGCAAGATCCTGATGGACGTCCTCTTTGGAGACAAAGATCACTTCCGCCGAGAGTCGTTTTGGTTTGAGGTGGTGGACCTCGAGAGCCCCTACCATGCATTACTTGGCCGACCCGCCCTGGCCAAGTTCATGGCGGCCCCCCACTACGCCTACCTCAAAATGAAGATGCCCAGTTCTAGGGGGATTCTGACCGTAGCCAGCGACTACCGGAAGTCGTCTGCTTGTGCAGCTGAGAGTAGTCGGTTGGCCGAGTCCCTTGTGATCGCGGCCGAGAAGCAGCTCCTTGACTGGGTTGTGGCGATGGCCGGCAAGCAGCTAGAGGTGTCGCCTAACCCAAAGGAGTCGGAGGCCGAGGGTTCGTTCAAGCCGGCCAAAGAGACAAAGAAGATACCCTTGGATCCGGAGCACCCAGAGAGGTACGCTGTCGTAGGCGCAAACCTCGACAGCAAATAGGAAGGCGAGCTCATCGATTTCCTCCGTGAGAATCGGGACATCTTCGCATGGTCCCCCAAAGACATGCCAGGTGTACCGACGGAATTCTCCGAGCACAAGTTACATGTCCAATATGATGCAAAGCCGGCCAGGCAGCCCTTGCGCCGCCTATCAGAAGAAAAGAGAAGAGTTGTCGGAGAATAGATAACCCGACTCCTAGCAGTCGGCTTCATTATGGAAGTATTCTTTCCAGAGTGGCTAGCCAACCCGGTCCTGGTACTGAAGAAGAACAAGCAGTGGAGAATGTGTATTGACTACACAAGCCTCAACAAGGCTTGCCCCAAGGACCCATTTGCTTTACCAAGAATTGATCAGGTGATAGACTCCACAGCCGGATGCAAGCTATTGAGCTTTTTGGATGCATATTCATGATATCACCAGATCAAGCTGAACCCGGCTGACAGACTGAAGACTGCCTTCATCACGCCGTTTGGAGCCTTCTGCTACCTCACCATGAGTTTCGGCTTGAGGAATGCCAGCGCCACCTTTCAGCATTGCATGCAGAAGTGCCTCCTCAAGGAACTCGGCAGAAACGCCCACGTCTACGTGGACGATGTGGTGGTGAAGACGGAGAAGTGTGGAACACTACTGGAAGACCTCAAGGAGACCTTTGAGAACCTGCGCCGATTCCAGATCAAGCTCAACCCTGAGAAGTGCGTCTTCGGAGTACCAGCCGGCCAACTCCTTGGCTTCCTGGTCTCTGAACACGGCATAGAGTGCAACCCTGTAAAGATCAAGGCCATTGAGAGGATGGAGGTACCCAGCCAACTGCTGGACGTGCAAAAGTTCACCGGCTGCTTGGCGTCCATCAGCCGATTCATCAGTCGGCTGGGCGAGAAAGCTCTCCCCTTATACCAGCTCATGAAGAAGACCACTTTTTTCGAGTGGAACCACAAGGCGGATGAAGCTTTTCTCCAGTTGAAGAAGATGCTGACTACTCCACCCGTTCTGGCGGCTCCGACTCCTAAGGAGCCTATGCTCCTGTACATCGCCGCCACCAGCCGGGTAGTTAGCACAGTCATTGTAGTGGAATGCAAGGAGGAAGGCAAGGCACTACCTGTCCAGAAATCGGTATATTACCTAAGCGAAGTGCTGTCGGCCTCCAAGCAGAACTAGCCCCACTACCAGAAGATGTGCTATGGCGTGCACTTTGCCACCAAGAAATTGAAGCCTTACTTTCAAGAGCATCCAATCACTGTGGTCTGCATGACCCCACTTGCCAAGATCATCGGAAGCCGAGATGCTTCGGGCCGAGTGGCCAAATGGGCCATAGAGCTAGCTCCCTACACCATCCACTACCAGCCCCACACCGCCATCAAGTCACAAGAACTGGCCGACTTCCTCGTCGACTGGGCCGAGACCCAGTACCTACCTCCAGCGCCCGACTCCACCCATTGGCGGATGCATTTCGACGGCTCCAAGATGCGCACCGGCTTGGGAGCCGGCGTCGTCCTCACTTCTCCTAAAGGCGAAAAGCTCAAATACGCACTGCAAATCCACTTTGCTGCCTCCAACAACGTCGCCGAGTACGAAGCGCTCATTCACGGGCTTCGACTTGCCAAAGAACTTGGTATTCGCCGGATCCTGTGTTATGGCGACTCGGACTTAGTGGTCCAGCAGTTGTCTGGCGACTGGGACGCCAAAGATGCAAACATGGTGAGTTACCGTTTCCTCGTGCAGCAACTCAGCGGATATTTCGAGGGGTGCGAGTTCCTCCATGTGCCAAGAAACGATAACGACTAAGCAGACACCTTGGCATGAATCGGCTCTACCCGCCAAGCAATACCATCCGGCGTCGCCCTTCAACGCCTCCTCAAGCCGTCTGTCAAGCCTTCACCAGAATCAGACTCCATCTTTGTGCCGGCTCCTCCTGAAGAAGTTGGATCCGACTCCAGAGCCCCGGCAGAAGGTACGTGGATTTTGGCAGATGGCTCCAAAGCCGCCACAGTCGAGGCCGACCCAGGGACTGCAGAACCCGGCCCGGGGACTGCGGCGGCCGGCCCGAAGACTCCAGAACTCGGCCCAAGGGCTGCGCCAGTCGTCCTGGGGACTTCATTAATCCAGCAAGCGGTTGCTGACTCCAGCCCGCCGCCTCCCAGCCTAGCCGCCCTCGTCCAAGTCGCAGTTCTGGCGGTCGAAGAAATAGAAGCACCCTCATGGGCCCAGCCCATCCTCAAATTCCTAGTGAGCAAAGAGCTGCCGACTGATGAGACCTTAGCTCGGCAAGTACAACGCCAAGCGGCAGCCTACACCATAGTCAACAGAGAGCTGGTCAGCCCAGCGTCACTGGTGTCTACCAGCGCTGCGTAGAGCCAGAGCAAGGCCAAGGAATTCTCAAAGACATCCATCAAGGCGAGTGCGGCCACCATGCGGCTTCAAGAGCACTCGTCGCCAAAGCTTTCCGACACGGTTTCTTTTGGCCAACGATCTTGGAAGAGACCAAGGAATTGGTCCAAAAATGCAAAGGGTGCCAGAAGTTCCGCTCCAAGCCGCATCAGCTGGCTTCTGCACTCAAGACCACCCCCATTGCCTGGCCTTTCGTAGTTTGGGTCTAGACATGGTGGGACCATTCAAGACGGCACAAGGTGGCTTAACTCACTTACTTGTCGCAGTGGACAAGTTCACCAAGTGGATAGAAGCGAAGCCAATCAAGAAACTAAACGGTCCGACTGCCGTGACTTTCATCTCCGACATCACAATTCGGTACGGCATACCACACAACATCATCACCGACAATGGCACGAATTTTGCCAAAGGCGCCTTGGCCCGTTTCTGTGCGACACAGGGCATCCCACTAGACCTAGCGTCCGCCGCCCATCCACAGTCAAACGGCCAGGTGGAGCAAGCAAACGGCCTCATCCTGTCCGGCATCAAGCCCCGACTGATCGAGCCTCTGGAGCGCTCGGCTGGCTGCGGGCTCGACGAGTTGCCAGCCATCCTCTGGAGTCTGCGCACGACTCCAAACAAGTCAACCGACTTCACGCCTTTCTTCCTCGTCTAAGGTGCTGAAGCCGTCATCCCAACGGACATAGAGTTCGATTCCCCGTGAGTCACCATGTACACCGAGGAAGAAGCAGAAGAAGCACGGCAAGATGGCGTCGACCTGCTGGAAGAGGGCCGGCTGTTGGCACTCAACCGGTCCAGCATCTACCAGCAAAGCCTGCGCGGATACTACAACAGGAAGGTCAGGACGAGTTCTTTCCAGGAGGGCGACCTCGTGCTCCAATTAATCTAGCGAACAACCGGCCAGCACAAGCTGTCGGCACCTTGGGAAGGCCCCTTCATCATCAGCAAAGTGCTGGGCAACGACTCCTACTACCTGATCGACGCTCAGAAGCCCCGAGCACGCAAGAGGGATGACTCCGGCAAAGAGACAGAGCGGCCATGGAATGCAAATCTCCTCCGAAAATTTTATAGTGAAACGCAGTATGTATCATGCTACCTTTTGTATTAAAAGTACCAAGACTTCGGGCCCCCCGAGAAGAGCTCGGGGACTGCCGTCTTTTATCTATATGATAAGAAATATGCCTTCGAGTATATTACTCTTTGTTATGCCGCTTGGCACCGGGTTTGACTAGTCGGCCCGGGGACTTTCCGTCCTGCGCTATGAAATGCTTCCTGCAGCCGGACAAGTAGTGTGTGGCGTCTAAACCGTCTCCTGCCAGAAGCCGCAGCTTGCAGAGCGATTTTCTGGTGGGCAGGAGTAAGGAAGAATGGGCTTCCACATGAAAAATGGCTAAGGACTCAAAGCACAAACATAGCTTAAGGCCGGCTTCTAGCCTTTTTTCGCAAACCGACTCTTGAATAGTCGGCTTGCCGCCTTCTATCCGACTTGTTAAACAACTCTAAAAATGGCTAAGTACTTGCCTTCCCAAAGTGACCAAGAATTTGATCCAGCAGCAGTCCGTAGAGCGGCTGTCTGACTGACAAAAACGACAACTGAGGGAAGACGACAAAGGAAAAAGCCAAAAGAACAATGAGCAAGAAAGATAGAAGTCGGATGAATATTTACATAACAAAGGCCCTTGGCCGAATCTTCGAGCAGAATTTCAAAATACACCCCGCGGGTGGAATTGTGCGGATTAACAAGTTCTTCAAAAACTATTAGAACAGATAAAACAAAGACAAGGTGGGTGCCTAGGGGGCGGCAGACGGGTTTGGAGGATCGGAGGAGACGGCGGTGTTGGATGTTGGGGCGGCTGGCTGGGCGGTCTCGGCTTGATCACCTCCGGCAGCAGTCGGCTCGGGCGGGCACGGCTCGTTGCTGGAGGTGCGGTCGAGCTGAGGCTGGCCGTCCGCTCCGTCTTCCGGTGCCTCCGTCTCGCTCCCATCCTCCGCCTCGTCTTCCTCCTTGACGCTGGAGCCGATCACCTTTGCCGAGTCCTCGCCGTTGTCGGGGTTCAGCCCAAACCACTCCGGCGGCACCTCCTCGCCGTCTTTAGCCCGCTCGGGGACAAAGATGCTGGTGTCGGTGTACTCGGCGATCGCCGCCGCACGCTTGACAAGGTCGCCTTCAGCGGCTGCCAGCTCCGGCTGGGCCTCTGACCGGAGTGTGGCCAGCCGGTCTAGGTCCAGCCCCGGATACCACGCCTTGACGAATTCCAAGGCTAGGCGCGCTCCGGCCTGGGCCGAGGAACCCTTCCAGGCCTTAAGACGGCCAGCCGCGACCTCCAGCTAGTCGGCAGTCCGACTAGGGGTGCGCGGAGCCTGCACGTCTGGCCACAGGGCGGCGATCTCTTGGGCACCGACACGCTGAAGCCGACGCAGCATCTGGTGGGCCGGCCGCAGGCGAGCCCCAATGCTCAAAATATGCTCGGCAAGGGTCCGAGGGGCATCAGCAGCGATCTCCGCGCCACCCGCCCTCCGCTCCTCGCGGTCGGCCTCGATAGCTTGAATGGCGGCCTGCGAGTGGCCGGGGAAGAAGTCTGCCAAGATGGAAAGAATGAAGAACAAGTCAAAAAACCAGGAGTCGGCTCGACCTATAGTCGGCGGCTCGAAGAAGGAAAGCAAAGAAGCTCACCGTCGACGAGATCCTCGATCTCGTGGAAGCCGGAGGCCAGCATTGCCTCCTTGTCAGTCCAGGAGGAGCGCTCGCTCACGAACTCGACCAGGAGGGTGGCCTCCGCCTCTTCCGTCTCCTGCTGCGTCTTCTTAAGCAGCTCCTTCTGCTCTGCCAATTGTGCGGCCAGCAGATCACGCTCTCCGGCGAGTTTGCTTCACTCCTCCCCCTTGGCGCGCAACGCGGAGTTGGCTTCGCTCAACTGCTGTTGAAGAGTGGCATTGGCCTCTGAAGAAAAATAAGAAAGAAGGCGTTAAATCATCAACGAAGAAGGTCGCCGGGGAGATCCGGCCCGACTGCTCAGCAGTCGGCCCGAATCTCGGGGACTACAACCTGCGGGTGCATCAGCGCGCCCCTGCAAAGAAGAAAAAAGACTCACTCCGGCTCTCCGACAAGTCAGCGGTCCGCTTGCCCAGCTCTTCAACGTTGCGGTTGAAGGCGGTGACACGGAGGTTGTGATAGTCCTGCAACAAGTATTTCAGAACAAAGGTTAGTACCCGGAACTTACCAATTGGAGTTCCGGGCCGCCTGCTCAGCAACCGGCCCAAAACTCGGGGACTACACCCATTGGGTGCGCTGGAGCGCCCCCATAGAGAGGAACAAGAAAACAGGGACAAAGGAGAAAGCATACCCGGATGGCTGCCCGCGACGCCAGGTGCGCCTTGGTGCAGTTTTGGATGCCGTCGCTCTCAGCTCGCAGCTTCGTCTGGACATCCAGAAGCGCCTGGTTCAGCGGGCCCGTGCCGCCTCCTCGCACCCACCCAATGGGCGCGGCACTCATTGCTTCGGCGTCTGGAATCGTCGAGCTGGCGGTGCCGGTCTCCAAGGGGCGTGGCGCCGAAGTCGCCTTCTCAAGACAGCGGCGCGTTGGCGAGCCGACTTGAAGGAGTAGCCTTGCCACGGCCTCATCTTCAGTCGGCGGCAAGGGCGGATCCGCCGGCTGTTTGCCTTGCGCGCTTCTAGTCGGCGGCGGGGGCGGCTGTGGCGACGCGACCGCGTCCGGCATGGGGGCGTCGCCGCCGCCTCTCTCCACGATCGAGAACTCGCCGCCGGCTTCCCTTGACTGCCCCATGAACTCCGGGGGCGGTGGCGCGGAGTTCAGAGGGGTGACGAACACCGCCGACCGCCGGGGCGCGACTTCCTTGGCCGGCCGTTTTGCCGCAGCGGCGGCCTCGGCCGCCTCCAGCTTCTTCAGGGTGGAGGCCTCCGCCTTCTCGGCCTCCGCTTTCTCCCGGCGGGCGGCCTCATCCTCCTCGCGCTTCTCCAGCACGTTCCGCTCCGTCGCCTCCCAAAGATCGGCGGCGGGGTCAATCCGCCGAGTGGTGGCAGACGTCTCCACCGACCCCATAACAGAGGCGGCGGCAACCCTCTCAAGAGTGAGGGGAGCCCTGAGGCGAGAAAAGCATATGAAAAACTCAGACAAGATCAACAAAGAGAAAATAAAGATAAGGGACGGAGGCGCTTACGCAGAGACCAGCAGCGGCTTCTTCACTTCCTTGCGGAAGCGATTGGCTTTCGCGGCCGCCTCTTCCCGCTTGGTCGCGGCGGCCGCTCCCTTGAACTTCTTCGACCGGCCACCAAGCGTACTCGGCCCGGCCCGGTGCTTCTTCGTACCGCCTTCAGCGTCCAAGCCAGCGGAGGAACTCGCGCTTGGCTGGCCGGCTTTTGGCTGGCGACGCTGGGCGACTTCTCCCTCGGCCTCGTCGTCAGGCCAGTCGGTGAAAGTGGCCGAAGGCCTGGAGCCGCCTGCTTCTCCTACACCTCCTTTGGCGTCGGCTTCCATGGCCGCCGCCCCCAAGTCAGGGTCGTCGACGTCGCTCTCCGCCCGATTGGGGACAAACTGACGAGCCGGCCCTGCGATGCCGGCTGAAGGAGGGATGAGAGGGTTCTGATTCAAAACAAAAAAACGGTCAGACTTGACAAGTCGGACTCGGCAACAAAAGAAACAGAAGAAAAAGGAAGACGACTTACAATAGGTAGGGGGTTGGCGTGCGAATACGGCTCCTTGCTGAACCGCTAGTCCACCGAGAGACCGCAGTTCACGATGTAGTTCACTGTGTTCGCCACCTCCGCGTGAGGCATGTCCTTGGAGCACATCCGACTCGGGTCCCGATGACCACTCATCTGGCAGATCAGGTGAGGTTGCCCTTGGAGTGGCAGGACTCGGCGCGCCACCAAGGCGGCCAGCAAGTCGGCCCCGGTCAGGCCCTTCGACTGCGTCAGCACTCAGAGTCACGTGACGGCGGCGGCACCAGCGGGAGACAGCATCTTGGCTCAGTGTGACCAGCTGGGGAGCCTTCCAGCCGGCGCGCTGGCTTCGTAAGCCGGCAGGTTGACCCAATCGCCTTTTGGGGCGACATTCTTCACATAAAATAGGACCGCTGCCACATCTTCACCGACTTAATCAGTGCGATGGTGGGAAACGGGTTGTCGGCCACTGATCTCCGCATCGTGATGAATGCCCCACATTGGGCCGGCACGCCGGCGACGTGTGTGCCGAGCTTGGACTGGAAGAACTCACCCTAGAGCTCGATGGTGGGGAGAACACCGAGGAAGCCTTCGCACAGGGTGGCGAAGGCAGCCAGCAGCACCACCGTGTTCGGAGTAAGGTGGTGCGGCTTGAGCCTGTGGAACTCCAAGAAGGAGCGGAAGAAGCCACTCGCCGGCTGCCCCAGGCCGCGCATAAGGTGCGAGTGGAATATGACCCGCTCGCCCTCCACCCCCGCCGGCGATATTTCTCCCTCCGGCCCGAGGCAGACCCGCACTAGGTCCCTGCCGGGCAGCCGCCGTGTCTGGCGGAGGATCTCGATGTCGTCGTCGTCAACCTCGGAGCCATCCCACACTCCGGAGCGAACAGCAGGAGGCGCGGCGGCGGCGGAGGATCTCATCGCTGCGGGCGCGGCGTGGTTCGGAGCAGCAGCGGCAAGAGGAAGAAGAAGCAAGGAGTGACAGGAAGTGGGGAGAATGGGCGCGCGTGCTTCACCGCCCCTCCCCCCGCCTACTTGTAGGCTCGTGGGCTGAGAAGTCGAGGGGGCGGTCGTGGGATTAACTGCGCCCGGGACCCTATGACCCCCATGATTTACCACACGAAGTTACCACGTGCAATAACCGTGCGGGAACCCCAACCGTTCGTGTGGCCACAACGGATCTGTTCGCATGCCGAGGCGCGGTAGTGGCGGGCCCCGCCTGTAGGCCTGTCCTGTCGCGCGCGTGGGTGAGCAGACTAGCTCCACCATGTGGCGCCTTGAGACGGGTCAACCACGGGTGGCAACCTGGAAGCTTATCAAGCACGCCGCCTGAACTCCGCTGCAACGTTCAAACTTTTTTAGGGGCAAGTCGGCCTTGAGCAAGTCCGACTCCAACTAGTCGGCTTGACCGAAGACGGCTAGCGAAGCCCAGATCCAACCACCGGAGAGAAGAAACTGTTGAGGCTCCACGACATGTCGCCCTCGGAGCCTCACCAGCTTCGGGGACTACTATCGGAGCAATGGGCCACGGGTAGGCTAACCTAGGCCTAGAACCTTTGAAGACATTGAGGCAGACTGCGCCCCTCGGGACCCCAGGACGAAGAGCCGCCTTCTGAGGAGTCGGCGGCGAGGCGGTCGACTGCCCACACGTGGCCGAGTCCCAGGAGCGGCTTCAGGATAAAGCCGACTCCTGACTGGCGACTTCCAGAGAAGCCGGCCTTGGGGAGTCGACCCGCGACACCAACAACCCCCATGCCCTCATAAAGAGGGACGGGACGGGGAGTGGCCATTGTAAGGTCCACTCCCACCCCTTTTTCAAGGGCAGGCGTGGCTACAGTACGTCGTACCCGCGGAGATCTCCGCGCGGCGCGACACTATTGCCATGCCGGCCCTAACGTCAGTCCCAGGGGGCGAAGCCCTGTGCCCATGACGGCCTGCTGGTACGACCCAGGGATGATGGGTCCCACTAGTCGGCGGGCGTACGAAAGACGACGAAAGCACCACCAGTCGGCCCAGATGGGAGTCGGCCACCAGAAGTCGGCCGGGCCCTCCCACGGGCCCCACGTGCCATTAATCAGACATGACAAGTAGTGGCCACAGTGATCGCCCGCCAGACGGCGGAGCTGTCGCCACGACCTCATGACCGAGCCTGCATCATTAGAGGCACAGCTATAGTAATCTGCAGCCGGCAAGACCCGCCCGCGGCGGACGCGGCCTGTCGGCTCCGTACTGAGCCAGTCGGCGGGGCCCACCAGTCGGCGTGCCCCAGGAGTCGGCGGATAAGACGGCGGCCAGAGAGATTGACGGCTGGGCCCGCGCCCAGCCGGATTACCATTGTACCCCTAGGGTGTAGGCCTATATAAACCCCCCAGGGCATCCATGCAAAGGGTTGGAATCCATTAGCACTAGACTAGATCGTATAGGAAGGAGAGAGCTAGCCTTGCCTTCTCCTACCTCTAGGAAACAGCTCGAGGAGCAACCGTGTAAACACTTTGCCATAGTGATCATGCGGAGACCCCGTAGAGTAACATTAGGGGTATTATCTCCCCGGAGAGCCCCGAAGCTGGGTAAGTTCCGCCGGCGTGCATGCCTTCGCCTTATCCCGTTTCCAGGCACCGGCGATGTTCTACTCGCCCCCACCATGATAAGCCATCCTTTGGCATATGTCGCACCCAACCCCCGATAAGGGGTCCTCAAGTCAATATTAGGCGTCTTGCCAATGATAAGGCAGTCCAGATACATAAGTAGCGGCGCGATGGCACAGCCTGTGACAGCTTTTCCTCTGCTAGTACCTTGCTGATACCTAACAACAGCACTCCGAATATCATCAACAACCAACTAGCAGTAGTCCATGTCTGCCATGTCCCCAAACACAAGGTTCTCGGCCATTTCTGCCTCCTTGGACACTCGTGTAGACGTTCCAGGGATAACCACCTTCATGAAAACAATAAGGTAAAACACCTGCAGAGCAAGATCATCCTTCGTCTCATCCTTCACAAGTTCAGCGAGGATATTCCGCAAATCCTTTGTCTTGATGTCGTCATTCCTAGCATACCCAAGCTTGCCCTTCAACCTCATAATAGCATCATCGAAACCATCATTCAAGGGCCTAGGGGGGTACGATTACCTTGAGGGAACCCAAAGAGATGGTGAATAGCATCACTTGTAATACGTATAACCTTGTTCGCCTCACCCATGTCCAAAATCATGGTTGAAGGGTCAATCCTCGTGTAGATGTTGCCCATTAAAGGACGAGAAATGTTGGAATCAACCATCAAGTCAAACACACAACCAAAACCAGCCTTGATAACCCTCGTCTTGTGCCTATCTTGTAGCATTTTTGCACACGTCTTGACCTCTCCTAGTGAGCAGCGAACCGTCTTGTTAAAACGTTTCGCCTCACCTCCTCCTTGGCCACCTTCTTTGGGCGCTTTGCCTCCTCTCTTCCTCCTCTCAGGCCGCAGCACAAGCTGATACTGAAAAAATTACATTGACAAGGAAAAAAGGCAGAACAATGAGACACACAAGCTTCACTAAAATTCCACTAATGCCTACATACGCACCACATCTCAGAAGTCCAACTATGTCTACATAGGCAGTACAACCATGTATGACCAGAAGTTAACATGCTTTCAAAAATGTTGGAAATTTACAAAAGCAGAAGTTGAACCATGTATACCAAGGCAGTAATCAAACATGTATCTCAGAAGTCCAACTATGTCTACATAGGCAGTACAACCGTGTATGACCAGAAGTTAACATGCTTTCAAAAATGTTGGAAATTTACAAAAGCAGAAGTTCAACCATGTATACCAAGGCAGTAATCAAACATGTATCTCAGAAGTCCAACTACGACTACATAGGCAGTACAACCATGTATGACCAGAAGTTAACATGCTTTCAAAAGCAGAAGCTCAACCATGTATACCAAGGCAGTAATCAAACATGTATCTCAAAAGTCTAACTATGTCTACATAGGCAGTACAACCATGTAGGAACACTAGTTAACATGCTTTCAAAAATGTTGGAAATTTAAAAGGCAGAAGTTCAACCATATACACTAAGGCAGTAATCAAACATGTATACAAACACGTTGAGCTAATTTCTTCATGTATATACCCAGAAGTCCAACTATGTACACAAAGGCAGTAATACCATAAAAGCAAAGCACGTCGGCTAATTTATTCGTCTATATTGAGATGGAGCAGAAGGTCAGCTATGTACGCCAAGGCAGTGCTAAAAATAATAAAACTACAGCAACAACGACAAATGCTCTAAAAACAGTAAACATGAGACATTCATACCTGATTAGCGACATCATCATCATCGACGTCGTCCTCATCATCAGCATTGAAATCAACATCATCCTTGTCCTCTGGATTAACAAGAGAACGCTTCTTCACACCCTTGTTGATGTTTGCAGGTGGAACCTTGCGCTTCACGCCGCATTTCTTACCCTTACCAGATGCACCAGCACCAAGCGGAGAAGGTGTAGGCGCGGCAGTGGCAAGCACACGAGGACTACGGCGTGGCGTACCACCAAGGCCTAACCCTTCATCTTCAACAACTTCTGCAGGCCTTGAAACACGTGGGCTCCTCCGAGGAGTAACTTCACCAACTACTAGCTTCCTCACAGCCGTCTTCTTGATTTTCTTCTTAATAGGGACAACCTTGCCATCACTACCACACGACACATCTTCCTCAACAGTGAGCTCAGCCGCATGAACAGATCCAGGAACATCAGAACCTTTCTCAAGGCGGGCCACCCTCTTCTTGTCAAAATCTTCTTGCTTCTTCCTCTTACATTGGTCCTCCAGGAGAAGCTGAACAGGCACATCCTCGGGTTGCATGACAGGTTCAGTGCCATCAACAGACTGCGACTGCGTCTCTGACATCTGAAGAGAGCACAAAGGATCCGGAACGGAATCACAACCTTTGACTGACGGAGCCACCTCCTCAGCAGCAGCAGGGGTTTCTGATAAACCCAACTCAGATAAAACATCATTGATGGTGTTCACAGCTTCCTCCTCTGTGGACACATCTGCAAAGAACACAAAAAATTGAAGCAAAAAATAAAAAAATTCAGGAACAAAAACAAAAACAAACGACAAGAACAAGCTAAAAAAACATGGCTCAAAACTTTAAAATGAAAAAAGGGGTTTCACATACTAGGTGAAGCAAGAGCTGCAGAAGCAAGATCCTCAAGGCTTGAAAAATTCTCAAGGCTCGAAGCAACCTCGGCAATCACAGTCAAAGGGATAATGGGTGATTTAGCCGCATCATATATTGGAGCATCAGTATTAACCTCTGAAGCTCCATCTTGATCGCAGGCATTTTTTTCAGAACTATTCAACTCATCACCAACTACAAAAAATGCAAGTAAAAAGGCAGCTGAGTTCTAATCCGCAATCCTACACCAAAGGGACTTCTACTTTTACAACAATGTCCAATACCCAGAAGTTCAACAATACCTAACAAAGCAGTAAACACAAAAAACAAACTAAAAATTTACAAACTAAAAATATATCATGAATGTCCAGAAGTTCAACGATACATAACAAAGCAGTAAAACAAAATGTGCATAACAGAAGTTCAACCAAATTTCATTACAATCAAACAATAATTAAAACCAGAAGTTCAACTATGTGACCCAAGCAAGTAGCACATAAAAAAGATGTAGCATGACCACAAACAGTATTTCACAGGCAAACTAAATATCAATGCCATCAACATGATAACAAAAAAACAAAGATATAAACTACAAAAATGAAACATCTGGGAAGTCCAACAACACTTGGTGACAAAGTTTCACCTGCAAAATCATCAACTACAAAGTAAGCATACACTCTACTAACTCAAACTAATGGTAAAAAGCATGCACATAACCATTACTAGAAGTTCACACTATTAAGAATGGCAGTCCAACATGAATACTAAGTGAAGATATGGGCAGACATATATGAGAATAATGCTATTTAAAATACAAGATACAACTACATTAAGATACTTGGAGAAGGTTTCAAAGCCATGACAACACAACCGCCTTGATGAATGCAACTCCAAACACTAGAACAACCTGCTAAAAATAGGGGATTGATTGCATATAGTTAGCAAGTACAAAATCACACAACAAAATACAGAAAGAAACTGAATCAAACCCTAGGATGAAACAACTACAACATACCAACAAAGGATGAACAGTAGCACATCTAGGCAAGCACAACAAAAAAATGTATCCATAAACTAAATACAATGTCACAGACATAATCTAGACTTTGAAATCCACATCACTAATGCAATTAAATACATCAAATCCAGCATCAACCATCCATCACACCACACCCTCTCTTACATTCATCTGACTACTAAAATCAACAAAGGGGAAATGAAATCCACACAAGTATGAAGGGAAAAATAGCACACACAAGCATCTCACAAACAAATCTGACCACGGGGAATTAAAATCCAACCACCACACGCACAAGAACCCTACCTAATCTACCACCAAACCATCAGAAGAAGGGGGAGGGAGGCGGACGCGAGAGCACACAGAAGAAATAGGTAGGCCTCGACAGATCTGGCGAAACTAGAAGCAAGCATTAGGAGGGGGGGGGGTAGCACTTGTACCTCTCCAGATGACTCCGGCACGCACGAATCCGAGTCGGTTCTTCCACTCCCCACAACGCCACACGCACCTTGCAATCAAGCAGGCAGTTGCCGCCCTCGCTTCAGAGCAGAAGAGAGCGGGCTGGGCGAGAGAGAGCGGGGCATGGGGGAGAAATAGGAGTGGGGGTGTGCGCCGGTTACTCCAGCACGAGGGCAGGGGACAGTGGCGGAGAAATCGGGGGGAGTTGGAGGAGAGGAAGGCAGCGGAGCGACGGAGAGGGGGGAGAGAGTGAGCGATAAGGGGAGAGGAGTTTTCTGACAGGTGGTCGCAAGGGAGATGGTCACTTAATGCCTCTCTGTCGTGGGACTTGCAGCGCCACTGAATTCACACTTTTACCCCCCAACAGCTAAAATAGTAAATACATGTGTAGATAAATAAATGCACCATTTGAATGCATCTATTATAATGAGATAAGATCACAAAACAACACAGCTGATATCCTCAAAACCAAAAATAGATGGCAAATACAGTACTAAAGGTAGAAACATACATACATAAATATGCCCCTAAAAAACAAGAGAAAAGAAGTTCAAAAAATAAAGAACATAAGTTCAAGTACACTAATAAAAGAAGTAAAGGAATAAGAATAAATAAACCATAAAGAAACAAAAAGAAGAAGTTCAACTACAAAAACAGATGAAGTTCACCCTAAACCCTAAAAACCCTAGGATAGATAGTGGGGTCACGGATGTGACGGACTCGCCTCCGCATGCAAGGACGCGGTACGCCGCGTCGTCGCCTGCTCCGGCTCGTTCCTGTCTCGGCCTCGCAGGGGGAGGGGAGGGGGGTCCCGACCCCCCATCACCCCCCTTGCTCGGCCTCGCGCTACCGCATTGCTGCGCTCTAGGATTTGACAGGATGCAATGCGGTTATTCTGTTTCCACCCCCACCGCACGCACCCTAAACCCTAAAAACCCTAAGATAGATAGTGGGGTCAGGGATGTGACGGACTCGCCTCCGCATGCGATGACGCGGGACGCCGCGTCGTCGCCTGCTCCGGCTCGTTCCTGTCTCGGCCTCGCAGGGGGAGGGGAGGGGGGGTCCCGACCCCCCTCCCCCTGCTCTGCCTCGCGCTACCGCATTGCTGCGCGCTAGGTTTGACAGGACGCAACGCGGTTATTCTGTTTCCACCCCCACCACACGCACCCTAAACCCTAAAAACCCTAAGATAGATAGTGGGGTCATGGATGTGACGGACTCGCCTCCGCATGTGACGACGCGGCACGCCGCATCGTCGCCTGCTCCGGCTCGTTCATGTCTCGGCCTCGCAGGGGGAGGGGAGGGGGGTCCCGACCCCCCCTGTTCGGCCTCACGCTATCGCATTGCTGCGCGCTAGGATTTGACAGGACGCAATGCAGTTATTCTATTTCCACCCCCACCGCATGCACTCTATATTTTCTAAAACCTCAAATTAACATGTTAAAAACGATTATCATACAGAAGTTCAGGATAGTTATTGAGTGAAGACCAACAACTATTATAAGTACAAAAACATACTAGAAAAAATAAAAAAATATGCATATCCGTCGGCCAATTCCATGGCTGCTCATGGGACTAAGTCAAAAAAAATTCCAAACCAACGCGAAGAATGAAAAATAACATAAAATAGAAACAAATACAGAGGACTTGCTGCATTACTTTGCAAAGAAGGAAAAGCAGAAGTTCATGTACGAACAACATAGAAGTCCAGCTTCTACAATGACCCTTAGAGGATCTGGAAAAAGTGCATGCATACTTGGGCTAATCCCATGATTGCTCACGAGACAAAAGTCTAAAAACAACATCTGAAGAATTAAAATTACAAAGAAAACCAAAAAAAGAAAATATAGAGCACCATGCACCTTCGCCTTGCAAATGTGGGATGCAATCTGGAAAACCAGAAGTTCAACCATTAATAAAAAAAGGTCCAGATCCTACTGAAGATAGTGGATGATCAAAAAACTATACCAAAACATAGACTAAGGGAAATGAGGATGCATGTGTCTGTGGTCCAGCTCCACATTTACACACTAGCTACAACAAATTTGCAGAAGAAATCTAGTAAGGGTTTTTGATTCCTGGAATGTAATCTGTCCTGGAATATCAATGTCAAAAAGATGGACCTGCATTCATGAAAAGTTTCATTGTTGTGACATAAAAAACCAAGAAAGAAACACCTTAGGAATAATAATTTTTAATGTCGAAGAAACAAAATGCACGAGGCGTAAGTTAACTAATCAAATGTTCTAAATAAGGTAAGTTCAATAATTAGCTTCGTAAATCCGTAAATTTATATAAATATGTGCTTCTCTTGTGACTCCGCGAGGCATAAGTGAAGTCCAACAAACTATTAGAAGTACGAAAACAAACTAGAAAAAACAGAAAAATATATGCATATCCATCGGCCAATTAATTCCATGGTCACTCATTGGGCTTAGTCAAAAAATCAAAACAATGCAAGAATGAAAACTAACAGAAAAAAGGAAAGAAATACAAAGGACTTGCTGGATTACCTTGCAACGAAGGAAAAGAAGAAGTTCAGGTATGACAACGCAGAAGTCCAGCACAGAAACCCGGCCTGACCCACAGGATCCACCCGATCCTCCCCCGATCCCGATCCTGATCCGCCC
The DNA here is from genome assembly GCF_056163025.1 of Triticum urartu. Lineage (NCBI taxonomy): Eukaryota > Viridiplantae > Streptophyta > Magnoliopsida > Poales > Poaceae > Triticum > Triticum urartu. The sequence continues at coordinate 356,971,919 of NC_141878.1, read as the reverse complement.
CAGCCCCGACAGGATCAAACGAAGGAAAAGCAGAAGTTCAGGTATTGCAACGCAGAAGTCCAGCTTGTACAACGACCATTTGATGATCTAGAAATAATGAACGAACGAATTCGTTCGAAGCATAAAATCATCTGCACAAGATTACAACACGTCCGCACCCCCTTGGAAATGATCTGGAAACTCCCTTTCCACAACTAAAATGACCAGAGGGCAAATTTCAAAATCGCAAAAATAACCTGTGCAAAAACCCACGGGAGTGCTAACATCAAATCGCTAGAAATCAAACCGTATGGACCCTCCCGATTAAAATTGACGACTTAGTAAGCCTTGAATTTCACTAAAGTACGCAAATCAGCCATCAAACTTTATAGAAAAATGAGAAATCAACAGAAGCGCATGCTGCAGCTCGGGCGGATGAAGAACACGGGCGATTTCAAATTTGTTTGAAATAACAAGAATTTGTGCACCAAACTCATACCAAAACCTAATTCCCATCGTGCCAGAGCTTCGACAACATCCACAACATGCATTAAACTTGTTACATACACAAGTTCATCACCACCCCGAGAGCAAATCCGCCAATGACCAGAATTCCTATTTAAAACGGGCATTTATTTGCTAAAAACTGTTTACAAATTACACTTACATAACAAACAACATGAATGATCAGAAAAACTCGCGGTAGAGGGCACAGTTGCGAAGATAGCACGAAGGTCGGGTTCGTACAAAGGGAAGTTCAGGCGCGTTACTCAGGCAGTTCAGGTTGTGATTAGAATATTATTCTGATCCCATGATCAGAATAGTGTTTATGTATGTATGTATGTATGTATGTATGTATGTATGTATGTATGTATGTATGTATGTATGTATATATATATGGCTTCTGCACACATCTCCATCATCATTATCAGTACATCCTACATAGGTGAGTTAGGATGCACTTGATCCTGGATAGGTATCTATCCTTCAAACTAACAACAGTACATAATATCCAACAAAAGAGGGCCATGCAACAGTAGCAGGATACATGGCTTAGTCTAGATATTAGTACGAATCAAGTTGTGCATATTTGTTGTTGGCATGAACCACATCACCGCATTACATGGAAGCTTGATGCCTTTCACACACTAAAGATTATCTGGCAACAAGTTGTGTCGACGAATCTCTAGATATGGTGATTCATGAAACCCATAGTACGATGTGTAAACACAGTTCCCCCTAGCGAATGGAAGTTGCATAGCACGGTAATCATCGCCGGCGATATGATCGATGATTGGTTGGATGATTAGATAATTGAGCCCAAGGAACGTGGAGTGGTTGGCAAGGATGTAAAACTGCCTCCATTTGAATACGCCTGGCCCAACGGAGCTAGGATCTTTCTCGAACATGAAGCAGTCATAGCCATCACAGTCACGAACGCCCCAGGCATTGTACTACATGTGGTTTGATGAAATGGTTTGGTCAATTTGGTACGTGCGAATGAGCATCAAATGACCGTCGTCAGTTGAACGAGTGATAAACCACCACCCATCGACCGGTATGATTCCAGGTCCTGCAATCATGAAGGCCAGCGCATTTGCGTCTGCTGTAATAAATCAAATTGGGGACCAACAGGACAAAAATATACAAGCATGTTCAGATTATGTGTGGAATTAATATTAATATAACAGTGACACATATCATAGACAGAGAATTGCAATGCCGTGGTCATAATCATACCCCATGTTTAAAAAAAATAAGCCAATGGCTTTCATATTCTAGCAATATGTCATGGTTCAAACATCATGTAACAATGAGAGGAAAACAGCTATGACAGGGCCTACTCATATTCTACCATAGCACTTACTACTGTTCTCATATCAACTCTAAACAATAACATGTGTGGTTATAAAAAACTTGGAAATGAGAGTAACATATAGCAATCATGAGGTTATACTCTTAATATCTATTCTAACAACCATTAGATGCCCATTGTTCTCATATCAACTCTAACAATAACATGTGTGGTCAGAAAAAATCTAGGAAATGAGAGTAACATATAGCAATCACGAGGTTATACTCATAATATCTATTCTAACAATCATTAGAAGCCAATTGTTCTCATATCAACTCTAACAATAACATGTGTGGTCAAAAAAATCTAGGAAATGAGAGGAACATATAACAATGATGTGGTTCTAGACATACTATCTATTCTAAATTTTTAACAATCAACAGGCAGCCGTATTCATAAGGTAAAGATGAGATGAGATAGAACAATTACACGACGATAGATTCCACCAGTATAGGCAGCCAATCTGTGCATCGACCGCATAAACGATGCCATCGTGCACTATAGCATCAGACAGAAATGGAGGCTCAACAGGATTGACGATGAGCCATTACCATGTATGGCGACCGGATTCCAGATAGACTAATCCCATGTTGAACAAGGCAATGAGCTTGTAATCCATGTAATCTTCTCATGGCGTGGGCACTTCACAGATTACAACCTTCAGCAAATAGAGATCGCACCAAAAGCTCGACGCATCTTGTGCGTAGTAGGCAGGAGTGTCCGGCGGGCCGCGAGGCTCGATGGTGGTAGTATCCAACGTTGGAAGGGTGATCTCTTACTGGGTGTAGATATCCATGAGATGCCATGGACTACCGGATTGGTGGATGAGGACGATCTAGTTGGCCTTCATGCCCACCCAGTAGTGGCCGCACATGAAGGACAGGTGGACGGGTAGTGGTAGCATGTTGAGGGGCACCACGACAACCTCCGTAGGATCGTCAATTCATTGTTTGGGCCACTTGCGAGGATCATGCATCAGCAAGCAGGGTGTCTTTAAAAGGCCCGGCCGGTTGCAGACGAGTAGACAATACAAAGACACCGAGCATGCGGCCAGACGGATGGTGTTGAGCAAGTCCATATGATTACAGATCTGCTCCAAGAGAACATCGAGGGAGGGAATTCCAATCGCGGCTCTGCGTGTCAGTCGGTTCTTCCATGGGGTTTTTAGGGAGCTGAGTGATTGGGGTGTACGGTGCCTGCGAGCAAGCGCGGAAGTGGATTTGGGCGGGCGAGCGAAGAAGATGGCATGTGTGGCCGAGCAGTGAGCGGGGGGATATGGTACGCGCGAGCTACCAAGGAAGATGGCGCGGGCGAGCGAGCAGTGAGCCGGGGGAATGGTGTGTGGCCAATGATGGGGAAGAGAGGAGGAAGAAGAAGAGAGTAAGAAGAAGAGGGAAAGACGGGGAAGAAAGTGCATTAAATCTCAATTCTACTAGTACTACTACCAGGATATGCCGTCCTTCGGAATGTAAATAGTTAAGCCGATGACATGTGGGTCTACCTGAATAGGGCCCACATGTCAGTTAATGGAAGTGAGGAGCGTAGGCATATTTCTGGAAGCGTGCTCCACTGGCAAACATGATGGCAGTACTAGGTAAGGCTAATTTAGTAACACCAACATGCTAGTTCAGCTTATTAATTAGGTGTCCCATCTACTGCAGCGTGTATTGTCACTTCATTGTGAAGACTAGTTGAATAGTTCTCTCTGACCGAGTTGGGGAATAATGGATTGCCAAGACTTCCTATCTACAGTATCCCTATGCCTCTACTCTCATCCTGTCCAACAAGATGAAACATTGGCCAAGGCACCCAGCCCCAATAATGTAGGAGTACTAGTAGTATTTTGTGTCAAACTTTGACCATCTATTTAACTAATAAAATGTTAATGCATTTCACCAAAAATCATATCACTGGATTCGTATTCGAACATAGTTTTTAATGGTATAGTTTTTTATGACATGCATTGAGACCTTTTTAGTTAAATTTATGGTCAAAATTTTACACTAAGTACGAAGAGGACCATTAAACCAGGACGGAGGTTTATATACAGGTCAATAAAAAATCATCAACCAAGGTAGTAGTAAATGATGAGAGCCCAAAGATTTTTTTTTCCGAAAGTACTAAATAATGGGCTCGTTTTCCTCAAGAAAATTGTGTTTACGAACGTATTAATTGGAATGCATGCGTGAGGAACAAATGACCAGAACTTTTACACGCATTGGTGAGTTATCTCTTATTTCTTGCATGCGACGTTTTAATGAAGCTTGAAATATGAAAATGTCAATGGGAGGGAGTAAAAGCGTCATGCATGCATGCATGCAACATGCAACACTCACACATACACATGCACGCACGCAACACTCACGCATCCATGCGGCACACATCACGCGACGCAACACACATGCTCACGCTCAAGTGCTCAACCTACTCCCTATGTCCGTGAAATACTATACATATAGTGATTTACACATTGACCAAGAGGAACTGGAACTTCATGGCATAATAACACCCAAAAGTAGCAAACTTATGTGTGCATGCGACCATTGAGGGAACAAGAATAAATGAAGGTTGTTGCATGCTGTAATTAAGGATAGACATGTAGCCTATAGCTAGAGCACAAGTTGGTGCATCAATCAATATCGATTAGATTAAAGGCTAAATGCATTGGAAGTGTAGATGTACACAATTTGTTGGAAAACCTATGGAGTACACGTGCATGCACTCACATACATAGCCAGGGTGGTTCGCGCGCAAGGGTTGGACTCCTGTCGCGCCTGCGTGAAGTTTTGTTTAACTGACTTCTTGGCTCTGCCAACTGACTTGTGGGACCCATAAACGAGGTGCAAATTTAACCAGTCAACAAAGTGCCACGTCGACTATGTGGCTGGTCAGTAGGGTGCAATACGGTGCTCTACGATGAGCTAGTGATCGTATAATCACCGCTAAACTATATAGTGACCGTAATGAGCGTATTATTACATACATTGACGGCTAGTGTATTTTTCTTGTTGAAAATTAAGCCATATTAGGCGCCTCCCAATGCTCCACCTTGTACAGGTGGTAAGCCTTCCACGTAGGCACAAAATCTGATGTGGCAAGTTATTTAAGATGAGAGAGATGAGTGTGGTGACCCCAGGAAGAAACAATGCTAAGCCCGTGAACCTAGGCAAAACATTTAAATGAAGGAAGCCCACCAATACATGAAGAAATTTAGTTGCTAAATCATTAAGGCCCTTCCTAGTGCTTCATGGCGGACAGGTGCTAAGCATGCCACATACGCAAAAAAATGACATGGCACACCAATTAAAGAGGAGAGAGAGCACTTTCGTGACCCCGGGAAGAACCAATGCCAAGCGCGTGAACCTCGGCAAACCACTTAAATGACACAACTTGACCAATGAATGAAAGACTTTAGGTGCTAACTCATTAAATGAGGTGTGCTTAGCAACAAAAGTTAAGCACCTATGCATCGGCGAGTTGAGATGCTAAGGTAATTAATGCACTTAGCACCTCATCTAAGCACCTTTGCATTGGAGGAGGTCTAAACGAAGCAAGCTTAGCTACCATAAACTAAGCACCTATGCATTGGGGAGTATAGTTGCTAAGCTATTTAATGTGCTTAGCACCTCATCTAAGCACCGATGCATTGGCAGCAGCCTTAACCAGAAAGGACGCAGTATGGACTAGTACTACTTTGATGTGTACCGTCAACTCACCGAATGAGGAGAAGCTTGCTTACTACGCCCTCTTCCTTGCCCATGCGCGATGGCTCACAGGACGAGGAGAAGCTTGCTTACTACGTACGCCTACGCCCTCTCCCTCGCCAACGTCCTTTCCCTCTCCCTCTCCCTCTCCCTCTCCCTCTCCCTCGCCCTCGCCCTCACGGTGGACGTGCAGCGGTTCATTCGGTGTCAAATTGTCAGAAGCATATTGTATTGTAGTATCATCATTGTTGGACCTTCCGAAGAGGCGAAGAGCCAACTGCAAGGTTCACACGAGTATGAACTGTTGAACCTCCCGAAGAGGCAAAGAGCCAAGCGCAAGGTGTTATAGGAGTTGTCGTCCTAGTAGGCGTACTACAACTATAGCGAACGATGCTACTGTATGATGCCGCCACGTCACCTATATCAAAAGATGTGCCACCTTTTTATCAAAGAGCATGTTGGCACCCGTGCACCAACCACACAAGTTGCACGTACACATAACACATTTACTAGTAATAAATTCTAAAGGAAAAATGCCAGTATGCCACACAAGTTCATCTCCACTTCATGTGATAAATTTGTGCACGACTAGTCTACATATATTCACATCACTACCATACACAATTTACAATACTCCACTGACACATTATAGATGGGCTCCATGCCCTCCTCTAGGTTCCAGCCCCAGGTGTTCTTCATGGATGGCATGATACATAGACGTGGGCAACAGGAATCATTGTCGCAACTTTCTAGTCTGGTTCCACAGGATGGAGACTCATTCAAGCTGAAGCGGCATAAATCAGGGATAGCGTGTCCCAACATATCGTTCATCCGACGATGCGCACTGAAGACACAACCATGCTTCATGAACGGCATGCCTTTGGTGTCGTGCACGGAAGGTGGCATCCACTTCACAGTGGGGTATTTGTCCCCAATGAAAAGTGAGTACTCTCCAAGAGTGTACCTCGGCACCCACATAGCACCACGGGGGTCAAACTCGGCGCCGTGCATTTGGTACACACGGCATCTCAGATCTGGACACAAGGTGATGTACATAGTCAAGGTCCATGCATAATAATGTTGTGCTCAAATATGGCGGTCAGTAATATGATGCAGCAAATAGTACTACTCCGGTATAGAGGAAGTAAAATAACTGGCTTAATATATATATCCACTCTTGGCTACATGGATGAGATAGTAAGACATGGAAAAGCAAAAATGGTGGGAGCTAGTGGGTTCAAGTCTTCAAGGGCGTAGCTAGCTATACGTGTCCTCCAAGGTAAAAAATACTCCTACTAGTACTAGTAAGTAGTACAACAATGAAAGAGAAGGCGAGAGGGTTAAAAAATATAATACTAAATTGTACTACAGTACAGTAAACATGTCCCAGTCAAGAAAAATATAACTATTCCGACTACCTCTACTACTCTAACACACAACAATGAGAAAATGGAATACCTGGGTAGATGGGGACGGTCCGATCGTGGTAGATTGTGTGACCATGTTGCACATCAGTGGTACCATGGGTAACGACTGCTAAGGTAGTTGATCCCAATATGCCAAAGTCAGCTACAAGGTTCCAGGTTAGACCGAATCGTGGATGCAAATGCACATCCAGGATTGGCGATCTTATTTTGATCAGGGGATGACTAGTCCCTGCAAAATAATGGAGTACCATTAGGGATGTAAATGATGGTTTGTGCATTCTGTTTGTAATCTCCCATACCATAGGATGGCAACCAGATGAAACAAGTCCGCTAGCTTGTCACCGCGAAGATGCGGCCTACATGGTGCACGGCGCCTTCAAACGTGTAGGGGTACAAATCTGCCGCGGCCAACATGTGCCAGCCTCTACCGTTACTGCCTCTTGTATTGATGGCAATCCTTATGTCGAACAGCGCTATGAGATAGTAATCGTCGTAACCGTGTCTCTTTGTTGGCGGGTCCGCAATTGCTATCTTCTTCAATCCCATGTAGGCATCATCATACGTATTCAAGCCCAGCCAGTCTGGAAGGCCGATCCCAATGGTGGAGAAGGGGTCTACGGGAATGGCCGCACTGCTGTGGATGTTGTGCAAAATGATGGTGGTATCCGGCCGAAGGTATGCAAGCCAATCTTCATTGGCACCAACCCAGACCTATATATATATATAAGACGGTGGGCAGCGGAGAAATTATGGGATGGAATAACTAAGTACTACTACATGATGAAACTCCATGACTGACCTTCTCATCGGACAAAATCCGACTACCTCTCAATGTCGGCAACTCTAGCAAAGTCAATGTGCAACCATGGCTAGGGAGCGGTGGACTGTTCAAAGGATTGTCCCATAGAAGAACCTTCTCCTCAATGACGCATGGAAGACCAACAAGAATGGCCTTTTCCCAAGCTTTTTTAAGCACCGTCTTAAAAAAGTTGGTGCAAGAAGCACCAAGTCTTGCGGCGGTGAGGACGTCGGAGCGGAATGCGCTTTCTCCCAGAGGATCGTCGTCCAAGGTCTCCCAGCCCCGACGAGGAGGATAACCGCCTGGCGAATCCATGGGAGCAGTGACGAGCTGCCTTCTCTTTGGGAGGAGGGGAACTGGCGAGGAAGAGATTAGAGTGTAGTAACCGCAGGGCCTCGTCCCATCGCTAAGGAAATTATGCGGGCACGCATAGTGGTAGTGCCACATGCCCAGCGATGGTGAGGCTATTATTTACTATGCATGCATATTGTAGTAGTAGTACTACTACTTTCTCAACTAGTAGTGTGATGTACTGTACGTCTATAGTGCACTAGTTTTGAACTCTTGAATCTCAGGGACAAGGAGCTACAATTGCAAATGGAGGGTACTACTGTTCTCTAGAACCATCGTTATACTATCAATGCAGGGAAAGTACACCTGCGTAGTGGGTACTCTCCATGCTCTATTCAAGATAGCTGGCCTACTCAGCCGCTCCTCTCACGCACACACTAGCAGCCTGTTTATCAGCGACGGTTACTACGAGGGAAGAACATTTGAGTTCTTTGATACAACAAGACTAGGCTTTTCGCTTCCATTTGTGGAGGTGTAATGTATCTCATAGAACTTTGTTAGTAGTTCCTTCTTTATGAATGAGATGAGGCAAAGCTTTTGCCTCCATCTCAAAACAAAAAAATCAAGTCAAGAGGAATTTCTTTTATAGAGCCGATAATGGAGTGAAGTCCATGCGTGCAACACCACAAGATACAAAGTAGTAGAGTACTACTAGCACTTTACATATAGAGCCATATTGCACAGTTCCCAATACTGCGGCAGGCTTTTATGGCTCCTCGGGCTTAATTGGGAGGCTCTAGTTTAAATATGCTAGCTAATGAGGAAGCTGCAAGCGAGGTGCGGCTAGGGCGAGCACGCAGGCGAGAAACTTTGCATGGTGTGAATTGATATATGGGAGTACTACTCTAGTACGCGTGCCAAGAGATGATGGGTGGGAAAACCCGTTCACATGGTTGGGCTATCCAGTGCACCCAGATTGTGGAGCAACATGTCCTTTCGACTTCAAAAGTCAAACTACTACATTGTTCCTTACAAGAATCTGTCACGGTTCAGAAGGCGTACATCAAAAATCTCTGGGACCAAGGTGTTCCACGGTTGGCTCTTGTTTGCTTTGCATGCAACTGAAAAATAGTAGCATAGTTTATAGCATGGCGCCTAATTAGTTGGGAAACCAATGCGTAGTAACCCCATGGCCACTAAACGAGCAGCCATCACGCATTCATTGGTAGAGACGGATTCCATGCATGCAACTTTTCAACACACGCATACACACCAACAAATGGAAAGGACAACATGCATGGATAGAGCCGGTAATTGATTTCAAAGGGGCCTAATTAACTTTGCACTAATTACCAGCGCGTCTTAAACCTCTCCTATTTTGGAAATGCATGAAAATTGAACCGCTCCTTCTAAACCGTGACGGAGGGAGTACCACTTACCAACCAGCCCTACCAACAAACGACTACTCTACAAAGTGTCGTTATAGTCACGTTTCAACCCATGTCACCCCTTAAGTCAACGCCTTCTATGTGACCGACAAGTTAGGCGTTATGACTTGTGGGACCTACATGTCAGTATGGAAAAAAATCCCCGAGTGACCTCCTACCTCTGGCTCGTCCACCTAATCATCCTCGGCCATGGGACGCAGCTACCGCCGCCGGCAGAGGGCGAGGTCAAAACCGCCGGCGGTGCAGAGCCCATCTTGCGGCAGCCCAGATGCCAGCTCCGTCCGGCGCTCGCGGCCACTAGCTAGCCAAGATAGCACACACCCTGCTGGATGCATCTAGCTGCTTGTCTGTAGGGTTTGCTAGCTAGGTTAGCACGGTGGTGCGACGGCTTGCTCGCACGCACCGCGCTAAGGCCAGCCATCTGGCTCGAGCGAAGGCCGGCGCGGCTTCTTGCTCATGCGTGAGTCACGCTCGGGCAGCGAGCCAATCCGCGCGGAGGTCAGCGTTGTGTTCGACCCGTCCGGCGGAGCGGCGGACAACTCACTCATCACCGGAGCCACCGACGAACACACATGAGTAATGTTCAGGAAAAATAATGATTGGAGGAGGAAGAACATGATAGAAGGTTAGATGTGGGTCCCTCGTGTCAATGGTCAAACAAAATGTGTTGGTTTAAGCTGCCTTGTCGGCACGGATGTGGGGGCCAACCTTGTCATAAACGGGTATAAACGAGTCTAATTGGCACTAGGTAAACTTCGTGTATGTTTTTGCTATTTTTGTACAATAGTTTCTTCCTAGGGCTCGTTGAAAGTGGTAGTTTTTTGTTGAATACTCTACATACTGTAAGTCGGAGTGAAAGTTAAGCTTTGGAAGCCAATAAGCACAACTAGTTACATAGTACCTATGTGTACGTAATTCAAACTAAATATCAACCATGAGTGATTAATATCTTGATGGAAAACTCGAAACTATGGAAATACTAGCATTTTTGCATGGTTGGAAATACTAGCAATGTTCACGTGCGTTGCAACGGATCATAATTAGAATAATACTTATTCACAAACTTGATAGAAAACACTCTAATTTTGCTATACATATATCACTAGAGATATATTATGTTTCAATCAAAATATATTCCTTGGGCTATTTTGGTGAGGTGAGGGAGGGATGTGGTTGGTTTTAAGATACTAATTAAGGGTTTTTCTACAAATTGGTAGAGAGGTGGGATGTTGTTGAGAGAAGGCAACAACTTACCTCACAGTCGTTAGATGTAGATCTAACAGTCAGAAAAGACGGATGGCAGAGACACCATCATCACCAACTAAGCCTTCTGTAGGAGTACTAGCAAGATGTCCGTGCATTGCACGGAACATCAAGATGCATTTTTTTTATAAAACACCTGTTGTGATTGACCCATGCGGGAGTAATCCCATGTGTAAAAACTAATGATATCTTGAGAAAGAGGAGAGATAAGGTGAGGAGGAGTGGGGCGTGGTGGTGATTGGTGGTCGGACTGAGCGGCGGCATGGAGATGGAGGACACCGGCAGTGACCACCATGCCAGTTTGTTCTAGTGGCTTCCTTTTTTAATTGCTCAACAATGAGGTTGTTGGAGATAATGATGATCGAGGGAAAGCCGTGTCTGCAAATGTGGAGAGAGGTGAGGGTATCTTTTAGTTTAATTTCTATGTATCAGATATAGATCAGATGGTCTATATTGCAAGATGGCAGGCATACCATCATCACCAGCTTGGTTTTTTATAAGAGAAGAAATATAAGTATGGAGATACGAACATATTATCAATACTTGTTTCTGTAAACTTGTATGAACATTCTATTCAACGGCTCAGCATATGGGGCCTTAGCACAATGACTTCTTGACTGTGTAAAACAAAGGTTTTCCCGTCATTGATAAGGAGGGGGTGACGGTGATGCGCTTTTAGCTTGCTCTAGTCATATTAGTCATACTAGGTGGCCTACGCACGTGTAGATTTATTCTTTTTCACGTCTCATGTTCGTCGTACTGCCATGACTATTGATGAATATACGTTACGTTATTCACAGGAAAACCATTGTTGAGCGTGTGTGCGAGAGAGAGAGAGGCAGCATGGATGTGTGATATGTGTAGATACTGAGGCAATGATAAGAGATTCTTTGTGTCTCTGCGTGTGGAGGATAGAGGTAGACATGTGCATGGGGCTTTGTGTTGTGTAACATGTAGACACATAGACATAATCAAAGAGTGAGTGTGTGAGATACACATGCGGACATGGGGAGAGATGTGTGAGTTAGAGAGATGGAGAATTTTCATGTTAATATGAGCTAGAGAGAGGCGGACATATACATACCAAGAGCTGGAGAGAATATGCAAGGGTGTGTGTTTTAAAAGAAGGATCCAGATAGATGGGTGTTTGTGCGTGTCTGTGTGTGTTTGTGCGCATGTGTGTGTGAGAGGGAGTGTGTGTATGTGGATAAGAGAGACCACTAATGATGTAAAGCTAGTATAAGGAAGGGGGAATGGTGTGACATGTGTGTCAAAGAGATACAAAGGCATGTGTAGTAGCGGGATAGCATGGGTGCGGGCGGGGAGCAAACTATTTGGAAGAGACATCGAGTCTGTGTGCGAGAGGGGTGTGAGAGCGAGAGAGAGAGAGAGAGAGAGAGCTCGCGAGGGAGATAGAGAGGAAGAGAGGGGGGGAGAGGGGACGCTTGTTGATGTTGATAGGGAGACAATGTATGTTGTTCGAAAGTGGCCTATGTACAAAGACGCATGAGAAGCGAATCATCGTGTGTGTGATAGGGACTTCATGAGAGATCCAGAATAGATGGTGTAGAGAACAACGTGCGAGATTGAGAACAATGATACATTAGGGAGCTATGGAAAGAGTCACGACATATATGTATATAGGGAAGGAGCTGGGGCAGGTCCGCATGTGGGAGAGATAGAAATAGGAGAGTGGTGCACAAGGAGACAAAGTGTGCTTGTTTGAAGTGGGGTGGTGTGTGAGGTGAGTGTGCGAGAAGCACATAACTAGGGAGATAGACATTTGGGGCGATGTTTTGTATGTATGGGAAAGATACACTCTATATAGTGCGTGTGCTTGGGAAAGAGAGATGCCGGGAGACCTAGAGAGTGGGGGAAGAGATGTGTGCATGACCGAGAGACAAAGGGATAGAGACCTATATTGGGGTCTGGGCTTTAGAAGAGAGGGGGGTGTTAATGTGCTTGTGTGTTCGTGTCCGGGGGAGAGAACGACTTGTGTGTGGGGGTGGCTTCAGATAAAGAGTGAGGTATCTATATTTGAGTGACTTTAGCATAATTGAGATATACATGGTCAATAGTGTGTGCACTCATGGTTGATCAATTTGTTTCATAGTTTGGACTATGATATAACGATTGTCGGTGTCAAAACCGGCGGATCTCGGGTAGGGGGTCCCGAACTGTGCGTCTAGGGCGGATGGTAACTGGAGGCAGGGGACACGATGTTAAACCATGTTCGGGCCCTCTTGATGGAGGTAATACCCTATGTCCTGCTTGATTGTTCTTGATGATATGAGTATTACAAGAGTGGATCTACCACGAGATCGTAGAGGCTAAACCCTAGAAGCTAGCCTATGGTATGATTGTCTGTTGTCCTACGGACTAAACCCTCCGGTTTATATAGACACCGGAGGGGTCTAGGGTTACACAGAGTCGGTTACAAGGGAGGAGATCTACATATCCGTATTGCCTAGCTTACCTTCCACACCAAGGAGAGTCCCATCCGGACATGGGACGAAGTCTTCAGTCTTGTATCTTCATAGTCCAACAGTCCGGCCAAAGGATATAGTCCGGCTGTCCGGAGATCCCCAAATCCAGGACTCCCTCATTAGCCCCTGAACCAGGCTTCAATGACGATGAGTCTGGCGCACAGATTGTGTCTTCGGCATTGCAAGGCAGGTTCCTCCTCCGAATACTCCACAGAAGATTTTGAACACAAGGATAGTGTCCGGCTCTGCAAAACAATTTACACATACCACCGTGGAGAGAATAATATTTCCACAAATCTAATCTGCTGACACGTTTTGACAGCACGACGTCAAGTCATGGCCCGGTCACAATCCGAACCATTTTCCCCAACCAGCACTGCACATATTGCAAGGCGGTTTTCCTAGCATGTCTTGTCAAAGCAGAGATCGTGTCCCCTTATCACGGGATTCTCATTAATACGAATGTGGGTAACCCAACCGCACCATCAATTACGATGCTTGGGGAATAAGAGGTTTTACCAGGCGAGTGGGGAGGCGCATCGCCTCTTCCTCCCCTATAAAGGGATTAGGATTCATTCTTTTCACCCACGCCTTCTCCCAATTCATTCCATTCTGCTTAGGCTCTAGCGCACAAGCGTCCACCTTCTCTACCCACAAAAGGTCTTCCAAAGATGTCCGGATCCGGAGCAGGAGGCAAATGGATGGCCTCTACCGTCCGAGAGAAGTATATCAAAAAGCTTCGGGAGGCCGCGTATCTGGTCAAGAAAATCAACCACCGTCTTCCGACGGCGGGATAGATCGTCCCTAGTCCGGAACCCCATGAGAGGGTTGTATTCCTCCCTCATTTTGTCCGTGGGATAGGGTTTCCCCTCCACCCGTTCGTTCACGGCATCATGTACTATTATGGGATCGATCTTCACGATCTATCCCCTAATTACTTCCTCAACATATCAACATTTATTTTCGTGTGCGAGGCTTTCCTCTGCATTTCGCCGCACTTCGGTTTATGGCTGAAGGTTTTTAATGTGAAGCCCAAGGTGGTGGGCGGCGAGCACACTGAGTGCGGGGGCGCTATGGTGAGCAAGATGCCCAACGTCATATGGCCAACGGGAACTTTTAATGATTCTGTCAAGGAGTGGCAACAGCAGTGGTTTTACATCACTGAGCTGTGCGGCAAGGAATGGGCCGCCTCTCCTGAGTTTCGATCCGGCGCCCCTCTGCGGCTTACATCCTGGGTCAAGAAAGGCCTGGACTGCTCCTCGTCCGGCGAACTATCGGTGCTTCAGACGTGCATTAAAGATATGGGAGATAAGAACATTGAACTTGTCAACGTAGTCCAGGTGATGTTAGTCCGCCGGATACTGCCTTGTCAACACCTGACTTGCAATCTATGGGATTTCGATTCGGCAAGGCACCAATCTTTGCGAAGGTTCTTCGGCTCCTCGCACAAGGACATTTGGAAGGTGCTTTTCAAGTCTAGTAAATCATGGCCGGACTCCGCCGAAGACCGCGGGTACCAACTGTCCCGCCCTGCAAGTTCGGTGAGTTTATCAAACTTTTCTATCCGCATGACCCAAAGGAAGCGCTTAGCGCATGTTTATTCAACTCCCCCAGAGCTAGACGAAGAAGGCGGAGCAGATCCATTGTCCGGCCCCGCTCCCCGAAGACCCGGCCATCCCACTTCTGACAAAGATGCTGGTCCCGGCACCATACAAGGTGCCGAAGAAGACGGCCGAAAAGGAGGCCAAAAAGACACGGGGCGGCCTTCGTCGTCGCGGCACTTCAGACATAATACCCGAAGGCTTTGATGCCCGTTCCACCTTCGAAGAGGATAAAAAGGAGGAGCAAGATGAATCCCCTGCGGGGGGAAGGAGGAAGACGACGGCCTCCGCACCCTTGGAGGCCGAACTGCCCAAAAGGGGAAGGGCTTCTGTTCCAGAGGAGTCCATTGCCGCCGCCGACACCGACCTGGCATGGGATCCCAGGGCCCAGCCCCTAGTCAACTCGTAACAATATAAAATCCGAGTATGTTTAAGCGTCCGGACTCATCGTGGCTTAGTATTTTAACCTTAAGCCATATTTTTTGGTGGTCCGGTGAGGTCCCGTACCAAACAATCCTCATCAGAGGACCTGCTGAGCTTGAATGCTATGGAGAGTGGGATGCCCCAAAAGGCCCCTTCCTCCAAACAGGTGCATAACACCAAGGCTTCGTCCCAGGATGACCCTGGCCAAGGAGGAAAGGAAGAAACCATGAAGGCGGCACCTGGAGGTCAAACCGCAGGGGCCGGACACGTGGCGGAAAAGATTCCTATAGGGTCTGACGGCGGGGGCGACCTTGAGTTCGGCTCCTCACCGGATGCGATTGCAGAGGTTTATACGGCTCCAGAATCAAGTAGGCAGCCTCCTTCAGCTGGAGGGAGCATGCCTGTTCCGCCGGTGACCTCTGTCCATCCAGAGGTGTCGGGTTCTTTGTTGGTGGCGTTACGAGACGCCTCCATTGTTGACGAACACCGTGCCCTTATGGCTGCGGTGCTTGAGAAGATTCAGTCAACTGAGAGTGGACTGAGCGAAGCCTGTATCAGCCTTATAAGAGGATTTGAGGTATGTTTTATAAGTTGCCGAAGAGTGTCATAGTATAGATAGTAGCCCCTGATACCCTGTTCGGTGAGAACCGGACAGGGGATCGCATTGATGATCACAGGAAGACTCATTGAGTGATATTGATTTCTCTTCTGTTCCAAGAAGATACCTGTATCGGCTGCTGCCTCTCGTACTGTGGAGATCTCCGGACTGAATCAAAGTCTTGAGTTGGGCCATAGAAGAAATTGGCCAATTAAAAATGCAGTTGAGGGATAAACAAGGTATGCACAAGCGTTGCGCGCATTTATTGTGAAATAAATGTTCAGTATGAAATATGCCGCATAATTTGTGCTAGGGGTTATGACCGAAGTCGAGGCCCTCAAAAGGGCCGTTGCCGAGGCCGAGAAAAAGGCGGCCATAGAGCGGACTCTTCGTGAGAAATACAAAGCCAGAGTTATTAAAGCTAAGCAGGAGGTGCAAGAAGCCATAAGTAAATGCGAGGTCTTGGAGTAGAGTTTAACGGAGAAAGAGTCCGAACTCACCAAGGCGCGTCAAGCCACGAGCGACGCTCGGGGGGAAACCCAAAGCGCCCTGCAGGGGATCCAAGAGGCGAGGAAGATCGCGGCAGGTAAGGTTTTTCCCATGTAAAGCAAGTATTTGAAGGGAAAACTATGTTTCTGATTGTGAATCCGGACTTCTCAGGTGTATTTGCCGAGTTACCTCACAGTATATCAGATGCCGCTCAATTCTACAAAGCCGAAGGAAGGAACACCGCCGATAAGCTCTTTTGGTCGCAGTATTTGGCACCGAATTATCCGGTGCCTTTTGCCGATCAACTGAAACAGCTGATCGAACTGCATAAGGCGGCGGAACTAGCCATGAAAGATATGGTTATCCGGCTATGGCCTGCCGAGCCGATTCCAAGCAGCCACTTCGGGCTCGTGAGGCGGCTTGTAAGCGCTTGCCCTCAACTTGACGTCATCGAGCGGTCGGTCTGTATAGAAGGAGCGTGAATGGCCTTCGCCCTCGCAAAGGTGCACTGGGGGAAGATGGATGCCGAAAAGCTAGTGACCGAGGGACCGCCAGAGGGGAAGGAGCACGGCAAGCCCGGATTGTATTATAAGAGTGTCCTGAAAGGATACTACCTTGAAGCGGAGCTATGTACCAAGGACATTATATTTCCATGAATGTCGATCATGTTGTCCTTCGTAATGTTTGAACAAGGTCGTTTATTTGTCGCCTATTATATAAAAGTTTACCCTCCTGTGCGGCCGTTTGTATGTTAAGGCTGAGAGTTGGCTAGTCGTCGGCTTCTGCCCCCACGTAAGAAGTACGGGGCTGTTTGGGATAAACCTGAGCAATCTTTATCCCAGTTTTGGGTCCTCCGAAGGAGGTGCTCAGCACAACGAACCAGGCAATCGGACTATAGGGCTTTATCACTCTCACTTAGCCATAGGAGCTTTAGTATGGTCGGCGCAGCCCCTTGTGTTCGGAAGACCGTACTAGGGGCTCCATAAGCGCCTGATCGGAGAAAAAGCCGATCCATCACCCGCTGCATTGGTTATGGCATTATGCGGGAGAAATCCTTAAAGATTTTGTGAACGCTCGAACAGCTGACCAACTCTCGCCGTATCATGACAGTCAGTTTTCGGCTTTCTCTACTGAGGTGCTCATCCGGAAGAACTGGGACACAATCGCAGTAGTTCTCCCAGTGCTACCTTAGCCGATATAGCGGAATGTAAGGTACCAAGTCGGGCAAACCCAACTATTGACCCAAGACATGATTTGGAGCTGATGCATATAATGCCATAAGTTCGGGGTGCCGAACTTCCATGAAGTTGTTCGGACTTTTATTGCTGTGTTACGGGGAAAACGAAGCCCCTATCAAATTTTAGGCATATCGTTGTGTACGGATGCAATTTGACAAAATGATTTCGATAAGAAATAATCAGTAGGTAAACGTCATATAAATCCACATGTTGTATTTGAATAATACATCTATGTGTATGGGTACAAGTAATGTGATAAAAAAGGACTTGTGATAGCAGAACCTGCTATGACCTGGGGGAGGAGGTTGAGTGTGGATCCGTATTGTAGCCGGACGTTCGCTGCGGGGAATGTCTAAGGATCCCCTGACGCATTCGACCTGTGTCTGTGGAGTCTGTCCTGGTTGGTGCAAAGGTGAACCTGCGAAGGAAATATAAGAAATGTTTTTGTGCCGGAGGGCGGTTGAACTGCTGAGTTCGGCCTGTCATGGCCTTCGCCGGAGTGTTTAGTTGAGCTCTGGACGAGCCGGGGTATCCTTCCGCGAAGTAGTTCGGAGCCCCTTGATGGTGTCCGGGAGCCTGGGCATCGACTGGAGGATCGGTTGCAAGGTGCTGCTCGTTGTTCCTGCTGCTAAGCCAGTGATGTATTTGTTGGTGCCGAATGAAGGTTCGGCCTTGCCATGAACCGTGATGACGCCGCGTGGACCGGGCACTTTGAGCTTACGGTAGGCATAATGTGGCACTGCGTTGAATCGAGCGAACACGGTTCGCCCGAGTAGTGCTTGATAGTCACTGCAGAAAGGGGCGATTTCGAAGATTAACTCTTTGATACGGTAATTTACTAGTGATCCGAAGATTACCTCGAGGGCAATGGAGCCTGTACAGCTAACCTCCATACCTGGTATGATGCCTCTAAAACTGGCTTTAGTGGGCTTGATCACTGAATGATCGATGCCCATCTTGCGCACTATGTCCTGGTAAAGCAGATTTAAACTGCTACCTCCGTCCATAAGGACTCGAGTGAGGTGGAACCCTCTACTATTGGGTCGATGATTAGTGCGGCTGGATTGCCCTGGTTGGCGTTAATCAGACAATCCGTGTGGTTGAAGGTGACTGACCCTAGCTTATATTGTGGGATGGCGAGTTCCATTGAGCGGCCGTCCCTAAGGGTGCATCTCTGGTCCAAGTGGGCAATTTAGGTGGTATTTACCACATTCACCGATTGAATATGGGGGGGGGGGATTTCTGTTGCCCTCCTGTGTTCGGCGATCTGGGCTCTTCGTCGCTATCGTCGCTTTGAGACCCCTCTTCGTTTTTGGCGCCTGCAATGCCGGCTTGTTTGAAGACCCAGTATTCTCTATTGGTATGGGTGGCTGGCGTTTCTGGGGTGCCATGAATGTGGCATTGGCGAGCGAGTATGTGGTCCATACTAGATGGACCCAGATTTGTATTTTTGGGCGGCCCTTTCCGCTGACCGGACTTTGAGCCCCTGAACCTGGCATTAACTGTCGTATTTTTGGCGTTTTCACCATATTTGCGGCGCTTGTGTTTGTTGCGTCATGGTTTGCCATTGCTATCCCTGGCTTGTGATATGCCAGGTTTGCTTGTTGTGTTGGTACTACGAGCCAACCAGCTATCTTCGCCCGCACAAAAGCGGGTCATAAGTGTCGTGAGGGCTGTCATGGATTTTGGCTTCTCTTGGCCGAGGTGTCGGGCGAGCCATTCGTCACGTATATTATGCTTAAATGCCCCTAAGGCCTATGCATCCGGAGAGTCGACAATTTGGTTCTTCTAGGTTAGGAACCGGGTCCAGAATTTCCTGGCCGATTCCCCTGGCTGCTGAGTATATGACTTAAGTCGTCAGCGTCCGGTGGTCGCACGTAAGTGCCCTGGAAATTGTCCAGGAATGCCTCTGCCAGGTTCTCCCAACTTCCTATGGAGTTTGCCCGCAAGCTGTTGAGCCAATGCCAAGCCGGCGCTTTGAGTTTGAGCGGGAGATACTTGATGGCATGTAGGTCATTCCCGCGGGACATATGAATGTGGAGGAAGTAGTCTTCTATCCATACCGCGGGGTCTGTAGTACCATCGCATGATTCGTTGTTTATGTGTTTAAACCCTTCTGGGAATTTGTGATCCATTACTTCATCAGTGAAGCATAAAGGGTGTGCGGCGCCTCTGTGCTGGGCTATATCGCGACGCGGTTCATACGAGTCTTGTCTGCCGTGTCCAGCTCGGCCGGATTTGCTTTTAGTGTATCCGGTGTGATGATCATCGTCGCGTATTGGTGCGTTCCCCCGTGATCCGTAGATCGATCTTGCATGTTTTTCCCTGCTGTCCAATATGTCTCGCAGGTCCCGTGTGTTGCTCCGGGCCTTGGTATTTTTGATTGAGCGGCGGGGTGCAGGCTGAACTTCAGGCTGAAACGCCTCTCTGTCTCGGCCACACGGTGGCCGGTCAGCTGCATCGTACACTGGTGATGGAGGTTTCAATGCTTCCTCCTCGAGGTGAGGTAACAACCTACGTTTTGGGTAACTCTTGGAGGGGCGCTCGAGTTCGTATTCCTCGGCCGCAAGGACTTCGGTCCATCTGTCTGCTAGCAAGTCTTGATCAGCTTGAAGCTGTTGTTTCTTTTTCTTCAGGCTACTTGCTGTGGCCATAAGCCGGTTCTTGAAGCACTCCTGCTCGACGGGATCCTCAGGCACGATAAATACTTCGTCGCCGAGGCTCACCTCGTCTTCGGAGAGGGGCATGTAATTGTCCTCTTCTGGTTCTCCATCTGCCGCCTGCTCTGGAGGGCTAGCTTGTTCATCCTCCCGCTCTATATCGTGCTGGAAGGGATTATGGTTGTCTTTGGCACTATCTATAGTGTTATTATCTCTTGTGCCGGTATCACTACTTTTGTTGTGGCGGGACTTAGAGGGGCGCCGCTGACGTCGGCGCTTGGGTTGCATCTTGGAGGGGTCATCCTCCGCAGTCTCGTCGCCATTGCCTTCTTTAGGGGTGTCCACCATGTATATGTCATATGATGAGGTGGCGGTCCAGCACCCTGTTGGCGGTGGTTCCCATTCATCTCCTGCATCGTCGTCCATACCGTCGATGTCTTCGGAGTCGAAGTCGAGCATGTCGGTTAAATCGTCGACAGTGGCTACTAAGTGGGTGGTGGGTGGGCAGCGAATTTCTTCGTCGTCCGCATCCCATTCTAGCCGGACATAGTCCGGCCAAGGTTCTCCTGACAAGGACAGAGACCTTAATGAATTTAGCACATCGCCGAAAGGAGAGTGCTGAAAGATATCCGCGGAGGTGAACTCCATGATCGGCGCCCAATCGGATTCGATGGGCGCGGATGCAGGCGGCTCGGAGTCCATGGCCGGAGACGAATCCACTGGTTCGGTGACACGACTCTCGTAAGGGGTGAAGTCAGTATCCGGCTCTATCGCCACTGAGAGTGTGGCCTCCATGGCGGGGTCTATCCCTCCGCTCTCGGATGGCGCAATTTGCTCCGAATTGACGGTCGGAGTAGTTGCAGATGCGATCTCCCGAATACTGTCCGACGGTAGAGTTACGTCATGCTCGTCGTGACTGTGCGGCGCACCTGGCATGGGCTCGGATCCGTTGAAGATCAAATATCCGCAGATGTCGGCAGTGTAGTTTAAGTTTCCGAACCTGACCTGATGGCCAGGGGCGTAGCTCTCGATCTGCTCCAGATGGCCAAGCGAATTGGCCCGTAGTGCGAAGCCGCCGAATACGAAGATCTGTCCGGGGAGGAAAACCTCACCCTGGACCGCATCATTACCAATGATTGAAGGAGCCATCAAGCCTTACGGTGACGGCACAGTGGAGCTCTCAATGAAAGCACCAATGTCGGTGTCAAAACTGACAGATCTCGGGTAGGGGGTCCCGAACTGTGCGTCTAAGGTGGATGGTAACAGGAGGCAGGGGACACGATGTTTACCGAGGTTCGGGCCCTCTTGATGGAGGTAATACCCTACGTCCTTCTTGATTGTTCTTGATGATATGAGTATTACAAGAGTGGATCCACCACGAGATCGTAGAGGCTAAACCCTAGAAGCTAGCCTATGGTATGATTGTCTATTGTCCTACGGACTAAACCCTCAGTTTATATAGACACCGGAGGGGGCTATGGTTACACAGAGTCGGTTACAAGGGAGGTGATCTACATATCCGTATTGCCTAGCTTGCCTTCCACGCCAAGGAGAGTCCCATCCGGACATGGGACGAAGTCTTCAATCTTGTATCTTCATAGTCCAATAGTCCGGCCAAAGGATATAGTCCGTCTGTCCGGAGACCCCCTAACCCAGGACTCTCTCAACG
The DNA here is from genome assembly GCF_056163025.1 of Triticum urartu. NCBI lineage: Eukaryota > Viridiplantae > Streptophyta > Magnoliopsida > Poales > Poaceae > Triticum > Triticum urartu. Next base: position 356,949,989 of record NC_141878.1, on the reverse strand, counting down.
ATACTTTTCAACATGCGTGATATACCTTGAAGTACCAGAATTACAAACCTGAGATTAGATTTTTGGAATTCGACTCCATCATTAGCTTTTGTAATTCATTTAAATAGAGGTACATTTTTTAAGCAGGGATTTAGTGATTTCAAATTCATATATCAAACCTAGAGATATACACATATGGGCATGTTCAAACTTTATAACCATCCACTTTATTCATACACATACACATTTTTGCTTTTGTCATCATATTTAGGATAAACACATATGGAATTTCATTTGAATTGGACCATATGATGGTATTTGCTTGCACTAGCTCAATCTTCCATATTTGAATTGAATGGACAATCTAAGTTTCGAGTTGGAGACATAGATTTTCGAAACTTGCACTTTTTTGCGTGCAAAACAAATAAATTCTCGGCCATGATATCATAGTCAGCCGTACAAGAGCAGGACACTTAATTTCAGGTGCCAAAAGCTTTCAAACTTCCCGCTCACAACGAAATATCTCGCGCCCGAAAGTTTAGCCCTGCGATATTCCTCTTTTACCCTACCACATGAACAGAAAAGGGCTGTTTTGGTAACTCCATTTGTTTTCCCCTCTTTTCCCCCAACATTCTTCCCCAGAGCCCCTTCCCTTCCCCTCGCCGACCCCCCCAACCATGCCAAGCCACCAAATCTAGTCCTCCGTGTCAGGGCAAACGGCACCTATGGGATCACGAGGAATCCCTTTAGCTACGGTTGGCAGGCGTGGGGCTGTGGAAAGAGCGGGTTTGAGGGATCAACACGGGGGATTATCCAGATTCGGCCCGCAAGTGATGCGTAATACCCTACTCCTGCTGGTTTATGTTCATCTAGTGTTCTTGGAATAGCTACAAAGCGTGCAGGGCCCAAAAAGTCCGAATCCTCTCTCATTACACCGCGGGCCTCCTTTTATAGTCAAAAGGGGCTGCCACACTCGCACACAGGAGGTGGAAAGTTGTACATTAGTCTAGTCTATCTCCTGGCACCGTAGGACAAACACATTTAATGCGCTGCGGACGTGCCCTTCTTGGTTTATCGGGGACGACAAGGAAGCTCTTCCCAACTGTCGCCGCCTCGCCTGGCTTCGACGCGCGTCCGAACTGACAAGGCGTGTAGTGCCACGCTTGCTGCCTAGCTGCTGAGGTGGTGCGGTGGCAGAGTCTTCACGAAGATCTGCATGCCACAACGCAAGTGCTTGCTGAGTTGGCTTGGAGGCTGCACGTCGCCACGCAGGTGCTCGCCTAGTTGGTGGGCTGGCAGTTGTGTCAGGACGGCGGTGGAGTCTTGGAAGGTGTGGGCCATGCTGCGGCCCCATGGATGTCTTCAGCAAGGGTCTTGCCGGGGCCCTGACAAGGGTCTTGCCGCGGCATCGTGGGCGTCCCCAACAAGGGTCTTGCTGGGGGTGAGGGTGTCCTGGATTAGGGGGTCTCCAGACAGCCGGACTATATCCTTTGGCCGTACTGTTGGACTATGAAGATACAAGATTGAAGACTTCGTCCCGTGTCCGTATGGGACTCTCCTTGGCATGGAAGTGAAGCTTGGCAATATGGATATGTAGATCTCCTCCCTTGTAACCGACTCTGCGTAACCCTAGCCTCCTTCGGTGTCTATATAAACCGGAGGGTTTAGTCCGTTGGACAATAGACAATCATACCATAGGCTAGCTTCCAGGGCTTAGCCTCTACGATCTCGTGGTAGATCAACTCTTGTAATACTCATATCATCAAGATCAATCAAGCAGGACGTAGGGTATTACTTCCATCAAGACAGCCCGAACCTGGGTAAATATCGTGTCCCCCGCCTCCTATTACCATCCGACTTAGACGCACAGTTCGGGACCCCCTACCCGAGATCCATCGGTTTTGACACCGACATTGGTGCTTTCATTGAGAGTTCCACTGTGCCGTCACCGTAAGGCTAGATGGCTCCTTTGATCATCGGTAACGATGCGGTCCAGGGTGAGGTTTTCCTCCCCGGACGGATCTTCATAGCAGATCGAGAGCTACGCCCCTAGCCATCAGGTCAGGTTCGGAAACTTAAACTACACTGCCGACATCCGCGGAGACTTGATCTTCGACGGATTCGAGCCCATGTTAGGTGCGCCGCACAATCACGGCGAGCATGACGTAACTCTGCCATCGAACAGTGTTCAGGAGATCACACCTGCAACTACTCCGGCCCTCAATCCGGAGCAAATTGCGCCATCTGAGGACGAGGGGATAGACCCCGCCATGGAGGCCGCACTCTCAGTGGCGGTGGAGCCGGATACTGACTTCACCCCTTACGAGAGCCGTGTTGCCGAACCACTAGATTCATCTCCGGCCACGGACTCCGAGCCGCCTGCGTCTGTGCCTATCAAATCTGATTGGGCACCGATCATGGAGTTCACCTCCGCAGATATCTTTCAGCACTCACCTTTCAGCGATGTGCTAAATTCATTAAGGTCTCTCTCCTTGTCAGGAGATCCTTGGCCGAACTATGTCCGGCTAGAATGGGATGCGGACGATGAAGAAATTCGCTGCCCACCCACCACCCACTTAGTAGCCTCTGTCGATGATTTAGCCGACATGCTCGATTTCGACTCCGAAGACATCGACGACATGGACGACAATGCAGGAGTGGAATAGGAACCGGTGCCCACAGAGCGCTGGACAGCCACTTCATCACATGACATATACATGGTGGATACACCTAAAGAAGGCAATGGCGACAAGACAGCGGAGGATGACCCCTCCAAGAAGCAAACAAAGCGTCGGTGTAGGCGCCCCCCAAATCCCGCCTGGGCAAAAACAGCGATAACAGCGCAAAAGAAAGTAACACTCCAGTCGACTCTAGAGGAAACGACGACCACATTGACCCGGCGGCAGAGCACAGTGAAACTGCAAACGGTGAACATAGTACGGATCTGATGTCCGAACACGGTGACGCAACGGATAAACCTCATCAACCCCCCTCTGGGGAGGAAAACAGTCCGGACGAAGAGGCACACATCATCCCGGAAAGGCACTTGGAACAAGAGAACCTCCGCAGCAGGCTTATTGCCATAGCGAGAAGTCTGACGAAGTAGAAGCAAAGGCTTAAGGCCGCACAAAATAAGCTCAACGGCAGGTGGAATAAAGTGCTCAACAACAAAGAAAAGTATGGTGGCAGTTACCACACAAAGAGCTATCCAAAGCGCAAGCTATTACCTGAATTCGACGATGAGGCCTTAAAGCCCACACAGCCGAAAAATAAAACTTCCAACCGGCCGGATCAACCACCTTGTGACCGCGATAGAGCGGCTAACAAGGCCGCACATAAGTCAGCACACGATCTACGTGAGGACTAGCGCCAAAAATCCAATATGATCAGATCCATCTATGGATCTAGGAAGCGCTCTCCGGCACAAAACCAAAACCAAATACTACAACCGTCCGAACGCCATGATACATCCAAATACAGGGGTGCTGCACACCCCCTATGTTTCACCGATGAGGTGCTGGACCACGAATTTCCAGAATGATTCAAACCAATGAACATAAAGGCGTACGACAGGACCACAGACCCTTGGGTCTGGATTGAGGACTTTATCCTCCATATCCATATGGCTCGCGGAGACGATCTCCACGCCATCAAGTACTTGCCCTTCAAGCTTAAAGGACCATCTCGGCACTGGCTGAAAAGCCTCCCCGAAAACTCAATTGGAAGTTGGGAGGAGCTCGAGGATGCTTTTCGGGCTAATTTTCAAGGGACCTATGTCCGACCTCCGGATGCAGACGATTTAAGTCATATAATTTAACAGCCCAGAGAGTCAGCCCGAAAGCTTTGGTACATGCTTCTCACTAAGAAGAAGCAAATCATCGATTGTCTGGATGCTGAAGCCTTAGCAGCTTTCAAGCACAGCGTCCGAGACGAATGGCTCGCCAGACACCTCGGCCAAGAAAAACCGAGAACAATGGCAGCCCTGAAAAGCCTCATGACCCGCTTTTGCGCGGGCGAAGATAGCTGGTTAGCCCGCAGTAGCACCAGCGACCCAGGCACATCCGAAGTCAGGGATGGCAATGGAAAACCACGATGGAGTAAAAGCAAGCGTCGAAATAAAGAAGACAACCCAGATAATACGGCGGTAAACGTCGGATTCAGGGGCTCTCGACCAGGTCAGCGGAAAAAGCCTTTCAAAGGCAGCAGAGATTGACCGTCCAGCCTAAATAAGATCCTAGACAAATTATGTCAGATTCATTGCACCCCCGATAAACCTGCAAATCACACCCACAGAGAATGTTGGGTCTTCAAGCAGGCCCGTAAGCTCAACGCCAAACACAAGTGGAGGGAAACACTAAGCGAAGACAAGGATGAACCTCGCCAGCAAAGCACTGGAGGACAGAAAAAATTCCCACTAGAGGCTAAAATAGTAAACATGATCCACGTGACGAAGAGGAGAAGCAAACACGCACTTCGAGACATACGCGCCATAGAGCCTGTCACCCCTAAGTTCAACCCCTGGTTGGCCTGCCCGATCACTTTTGATCGCAGGGACCACCCGACAAGCATCCGGCATGAAGGATTAGCTGCCTTGGTGTTAGACCCAATAATAAACGGATATCATCTCACACGAGTCCCTATGGAAGGCGACAGTGGTCTAAATCTGATATATCCGGACACAGTCCGCAAAATGGGGATAGACCCGACAAAAATCAGCCATAGTAATACTACCTTCAAGGGAGTAATACCAGGCCTGGAGGCCCGCTCCACGGGCTCTCTAATACTGGAGGTTGTATTTGGTTCACCCGAAAACTACCGAAGTGAGAAGTTAGACTTCGACATTGCTCCATTCCGAAGCGGCTATCAAGCACTACTCGGAAGAACAACTTTCGCTCGTTTTAAAGCGGTACCACATTACGCTTCTCTTAAGCTTAAGATGCCTGGTCCACATGGCACCATCATAGTTAGTGGAAATATTGAGCGTTCTCTGCGCACGGAAGAACGTGCGGCGGCTTTAACAGCCGAGCACTAGACGAGCTTGCCAACCAGAATAAATGACAGGTCGTCAAGACCGCGGACACGGTTAGACGAGTCCGGCGCATCAGTAGATATACCTGAGATTGGTGTGATGGTTAAACCCTCATAGACGGTACCAGGCGCTTCCCGTGTGTAATCAAGGCTAGTTCGGCTCAACTAGACTTATCTTGAATTTTAATGGTTTATTGAGAATAACCAACTTTTTGGCACGACAACTTTCACCTAAGTTCTTCTCTTTTACAGATGACAATCGTGCTACACCCGTCCAGGACACAGCACAACGGAGACACAGGCGCAGACGTGCAGCAGGGACCCGCTCAAAGGTTTCTTTTCAGATTAAGACCCTACGTAAACCTTTTTTACTGTCTCTTGTTGTTCACACCCCCCGGATACTCAGTACAACTGAGAAGTATGCTGACGTTATTGGCATTTCGCCACGTCAGAATATTGCACGTAACTGGACACTCGGGGTTTATTATTAAGGGCATTGTTCAGCCTGGCATGTGTTATAAAGAGCGAATACCTTAGGGAGTGTTCGGCGTCGCGAGTTTGGCCTTATATGCATCAGCTCCGAATCATGTCTTTGGTAAAATGTTGGGTTTGCCCGGCTCCCGTGTTCTGCTACCTTACGTTCCGCTCTATCGGCTAAGGCGGCACCGGGAGAACTACTGCGATTGTGCCCTGGCTCATCCGGATGAGCACCTCAGTAGAGAAAGCCGAAAACGGACTGTCATGATAAAGCGCGAGACTGGTCAACCACTTGATGACTTAGCGGAATCTTTGGGATTCCTCCGCATTAACGAAGGGCCGTTTCCCGGTCATGTACATATGCGCACTGTATTCGGACAAGCGCGGAAGTACCAGGGGCTATATAGTAGTCCCACCGTCAAACTCCTATGGCTAAGTGAAAGTGTTAAAGCAATATAGTTCGATTGCCTCGTTCACTGCGCTACCACCTCCTTAATGGACCAAGACGTTGGATCAAGTGTGAATACGCGTTTTTTTTGCGAACACCCCCACATTATATGCATGGGGGCTAAAGCCGACGACTGCAAACTTTCAGGTTATATACATATATACATAAACGGCCGCACAGGAGGCATCATAATACTTTTAGGCAAAAGTATAAACATAGCCCTTACAATTCAATAAAACATTGTTTTCTACAATGGGAATACATGTCACCAGAACATAATATTCTTTGAGCACTAAGCCTTAATTGAACGAGCACCTTCAAGGACTTCTTCAAAGTAGTGCTCGGCAGATACTCGGCCCACGACCGAACTCTGGGTTGCAATAGTGGTGGCCTCCATCTCTGCCTAGTATGTCTTGACACGGGCAAGTGCCATCCGCGCACCCTCTATGCACGCCGACCTCTTCATAGCATCGATGTGCGGCACAGCACCAAGGAATTGTTGCACTAAACTAAAATAACTATTCGGCCTTGGCCCTTCCGGCCAAAGATGATCCACAATAGACCTCATGGCAAGCCCGGACAACCTATGGAGCTTGGCCCATTCGGCCATTCGCTCATTCAACAGCAGCGGACCCACTGGAACATGGAACTGTGACCAGAATAGCCTTTCCACTTCACGATCTTTTTGATCCTTGAAGTACTCAGCCTCATCAGCAGCACTGGCTGCCAAATCAACGTATGCGTCTGCAGAACTCCATACTTGATCAAGAGGGGCATACTTCGGATCTCTGAACTTCGTCCGCAACAAAAAGGGCTTCCCAGCTGCGATATCTCCAGCTTGACGCAGCTCCTCCTTCGTCGCTCTACTTTTAGAGCGGGCTTCCATGGCTACCACCATGGCCTTCTCTGGGTCCGTCGCCTTCGCTCGGCTTTCTTTTTCAAGAAGCTGGTAATGGTCGACGGCATCTTTCAACTCAACGGCCATCTTGGCTATTTTCTCCTTGCTTTGGAAATGCGCAGCCTGTTCGGCCCTCAGCTCTTCGACTGCCTTTAGAGTGGCTGCATCACTATTCCTAGCTTGTTCCTTGGCTCAGGCAAGTTCCACCCGAAGGGTCTCGACGGCAGCAGCTCCATCTGCAGTAACAACATATTAAAGATACTGGCATCATGCTCCTCTTACTATGTTTTGATCATCGGGGAAATCACATACCCTGTGCCTCACCGAGCCGCTTGTTGACAAACACAATGTCGGCATCTGCCGCATCAAATTGCCGCTTCAGCTCGGCAAACTCATCAGTCCGGCTAGCCACCGGACCTTCAGCAACCTACACATGAAGGCGGCCTGATTATTACCTGGGACTATGATCCTCTGTTTGCCGCCATTCTCGACGGCAACCAGAGTCTCAGGGGCTACTATCTGCATAGGGCACACCTAACCTGTGCGGTACTGTAAAACATGCACTATTTCACGTACCTCAAAGCCTTTCAGCAGACTCATAAAAGCTTCGTGCAACCCACTTTCGGCGGATGAAATCCTCTCAATCTCCGTACCCATTAGCGTACGATGCGCTTCTGAGATGGCCGCTTGCTCCAGAAGATCCCTCAGTGCATTCGATCGCACACCGGACGGTTCCGGACTCTTTCTGTTGCTCTCTTTAGGAGCCGAATACTGAGGACTTTGGGTGGTGAAAGGATTACCCTCTGGCCTTGGCAGATCAGAAGAAACCCTCTGCGATGACACTTCAGCGTCGCCCGCTCCATAAGGCGGGGTGGTATGGGGAGGTGTTTCGCTCTCCATCATCTCCGGAAGAAGATCCCCCGAAGACGAACTCTGTCGAGAAGGGCTACGATCCGAACTACAAGATATATGCTTCGGTTATTGTCTTCAGAAGTAATGTAGGATATTTTTACTATTAAGTACTTTTTGTGTACTTATAGCTCGGTAGAGGGCTGATCCCCTTGCGGGCGCTCTGCGGCAAGAGTACCCTCTAAGGCAGGACCCTCTGGCGAAGATTTATCCCCCCATTTGGAAACACTTGTTTCCGGGTCTTCAGAGGTGGTCCTCTTCCTTCCTTGGGGAGAGGGAATTTCAGAGTCTTCTCCCTGGTTATCCTCATTCGCGGAGGTGCTAATTCCCCCGATTTGGATAAATAATGAGTGAGGCCTGCTTTCAGCCTATTTATTTCCCCCTTTATCTTCCCCTGAGGGCGTGTGATAAGGCGCAGACTCGAGCATTCTGGCTAGTACTGGATTGGCCGAGCCTTCAGGAAGGGGGGCCAAACACCTGATCATCTTCGCCTTTGTTACCTAGTCCTGGTCAAAGAGCGACTTTTCAGAATGATGTTACGATAAATAAAAAGACAGCGTGTTCGGCCATGGGATTACTTACTTGGGTATCTGGGCAATTACAGCTTAGACCGGCGTCCTCGATGGTGTCCGGACACTTTATTTGTGGTCCGAAGAACAATTTGTACATCTCTTCAAGCGTCATGCCAAGGAAGTGCCGAATAGTTCACGGTCCTTCCGGGTTGAACTCCCACATACGGAGGGGTCGACGTTTGCAAGGCGGGAATTGACGAACTAGCATGACTTGCATTACCGTGACCAGGCTGACATCTCTCTCGAGGAGATCTCGGATGCGATTCTGCAATATTGGCACATCATTTACTGGCCCCCATTCTAGCCCCTTGTTGATCCATGGCGTTAGTTGTGGTGGGGGCCCGAGCGAAAGGCAGGGGCGGCTACCCACTTGGTACCTCGGGGAGCTGTGATATAAAACCACTCTCGTTGCCATAAACTGGACACCTCCGGGAAGGAACCCTCTGGCCATGGAACATCAGCTCTTTTGCTTATTACAGCACCTCTGCACTCTGCGTGTCGCCCCTCAATCATCTTCGGCTTCACATTGAAAGTTTTGAGCCATAGGCCGAAGTGTGGGGTAATGCGGAGGAAGGCCTCATATACGACGATGAACGATGAGATGTGAAGGAGGGAATCCGGGGCCATGTCATGAAAATTTAGCTAATAATAAAACATGAGCCCCCTAACAAAGGGATCCAGAGCAAGGCCTAGCCCTCGGAGGAAGTGAGAGATGAATACAATGCTCTCGCCAGGTTCGCGAGTGGGAATGACCTGCCCTCGAGCAGGCAGCCTGTGCCAGATTTCGTCGGTCAAATACCTGGCATCTCTTCGCTTATTGATGTCTTCCTCTGTGACAGAGGAAGGCATCCACCGACCTTGAAGGTTGGATCCGGACATGGTTGAACGTCCGAAGCGCCTGACCTGAGCCTTGGGTGTTGGAACTCGAGGCATGGGAAGGATTCGATTGAGTACGAGAAGGAAAAAGGACAGGCCTTGGCCTCTTTATAAAGAGGGTGAATATCAAGCGTCCTCCTCGTGGCCGTTTGGGACTTGCCTAAAATCGAGTTATACCAACGGGCACGATTGGGTTACCCACGTCCGTATTGATGAGAATCCCGTAATAAGGGGGACATGATCTCTGCTTCGACAGGACGTGTCAAGAAAACCGCCTAGCAATATGTGCAGTGCTGGTTGAGAAAAACAGTTCGAATAATGACCGGGCCATGGCGTGATGTCATGTTGCTAAACGTGTCAGCAGATTATATTTGTGGAAATATTATTCTCTCTGCGGTGGTATGTGGAACTTATTTTGTAGAGCCGAACACTATCCTTGTGTTCAAAATCTTCTATGGAGTATTCGGAGGACGAACCCGCCTTGCAATGTCGAAGACAAATCTGCGCGCCGGACTCATCGTCATTGAAGCCTAGTTCAGGGGGTCTCCGGACAGCCGGACTATATCCTTTGGCCGGAGTGTTGGACTATGAAGATACAAGATTTAAGACTTCGTCCCGTGTCCGGATGGGACTCTCCTTGGCGTGCAGGCAAGCTTGGCAATACGGATATCTAGATCTCCTCCCTTGTAACCGACTCTGTGTAACCCTAGCCCCCTCCGGTGTCTATATAAACCAGAGGGTTTAGTCCGTAGGACAACAGACAATCATACCATAGGCTAGCTTCTAGGGTTTAGCCTCTACGATCTCATGGTAGATCAACTCTTGTAATACTCATATCATCAAGATCAATCAAGCAGGACATAGGGTATTACCTCCATCAAGAGGTCCCGAACCTGGGTAAACATCGTGTCCCCCGCCTCATGTTACCATCCGCCTTAGACGCACAGTTCGGGACCCCCTACCCGAGATCCATCGGTTTTGACACTGACAGGGGGTCTAATGGGTATCCTCGGCAAGGAACTTGCCAAGGATCTTCGTCTTCTGATTCTCAGCTAGTCTTGTATGTTCTTGGTCTTCACAAAGATCTGCATGCCACCACGAGGGCGCCTTCCAAGCTTTGGTTCCAATGTGGTTGAGGGCGTCAGAATTCTTAGGCTCAAGGGTGGCAGCCCTGTTGGCGTTGGGCAAGTTGCCCTGGCAAGGTTCTTGCCGGGGCCGTGAAGGCCCCTCGGAAAGGACCTTGCCGGGGGAGTTTCACCTCGCCCCTCAGTTCTACATGCTTTTGGTCTTGATCACGGCCCTGGTAACCTTGGCTTCTTCTGCCCCGCCAAGTGTGGCCATGGGCGTGGGGCTGTGACTGCCCACGCACAAGTAAAGGGGTTCAAAAAGGGAGCCCTACTTTCGTACACCGACAGGAGCCCCCGGTCCTGGGCCACATATAAGCGCAGAGTGTTATTGGGCTAGGCACAAAATGGTGCATGGGCGCGCACACAACGGGGTTTTTACTGCAGTAATTCCCTCGCTTATTGCGCTTCCCCATGACCCGCGTTAAATGCGCGATGCGGGGGTCGTGCGTGATGTCGGGGTCATGCGTGGGACGGTTGCTGCACTCATGCATCACATCATGGTAAAGAGGCGGCCCACGTCTTCCCCATAAAAAGGAAAAACTGTAGGCGCGCTGCTCATTTTACCCTCTGTGCCTTTTCGAATCTCAAAGCCACCATTCCTGTCTTCTTCCTCGGGCGAAAGATTTGAAGCTTTTGCCTCTGCTTGTCGCCGCTGCGCCCTCATTGCTCTTGATCCTTCGCCCCCTCCCAGCCGCCATGGCACCCAAAACCAACAAGGGAAAGGTAGCGGCCAAGGACGCCGGGGAGAAGGAGGCGCCGGAGAGTGAGTTGGCAGTGCGGCGGATGTAGCTTGCCTACTTCCCTTTGACGGTCGATGCGGTCCACCTCAAGAACTACTTCTTGCCCATGTGGGGGAGGAAGACGACGGGGCACCCAGCCACGCGTGTCATCCCCGCCGATTTCGCCAAGGCCGACCCAAATTGGTACCCCTTCTTCGTCGATTTCTTCTCCTACGGGCTCTGCCCCCCCCTCTGTAACTTCTTCAACAATGTCATGCACACCAACAACTTCCATCTTCTGGATCTTACACTGAATGCTGTGGCGTGCATGGCTCTCTTTTCCCACCTCTGCGAGGGCTTTGCCAGAGTGCTTCCCAGCATGACGCTCTTCCGCCACTACTTCTCCCCTCGTCTCCAACCAGGGGGCGCCATCTCTGGCTGCATCACCTCGATCCCAGGGACCCAGGAGAAAGGCACGTATCCGGAGGGTGCCCAGAAGGAGAGGTGGGAAGACTGGCGGGGCCAATGGTGCTGGATCGAGGAGAAGGACCCGCAGGAGTTCTGCCGAGTTTGTCAGAGCCCGCTGACCCGCCGTAGGGATTGGAGCGACCTCGACGCCAACGGTGAGAAACTCACGGTCACGACCACCAGGACCCATCGCCTCAACATGGCCGGGCTCACCCTCGAGATGATCAGGGCCGACTTCATGCGTCACCGAATCGCCCCGCTGCACAACAAGGGGAGGTCGGCTTGGGATTTCAGGAACGCGGCCGACATCATGAGGCTCCGACCTGGCCTGAAGCACAACTTCATGGTGATGGGGCACACCCATTTATGTTAAAGGCTCTTTCAGCTCGACGTGGACAGCGACGGCAGGGCTGAGAGGACCGGCAGGGCCGCGAAGGCCGGCAAGGCCATCAAGGGGCCCCTGTTCGGTTTGCCGACGGGAGTGGTCCCGCTGAGCAACAACTCTGGCCAGTCCTCCATCATCGCCATGATACTGGACTTCAATGTGCATGGCCTTGACCTGGCCTGGGCCGAGCCGCCAGCCGAGAAAGGAGTTCTTTGACACTTTGTCAGCGAGCTATGTCTGTGATGAGCCGCTACTCATCCAGGACACCACCAAGGCGGAGCTAGACTACATTGCCGCCATGGCGGCGGAGGCGGCGCTCACCAGGGAGGCTGGCAGCGTTGGCGTCGTGGAGGACAAGGCCGACGCGGCCGCGGAGGAGACGGAGCTCACCCACTGGGCGGAGTCTACCAGGGAGGCCAGCAGCGCCAATACCAAGGCCCCCCTTGTTGAAGACGCGGGCGACGAGTCGTCTGAAGAGGAGGTCGAGGTGAACGACCCCTGGCCGTAGGGAGGCAACTTGTCCTCCGGCGGGCTAGCTCTGGTGAGCCGGTCCGACCCGGCAGGACCACGCAGCAGCAGCCGGCCCACGAGTAGCTCATTCACGAGATGAGGGCAATGAAGGCCGTGGCCGCAAAGAAGGCGGCGAAGGCCACGGTGGCGAAGAGGACAGTGACTGCTTCCTCCTCGTCCAAGCAGCACCAGACCCTATATCCTTCCCCTTCTCCTTTGGAAAACACCTTGGAGGCCGAGTTCGACCTCGGATCTTTTAGCCCGGCGAGGAAGAGGAAGCTAGTGGAGGAGGAGGTGGAGGAAGAGTAAGTATTTCGCTCCCACATCATCTCCTGACTTCACTCCTGTTTTATCCTCCTTTGATTTGATGTTATCTTCACAGGGACATGGAGACGCTGGCCCAGAGGGTGGCGAAGAGGGCCAAGGCCTCCACGGGCGACAAGCCCCCGGCAGGTACTTCGTGTACGCCGTTGCTGGTGGAGAGCAGCCCGGACAGCAGCCCCCGGCGTAGCCCCCGCTTCAGCCCCCAGCGTAAGCTCATCACTCACTCCTCCACTGATGAACATTTGGGTGTGAATCCTTGATGCTGACCTTGCCAGGTTTGCAGGAGAAGAACGGTAGTAGGAGGAGCCGCCGAGGGTCACCCCCAACACGCCGCCCCCCTCGACTACGTCGCCCCGAGGGGCGTCCCCCGCAAGGGCATCCACCACCAAGACCACGCGTATGGAGGAGGAGGAGGCGAACTTGGGTGCCGGGGAGGGTGCCACTTCTTCCCAGCCTGGTGTGGGTAAGTCGTTTGTTTCCCGTCCCTGCTCTTTCTTCTTCTTTTTGAACCTCGACCTTGGCTCCGCCTCATTCCCCTTCTTGGTATCCAGACCCTTCCTCGGCGGACTGGGAGGACATTGACACCGTCATCGAGGGGGTCGCCAGGGACGCCGAGGCCGAGGCCGACAAGATCGCCACTGAGGAGGCCACCAAGGCCACTGCGGAGGATGCCGCCAAGGGGCCTGCCGAGGTGACCGGCAAGGCTGCTGCCGAGGAGGGGGTGGTTGATGACCAACTTTCCTCTTCTGCTTCCTCTAGCTCGGGCAAGTACTTGAAGGTTGCTGATGACCTGTTCGTCCACCTCCCGGGAACAGCGAGCACCAGGGCACAAACCGAGTGGGAGGTGTTCGACGACGAGGCGCTCGCCGCCGCCGGGCTTGAGGTTGTTGACGAACCGAGCACCGGTGGCGGCAGTTCCCAAGAGGAGCAGCTCCTTTGGGCCATGAGTGTCAACTTCCAAAAGCTCCAGGCGCTCCATCGTGCCCGCCTAGATAAGGCAAAATCCAGGATGGCGCCAGTGGTCAAGGCGAAGACGGATCTCGAGGAGCGCGTCACCGAGACGCGGTCCTGGTTCCACAAGGCCCACGAAGAACTGAAGGTTTCCCAGGATCTGCTAGCTAAGCGCAAACAGGAGCTCATCCTGAAGCAAGATGATGTCGAGAAAACCCAGGAGGCGGCGAAGGAGCAGGCCGCCAAGGACGAGGCCGCTCGGCACCAGCACCAGGCCGAGATGAACTCCGAGGAGGAGGACCTTGCCGCTAATGAGGAGGCACTCGCCTTCACACTCCGCGGCAAGGATGAGGAGGTCGAGAAGCTCGTCGCGCAGCGGACCCAGGAGCTGGAGGAGAGGCACAAGGAGGCACTCAATGCTCAAGCCCTAGTCCATGCCGGCAAGGTGAAGGAGCTGGAGGTGGAGCGGGATGGGCTGAGGAAACAGGTCCTAGAGCTGACGGAGGAGAAGGACGCGGCCAACGGTGCTTTGGCGGAGGCGCAGGCCACAGTCCTCGGCAAGGCCGAGCTGCTCTCCAAGGCCAACGACTCCATCAATATCCTGAAGCTGAAACTGTAGGGCCTTGAGGGGACGCTTTCGAAGGTCAGGGCCCGGGAATAGACCCTGACCAAGGACCTGGAGGAGGAGAAGCAGTTGCGGAGGAATGATGCCGCCGAACACAAGGAGTACGCAGAGGGCATAAACCATTGGGTCAGCCGCCTCGCCGACGTTGCCGGCAGGATCACCACGAAGCTAGCTACCAATGGGATGCCGAATGTGAGGTACTCCCCGAAGCCGAACGTGAGTCCCAACGCCAAACTGACCCTGTTCTTCGAGGGCTTTCTTGTAGCCCTAGAGCAGCTCCACTCCAACCGGGCAACTTATCTGGCCAACGAGTCCCGGAGCCTCTGCCGGGGCGCCCTGACCAAGGTGCTCACCAAGGTGGCGTTCTGGAACCCCACCGTCAACTTCACCAACGCATTGGAGAGCTTGCCGGAGGAGGCGGACCTTGCGGTGCTCAAGGAGCGTATCAAGCCCATCATAGACTACGTCAATGGAGTTGAGAGGGTGGATGGCCAATGCCGGGACTAGGCACCCCGTTTCTCGTCGCCGCTATGAGTTCAAGACCAAGACAATTTTATCTTAAGTTAGAACCACAGTGATTATTTGATGTAATATAACTCTGCAGTACTTCAATATCACGCATGCAATCTTCCTGATAGATCTTTCTTTGTATGTTCGCACCCTACGCTAGGTTGGATAAGGCTGTCGGGGCATAAACCCATGCCGCGGTGCTTTGAGGACGGATCCTTAGCAGCCTACCAGGGGGCACTTGCTGCCGGGCAAGCCACCTTGCCACTCCCAGCGCAGTCGCTTGAACTATCGAGTGAACTCGAAACAAGACAAGAGCGCTGCTAGTAGCGGGTAGGCCACCTTGCCGTTCTCAGCGCGGCCGCATGAACTGTCGAGCAGACTCGAGACAGAGACAAGGGCATCGCCAATAGAGGAAGGGTCCCATTGCGTACAGGTTTCCCATACAAGGAACAAGATCTTTCGAGGAAGACAGACTTATATAAATGAAATTAGCCAAAATTTTGCAAGACATAGCTTTTCGGGGCCACATGGATGACTGTCGAAGCTGCGGATGGCACCGGAGGGCGGCTGATCGACGTCACCCTCTCCCTTCGAGCCATTCCCATGAAAGAGTCGATGCGCTGACCTTCAAGCCGGATTTTCATAGCTTGCGCCCCCTACCTAGCGTGCCAAAGATGTCAGGGGAAACGACACCTACGGGATCACAGGGAACCCCTTTTGCTATGGTTGGCGGGCGCGGGGCTGTGGAAAGAGTGGGTTTGAGGGATCAACACGGGGGATTATCCAGGTTTGGGCCGCAAGTGATGCGTAATACCCTGGTGGTTTGGGCCTGCTGGTTTATGTTTATCTGGTGTTCTTGGACTAGCTACAAAGCGTGCAGGGTTCAAAAAGTTTGAATCCTCTCTAGCACGCTGTGGGCCTCCTTTTATTGTCAAAAGGGGCTGCCAAAGTGGCACACAGGGGGTTGAAAGTTGTACATTAGTCGAGTCTATCTCCTGGCACCGTAGGACAAACGCAATTAATGCGCTTCCGACATGCCCTTCTTGCTTTATCGGGGATGGCAAGGAAGCTTGTCCCGGCTGTCGCCACCTCGCCTGGCTTCGACGCGCGTCCGAACTGACGAGGCGTGTAGTGCCACGCTGGCTGGCTGGCTGCTGAGTTGGTGCGGTGGAAGAGTCTTCACGAAGATCTGCATGCCACCACGCAGGTGCTTGCTGAGTTGGCATGGAGGCCGCACGTCGCCACGCAGGTGCTCGCCTAGTTGGTGGGCTGGCAGATGTGTGGGAATGGCAGTGGAGTCTTGGCAGGTATCCTCGGCAAGGATCTTGTCGAGGATCTTCGTCTTCTGATTCTCATCTAGTCTTGTATGTTCTTGGTCTTCACAAAGATCTACATGCCACAACGGGGGCGCTTCCCGAGATTTGGTTCCAATGTGGTTCCCACCAAGGGTGGCAGCCCTGCTGGCGTTGGGCAAGTTACCCCAGCAAGGTTCTTGCCGGGGCCGTGAAGGCCGCCCCGGCAAGGACCTTGCCAGGGGAGTTTCACCTCGCCCCTCAGTTCTTCATGCTTCTGGTCTTGAGCACAGCCCCAGTAACCTTGGCTTCTTCTGCCCCGCCAAGTGTGGCCATGGGCGTTAGGCTGCGACTTCCCGCGCACAAGTAAAGGGGTACAAAAAGGGACCCCTACTTTTGTACACCGACACTCCGCCGCAGCGGTGGACCTCACACCCCGCCGGATCTACCTTCCGCACCATGGAACCCCCAACTGCCAACTCACCACTTCATCGGAGCCGCTTGAGCGACTGGCTTCTCCACCACTCCAGATCTCCTTGACCGCCATCATGGTCCACCTTACCGGATCTGCTTCACCAGCGCCCTCGTCCACCACAGTTTAGGCCCTTCACTGATTCCCTCGTCCGCCCCATCGCTGGCCCTTCATACAAGCCCTTGTCCGCCGCAACAGACCCGCCTCACTGAAAGCACTGTACACCACGCTAGATGTGCTTCGTCGACGCCTTCGTCCACTCACTACTGGAAAACAGGTTATTAATGGCGCACCTATTTTGGCTACTAATGGCGCACATTAGGTGTGCCATTACTAGCACGCCATTAGTAAGTTCTAGTAATGGCGCACATTTGGTGCGCCATTACTATCCCAGACAGTAATGGCGCACCTAATAGTGCGCCATTACTAACCCTTAGGTGCCCCACTAGTAATAAAGCCAAGTGCGCCACTAGTAACCTTTGAGGTGCGCCACTAGCTAAAAAGCTAGGTGCGCCACCAATAAAGGCTGAAATGCGCCACTAATAGTATATTTGGTAAAAAAATACAAATTTACAAAAAACAACCTATAAGGAAAAATAATTTAAAAACAAAAAATGAAATAGAACCATAATTTTTATTATAGCAAGAATATTACCATGTCTTTACAAGTATCCAATAAAAAGGAAATTGCACAGAAATAAAACAAAATCCTATAACTAATCTTCTACTCCCTCCGTCCAAGAATACCTCTCGCAAGGGGAGGAAATTTTGAACTGAAGTGCATTTTACATTACAACCCGTCATATTTCAAATCAAAATCAATCGAGTCCACGTCCGATCGGCAGCAGCGCCTCATCCTGGCATCGAGGAGAGCCAGAACTCATCTCTTCGGTAGCTCGTCACCACCCTCCCGGCAGCCTCCGACATCACGTACCCACCCTCCCGGCGTCGATCAACTGCTTTGAGGTAGCAGATTTCTCCTCTGTGTCTGCTCCTGCAATTAACACTTTGAATGCAATTAACAATTTGAATGTTAACATGGGGCAAAGACAAGATGGATCAGTATATAACAATGGAGTACATGCACAATTAGGTGTTCAAGTTGTTTAATGTCACTCCCATCATCACAATTTCATCTCAGGAAATGGAGTAGAATATATTTAATTGGATGTTTGAATGATATGGTTACTTACAAGTGTCAGGGCTATTACGGTCAGTTAAGTAATTGCACCAGATTAAAGAGGAGACAAAGAATTTACAAGTGGTCTAGTGCATATGCAAGTGCAAGTTACTCAGTTAAAATTCAGTACTCCATTGCCCAAAATAATTCAGTTAAAATTTTGTTAAAAGATCACTGAATTAACCAAGTACTCTAGGTCAGGTCCAATTACTCAATGCATAATTTCGAAACCTATCATCAATGGAAGGTCACCAATTTTAATTGAGCAGTAGTTAATTGACCAAACACATTGAGCTTATGCATAACACATTAGCTGCAGAAAGTGCTCACCTTGCGGTGATTATTTCACAGGGATAAACCTCCAAATATAACCACTATACCACACTATATAAATTGTGAATCAAGGAACTGCTGCAATTGACATGAGAAGATCAACAATATATGCTCACCTCCAGGAACAAAGTCAACTCCATATATATGCTAGCTCCAGGGTAAATATGCCACAATATCACACCTTGTGAAAAGAGCATCTTATTAAACAGTCGGTCACAAACATTCTAATTTCTTAACATAATTACAGTAAGTTACTTACTTGCGGTATACACATGGGATAATTATCATATTAATTACCTTGTTTGAGGTAAATTAATTGCTAAAGTTAACATAAAAATGTAAATTAGATGAACTGTAAACTGTTCAAGGAAACAGAAAGTGCAAACCGCATAACAAACAAAAATAGCAAGATTAGCCTCTTGTTTACCATTAAGTTTGGACTTTGGACAAAACATGTTTTGATTGATCATACAGTAGATTTACGGGGCATCTCGCTGAAGGACGGGTCCTTGGTGATCTGCTCCGCCATCTCCTTGATGCTCGGGTCCTGCGCCCACACCATAACAAAGTCCACGATTCAAGTTAATTGTCACACAAATTCCCATGAAATCGAAACAAATTCACAGGAAATTCGAGCTTGTATAAATAAATCTTCCCAAGAACTCAACTTTGACAATGGAGAGAACAAAGCAGAGTATTTCTAGTTTTGCAGAAACTGTAAAATGCTTCAGTAGAGCTTGGTTACATTGAGCAAGTTCAGATATGTTAAAATGGACGCGAATATCTTTAGTGAAACCCAACCAAATTAACAACCGATTCAAACCTGTAGTATATGTAAAATCCTCCAAGAACTCGCGTTTGAAAATGAACAGAACAAAACAGAGTATGAAACTGTAAACGCTTCATTCAGAGAATTCAGTATAAGCTCTTGGTTACATTCAGCAAGTTCATCATGGTGGAGAAGTCGGAGGGGCTGGCTGGAGCAGCCGCCCTGCGCGTGGGCTGCCGCCTCTGCTCCTCCACCGCAAGTTACAGTCATACACATTACTCTGATATTAAGTTATATTACCTATCAATGAGTGTAACAATGAACACTGAACCCCATTTAGATCAGTAATGCATTTTATTTCTATCGTCTACCTACCACAGTTGGATATTAACCAATCATAACAATATCTATATGACATGGCTAAACAAATTGACTGATAGAGCAAGTTTGGTGACAGACAGAGAGAAGATATGTGCCATTTTAGGAATCTAGGTTTACGAATTAGTGTAGGAGTCACTCCAAATCATGCATCCGGAGAGCTCTTGCTCTTCATCACTGCCACTGCCAGTGCACTGACAGTCTATCTTAACACCAGTCCCAGTCCATGAATAACAGTGGCATAATCCAAATTCAAGCCAACTAACGGATCCGCGTCCTATCGATCTAGCCACATGTACGATATCGGTCGCCGGTTGTAACATCCCAAATTTTCAATTTGGAATGTTATACATTAGAGCATCATGCATATCATATTTTATTTTGCATTTTGGTTGATCCTAGTAATTCTACGCAACTCAATGACCCATGGAGAGAGTTGGGGATTTCGTTATTTTCATATTTGAGTTTTCTCAAATTTTGAGAATAGGATCATTTGATTTTATTTATTTTATCATCAATTATTTCTAATACAAAAATATGAGAGAGGGAATAAAATGACTTCCCCAAAATAAAGAAATATTGAGGATTTAATAATAAAATCAAATTAGATTTTATTTCGGAGTTTTTCGGTGTTTTATTTGAATTTAGGAAAAAGTGCGTTTTTCAAAATTGCATTTAGGTCCCAAATAAATGTTCACCTTGTGCGGCTTGATTTTAGAAGCCCGAGAAAATTTATTTTAGAATTTTTGGAGTCCGTTTAGTATTTATTTTTATTTTTCTTCCGAGCGGAATAATTAAAAGAAACGAACCGACTTAACGGGCCATGTCTGACCTGGACACCGACCAGGAGGCCTTTATAAGCCGAGGCCCGGCCCCGGGGGGAAACCCTAAAGCGCCCTAAGCAGCCGCCGCCCTAAGAAGCCACCGCCGCCGCTGCCGACGACGTCCGCCGCCGCCGCCGCCGGATCCCGCCGCCGAGGTTCGTCGCGCCTCGTTTTCCGTGCCGAAAAAAGTCGGCGTTCATCATTTTTCTTTTTCTCGGATTAAATCCGCGATTTATCTGATCGCGATTCCTGATCCGATTTTCATTTTAGTTTAACTTTTCGCTCGTTTATCGGAATCAGGCGATTCAAGCGCCTAGGGATTCGTCTCGAAACCCTCTATCCGTTTAATCAACTTAAACAAGATTTTCCTACTTTAAAATTTGCCCTAGATCCAGATTACTAGAATGAAGTTGTTTTCTTTCGCCGTTTGACTTTCGTTGCTTCGTTCGATTTGATTCTTTTTGCTAACCGAAGTTCTTAAGTTGAACCTTCTGGTTAGATCTCTTATTTGAGTTTTACCTGTGCATTAGATGAGTACTTATTGTATGCTTGTTTGTTTGTCTGCGATAGAGTACCCGGAGTGCGCCACCTGTTACTTCGAATCGTTAGGTTTCGCGGATCATCAGCAAGGCAAGTAACACTTTGATCATACCTTTTCTACTACCCAGTTTTATTGCATTAGATCAATCCTCACACATTGCATGATTAGGATCTAATTAAATTGTGGGATGGGAAGTAGATGAGGTAGTACCTATTACTTGTTTATTATCAAACCTTTGGGAGTTACTTCTACGTTTGCTTATTATGCCATGCTATGCTAGTAGACGTGGATTGGGTGAGTGATATCCATGACAGATGTGAGATTGTTAATTAATGGTTTATCTAAGGTGGCAACTTAAACACACATCTGGGTGGATTGAGCCACCTGGGCATTCCAGGACTTGCCTGTTTTCTTTTGGACCGCCACCCCGACTCAAAGGGATCATGACACTATTCATACTAGAAACTTCCGTGTGCAGCCACAAGCTATTATGGGCTCTAGCATAGTTGACTAAGTTGTGCGAACTCTTACAGTGGTGGACTAGCAGATGTAGGGGATGTAGGGGGTACGGTCTACCCGATCGTAAGGTGCTAGCGCTTCTGAAAGACTATGTCTCGGTCATCCGTCTTCTCAAACACCATGTAGTGCGAGAAACCAAACGGAGGCGATCGAGTCTTGTGGGGAAAAGTGCGCAAACCTCTACAGAGTGTAATAAACTAATCATTGTTAGCCGTGTCCCCGGTTATGGACATCTTGAGTATCTAGTACCTGGATTTTCATGTGAATCTCAACATGTTACTCTAAAATTAATTTTGTTGGGTTATGTTTAATGATGATGCTTAATTGGGATTGAGAATGCTGTCAACCATTCTCAATGTTTAACAACCACCATGATAGTTAAATAAATTTATTCCTTTGAAGTAGGGAAAAATTGGCTTTACGCAAAACTGTAACCATAGAGCTTTCCACCAGCCAAATATGCATATAGTATAGCTGTTTCATTCCATTACTCTCTATGTGTTACGTTGCCAGCATATTCCATGTGCTGGCCCGTTTCGGGCTGCAACGTTAATGTTGCAGACTTTTCAGACAACGATTAAGGAGTTTTTAGGTCGTGGTTCTATACTCAGTGATGCCGTTGGAGTTGATGGACTCACTTATCTTCCAAGCCTTCCGCT
Source organism: Triticum urartu (assembly GCF_056163025.1). Taxonomy (NCBI): domain Eukaryota; kingdom Viridiplantae; phylum Streptophyta; class Magnoliopsida; order Poales; family Poaceae; genus Triticum; species Triticum urartu. Next base: position 356,928,216 of record NC_141878.1, on the reverse strand, counting down.
GTTATCGTTACTAGATGGCCTTAAGCCATATTTATTGTAATAAGTTCTCGATTGAGACACTCGATGTAATAAGTGTGTGATTGCTACTCTGCTATAAATCCTCCGAGTACTGTGTGGTGTCAGCATTACTGATCCAGGGATGACACCGGAGCACAGAGATCAGACTGTTTGAGGTCTGGTCGCTACAAAGATGGTATCAGAGCACACGCTGACTGTAGGACACGACCACTAAGCACAAGACCTAGATCACTATTCACTCTCTTCTCTCCTGACTTCTCATATTTTCTACTCTTTAGGATGGCGGATGCAAGGAACAAGTTCACACAACCGGATGAAGATACACCCTTTGGACAACACTTGAAGGAAGTCACTAGATACCTGAACATAGGAGTACCAAGCTTCACGGGAACCTACAACGCCACTTTACCTGAAGAAGAGCGCTGGATGATTCAAGTTCAAGTTCCAGGAAGGACGTTCATGCCAGTCACTAAGCCCATAGAGTTTTCTTTTGATGCACCAACTTGGAGTCTAGGAAAGAGCCTGGTAGCTCACATCGCCATGGGACGCATTGGAGAAGTCTACCGCAAGGATCTCAAGGATACTATCTACCATATTTGTGGGTGCCGAGATGAACACTGGGAGATGATCAGCACCAGGAAGGATAGATCAATTGCAGCTTTTATCCAAGAATTAAACCAGCACATTCGACGACAGGAGAACCAGATGTGCGCCGACATGATAGAACTGAAGAAGGCAAAGACTAGAATCAAGGAACTGGAGGAAGAACTCAAGGCTACACATGAAGATTATGAAGAAGAAATTGAAGTATTGGTGGAGAATAATGACGACCTGATCAAGAAGATTAGAATATTTATGGGAGGCCCTACACCAGTAGATGAAGACGAAGAACCCAAGGAAATTAGCCCGGAAGACTACATCATCATCGACGGCACCGACTCGGAAGCAGATAGTAGCGATGATGACTATGTTGATGAAGCCGGAGCAGATATCATGGAGTCAACGACCGAAGAATATTTCTAGTAGACCACCTCATTAGTAGTAGTAGTCCACCATGTAAATATAGTAGTCCGAGCACTTTTGCGATAGTTAGATCGAATGTATGCCCTTGTTTGATTGATTGAAGTGAATTGTTTGTTTTTGCCTCATGTGCATATGGGTAGTGTTTTCTCTTTAGACCCCCTCTATTCTTATATCTCATCTTTTCTAAACCCTCAGATGCCTCTGAGACGTGACCCCAGATTTGCCTTTCCACCGGAGCTCACCCAGTTGATCCAGCAGCAAAACACATTGATGCAGTTGCTAGTCCAGAATCAGAATCAGGGAAACAACAACAACAACAACAACCCACCACCACCACCACCACCTGTGGACCACTTAGACCGTTTTCTTAGGCTGAATCCGCCGGTGTTTTCCAGTAGCACCGAGCCGATAGTAGCAGATGATTGGCTCCGCAAGATATCTAGGGAGTTGACCACAGTAGGGTGCACAGATGCGGAGAAGGTGAAGTTTGCCGCACATCAGTTAGAAGGACCCGCAGCATCATGGTGGGAGAATTTCATAGCCACTTTCCCTGTAGACACTGTCACATGGGACCAGTTTCACCATGCTTTTCATACTGCACATGTTTCAGCAGGAGCTATGGCCATGAAGAAGCGTGAGTTTCGCAACTTGCGCCAAGGAGGAAGGACAGTTGGCTAGTATGTGGAGGAATTTAGTAAGCTAGCACGTTATGCCCTAGATGACGTCGCTACGGATGCAGCTAAGCAGGAGAAGTTTCTGGAAGGACTGAATGATGAGTTGAGCATGCATTTGATGGTAGCAACCTTCAACAACTACCAGGAGTTGGTAGATCGTGCTCTTATGATTGAAGGGAAGCAACAGCAAATTGAGAATCGCAAGAGGAAGTATGGACAAGGAAAGTACAATTCAGGAGCTCAGTAGAAGCCACGTTTTACCCCTAGACCAGGAGGACATTTTCAGCATACTCATGGAGGACGTAGTTCGCATAATCACAATGGCACCAAGAATGGTAATGGCAATGGAGGAAGCAACGGCCAGAATCGCACCAACCCCTCAACCCCAGCCAAGAAGGACTTGGGCCAAGTCACTTGCTTTAAGTGTTCGAAGATAGGACATTATGCAAATGAATGTCTTGAATTGCAAAACGGAAATGGCAATGGAAGTTCTGGGAAGAAGCCGAACCCTTTTAACAGGGGACAGGTGAACCACGTTAGCGTGGAGGAGGTTGAAGCTCAGCCCGATGCAGTAATAGGTAAGTTTTTGGTTAAGTCATTTACTGCACTCATTCTTTTTGATACTGGCGCATCGCATTCATACATCTCAAGGGGATTTGTGGATAAGTATAACCTACCAACCCAAGCCCTTAGGTCACCCATGTTAGTAACCTCGCCCGGAGCAGAGTATGTGGCTAGTCTATGGTGTGATCAGTTACCATTAAGGATTGGTAACTATGTTTTTCCCTCAGACCTAATAGTATTGGAATCCCAAGGATTGGATGTGATATTAGGCATGGATTGGTTATCAAAGTATGAAGGGAATATAGAATGTGCTAGTAAGTCAATTTTGCTTACCACCCCAAAAGGGAGAAGGATCAAGTATGTATCCCGGCATGTGCCAAAGAGGACTCAAGTAAATTGCCTAACAGGAGTTGTGCAGGAGGAAGTACCGGTGGTAAGGGATTTCCCTGATGTATTTCCAGAGGAGTTGCCAGGCATGCCACCGGATAGAGACATTGAGTTTTTGATTGAGCTATTGCCAGGCACAGGGCCAATATCAAAGAGACCATATAGGATGCCAGCAAAGGATTTGGTGGAAATTAAGAAGCAGATTAAGGAGTTACTGGATAAGGGATATATTCGCCCAAGTTCTTCGCCTTGGGGATCGCCAGTACTTCTAGTGGAGAAGAAGGATGGATCATTAAGGATGGTTGTTGATTATCGAGGATTGAATGAAGTAACGATCAAGAACAAGTACCCACTACCAATGATCAACGATCTGTTTGATCGATTGCAAGGAGCTAAGGTATTTTCCAAGATCGATCTGCAATCAGGATACCACCAGTTGAAGATTCGAGAACAGGATATTCCTAAGACAGCTTTTTAGCACCAGGTATGGGCTGTATGAGTATACCGTTATATCATTTGGTCTGACTAACGCACCTGCCTATTTTATGAACATGATGAACAAAGTGTTTATGGAGTTTTTGGATAAGTTCGTCATAGTGTTCATTGATGATATCCTGGTTTACTCGAAGAATGAAGAGGAGCATAAGGAGCATTTGCATTTGGTACATGGAAAGCTCAGAGAACATCAATTATATGCCAAGTTTAACAAATGTGAGTTTTGGTTGAAGGAAGTAGGATTCCTCGGACATGTTATATCTGGAGAAGGTATAGCAGTTGATCCCACTAAAGTTGATACCGTGACCAAGTGGGAAGCCCCAACAACAGTTGGAGAAATCCGGAGTTTTCTTGGACTCGCAGGATACTACCGGAGATTTTGTCGGATTTCGGGTTCCGGCAGACCCTTGAGGTTCGAACACTAGGGTGTGCGCAGAGATTTCGCCTCCTGCCTACCTGCACTCCTCCGCCTTGCTAGGATCTAAACTAAGGAAAGAACAACACAAGAGACACAGGGTTAATACTAGTTCGGGCCACCATTGTGGTGTAATACCCTACTCCAGTGTGTGGTGTGGTGGATTGCCTCTTGGGCTGATCATGATGAACAATACAAGGAAGCACACCCTCGCGAGGGTCTGTTCTTAGCTGGGGCGATGAACTGCTGGGGGGAGCTCAGTCACACTTCTCTCTCTCTCTCTCTCTCTCTCTCTCTCTTTGATCTTCTCTATCCTTCGATCCCTCGGCTTGCTCTCTCTTTTCTTCCCCCTCCAGCTCTATGGGTGGCTGGTCCTATTTATAGAGGCCCTGGTCCTCTTCCCAAATATCGAGCGGGAAGGGAGCCAACAATGGCGGGCTAATTTGAAGGGGGACAGCTAGCATCAGCTATCCTGACAAAAGTAGTCTTCGCCTGCGCAAAGCTCTGGTGATGACACCGTCTTGGGCTCCACGGTGACCTCCGTCTCGTAGTCCTCCTGGTCTTGGTCTCGTTGCACCGAAATGGCAACCTTTGCCCGATGCCTCGGTACTCCGCGGCTGCGCTTGCCCCCTTTGCACCAAAGAGGAAGGGAGGACACTGCGCGGGCTGGCACCCGCCTGACGCCCCCGGTCGTCATGGCTTGCGTCACGGGCACCTCGTGAGGTACCCCGCCTTGATCTCTCCGCCTCCTCGTGAGCCAGCCTGACGAGGCCACGCCTGAGGAAGCTCCGCGTCGTCCGCCCCGCGAGGGTCTTGGGTTTGTGTTGGTGAAGATGGGCCGTGCTGGGCCCCCCTTTGAGCCACGTCGTAGGCCGCAGGCAGGCAAGTCTGGGGACCCCTGTTCCCAGAATGCCGACAGTAGCCCCAGGGCCCAAGGCGCGCCCAGACTTGGCCGTGCAGGGAGGCGGAAGGGCAAGAGCGAAGGGCTGCGGGCCCTAACAGCCTGCGGCCTTGGGCGCCGCATGGCGGTTGGTTGGACGTGGGCGTCTCCACTTCCCCATAGCGCCTCGGCAACTGCACGGATTGGACAAGTCCCTGCATGCAAAGTGGGTCATGATTACCTACAATCGTGGAGGTAGGCGGTTGGCCTTCGCCGGTCATAAGTATGGAACAGCGCGCGCCCTTCCAGTCCATCCCTCCTCACTTCTCCTTCTTCCCGATCCTTGCTCCGTCTTGTTGCGATGGCTCCGATCCGCCGGTTCTCGATGGCACAGAAGGGAAAGGCTCCCCGAGGGGAACCAGACCCACTCCTGCCGAAGAAACGGCTCGCCCCCCGTGGCCCGGACGAGGGGGCCCTTCAGGTGGTGTCGAGGCCTTGGTGCGAGCAGGTGCCGCCGGGGTTCCCGCTGCCATTGTACTCCCATGTCGAGGGCTCTGAAGGAGCTAATGCTGACCGCCATGGGCGGCGCCGCCGTCGGCGCCGATGGGTCACGAAGGTGTGGGTCGTCCCCCCTGGGGTCCACGCCGAGGGCTCCTCCCAAGAGTTCGTGCTCCACGTCGCCATTCCTCTTCAGTCTTGGATCCGCCTTCCTCCCTTCTTCGCCTCCATCGTCCCGCAGAGGGAGCCCCTGGAGCTCTGGCTGCAGCACGCCGGCTACAGCACCCTCGCGACCGAGGCAGAGGTCGCGGTCGTTGCCCCGGGCGAGGTCTTCATGACTCGGGGCTGGAGAGAGATCGCCTGGGTTTGCAGGGTAAGGGGCGTCTTCGCGGTCCACTTGGATTACGGCGGTGCTTCGGTGATGCTCTTCAAGGTCTTTGATGCGAGCGGGCGCCGGCTGGAGTGCTGCCCCGGGGAAGGTGGCCCGGACCCTGCCGGGACGAGGACTGGGCCCGCCAACCACTCCCTTAGCGGCTCCTCAGGCAGCGGAGGCGTCGGAGGTTCCAGCGACTCCGGCGAGCTCTTCGCGACTCCGGAGACGAGCGACGATAGCTACGAGCCCCCGAGCCGGCGCCGCTCCTGGAGCAGGGCGGGCTCGTCAGGCCGCCGCCGACTCTGATCTGGATGGGGTTGGCGTCGGTGCTTGACGGCCCATTGTTGATGATGGCGTCTTTTGCAGGTTCGTGCGTAGTTTGTGTCCCTTTAGGATCTATTCCCTGCGAGGAATCAAAAACGCGTCCCGTGGGGGCTTGTAAGGTGCCTGTGATCCTGTTTTGTTAATATACCCCTTGTCGTAGAATTGCGCGAGTTGCTCATTCCGTCTTAGCTCAGTCCTCCCTTTCGAGCCTCACGAGGGCTTGGTGCTCTGCGCCGACAGGTCCCAGTCCCAAGGCGGCTTCAGCCGCCGCTGGTATGCCAGGTCGCGATGCCATGGTCAAGGCCAGGAGGTGAGCGACCTGGAGTCCGGTAATAACCCCTGAGTCGCGATGCTCAGGAGGTCCCCTTTGGTGCCCAAGCAGCCGTCGTTTGGTGAGAAAGGAGAGCGGCGTCGCTAACACAGCATAGCATTAGGTGCGGGGATGGTGCCACGGCAGCTGGCGCTTCCGGGTGATGACTTATCTTGAGGATCAGGGGCCGCTCCCTAGTATGTCGCCGGGTCCGTTCATCGGCAGGCGCGACGTTGCTCGGCGGGGTCCTCGTGTGTCTCTCCCCTCTCGCCTTTGCTCCCCTTTTTGGTTCATGCTCTTGAAGATGTCGCCCTTGGCCTTGGCCCCGCGGCCGAGGCTGAGGCGCGTGTCCTATCTTCTGCAGCAATGACGCGGGTCCTCACGCACATCTACCTTCACGATCCCGGTGTCGACCTCAACAGCCTGTTGGAGCCAGTGAGCGGCGAGCGTGCCGCTGCCGCTGCCGAGGCCGTGAAGGGTCGCGCAGAGGCCCTGTTGGGGAAGTTCCGGGCCTTTGGCACCAAGCCGAAGCAAGGCGCTACCGACCCCACCGCTCCGTGAGGCGTACCCAATCCGCGCTGCTCCATCGCCGACAAGTGACTCCGTCGCGGCTCCTGTCCTGCCTTTAATTCCTGCACATGTATCATGCCTCGGGGAGGCGTTTAAACTTGCGATTGGCATTGAGATAACAGTGTGGACTGTAATATTTGCTTTTGAACTTCTTGAAATTTGCGCCTTTCCTTCCTACTTGCTTATGTTCTACGCCGGCAGAGCCCGGCCCCGCGCATGCCTCACCCAGCGTTGGTCCCGACCGCAAACCAGGATGGGGCCAAGGAGTGAGGGGCCACGTGACAAGTTAGGCTCCTGAGTCGTGATGCTCAGGAGTCCCCCTTGGCGCACGAACAGCAAGTAGGGAGGTGTGATGTGGGTGTATCTACCGTTCTACGTCTGCAGAGCCCGGCCGCGCGCGTGCCTCACCCAGCGTTGGTCCCAACCGGAAACCAGGACAGGGCCACGGAGTGAGGGGCTACGTGACCAGTTAGGCTCCTGAGTCGCGATGCTCAGGAGTCCCCCTTGACGCACAAACAGCAAGTAGGGAGGCGTGATGAGGGTGGATCTACCGTTCTACGTCTGAAGAGCCCGGCCGCGCGCGTACCTCACCCAGCGTTGGTCGGGATCGGAAACTAGGATGGGGCCACGGAGTGAGGGGCTACGTGACCAGTTAGGCTCCTGAGTCGCGATGCTCACGAGTCCCCCTTGACGCTCAAACGGCCTTCGTACCTTGGCTCCGCTCGGGGAGAGATGCGTGACGAACCAGGCCCGGGGGGAACTGGCTGAGTGACGTGCGTCTGGGTGTGACCCAGGCGCAGCCCCGTGCCCAGACCCCTCGCGCGGCACTCCCGAGGGGAGGCGTTACGATGAGGCTAGACACTAAGCTCTGGGCTCCCTGAGGTTGGTGCGGCCCGGGGGCCACCCTAAGTTGTTTATCACCAGCGCGGAGCATAGTGCTACCGTATGTGTACGGGCATAGCCGCTCCTCGGTAGTGTTATCAGCCAGCGCGGAGCATGATGCTTCCACTGGTACGTGGGAGGGGGCCCCCCTCCAGGAGGAGCCCCCGGGGCGTGTACAACCCCGCCCTGACACGTGGCTGGCACGGTAGGGCCTGGCGAGGTGTATCTGGGCACCCGTGAGCCGGCGCGGGACTCACCGGGCCCTACCTCTAGGCGGGTTGCGCCTGGCACTGGGCCTTATCTTGTGATGTGTCCCTGCAAATTTGGTTAGATGTCGGCACTCTACGTCCTCGGGTCCCGGCCCTCGAGCTGGTCTCAGCCGTCGCTGGTATGCCAGGTCGCGATGCCATGGACAAGGCCAGAGGGTGAGGGCTGGAGAGCCAGTAAGAGCCCTGAGTCGCGATGCTCAGGTACCCCCCCCCTTTAAAGTGCAAGTGGTCGGCATGGAGAAGAAGAGGTGCCGAGGACCGGCATCAAATAATCAAGCATGGTGGGTCTAACGCATGATCGGAAATAAACGCAAATGGGATACATGCCGCTGGGCCTGGCCCGAGCGGCCTGCGGATCATGCAGCCCGAGGGGCGCCCCCAACAGGGTAAGCTAACAACATGGAATAAAAAGGGATACACGCCGCAGGGACGGACCCACGTGGCCTGGGAATAATGCAGCCCTGGGGGGGCGCTCCCAGTTGGAAATAAAACTCGAAAGATGTCACCTGATGATGTTGAGGACGAAGGAGCGTTGGTGTAGCAGGCTCGGTGGGCTGCGGGAGCCGATCCTCACGAGCCCCCAGGCCCAGGGGCCTCGGGAGGCTCCGGAGGCGCTGGCGGCTCCTCACGGGCCATCTCCATCCCTGCCAGGGCTGCGGAACGCCCTGCCTCTCGTGCCTCCGTGATGTCCCTCATGAGGCGCCGGTACTTGTCAGCCGCATTCGGCAAGCCGTAAGGCATGCGAACATAGCTGTGGGGTGGGCCTCCGCAGCGCCCCACTCACGAGGGCCAGAGGCGCTCTAGAGAGACGACTCGGTTGAGCCCTGGTATGTCGATGCAGACGCGCAGCCCACCATCCTCGCCTGGATGGGGAGCCACTGCTGTTAGGCGGCGGCCACCTTTCATGACTCTTGGCTCCTGTAGCTCCTGAATGGCCTTGCTGACGAACTCCTAAGGGTCTGGGTCTCCTTGCCTTGTTCCTTCTTGAGGGAAACGTGCTTCGAAACACGCCTCCATGTGGTGCCCAAGCGCCTCCCTCGTGACCCTAGCTAGGTCGGTGGCCCTCCAGGGGAGAGCCCCCGAGCCCTGCCTGAGGAGGGCGCCGGGCGCGCTTTCCTATGCGATGGAAGGAGGTTCCCCCTGGGCAGGCGCGGGCCCAGAGGGGCCTGCCTCCTGAGTGGTCGGGCCAGACGATGTCTTCTTCTTCTTAGGGGCGGTCTTGGGAGGCCTCCTGCTTCCACGATCCGGGTCTTCCAGTGACGCGGCCTGAAAGGCTCGTTCCAGGGAACACACCGCATCCTTCTCTTCACATGGCACCGTGATGACTCCGCCGCTTCCTGGCATCTTGAGGACGTTGTAGCCGTGGTGAGTTACAGCCATGAACTTGGCCAGCGCTGGGTACCCAAGGATGGCGTTGTACGGCAGGCGAATGTGAGCAACGTCGAAGTCGATAAGCTCGGTGCGGTAGTTGTCGCGCGCCCGAAGGTGACCGGGAGGCGGACCTGCCCAATCGGGACCGTGGAGCCGTCGGTGATACCGGAGAAAGGCTTGGTTGGCTAAAGCTGGCTGTTGGGCACTTGGAGGTTGTCGAATGTTTCCACGGACAGGACGTTGAGCCCTGCCCCGCCATCGATGAGGGTCTTGGTGACCACCACATTGCTGACGATCAGGGAGCAAAGCATCGGGAGAACTCCGGCTGTAGCCGCACACTTGAGCTGATCTGCTGAGCTGAACGTGATGGCGCACGCCGACCACCTGAGAGGGCACGTGGCTTCGAGCCTGGGGAGGACTGTGTTCACTTCGCGGGCGAACTGCTTGAAGATGCACTGAGAGGCTGGGGCTTGTGCCCCGCCCAGGATGCAGGCGATCGCGCGGGGCTCCTGGAAGACCCTAGCCCCCTCATCCTGATCCCTCCAGTCTCCCTCGCGAGGCTGATCCCTCCAGCCTCCCTCGCGAGGCGGGTCTTGCCAGCGATCCTCGCGAGGTTGATCGCGCCACCCTTGGCGCGGGCCACGGTCTTCCCAGCATCCTGCGTTCCTTCCTCCTCCTCGGCCGTAGCCCCGGTCACTGCTGTCAGGGCGACGGTCGATCCTTCCTTCTCGCACGGCTCGGAGCTCTTGACATTCGTTGGTGTTGTGGGTGTGGAGGTCGTGGTACACACAGTACCGGCTGCCCTTGGAAGGTTCGGGCTGATCTTTGCCCCGCTTGGTGTCTGGTTCTGCCGCGAGCACGGCAGCCCCCTTGCGGTTCACATCCTTGGCCTTGGGTTTCTTCTCTTCTGGGACTGCGGCAGGCAGCTCGAGGAGGGAGATACACCCTTCCTCGGCCCTGGCGCACTTGGTTGCCAGGTTGAACAGTTCCAAGGAAGTGCACAGGTCTTCATGCATCGCCAGCTCCTCCTTCATCTTGACGTCGCGCACGCCGTCGGAGAAGGCCGAGATGATGGCCTCCTCAGTCACCTTGGGAATCTTGAGGCGCGCGTTGTTGAAGCACTGGATGTACTTCTGCAGGGTCTCCCCAGGCTGTTGCTTGATGCGACGCATGTCGCTCATGGCGGGTGGCCGGTCGCGAGTGCCTTGGAAGTTGGCGATGAAGCGGGTGCGCATCTCGTCCCAGGAGGAGATTGTGCCTGGAGCCAGGTTCAGGAGCCAGGTGCGGGCCCCGTCCTTAAGTGCCATGGCGAACCAGTTCGCCATGACCTTCTCGTCTCCGTTGGCAGCTTCGATGCCCAGCTCGTAGAGCTGGAGGAACTCCACAGGGTCAGCCGTGCCGTCGTAGCGAGGAGGCAAGTCTGGCTTGAACTTGCCGGGCCACGCGACGCTGCGTAGCTCGGCGGTGAAGGCGCGGTAGCCTGCCGTGGCCACGGGAGGCCTTGGATGACGGGGAGCTTGGTCTTGCATGTCCCCACGCGCTGCAGCTAGGAGCAGCGCGTGGTCTTGACGCGCGGGAGTAGGAGCATGGTCGCGACGTGCTGGAGCAGGGAGCGCCCGGGCAGCTTCTTGCGGGCGAGGGACTTCTTGACAGCTCTTCTCTTGCTGCGCTGGCGCCTGACGGAGCGGGTTCCGCCCAGGGGCCACGCGCCTTGGAGCCATGGCGCCTTCCTAAGGAGGAGGCGGCCGGGGCACCGCCGGAGCTTCATTGCCCGCGCGGGGCGGGGTGCGGTGCAGCGGAACGAACGGCGCAGGAGAGCCCCCTGCAGCGCGGACGAGCTCGGCGACGTGGTCGAGCCATTCTTCGTAGACGTCGTCGACGGGACGGTAGCGCAGGAGCTCGTTCGCCGCAATGAGTGCAGCCCGAGCCTCCATGGGCGCGCGGAGCGCGCGGGACGAAGAACCAGCTGGGGTGAGCGAGGGAGTTGCGGTGCGGCCGTCTTGCCACACAGACGGATGCTGGGACGATGCTTGCTGCTCGTCCCCCGCCGGGCCGGTGGCGGCGTTGACGGCAGGTCACGGGGAACGGCGAGGACGCCTGCCGACAGGGGCCGTCTGGGCGACGCGGGAAGCAAGCGTGGCCCGGCGCTCAGCGCGGGCCCGACGAGCGTCAGACATGGGCATGATGGTCGGAGGAGAACGGGGTAGTGGAAGACGAATCCCGGCGCACCCCTACCTGGCGCGCCAAATGTCGGATTTCGGGTTCCGGCAGACCCTTGAGGTTCGAACACTGGGGTGCGCGCGGAGATTTCGCCGCCTGCCTACCTGCACTCCTCCGCCTTGCTAGGATCTAAACTAAGGAAAGAACAACCCAAGAGACACAGGGTTTATACTGGTTCGGGTCACATTTGTGGTGTAATACCCTACTCCAGTGTGTGGTGTGGTGGATTGCCTCTTGGGCTGATGATGATCAACAATACAAGGAAGAACAGGCTCGCAAGGGTCTGTTCTTGGCTGGGGCGATTAACTGCTGGGAGGAGCTCAGTCACCCTTCTCTCTCTCTCTTTGATCTTCTCTATCCTTCGATCCCTCGGCTTGCTCTCTCTTTTCTTCCCCCCTCCAGCTCTGTGGGTGGCTGGTCCTATTTATAGAGGCCCTGGTCCTCTTCCCAAATATCAAGCGGGAAGGGAGCCAACAATGGCGGGCTAATTTGAAGGGGGACAGCTAGCACCAGCTATCCTGACAAAAGTAGTCTTCGCCTGTGCAAAGCTCTGGTGATGACGCCGTCTTGGGCTCCACGGTGACCTCCGTCTCGTAGTCCTCCTGGTCTTGGTCTTGTTGCACCGAAATGGCAACCTTTGCCCGATGCCTCGGTACTCCGTGGCTGCGCTTGCCCCCTTTGCACCAAAGAGGAAGGGAGGACACTGCGCGGGCTGGCACCCGCCTGGCGCCCCCGGTCGTCATGGCTTGCGTCACGGGCACCTCGTGAGGTACCCCGCCTTGATCTCTCCGCCTCCTCATGAGCTAGACTAACGAGGCTGCGCCTGAGGAAGCTCCGCGTCGTCTGCCCCGCGAGGCTTGGCCCCTCGCGAGGGTCTTGGGTTTGTGTTGGTGAAGATGGGCCGCGCTGGGCCCCCCTTTGAGCCATGTCGTAGGCCGCAGGCAGGCAAGTCTGGGGACCCCCGTTCCCAGAACACCGACCGATTTATTGAGAATTTCTCAAAGATTGCGAAGCCTATGACTGAGTTGTTGAAGAAGGATACCAAGTTCATATGGACGGAGGAGTGTGAGGCTAGTTTCCAGGAGTTGAAGAAACGTTTGGTTACCTCACCAGTGTTGATTTTGCCAGACCAGACCAAGGATTATGAGGTGTATTGCGACGCTTCACGTCGAGGACTTGGAGCAGTGCTTATGCAGGAAAGGAGAGTTGTTTCATATGCCTCAAGACAACTGAAACCTCATGAGTTGAATTATGCCACGCATGATTTGGAGTTAGCAGCCGTAGTGCATGCATTGAAGACATGGAGACATTTTCTCATTGGAAATCATTGTGAGGTGTACACGGATCATAAGAGTTTGAAGTACATTTTCACACAAAAGGAGTTGAATCTCAGACAAAGGAGATGGTTGGAGCTTATCAAGGATTATGATATGAAATTGCATTATCATCCTGGAAAGGCTAATGTAGTAGCAGACGCATTAAGCCGCAAGATCCATGTCAATACGTTAATGACGGGAGAAATACCCAAGGAGTTAGCAGAAAATCTTCGTGAACTATGTTTGGAAATAGTTTCGAGAGGTTATATAGCAGCATTGGAGATTCAATCAACTTTAATGGATAGAATCAGGGAAGCTCAGAAAGCTGACAAAGAGATTGCCGCTATAAAGGAGAAACTGAGCAAAGGAAAAGCTAAAGGATTTCGTGAGGATGGTTTGAAGACCGCGTTTACGTGCCCAATGACCCAGAGATCAGGAAGTTGATTTTGCAAGAGGCACAGGATTCACCGTATTCGATTCACCCAGGAAATACCAATATGTATTTGGATTCGAAGGATATTTTCTGGTGGACCGGAATGAAGAAGGATATTGCGGAGTATGTAGCAGTTTGTGATGTATGCCAGAGAGTAAAGGCAGAGCATCATAAGCCAACAAGATTGTTACAACCATTGCCGATACCCGAATAGAAGTGGGATAAGCTAGGCATGGATTTTATCACGGGATTGCCCAGGACTCGTTCAGGCTATGACTCAATTTGGGTTGTAGTCGATCGATTTATGAAAGTAGCTCATTTCATCCCAGTAAAGACGACTTACACCCGTGCTAAGTTGGCAAAGATATACATGACCAGAATCGTATGTCTGCATGGAGTTCCAAGGAGTATCGTATCGGATAGAGGAACCCAGTTTAACTCAAAGTTCTGGAAGCAGTTGCACGAAACTTTGGGTCCTAGGCTAGAATTCAGTACTGCTTTTCATCCACAGACAGATGGACAGACCGAAAGAGTCAATCAGATTTTGGAGGATATGCTGAGAGCTTGTGCGCTAGATTATGGATCTAGTTGGGACGATAATTTGCCATGTGCAGAGTTCTCTTACAACAACAATTATCAAACCAGTTTAAAGATGGCCCCTTTCGAAGCTTTGTACGGAAGGAGGTGCAGGACACCACTGTCATGGGACGAAGTTGGAGACCACCAGTTATTTGGACCTGACTTGATTAAAGAGTCTGAACAGAAGGTGAATTTGATTCGCGATAGGCTCAAGGTAGCCTAGTCCAGACAGAAGAGTTATGCGGATTCTAAACGCAAGGAGACAGTTTACGAAGTTGGAGATAGAGCTTATCTTCGAGTATCTCCACTTCGTGGAACAAAGCGTTTTGGAGTTAAAGGGAAGTTAGCACCACGATTTGTAGGACCATATAGAGTTTTGGAGCGTATGGGAGAAGTAGCCTACAAGTTGGAATTGCCCAAAGGATTGTCAGGAGTTCATGATGTGTTCCACGTTTCCCAGTTGAAGAAGTGTCACGCGGAGATGGCTGACATATCGTTGAGAGATACAGTGCCTTTGGAAACTATTCAGTTGGATAACGATTTGACCTACGAGGAGAAACCAATTAAGATCCTTGAGTTTGCCAACCGAGTTACTCGCAGGAAGGTTATCAAGTTTTGCAAAGTTCAGTGGAGCCACCACACGGAGGATGAGGCCACCTGGGAGCGAGAGGAAGATTTGCTCAAAGACCACCCTCACCTATTTTCAAGCCAACCCGAAACTTGAGGGCGAGATTCATCTTAAGGGGGGTAGGTTTGTAACATCCCAAATTTTCAATTTGGAATGTTATACATTAGAGCATCATGCATATCATATTTTATGTTGCATTTTGGTTGATCCTAGAAATTCTACGCAACTCAATGACCCACGGAGAGAGTTGGGGATTTCGTTATTTTCATATTTGAGTTTTCTCAAATTTTGAGAATAGGATCATTTGATTTTATTTATTTTATCATCAATTATTTATAATACAAAAAAATGAGAGAGGGAATAAAATGACTTTCCCAAAATAAAGAAATATTGAGGATTTAATAATAAAATCAAATAAGATTTTATTTTGGAGTTTTTCGGTGTTTTATTTGAATTTAGGAAAAAAAGTGTGTTTTTCAAAATTGCATTTAGGTCCCAAATAAATGTTCACCTTGTGCGGCTTGATTTTAGAAGCCCGTGAAAATTTATTTCGGAATTTTTGGAGTCCGTTTAGTATTTCTTTTTATTTTTCTTCCGAGCGGAATAATTAAAAAAACGAACCGACTTAACGGGCCGTGTCCGACCTGGACACCGACCGGGAGGCCTTTATAAGCCGAGGCCCGGCCCCGGGGGGAAACCCTAAAGCGCCCTAAGCCGCCGCCGCCGCCGACGTCCGCCGCAACCGAAGCCGGATCCCGCCGCCGTGTTTCGTCGCGCCTCGTTTTCCATGCCGAAAAAAAGTCGGCGTTCGTCGTTTTTCTTTTTCTCGGATTAAATCCGCGATTTTTCTGATCGCGATTCCTGACCCGATTTTTGTTTTAGTTTAACTTTTTGCTCGTTTATCAGAATCAGGCAATTCAAGCGCCTAGGGATTCGTCTCGAAACCCTCTATCCGTTTAATCAACTTAAACAAGATTTTCCTACTTTAAATTTGCCCTAGATCCAGATTACTAGAACGAAGTTGTTTTCTTTCGCCGTTTGACTTTCGTTGCTTCGTTCGATTTGATTCTTTTTGCCAACCAGAGTTCTTAAGTTGAACCTTCTGGTTAGATCTCTTATTTGAGTTTTACCTGTGCATTAGATGAGTACTTATTGTATGCTTGTTTGTTTGTCTGCAATAGAGTACCCGGAGTGCGCCGCCTGTTACTTCGAATCGTTAGGTTTTGCGGATCATCAGCAAGGCAAGTAACACTTTGATCATACCTTTTCTACTACCCAGTTTTATTGCATTAGATCAATCCTCACACATTGCATGATTAGGATCTAACTAAATTGTGGGATGGGAAGTAGATGAGGTAGTACCTATTACCTGTTTATTATCAAACCTTTGGGAGTTACTTCTACGTTTGATTATTATGCCATGCTATGCTAGTAGACGTGGATTGGGTGAGTGATATCCATGACAGATGTGAGATTGTTAATTAATGGTTTATCTAAGGTGGCAACTTAAACACACATCTGGGTGGATTGAGGCACCTGGGTATTCCAGGACTTGCCTGTTTTCTTTTGGACCGCCACCCAGGCTCAAAGGGATCATGAGACTATTCATACTAGAAACTTCCGTGTGCAGCCACAAGCTATTATGGGCTCTAGCATAGTTGACTAAGTTGTGCGAACTCTTACAGTGGTAGACTAGCAGATGTAGGGGATGTAGGTGGTACGGTCTACCCGATCGTAAGGTGCTAGCGCTTCTGAAAGACTATGTCTCGGTCATCCGTCTTCTCAAACACCATGTAGTGCGAGAAACCAAACGGAGGCGATCGAGTCTTGTGGGGAAAAGTGCGCAAACCTCAGCAGAGTGTAATAAACTAATCATGGTTAGCCGTGTCCCCGGTTATGGACATCTTGAGTATCTAGTACCTGGATTTTCATGTGAATCTCAACATGTTACTCTAAAATTAATTTTGTTGGGTTATGTTTAATGATGATGCTTAATTGGGATTGAGAATGCTGTCAACCATTCTCAATGTTTAACAACCACCATGATAGTTAAATAAATTTATTCCTTTGAAGTAGGGAAAAATTAGCTTTACGCAAAACTGTAACCATAGAGCTTTCCACCAGCCAAATATGCATATAGTATAGTTGTTTCATTCCATTACTCTCTATGTGTTACCTTGCCAGCATATTCCATGTGCTGACCCGTTTCGGGCTGCAACGTTAATGTTGCAGACTTTCCAGACGATGATTAAGGAGTTTTTAGGTCGTGGTTCTATACTCAGTGATGCCATTGGAGTTGATGGACTCACTTATCTTCGAAGCCTTCCGCTGTTATCGTTATTAGATGGCCTTAAGCCATATTTATTGTAATAAGTTCTCGATTGAGACACTCGATGTAATAAGTGTGTGATTGCTACTCTGCTATAAATCCTCCGAGTACTGTGTGGTGTCAGCATTACTGATCCAGGGATGACACCGGAGCACAGAGATCAGACTGTTTGAGGTCTGGTCGCTACAACGGTCCAGCACGCGCGGCGTGCGTCGCTGCGAGCAAGGCCCCGGGAAACGAAATCCAGAGGATGGACATGAAGGGTGTGAGAGAGGAGAGAACCTGAGGGAGATGGGCCGGGATGGGGAGCGAGGCGAAGGCGCGGAGGAGGAGGATGAGGAGCAGGGGCGGAGCAGGGTGAGGCCATTGTTGCTGCGGGAGATGGCGCCTGGATCCGCGCCAATATAGGGCGGGGGAGGCCACCGTGGCTGGTGGCGGAGGGGGTGGCACCTGTGAAGCTCGTGAGGCGGATCTGGCCGGTTCCTAGCGAGTGGAGACGGCGGCGGCTCCACCACTCCCAGATCCAGCGCCGACGCTGCCTTCCGATCCGTCGCTTTTTTGAATATGTACTACAAGGCAACAGCCTCACAGCTCTTTATTGAAAACAACAAAGAATAAAGTCCTATTACAAGTCCATACAAGTAAAGGAAAGAGGAAGACAGAAATACTTACAAACTTACAACCCAAGCAGGGCAAAGAAAAACACTACCTAAGGAAGGTTAGAGATCCAAGTTAGAAGGCTATCCTTGTATTTACATTTTATCCTATGAGAAAGAAGGGTTATGTCATGGATGAAGTTATGTCTCCATGCGCTGAAAGAAGGTGTCTCATTCCTGAAAACCTTGCCATTCCTCAAGATCCAAATGTTCCAAGATGCTGTAAAGACCACTTCAGTGAATAAAGAATGCCCAAAATCCTTCCTAGCCTTTACTGCCATGTTGTATGTTGTCATCCCAGGCTGTGGGTCCCAGATAATCTGCAAGTAATTCCAGACTCTAATGCTAAAATTACAAGAGAAGAACAGATGTGCACGATCTTCATGGATCAGATATGGACATAGAACACAAGTATGATCTTCCACATGCCAATGCCTTCTGAGTAGCATGTCTCTGGTGTTTAAACGATCTCTCAGCAGTAACCAACCAAACATTTTGATTTTCAATGTACATGAAGATTTCCAAATCCATTGGAAGATTGGATCAACAACAATATGCTGATGCTCATACACATAGAAGGATTTGGGTCTGAAACAACCCTTATGAAAAGGCCAAATCCATGCGTCATGAGTTGCAAAGCAAGAATAAGCATGAGTCAGCTGTTGAAGACATTCAAGCTCAGCAAAGGCTTGTGTAGAGAGGGGCAAATGCAAATTTGATAAAAACTCCTAGGAAAGCACATCAGACACTGAAAGCTGCTCATCAATAACAAAGGAGAAGAGCCTGGGAAATTTTTCACTGAGACAGGAACCCTTAAGCTCAACCATCCATCTGTCAGACCAAAAGAGAATGGACCTACCATCACCCAACGTTGGAGTAGCCATCTGACAATATTTGTCAGCCAATTTAAACACATCATGCCACCAAAACGATCCACAGAGTGTGGTAGTATGAGGGACAGAGTTGGCATAGTAGGCATTCCAAATAAGGCCAACCCAGGGGATGTCATGATGATTATAAAATTTGTGCAAGAACTTGATAAGCAAGGCCTCATTCTGCACCCTGAGATTAAGCACACCAAGACCCCCTTTGTTTTTTGGTAAGCATACCAAGTCCCAAGGAGCCAGAGATTGTCTTGGAGTATCAAAGTTCCCTCTCCATAGACATTGTCTCTGAATCCTTTCAATTTGCTTCAAAATTCCAGTTGGGATGACTAGTGTGCACAGGAAGTATATGGGCATTGATGTTAAAACAGACTGGAGCAACTGCAACCTGCTACCTTGATTCAGAAAACATGAAGTGGCAGACAATCTTCTTTCAATCCTATGCACAAGGGGCATGAGGTCTTGGATTGAGTGCCTTGTAGTCCCCATGGGTAGACCCAAGTAAGTAAAAGGCATGGTTCCTATACTACATCCAAGAATTGAGGCCAACCTGTTAGCTTCATCAGATGACATGTTCATAGGCACCATAAGGGATTTTGTAAAATTCATAGATAATCCTGTTGTGGCAGCAAAGACATCAAGCATGTCTTTAAGAGAAAGCAGTTGATGATCAATAGGAGGCAACACAATTAGTGTATCATCAGCATATGAACAATGGGGTAATCCTGGTTGTTGGAAGGGATTGGCAAAGTCAGAATTCCTTTACTGCACATGTCATTGACAACAGACTGAAGCAGGTCAGCAGCAAGGACAAAAAGAAGAGGTGACATTGGGTCTCCTTGCCTGACTCCTCTCTTACATTTAAAATGGTTACCAGGAACACCATTAAGAAGCACAGAAGAAGAACCAGAAGACAAAATAGTTTGCATCCAGGAAATCCATTTGTCATTAAAAACCTTGTATCTTAAGATTCTAAGAATGGCATCATGCTCAATAGTGTCAAAGGCTTTAGTAAAATCCAATTTCAGCAGCACTATTGGTCCCTTTGAAGCATTACACTGGTGGATATACTCAAAGAACCAAGCTAGACAATCCCGAATTGACCTGGATTTAATAAACCCATATTGGTTTTTATGAATACAGGAAAGGATGACCTTCTGCAACCTGTTTGCCAAAAGTTTAGTGAGGAATTTCAAACAGGTATTTGTCAAAGATATTGGCCTGTAATCATTCAAACCCTCAGGTGAAAGCTTTTTTGGAATCAAGGTTATGAGAGAACTGTTGATACACTCCAAATCAAGGTGCCCCTCAGACAACTCTTTGACCAGTTGATGAAAGTCATCTTTAATTATGTGCCAACACTTCTTAAGAAAAAGGCCAGTGAAACCATCTGGCCCAGGTGCTCTGTCAGGAGGCATTTCCTTAATAACACAATCAATTTCCTGCTCAGAAAAGGGCTTGGTCAAGTCATCTAGTCCCTGAACCTTCTTGATAATATTTGGCATATCAAAACCCATTTGTGTATTATTTTTGCATCCCATCCTCTGCTTGAACTCCTGCAAAAATAGTCCAGCAATTGATGCATGATCAGAGGTCACTTGCCCATCATCAGAAGTTATACTAGAAATAGAGTTATTCCTGTATCTCTCTGTGGCCATGGCATGGAAAAATTTGGTGTTTTCCTCTCCCACTTTAATGTTTCTAATGGTACATCTCTGCTTCCAGTAGATAAATTGCAACCTTAGAGTTTCCTCCAAATGCAACTTTACAATTTTCCTAAAATTTTCCTCAGGCCCAAACAAAGGCCTTAACTCCTCAAGACCATCCAGACAAAGAATTACTTTATTGCAGTTGGAAATTAGAGCCTTGACGGTGGAAAGGCTAATGTGCCAATGTTTGAGTGCCTGCCTGAGAGCTTTGAACTTTGTAGATATTATAGCAGCAGAAGATCTCTTATGAACTGGCCTACTCCAAGATTCACTGACACAATCAAGAAAACCAGGCAAATTAGTCCAGTAATTTTCAAATCTTTACACTTTGGCCTTTGGAATAGTGGTTTTGATTTGCACCAAACATGGCACATGATCTAAAGTGGTTCTAGCCAGAGGTAGGACCATAGTGTTAGGATAAGAACATGTCCATGAAGGGGCTGTAAAAAACCAATCAATCTGTTCAAGCAAAGGAGCAGTTTGCATATTTGTCCAAGTGTACTTTCTGCCCTTGATAGGTAATTCAATTAAGCCCAGATGCCCAATAACCTCATTAAAGATGAACATGTCATTAATATCACCACCTGGTTTATTCCTATTTTCCATTGATCGCATGAAATTGAAATCACCCAGTAACAGCCAGTTAGCATCATCAGGGATAATTATATCATGCAACCAATTAATAAAATTATCTCTAGCTGGGTTTTGACAGGGTCCATAGACTGAAACTAGAGTCCAGGTTTGGGAGTTATGAACAGACTTGAACTCCACCATAATACCAAAACTATTGGACTCAATTAGCTTTCCAGCAAACAAAGCAGTATTCCATACGACTAACAACCCACCCGAAGCTCTAGACGAAGGCACATGGATAAACTGATCGAAACGTCGTCGACAACACTTACGGATGAAACGCTGATCAATGACCTCACATTTTGTTTCTTGGAGGCAAGCAATGGAACAAGCACTTCCATCGATTTTCTGACGAACTGCACGCTTTCTGTCATCTGAATTCAGACCTCGCACATTCCAACAAAGAACTTTCCAATCTCTAACATCATTCTGATTCATTACAGACCATAATAAAGTAACAGCAAAAGACTATCACATAATGACAGTACCAGTTCAGCCAAGGGATAGCATAAAAGTTCAGACAAAGCCGAAAAGATAAGTGTAGATAAATGGTTTTCACAAGGGTTAACCATAAACCCCACCAAATGAAATGATCAGCTATCATCGGAACTAGGAGGAGCAGAAGACTTGGAAGAGGAAGCCTCAAGCTTCTCCTTAGTGAGCTTCTCTGGCCCAATGCCGAGGCGAAGACCAACCTGCTGCAGCACATTGATTGGCGTGGGCGGTGGCATAGTAGGTTGATCTGCATCGTGAGGAGGAGCCCGTGGTAGTTCACCATCCACAGTAACCTTGCGCTTCTTCTGAGGCTTTGCTGCAGGTTTCTTCATAGGGGACTTGGCTGGATTAGAATGCCTGAAGCCATCACGTAGGGCTGAGAGCCTGGCACTGCGCCTAACCTCAGACTCAACAATCACAGACTTTGGTTTACGAGCACGAGCTGGACGCTGACTTGGGGCTGCAGAGAAATTGAAGGCATACATCTCAACAGCAGACAAAGCTGGATCAACCATGGCACAATCCTCAGCAACATTGTCAAAACAAAGTGCACGAGCAACAGGAGGCTTCCTTGGAATATTCACCATCCGACGAACAGGTGAAGGATGAAAAACCAGCTTGTTCTTCATAGCAGAGTAAGAGAAAGATACCTCCCAAGAGCGCTTAGACAGTAGAATTGGTTTAAAAGGACTATAGAACTGTAACCCTCGAGGAATGTGCATTGTATCAAAGACTAGCATCATACGCTAAAAAGATCTTGTCCATTGCATTACCGGAGGAAGCTCTGGTCTGAAAACTGTCAGAACTTGACCAATAACAACATGAGGCTGGATCAGAGGAGGCACATAGGCTGCCACAACACCTTGCTGATTATTGACAGATCCCTCAGCAGAATCAACAGCCCCCGAGTTCTCTAAAACCACTAACTCTTGAGAAGCAGGTAGTGCTTCATCCTCATGAATCTCCTCAATAATGACATTGTCATGCTGGTTATGAGGCTGCGGATCATCATTGTGAGCATGAGGGTCCTCATTCCAGCCCAGCTCTGGAAACTCAGGCATGCCAAAGTTAACATCATCAAAAGGCATGTTCCCGGGCAGCGGATGAGGGTTTCCATTGAAAGGCATCGGATCTTCATCAGCTGGCATAATGTCAGCAAATTCTGCAGAGAGCACATAGATAGGTGCTGTCCAAGAAAGACGCGTAGCTCCAAAGTCTGCATACTTACGATAGACAACATCCCTAGGTACTTGCTGAGGGCTTGGGAAAGAAACATAAACAAGATTCCTGACTAGCCGCGGATCATCCTGATGCCAGATATGAAAACGACCAAAGGTGCTAACTGCCTCAGAAATATGCTGTGTTGTGCGGTAATCCAAAGGAACACCTAACATCATAATCCAGCCCCTACGAAAACCCTGAATAGCTCTGTGATTGATGCCTTGATCATGAGGAACAAACCGAACAAAGTGACCATTGCCAAGATCATAAGGAGGATGATTTATAATGGCATGCCTAGATGCAGGAGATCGGAACTCAAACAAACCAACACCCTCATTCCATTGCTGATCACTAAGAACGTTACGGTGAAGCTGAGTCATCACAAAATCACTAACCAGTTGCTGGAAGTGATGAATCTGTCCAGGTGGCGGCGGAGGCTCAACAAAGCCAATGGCAAACTGCTCATGGTGACGGTCCGGCGCAATGGCTGGAGAGTAGAAAGTCCAAGGCACGCGGGTTGGCCCTCCATCGATGAACTCTAACCCCGGTGGAAGGAACTCAAGAGGATCCAGGGGAAAGTTTGCCATGTCTTGCTCTGGTGGAGGTGGAGCAGGTTGGTGGTGCACGGGAAGGGGTGAAGACGTGATGGGACTCGTCTGCACTGGCGCGTGGGTCGTCTCTATACCCGAGGAGTCCCTAGGCGATGGAGTAGGAGGCTGACTCGTGGCGGGCATGGGAATCAACAGTGGAGATTTTTCTGGATTTTGTTTCGTGTGCTTAACTCTCCAAACATAACCATTATCCTGGGCCCAATTAATGCAATCCCGACGACGATGACCATAACGTGAGCAAGCCAGGCAAATAGGACAAGAGACCGACAAGTGGCCCCGCTGGTGACAGTTGGAACAAGTTAGAACACGGTCCACCATGTCATTGACCATCTCATGAAACAAATCAGCAGCTTCCTGAGTAGATGGGATATCCATTGGCTGGGTGGTGGGCTGTAGCCCGTCATGCAGGGCTGGCCCAACATGGGATGCAGGAGAAACGAGAGTAGAGAAGAACAAACTAACAGCCTCAGATGAATTCCGTTGAATCCGCGGCGGATCAACAGAACCGAAAACAATCAACGGAGAAGCAACAGTCCACTGGAGATTCACCGGCGGCGATGGTCGAATGATCAAACGCTCATTTGCCGAGACAACATATCCAGCATCAGAAACTGTATCAATACAATCCTGCGTGGCCAGATATCTATAACCCTTGCATGCATCATAGCTTTGGAATGTTGCAAAAGAAATTTTCTTTTGCACAGAACCAGAAGATCTAAAAGAGGACTTAGACGGTGGTTTATGCATAGAGATCATCCCAAGCGCCGCCCGTCAATTAGATGGAGTAACTAAGATCCATTCTGCATCACTTTGCAACTTCCAAAGTTTAAACTCACGAACCCAATTTGGTCCTCCACGGCCCCAAAGATTAAAATAACATTTGAATTGCGGGCAAGCAAAAGATCGAAGATCAACAATAAAGAAACCAACTTGCTTGGAAGAAACGTTGAAGGAATAAACCTTGTCACGTAAACATGAGACACCCAACTCGATCGCAAATCCACCAACAGCAGCCTCCAGAGCCGCCACCACAGAATGATCACCAAGCCTGAAAACATGACGGCTAAAGGACACCACCAACTTGAAGTGACCTGTGTCCTCCGTAGGGTGGACCGAAAAACCAGTAGATCTGAAAACTTTATCCGCAAACTCCAAACCTTTGGAGAAGTCCAAGCCAAGGTTGATCCTGATGAGAAAACCATGACCCCTGAGTGAGGGGGAGACGCCGGAGAGATTAGTAGGGAAAGATTAGGGTTTTAGTGGTGGTGGGAGGAGATCGCCGGAGGTGGGGTGGGAGGTGGGAGGTGGGAGACGCCATCTCGTTAGTTGCCTATTCACCTTCCGATCCGTCGCTGCCAAGCTCGGGCTCCTTGGTTGTGACTGACGCGAGGAGGCGCGAAGGGGACCGAAGAGAGAGGAGGGCAAGGGCCGCCGCGTAGGAAGAGGAGGGTGCACTGGGAGGTGGCATGGATCAGGGCCAGGGCGAGGCCGAGAGACGCGTGTGTGTGTGCGTGGGGTGAGGGAGAAGAGGATAGGGTTCCGTGCGAGAGAGAGGAGAGAGATGGTGGGCGGTCGGGCTATGGCACTTACCTACAAAACCACAATGACGCACCGCATGGAAAAGTGCGCCATTAGTATCAAAAATAGCAATGGCGCATCAGGGAAAAGTGCGTCATTACTATGTCCAGAAGTGGGTCGAAGCTTGGTCAAACATAGTAATGGCGCACTTTTTACTAGGTGCGCCATTACTATTTTAGATACTAATGGCGCACTATGTATAGGTGCGCCATTACTATATAGTAGTGGCACACCGCATGTATAATGCGCCATTAGTGTCTATATTATCTATAGCCTGTTTTCTAGTAGTGACTGCACCGGACCCGCTCCACGGACGCCATATTCAACTCCACCGGCCCTGCTTTACTGACGCCGCAGCCTCATCAGGTTATATCGATTTTTACTCCTTCGGTTTTCTCTTATCTATCGTGCAACTGTTCACTTACCACAAATGAGCTTTCTTGTATGTTGACAGGTGCCCCAACCGAAGCACCGGAGCCGCTGCAGCAACGGCGATAGCTGGCCAAAACTCAACCACAAGACAAGCACCATCGTCGATCCTTAGCTATCAAGTATGACAATGATACCCATATGCCGCCAAGAACCATGTACTATTATCCAATGGTCGGCGCCTACGTTCACTTTCTTAGCATAAGCACCGTACCTTTGAATTTCTTCATGACATCATTCAATTTTTCATGAGACACATTAGCTTGCACATGTAGGGCCATACTTCTGGCAGTGAACATGTTACATGTGCTAAGTTACAAACTAGTGCACATATAGTTACAATGCTTTAGTTTTGTCCTAAGTATTATTGTACTTCCTAGATATCACCGCCTACTATTTTACTTCTTGCATGCTATATTTATAATAATGGTGTTGTTCTGATGCCAGATGTTGGTTCCATCAGACTGCTTCATGTTCTCTATGCTTAATTACACATCAGCAAACTAGCATGTGGTTCCGCTGCTTTTCGTTCGTTTTACCCTATATTTTCTGATGCTAGCTATTACATCACTGCTCCGAGCCTCTGTCCATTACTTTTTGTGCGTTCTTGATCTTCCCAAGTTGCATAACTAATTTGATGCTTCTATTAATTATGGAGTTGCCAACCCCATCTAGCAAATTATTTGTTCTTTTGGGGCTGGCATCTCGAACAAGCATAAAAATAGAATGAAGCACATATATTGTCGTGTAAGCACACACCCTTCTTTCTTTAGTTTAGATGAACCATTGATGATAAATTTGAACCAGTGCATGCGATTAAAATTAATTTTACCTAAATAGAGGGTGAAGAATAAATTACAATAACTAGATTTGCAACCACGGGATGCTGACGAATATCTTCAAAGAACATTGCAACAGCAGCAAGGCTTCACAGCAACATATGGTAAGCCAGTGTGTTTTAGTACATGTGAAATGTAATGTGTGTGGGCTGCTTTCTTGGCTTGTTCCATCAACCTGTAATCCTACAGTATTACAAATAGTTTAGTTGTCTGCTTTGCTGTATTGCTTGATTCGAATGCTTGTTTGTTACCTGTTAGGCTATCACTACTAGGAAAAGGGCTATAGATAGGATTGATACTAATGGCGCACCAGAGAAGTAGTGCGCCACTACTATATACTAATGGCGCACCTATTGGTGATGCGCCATTAGTGTGGAAGACATTAATGGCGCACCAGAAACAGGGTGCGCCACTAGTATTAATTTTTTTCCATTTTTCCATACATACTAATGGCGCATCAGGTCGACAATGCGCCATTACTAGTTCTAACTAGTAATGGCGCACCAGGCAGAGAGTGCGCCATTACTGTAATTTTTTTCTTATTCTTTTTTTTGCAAAACTACTAATGGCGCACCGTTTCACATTGCGCCATTACTAGTTTAAACTAGTAATGGCGCACTGTTCACATTGCGCCATTACTAGTTTAAACTAGTAATGGCGCACTGTTACATGGTGCGCCATTAGTATATATATTTATATTTTTTACTTTTTTGCAAAACTTCTAATGGTGCACCACCTGCAGGTGCGCCATTAGTAACCAGGGTTACTAATGGCGCATTTCCTTGTGGTGCGCCATTAGTAACCTGGGACCCCAACAAGATATTTTGGATAGCCCCACACCTACCCACTCACTTTCCCCACTTCATTCCCTCCACCTCCTTCTCCAAGCTTTCGGCTGCCTCCTCCTCCTCACCTCATTTGCACCATAGACTCATCAAAATTAAGTGGTGAAATTACCTTTTTTTGATAGGTAAGTAAGGGGAAAGCTATCTTCATGATGTAGATCTACTTTTTTTCTCCCTAGCACGCTCCAACAACATGCACATGCACTTTTTGTGGCCTAGCTAGATCTATGTATGTTTGTGGTGTTGCATGTGTTTGTGGTGTTGCATATATGTTTGTGTTTGAAGGTACCGGTATTTGAAATGCGATAGTTGCCAATATTTTGCCGGAATGTTTTGATTCATTTCCGTTTCGGCGAGAATTTTGGCACTATGCATTCTTTTTGGTCCTATTTTTAGGGAAGGTCATGCCAAATTTTTTCTTGGTTCTAAAATATCGTTTTGCTCTACCCCGCAGGCGACCATGGTCCGCACGATGACTGAAGGCATCGTGAATAGGTTTTTGAGCTCCGCGAAGGCCGAGATGCTTCAAAAGAACGAGACGGAGATAAGATGTCCGTGTCGAAGATGCAAGGTGAAGAGCCTTATTGTGGACCCGGATTCCGGGCAGGTGCGGGACCACCTGCTCTTGCGTGGTTTCATGGATGGCTATCGGTGGCAAGGTGATGAAGATGACTATGAAGTCGCCCATGGCCGGGGCCGGGCAAGAAATGAGGAAGGGCAACAAGACAAGTACCACCGCGGCGAGGGCGGGCGAGAAGACGAAGAATCTCCAGGACATGATCACAACGGTGATGCTGTACATAGTCATCATGTAGAAGATGTCGTACATGATGATGAGGAATATCAAGACGAAGGGCATGATCATGAAGATGAAGATGCCGGAGTAGACAACGATGGAGGCTGGGTGCAGGACCCTCATATTCAAGAGCTGCTTCTCAAGCAGACGGATAACGCAAGAGCTGCCGCCCGAGAGAAAGCCAAGCTGGATCAACTGGAGATAGACGCGGTTACTCCATTGTATGAAGGATGCAGGCCCGAGGATACCCGCCTGAAAGTAACGCGCATGGCTCTGGAGATGAAGGTAAAACACAAAATGACCGACGCATGCTTCGACAAGAACATGTCATTCTGGCACGAACGTCTTCCCAAGGGGAACAAGTGCCCAACCAGTTTCGAGGAGGCGAAGAAAATCGTGTGACCTCTGGATTTACCGCATGTGAAATACCATGTGTGCATGAACAATTGTATCATTTATCGGGACGAGCACGCGGAGTCTACCATATGTCCGGTGTGCGGCGTCACTCGATACAAGAAGAGGAAGAAAGCTCCTCGAAAATCGGTGTTGTACTTTCCGATCACTCCTCGTCTGCAGCGGTATTTCGCGGACCCTAAGGTAGCAAAGCTCCTGCGTTGGCATGCGGATAGGGAGGAGAAGAAGCGGGAAGATGATGGAAATGATCCGGAGATAAATAAAAAAGACAAGATGCTGAGTCACCCTAAGGATGCGAGCCAGTGGCAAGCGTTGAACTTCGAATACCCAGAATTTGGGAAGGATCCAAGGAACATCGTGCTGGGCGCGAGCACCGATGGAGTCAATCCGTTTGGCAGCCAGAGAAGCACACATAGCACCTGGCCTGTGTTTGTGTGGATGTACAACCTTCCCCCCTGGTTGTGCATGAAGAGGAAGTACATTCACATGAGTATGCTAATTGAAGGGCCGAAACAACCAGGGAACGACATCAATCTGTATCTGGGGCTGCTGAAGGAGGAGGTAGACACGCTGTGGAAAACGCCAGCCAATACGTGGGACGCCGCAGAGAAAGAATATTTCCCTATGAGAGCCGCGCTGCTCACGACGGTGCATGACTATCTCGGTTACGGATATCTCGCGGGGCAGGTAGTCCACGGATTTTCTGGATGCGTATGGTGCATGGATGACACAACGTATCGCCAGCTAGATAGAGATCCCGGGTCTTCGAAAACCGTGTTCATGGGACATCGAAGGTGGCTTCACGACGATGACCCGTGGAGGAAACGCAAGGATCTGTTCGATGGTGAAACCGAACCCCGAAAACGCCCGTGTACGAGGAGCGGCGAGGAAATAGACGAGCTGTTGAAAAATTGGAAAGACTGCCCACTGCCGGGAAAGAAGCAAAAGGCGCCAGAGCCGGGAAAGAAGCGAAAGGCGCCAGAGCCGTTGCTGAAGGTATGGAAAACGAGGTCTGTTTTCTAGGACTTGCCGTACTGGAAGATCCACAGTGTGCCTCACAGCCTTGATGTCATGCATATCACGAAGAACGTGTGCGAGCATCTGCTTGGTACCCTGCTCAACATGCCAGAGAGGACCAAAGATGGGCCGAAAGCAAGGGCAGACTTGAAATCAATGGGCATCAGGCAGGAGCTTCACGCTAATGATGATGATGATGATGATGAGGCGAAGCAGGACACAGAAAGTCGTCGCAAAGGCAAAAAGGCCAAGAAGACCGGAAATGACTACCCTCCCGCGTGCTTCACTCTAAGTCAGGAGGAGATCAAGCAGTTTTTCACCTGCCTCCTAGGAGTAAAACGTCCTTACGGTTACGCGGGGAAGATAAGCACATACCTAGACCTAGCGAAGCAGAAGTTCAGTGGGATGAAGTCTCACGACTGTCACGTGCTGATGACGCAGATACTTCCAGTTGCAATCCGTGGAATCATGGACGCGCACGTCCGTGAAACGCTATTTGGCCTATGCAACTTTTTCGACGTCATCTCTTGGAAGTCGATTGGCGTGAGGCAACTCAGAAGGCTACAGGAAGAGATCATGGTGATACTATGCGAGCTTGAGATGTACTTCCCGCCCGCATTCTTCGACGTTATGGTGCATCTGCTGGTCCATATCGTGGAGGATATCATCCAACTCGGGCCGACGTTCCTGCACAGCATGATGCCGTTCGAAAGGATGAATGGTGTCATTAAAGGATACATTCGCAACATGTCATGTCCAGAGGGAAGTATAGCCAGGGGCTTTCTGACCGAAGAGTGCATCTCCTATTGCACGAATTATCTAGGCATCGAGAACCCCGTTGGTCTGCCCGTCAACAGGCACCTCGGCAGGCTCGCTGGATGGGGTCACCGTGAGGGTCGCCGCGAAATGCATGTCGACTTCGAGGGTCGACTCGCCGACTTTGAAAGAGCAAACCTAGTCGCGCTACAACACATAGACGTGGTCGATCCTTGGGTGGTAGATCACAAAACCTTTATTGAGAAGACGTACAATGACCGAGGCCAACAGAGGACGGACGGAGATATACTCAAAGAGCACAACTCATGTTTCACGCATTGGTTCAAGCAGAAGCTTCTGTCGTACCCTTTACATGAGGATTCTTCCGCGGAAGAACAACTCATATTCGCCTTGTCACAGGGCGCCGAGCACAACCTCATGACCTATGAGGCATACGATATCAACGGCTACACATTCTACACCGAGGACAAGGACATGAAGAGCGATGGTTATCAGAACTCCGGGGTAACGATTGAATCCTACACCGGTAACGACAAGGACAGATACTATGGAAGGATCGAGGAGATCTGGGAGCTGAGCTACGCTGGAGAGAAGGTCCCGATGTTCCGTGTCAGATGGGCCAATAGCGTCCTAAAAGAAGACTGGTATTTCACCACCATGGTTATACCCGAAGCCAAATCCAAGACCGCGGGCGCAAACGTCACCGCGAAAAATGAGCCATGGGTACTGGCTTCACAAGTGGACCAATGCTTCTTCATTACCGATCCGTCAAAGCCCAGTCGTGTTGTCGTGAGGAGAGGCAAAAGGAAGATCATCGGAATGGATGGAGTAGCCAATGAGCAAGACTTCGACAAGTACGGCGACCCGAAGATCGAACATGACGACGACGATGAAGTAGTAGCATACACCACAAGAAGAAGCAGGACCACCCTACCTAAAGGACGTCCGTTCCACAGAAGAACTCCATTTGCGAAAAAGAAGGGCAAGAAGATTGTGAACAGATAGCTAGCTAAGATCGATTGTATTTAAATTGTAGCCTTCATTTCTCGGGCACTTTTTGATATCATGAATATTTTTGTATTCAATATGAAAAAATATTTCTCGGGCCTACAGAAGATCGATTGTATTCAATATGAAAAATATTGAATATTCATGAGGACACTCGATCTCGATCCCCCTCCCTCTCGATAGCTATCCCCCTCGCCAGATCCCCCTCGACGCCGAGCACCCCCCGCACCCCCCCCCCCGCTCCATCGCCGCCGACGACCCCCCGCACCCTCCCCCGCTCCACCGCCGCCGACGACCCACCGCACCCTCCCCCGCTCCACCGCCGCCGACGACCCACCGCACCCTCCCCCGCTCCACCACCGCCGCCGACACCCCGCACCTTCCCCTGGCCCGCTCCACCGCCGCCGCCGACACCCGCACCCTCCCCCACTTTTTGAAGATATTTTTAAATAACAAATTTGATGATATTTTGAAATAAGAAATTTGATGATATCTTCAAATAACAAATTTGATGATATTTTCAATTAAAAATTAAAAAACAAATTTGATGATATTTTCAAAAAAAAATTGATGATATTTGATGACATCTTTTGTTCTAGTCCTCATGAAAATAACAAATTTGATAAAAAAACAAATTATTAGATGCAACAAGAAATAATGAAAAAAATGTTACTAATGGCGCACCAGAGGAGGGTGCGCCATTGCTATCAGAAAAAAAGTTACTAATGGCGCACCAGAGGAGGGTGCGCCATTGCTATCAGAAAAAAACTTACTTATGGCGCACAGCTAGGTGGTGCGCCATTGCTATACCTCCCCCGACTAAAATCTCGGCCCCAATCCCCGGCCGATCCCATCTCACATCTCTCAGCCCCTGCGCGCCGCTGCCCCGACGACCCACGACGCCGCCACCCCTACGTGCGCCGCCGCCCCCGCGCCCCCGCGCCCCCACCACTGCAGCTCCTCCGCCGCCCACCGGACAGCAAGCCGCCGCGGCCCCCAACCATCCCGCCGCCGCCGACCGCACAGGGTGCAGGATGATGACCACCGCCGACCCGCAACCGTCTCGCCGCCGCCCGTAAGCCCTCTCCTCCTCCGCCCGTTCTCCTTCGCCCGTAAGCTCCCTCCCCCTAGACTGACTCGACTCCCCTGGCCTTCGCGTGCAGTTCACCGTCCCGGATCTCTGACTGCATCGCCTCCCGCGGCGGCAACATGCACAGCGTCGACGTCTTCGTCCCCGATGACGCCCCCGTCTTCTACGCCCGCAGGTACCCCATCCAACTCACCCCCGCCTCCATTTCCCACCTCTCCCTCTCTGCTCCTCCCTCCTTGCCCTCTCCCTCTCTGCTCGATCCCCTCTCTTCTCTGTCTCCACCTTCTGTTCTTGCCTGTGAGGTGTTTGATTGAATGCCAATTCAAACGATTGATGCAGGCGCGTCCACTGGAGCACCACGACCGTGTCTGTGACCTTGTCTCTGCTCCACCGCCATCTACGACCTCGTCTACGACCGCATCCATCGAGGTGAGTTCTAGTCTGAAACTCTCAATGCTCAAGTCTGGAAGCATCATGGATTCATTCTTCTTCAAACCTTGTTTGTTTCTTTCCGCTTGAATGAATGGAGTACAATACAAGTTCAGGAACAAGGGACATTTTTTGCAATTGTGAACTCTCAATGCTCAAGTCTAGAAGTGTTTACAAATTCAAAGAGTTCACATGACTATTGGTCAAATACTCTAGTGTATTTACTGTAAATCTAGTCTGAAACTAGTAGAGTTCTTGGTGATTTGCAAATTCAGTTTAAATAAAAATTTGGTACATGACTACTGATCATGTATGAAAGATGTTGCTACTGGATGAGCACAAGAACTAATCAATAGATTTTGATGTACTCCTGATCATGTATGCATTCTTGTATTCTTGTATTCTAGTCCACTCCACACAAAATTTAGAGAAATGCATGCAGAAGCTAGATCAGTACCAGCTAGCTAGCTAGCTAGCTAGTAGTAGTACTACTGCTACTGTTCTTTCCTTTCTTTTTCTCTCTGCTCATAATTTTTTTCAGGATTTATCTGTTCATATGATGATATACTAATAATTATAAAGAAAATCTTGGACCTCCATGGATTCAGGTGTTAGCTAGCTAGATGATAAGAGGGATGCATGAGAAGCTAGCTACACTGCCATGAACTTTGTTTTTCCTTTTGACAAACACTCTTGTTAACATCAGGAATTAAAAATGCAACATAGAACAAGATATATAGATAGCTGAAACAAAGAGGTGTGCTTTGAAAGAAAAAATGTGCGCCTGCAAGTGAGACTTGACATGTGCCAAGCTAGTAAACAAAATCTGTATATGTACATACTCTCATAAGGTTCTAAGAGATTTTATTATAAGCTTGATGTTCCTTGTCGTTGACTTATCACTGTTAAACAGGGACCTCTGAGCTGATACTCTGCATGTATGCACACAAACAATAATCCTATAGACAAAAAAATGCCATGATCCATACAGTATAAATTCCATGATGCATAGGCTATATTTGCCATGGGAGATGGCAATTTTGTTAGATCATGATCCAGAGATTAAAAAAATGCACAGACTATAATTTCCTGGCATGATCCATAGAATAAAAATGTAAAATAAAAAATGCCATGATCCATACACTATAATTTTCATGATGCATAGACTATATTTGCCATGGCCCGGTGCAAAAGAAATTTGCCGTGTTGCAAAAAGAAAAGAAATTTGCCATGGTGCATATAGTAAAAACAATGCCATGACCTGTAAAATACATTTGTCATTCTTTCTGTGTTTGTACAGACTTGCTAAACTATTGATGATTTTTTGTTGGGAGACATATTATATCTGGAATGGAAGCTCACATAAGTTGAGCTGATTTTTGTCCATATGAAAGCAGAGGACCATATGGTCTGTGGCTGGGTTTTGTCTCCGACCATTGTGTCTTGATGAATTTGCAGGTACCCCGAGAGGCCCTTGAGTTTGCCAGAATGTCGATTAACTTCCGTTCCGGCAAATTCGGGTACTCCATATGTCCTATTTTCAGCAAAGGTCATGCTGAAATTTTCCGTGAATTTTAGCATGACTTTGCTAAAAATAGGACATATGGGGTACTTGCGACTAATGCATGGGCCGGGGTATCTTAGTACTTAGTTAAGTAGGATCAACTGCCCCGCCATTCTTGCTGCATTAAACCATAGGTGGCAATAGAGCCAAGTGATTAGTGCCAAGTGATTAGGCCCAACCTAGGGTGCCTCGGCATCGATAAACCCTAAATGATGAAAACTTAACTTGGCTGCCCCGGATGCCTCGGTGTCCATGAGAACCTAAATGATGTACGCTTAGGCTTTTAGGGTGCCTCGGCGTCGACAAACCCTAAATGATGAAAGCTTAGGCTTTTAGGGTGCCTCGGTGTCGACAAACCCTAAATGATGAGACCATGATCTTGTTCCTTGACAATAACCAACTTTTTGACCAAACTTTTTTCCTATTTAGAGCGAAACATGGCCCACAATGATGAGGCCGGTGGTTCGGGCGGCAAGAAATTCTGGGAGCTGTCCCAGGAGATGGAGGAACAACCTCACCGCTATGAGGACGCCACGGAAGACACCGATCCTGATTACACAACCCCTAGTGGCGTCGGGGATGACACCACTGATGGTGCCGCCGAGGATGCCACCACTGATGATGGCGGCGCACACATAGATGGCAGCCAACCGAAGAAGCAAAGGAAGGACCGGCGCCCGAATGCGCTCCGCACCCTCAAGGAGGAATTCACTCAAGTGGACTCCGACGGGAATCCAACGGAGCCCAAACATATAGTCAAGGGCTACTCGCTTCAGCTCGGGTGCATTCTCCGGAGCACCGTCTCGATCAACACGGAGAACCTTAGACATAAGGACCGAGGGAATTTGCGCAACCTCCTCTGCACGAAGCTGCACGAACAATACAGGTTCCCCGCCGAATTTGAAAACACACGCCTCTCAGGGAATAAAGTGAACAGTGCCGCCCTCACGAAGATGAGCACGGCCCTGTCTACTTGGAAAAGCGTGGTGAAGAGAATGATTGATAAAGGTGATAGTTATGAGAAGATCAAGGCGAAATATCCTTTGATGAGCGAAGATGAGTACAAGGAGTTCAAGATCAAGTGTGAGAGGAGTGCAACCTCCGAATCAAGTCAGTGGGGGAAAGAAATGCGGGATTTGAACTTAGGGGAACACAAACTCGGTCCCGGTGGTTACAGAGTGGCGGAGCCTATATGGGACAAGGAGGACGCGGAGCGTGCCGAGCAAGGCCTACCGCCCCGCTTCGAGAAATACAGCGGTGACAAGCAGACCAGGAACTATGTCAGGGCCCGGTACAAGGAGGACCCGATAACAAAGGAGCTTACCACGGATCCGAAGACCAGGGCGCTTGAGCTTCTTCTGGTAAGGAATACACCCCCGCGTAATTAGCTCCATATGGTTGCACTCTAATTAATCCCCAATATTTCTAAATGGTTCACGTTCCTTTCGCAGGACACTGAAAGCAGTAGAGCGGGGTCGTCTAAGAGCTCCCCTTTAGACACCTCTTTAAATAGGGCGTTGAACGTAATGAAAAACAAGGATAAGCTCACTAAGCCGACATCAGCTGGTCGTGTGGCCGGCAAAGGCTTGTCCACAAAATGGGGGTCATACTATACCGCTGGTGTGCGGAAGGAGAAAAAGACCAGCTCGGAAAGCCAGACGCGCGAGGTTGAAGAACTCAAGGCACAAGTGGCGCGGATTCCGGAGCTTGTCCAAGAGAAAGTGCAACAACAACTTGGAATGACGCTCAACGCCATGGTGCCTACGTTGATTCATGGGCTGACGACGTGGATTGCGGGCGGCCAACAGGGGCCTCCCCTGATTCCCAGCTTCACGGCCAGCAACTCCCACAGCGCGCAGGCGGTGCCATTGGTGTCTCCGGCGGCGGCGCCATTGGTGTCTCCGGCGGAGGCGGTATTCGTGTCTCCGGCGCCGGCACGGGCATTGGAGCTTAATGCACCCGGGTGTACGCCGGCCGGCACCTCGCCAGCAAGCGCCCCCTCCGTCAGTTGCACGCCCGCCGTTGGCAGTGCCTCGACATTAGCCGAGCTCGACGGCATCACGGTAACCAAGCCTCTCGGCCGATGACTTCATCTCCTTGCCTTTGACTGGGCATCCCTGACGCCCTGTACATGTTTTCGCAGGGCACCGCCGACGTTCCTTGCACTCTTCTGCATTTCGTGGGCGCCGAGTTGGTCGATGTCGCCAAGGGCAGAATCGTTCAACCGGGCAACCCCATGTTCCACGGTAATCCGATGCCACCCACAATGTATAGGGTTGAAGTGGTTCGGGTGCTGCCAGGCGGCGATGAGCTGTTACCTCCGATTCGACCCGCTGGGGCCGACGAAGAAGATGAGTGACCCTTAGCACCTGCGTAAACTGGCCCCTGCTTTGGCCAAAGAGCCAGATTCGTTTGGGGGCGGGGGACACCACCCCACAGACAAGACCGCCAGTCGTGCCGGCGCCAAGCCATGGCAAGAACGCCGCAACACTACCGGATCTGCCGGACATCCCTATGGCACAGGATCCGGACAGCCCTATGGCATAGGATCCGGACGGCGACGACAACGACGATGGTACATTTACCAAAGTTGATAACTACTTTGCCGAACATGGGTACGCTGACGAGTTCTGCGGGCCTCTTTCTCAAGAACCCAACCAAGACGACCGCGATCTAGCTGGTACGGCGGAGAAATCCAATTGCAACAGGCGTCGTCTGGCGTTCAGTTCTCAGGACACGCCTCCAGCTCCCGCCTTCACCAAGCCTCAGATAGCTGAGGTGCGAAATATTATCAGCCCCAGCACGCTCAAGAAGGCGGTCTGTGAGCAGAACTCGGTCCCATTACAGGAGATCAAGAAGAAGGGACGGAAACGAAAGACTAACAAGGGCTCCGGTGCGAGCCAGCCGGCACCGAGTTCGATCCGTGCTCAAGACGGGCCACCTTCACCTAAGGATATCTCGAGGAGGGTGCATGTGGCGGGTAGGGCGATGCTACCGCCAAATATGCTGAATGCTGCAACCGGTGCTATGCGGAGTCTGCACGATAGTGTTCTTTCTTTGGAGAAGCGGCGTCTCAGAGAGAAGGATGTGGCATACCTGGTTTTCGTGGCCAAGGTGCCAGAGGGCAAGGGCTTTGTGATGGCGACATCGGGGGTATGATCGTCCTGCGGTTTGATGACATCTTTGCTATGTTTAACCTTCATCCGCTGCACTACACCTTCGTTCGGCTGTTTTCGCTGAGTATGGAGATGCGGATCATTAGAGGCAAGACCCCGGACATCGTGATAGTCGACCCCTTCTACATGCGTGCCAAGCACTTGAGCAGCGCTGGGGACCGCCAAGTTGCGAGTTCACACCTCGAAGGCGTCATTCTGGCAAACCCAGATAAGGATAACTTCCTTGTGGCTTACTTTCCCGAGTAAGTCATCCCTTAACCGCCCCGTAACATATGATTTCTTAGATTTCGATCGTTCTTTTTTTTCTAACATTCCGTGTTCTGTGCAGTGACACACATTGCACACTCATCCTCTTAAGCCCGAAATATTCCATGGACACGTATTTAGACCCGAACCGTAACTCCAAGATAGACTACACAAATGTCAAGAAAGTTCTTGATGATGTTCTCCCCGCCTACGCCAAATCTGGAGGCACCTTCACCAGGGCAGTTCGTAAGTACGGCAAGCACATGTTCTCACACAATAAGAAGTTCTGCTGCGTCAAGCAGCCGCCTGGCGGTCAGAAGGATTCCTACTACGCCCTCCATCACATGTGGGCGATCGTAAGGGACCATCATCAACTTCTGCTACCAGATAATCTCAAAGATTGGGCCGCGAGCTTGTCGGCAGTCCAGGACGCGGACCTCAGACAAGAATTCTTTCGCATCCAGTCGGAGTTTGCGGACATCATCCATCAAGATGTCCTTCATACCTCGGGGCAGTTCTTCCTCAGATATAAACCATCCAACAGTGAGATAGATGAAATGCTACATATACAGGGTGACAACGACCATGATTTCATGACCATCACGACAGACGGCGGCTTCAATCACGTTCCTGTCTGATGAGTCGAGTCGAAAGTAGTGATGTGTAGTTCTGAAACATTGATTGTCTCATGTTGTAATTATACGTTAATGAATTCGTATGTCTCTTTGGTTTGGACAGTTGTTCAACTTAGATGTAATCGATGCTATTTAATAGTAGGACCATGAATCGTGCTATTAATGTCTTGCTTTTCTCTTCCGATCCTTTTGTTGCATACTTACATATTGCTTATGTATTGTCTGTTGTTTGGCTTGTGCATAGAGATGCCGTCGTATGTCGTGTACAAGGGTAAGGTTCCCAGAGTCTACGACAACTGGGAGGAGTGTCGGAGACAGGTTCACCGTTTCAGCGGTAATAGTTACAAAGGGTACACCACTAGGGCGGAGGCCGAATCTAGATACGCCCACTATCTAGCAGGAGAGAGGAGGGAGCGTTGGAGGAACCGGATGAAGACCAGTTTGATCACGATGATGCTCATCATGATGACCACAGCTCTCTTCTATGTGATGGTAGTTTAGATGATCGATATCGACTTGTAATGTGAAGACAAACTCGATACTCGCGGTCTTGAGACTTGTAATGTTTTATCTTTGTTCGGTCTTTTGAATTCGGAGACTAATATGATGAATTGTATTCGGAGACTAATCTTCTATTGTATTCGATGAATTTGATGTTGCTGTGTGCTGCTGTCTATATTCTGTCTAATAATATATTTTATATTTTGTCTAATAATATATTTTGTAACCTGCGCAAAAATCAGAAAAGGAAAAAACAAAAAAAACCAAATATTCATACTAATGGCGCATCACCACCAGGTGCGCCATTAGTATGCCAAAGGATACTAATGGCGCATCAACAGAGAATGTGCCATTAGTATGACAAAGCCATGCTTATGTATGGCCCCCCGGGAGGCACACTAATGGCTCATGCTGTTACATACTAATGGCGCACTAGTTGGTGCGCCATTAGTATACCAGATACTAATGGCGCACCTGTGGTGCGCCATTAGTAAGATATACTATTGGCATGCTACTAATGGCGCACTGGTAATGCGCCATTAGTAGGAAAAACCAGTGCGCCATTAGTAGGCCTTTTCCTAGTAGTGTATACCTGAGTTGGCCAATATGTCAGCAGTGCCTGCTGTACTATCATAAAGACATGCATGCCTAGTTCATTTGAGTCCTTAACTTTCCTATGAACTTCATCACAAGACTATCTTCGTAGTTTATATGAGGCCACACTGTTAAGTACTTTCTCAGATTATTTCAACTGCTTAGATGCCTTGGCAACTTAAATATAACGGTGGTTGTCGGTGTCAAAACCGGGGGATCTCGGGTAGGGGGTCCCAAAATGTGCGTCTAAGGTCGATGGTAATAGGAGATAGGGGACACAATGTTTTACCCAGGTTCGGGCCCTCTCTATGGAGGTAATATCCTATGTCCTGCTTGATTGATCTTGATGAATATCATTATTACAAGAGTTGATCTACCACGAGATCTTAATGGCTAAATCCTAGAGGTCTAGCTTGTATGGCTATGATAATGTACATCCTCTGGACTAAGTCCTCCGGTTTATATAGACACCGAGAGGATCTAGGGTTACACAAGGTCGGTTACAAACAAAGGAATCAACATATTTAGTCGCCAAGCTTGCCTTCCACGCCAAGGAGAGTCCCATCCGGACACGTGTGTAGTCTTCGGTCTTCGTATCTGCAGAGCCCATCAATCCGGCCCATGGCTAACAGGCAGGACCCCCGAGGACCCCTTAGTCCAGGACTCCCTCAGTAGCCCACGAATCAGGCTTCAATGACGATGTGTTCAGCGCGTATATTGTCTTCGGCATTGCAAGGCGGGTTCCTCCTCCGACAACTTTCAAGTAACGTATTCGGTTTTTAATTCAAGGCCGCGCCCCTCGGCTTCTATACATCGATGACTTCAGCTACCACGCGTCGGGCAAATGCAGACAGTCAGGGTATCCTTTTGCAAATAACACCCTAGCCATGCAAGAAAGAGCGTCTATAAGGAGATTGGGTCTCAGATCCATTCGACATCATACGGAGAAAATCCTCAGAGATTGTCAGGAAAGACCATTCCAACATGGCCAGCATTCCCAGCTCCTCCTCCCGTTCCAACCTGGAGAAAGGTGAGTGGGAGAGGTGCTCCGTGTCCCACAGTCGATTGGCAAAGTTCCAAAAGCAGGGATTTCTCCCCCTGCGGATCTGGTCCCTGTTCGAGCAGGGTTGGCTTCCTTCAACGGCAAAACCCAGGCGGAGGATTTCCCCAATCCTTCCATGGGGGAACGGGTGTGCTTCATCCCCTATCTGCTGAGGGGCGTGCAATTTCCAATTCACCCGTTCCTCCAAGGGCTTCTTGAGTATTATGGCCTCCAGCTACACAATTTTACCCCAGCCTCCATCTTGCATATTGCGGGCTACGTCGCTTTATGCGAATCATTCCTGGGTTGTGAGGCCCATTTTGTTCTATGGAGAAGGTTGTTTTGTCTTGTCCCGCGTAACCATGAGGGATCGATGTTTGAAGTGGGTGGGGCCAAAATATGGTGCATTAATTGCTGAGACCGGATACCTATCCGGCACACCGAAGAAAGCTTCTGAAGAGTGGACCTCTGAATGGTTTTATATTGACGACGTCACACTTCCCGACCCAGTCTGGATGGGCCTCCCCGATTTTTCAAGTGCTCCATTGAAGAAACACCATAGTTGGCATCCTCGGAGCCTCGAGGAAGAGGATAGCCTAGAGATCAGTCTGCTGCTGGGCAAGATCAAGATGCCCGCCTAGTTCGGATTGTCAATAGTCGAGGTAATGGCGGTCTCCATAACACGGGGGGTCCAACCACTCCAATATAGAGGGCTACCCATGTGCCATTTCAATGGGGAAGACGACGCCTCCCGCTATGGTCGGAAGGGCCCGAAGACTCCCGCCGCTCTGGCCAAAATACTGGTCGAACTTTATAAAGGGGAGCAGGAGGAGTTCTCCCGTCTCCAAAATCGAGATGGGTTTTATATGTACAATTCTCCTAGCTGGGTAAGTTCTAACTCCACTATTCGACCCCTCTCCCTGAATTATTTTTGAAGGGTGATATCTTATTCATTCATGACAGGAATGGCGAAAGGCTGTCGGGGGGATCCATGACCCTGCCCCTCGGCCGGAGAATCACAATCGGGATATCGACCCTGGATATGAGGAAGATCCAGACATATTCGTGGAGCTCAAAGATGGACTTTTCTATCAGACGAGTTATGACGGCACGGATGTACCCATCATCGCCGATTACCCCGGCCTCCTTCCTGTTTTGCACGTAAGTAATCAGGAGACACTTTGTCCGAGAGGTTTTTCTCATTCTTCCTCACTCACTGCACTATCATGTGCTCACAATGCGAGGCATTTGGTGCATCGTGCTACCCCGAGGGCATCTCCAGAGAGAGTGGCTCCTGCGTCAGGCAGGCCTTCAAAGAGGAAGGCAAACCGAGATACGGTCGGGCCTTCCTTGAAGAGGTATGGGTTTGAAACTATGCTCTTTTTAGAAGTCGCGTCCAGCTGTGATTTATATATTCATTTTGTATCAGGGAAAAGGCTCGACGGGCTGTGTCCGGGGAACCCAACCAGTCATGCTCCTGATCACCAGGGTTCGGTCCCCGCCGAAGAGACGGGGCCCGATATGGGAGCAGCGCCGGACTGTCCTTCTGCCGAGGGTTTGGAAAATATGTACGTCACTAATTCGGAAGTGGAGAGCACCATGAATCACCGGCGCTGGAGGGCCGTTTTACAAAATCCCTGCTTCTCAAAAGAGGCGTTCGGTGCCTTCAGCTCGGCTGATGCATACATCCGAGCTGCTCGAGATGGGCTTAACCGAGCCACCGAGCAACATTTGAAAGATGGGAAGGTAAGTTTACCTTGTCCAAATTTGATAACCATGTGCCCGTAGCCCCCGAGACCTGAAGCAGCTGGGACAAATGTTTCAAGGATCGTTGTATAACCAGGTTCTTCCGGAGAAGAATGACCTGCTAGCCCAAGAGATGGAGCGGTGCCGGACACAGCTAACTGCTGCTACCATCGAACTGGAAAAGTTCAAGAAGGTATCCTCTGGTAATATTTCCCTCCATCGAGAAACAAAAAATTATATGCCAACTGTATTGCAACTGTTGCTTGTCTCATAACAGGGTCATCGGACCAACTGGGAGACGAACTAAAGGCCGCTCAAACGAGCGAAAAAGAGGCGAAGAGACAACATGCCGCAGGCGAGCGCGTTCTGACCCGAGTCAGAGAGGAGAAAGACAAATTCCAAGATTCAAACACCAAACTGGGCGAAGAACTGAAAGATGTGCGAGCCCAGCTAGCCGACTCCGTGAAGGGGAACAAAAAGCTGCAAGGCGGCATATTCGGTATGTGGCCTAATTTACCTTATAATAGTTTGGGGGTAAAGTTTAGCTAATATAGCTGTGATTGCAGGTATGTTGACGGGCCATCCTGAAGAAGAGGTGTCCAGATCATCAAGTGATCTTCTGCAAGGCTGTCGCAGTTACACGAGCAAGCTTGGCAGGCAATGCGGAGTGTAGCCAAGGCCTTATGGCCATCCGCCTCCCCTCCAGGGAGTATGGAGAAGCTTGTAGTGGGGGCATATGGCTTTGGTTGGCGAAGAATTGGCATCCAACGCAACGTTGGACAAGGTCCTGTGCATCTGCTCGGGCCATCGGCCAATAAAACCCTATACGAAAGGGCTTGCTAACAAGGGCCCGAGCTGCGGCGTGGTGACCGCCGAGTCCGGCTTGAATTTCCGCCAAGACCTGCCGCCCCTCTTCCTTGGTGATACATCTTTGAAGAACTCCGATAGCGCTTTTATTATAGAGCTCTCCATCATGAACCTTGTAGGCCTTCAAACGTCGGACAATGCAGCATGCCTCGTTTTGATCCTCAGGAAGCTCCTTCTTGTTAAGGTAGGCCAAGAATGGTTCGGTCCATGGGGCAATGACTGCCATAATGAGATGGGCCGAAGGTGTTATTTCGGTGGTTGAGCCTCCAACGATATCGGTGTGTTCGGAATCTAGGGTTGTGTTCGGATCCGGACTAGTGT
Source organism: Triticum urartu (assembly GCF_056163025.1). Taxonomy (NCBI): domain Eukaryota; kingdom Viridiplantae; phylum Streptophyta; class Magnoliopsida; order Poales; family Poaceae; genus Triticum; species Triticum urartu. The sequence goes on along the minus strand of NC_141878.1, from coordinate 356,885,535 downwards.
TGCCGCCCTCCCCCTGCCAGACCACGGATGGCTTAAAAAGCCTTTCCAGGAAAATGTTGGGTGGGACGGGGTCGCGCTTAGCACCTATGAGAGCAAGAACATCCGCCGCTTGATTACTTTCTCGGGCCACATGATGGAACTCAAGTCCCTCAAACCGAGCCAACATTTTTAGGACGACATTATGATAAGCTGCCATCTTTGGGTCTTTGGCATCGAAGTCTCCATTTATTTGAGATATTGCGAGGTTTGAGTCCCCGCACACTTCCAGGCGTTGTATGCCCATGGAGACAGCCATCCGAAGACCATGCAATAAGGCCTTATATTTGGCTGCATTATTGGAGTCTGTGTATAGTATTTGGAGTACATATTGAACGACGTCTCCGGTAGGGGAAATTAAAAAGACGCTCGCTCCTAGTCCTGCCAGCATTTTGGAGCCATCGAAATACATAACCCAATTGGAATATGTGCCATACTCTTGAGGGAGTTCGGCCTCTGTCCATTCGGCGACGAAATAAGCCAGTACTTGGGATTTAATGGCTCGATGTGGTTTATATGTAATGTCAAATGGGAGGAGCTCAATGGCCCATTTAGCATTCCGGCCCGTGGCATCGCAGTTGTTTATTATGTCGTTGAGTGGTACTTCGGAAGCCAACATGATCGAACACTCCTGGAAGTAGTGTCATAGCTTTCGGGATGCCATGAAGACTGTGTGTGCTAACTTTTGATAATGGGGGTACCGGGATTTGCATGGAGTAAGGACAGTGGATACATAGTGTACTGGCTTCTAAAGCAGGAATTTGTGTCCGTCCTGTTCTCATTCAACGATGAGTATGGCGCTCACCACCTAATGTGTTGCCGATATGTATAGCAACATGGGTTCACCGACGTTTGGTGCGGCCCGGATTGGGTTGCTCACTAGAGGGGTTTTTATTTCTTCCAATCTGGCTGTTGCCGCATCCGTCCACTAGAAGTGATCGGTTAGCCGTAGAAGACAATAGAGTGGCAGCGCCTTTTCTGGAGATAAAGCGGCTTAGAGCTGCCACGCAACCCGCGAGTTTTTGGACTTGTTTAAGGTCTGTTGGTGTAGCCAATTGTGACAGAGCTCGGAGTTTGGCTGGATTCGCTTCAATTCATCTATTGGAATGGATGAAGCCCAGCAGTTTTCCTGTGGGGACGCCAAAAACACACTTTTCCGGAGTGAGCTTAATGTCATATGCGCGGAGGTTGTCAAATGTGAGTTGTAGGTCGTCTATTAGTGTTTCGATGTGCCTTGTCTTGATTATGACGTCATCCACATAGGCTTCAACTGTCTTTCCGATCTGTTTCTCCAGGCATGTTTGGATCATGCGTTGATAAGTGGCGTCAGCGTTCTTGAGTCTGAAGGGCACGGTGTTGAAGCAGAATGGCCCATATGGGGTGATGAATGCTGTTGCATCTTGATCGGACTCCTTCATTTTAATTTGATGGTATCCGGAATATGCGTCAAGGAAGCATAATGAGTCGTGTCCTACGGTAGCATCAATGATCTGGTTAATGCGGGGGAGGGGGAAGGGATCCTTAGGGCAAGCCTTGTTGAGGTCTTTGAAATCGATGCACAGGCGCCAGGACTTGTCTTTCTTTGGAACCATCACCAGGTTTGCCAGCCAATCCGGATGTTTTATTTCTCAAATGAATCCTACCTCGATTAGCTTGGCTAACTCCTCCCCCATAGCTTGACGTTTGGGTTCAGAAAAGCACCGCACTGTTTGCTTGACCGGTTTATATCCCTTCAATATATTGAGGATGTGTTCGGCCAACTCGCGTGGGATTCCTGGCATATTAGAAGGGTGCCATGCGAATATATCCCAATTCTCGCGCAGGAATTCTCGTAGCACGACGTCAACCGCCGGGTCTAGTTGTGCTCCCATGGATGCTAGCTTCTTGGGGTCCGTTGGATGGACTTGGAATTTGACTATTTCTTCTGCTGGTTTGAAGGAGGTGGATTTGGGTTGTTTGTCTAGGACCACATCATCCCTGTCCACCGTGGAGCATAGCGGGGTTAATTCTTCGGCCGCGAGGGCTTTAGATAAGGGCTCGAGGGCCAAGGATGTGGTTTTATTCTCGGCGCGGACTGCTATGTCCGGATCACTAGCTGGAGTGATTATACCGTTGGGCCCAGGCATCTTAAGCTTCATGTATCCATAATGGGGTACCACTTGGAAGCACGTAAATGCATCTCGCCCTAAGAGGGCATGATATCCGCTGTTGAAAGGGGCCACTTGCAAGGTTATTTCTTCAGACCGATAGTTCTCTGGTGTGTCGAATACCACATCGAGTGTGATTTTTCCCGCACACCGTGCCTCCCGACTAGCAATGATTCCTTGGAAGGTCGTGTTATTTTGCTCGATGCGGCTCCTGTCTATTTCCATTTTTCGTATTGTATCCTCGTAGATGAAGTTTAGTCCGCTGCCGCCGTCCATGAGGACCTTGGTGAGTCAAAAGTCGTCCACGATTGGACTGAGGACCAAGGCGTCTAGTGCTCGGATTGTCCTATATTTTGGTTCGTCACCGGCATTAAAATTTATAACCGTGTCTTTCCAAGGGTTTAGTGCTGCTATTTGACAGACTTTGGCGAGTCCGTGTGGTGCTCTTTTGCGTCTATTGTTTGAGGCGAATGTCTCGAAGACCGTCAGTACTATGGGGTCGTTGTCCTCTGGGGGTGTTGTTCTGGGTTATTTTTGGTGAGGATTTCCTCGCCGCTCTTGGCCACTTGCCGGAGTATCCAACATGCTCTAAGGCTATGTGTTGGTATGTTATCCGGTGTTGCATGTATTTTGCATGGCCCATCGAGCCATCCTTCTAGAACGGTTCCGCGCCCCATACTAGACTTGTATTTCTTTACTATGGAACCGGGCGTGTTGCAAGGGTGCACCCTTTTCGCCTTAATGAGGGGTTGAGTGGGGACCGATGATTCCCAACAGGCTGCTTGAGTTTTCCAGGTGCTTTCCATTGCGTTGTACTTCTGTACGATAGTTGCCAAGTCAGCGAAGTGTAGGATGCGACAGTGGTTGGTGGCGTTGAGAATTCCTTCGTCCCTACAATTGTTGCGGAACACTGAGATCGCTTCCTCGTCATGGCAATCTTTAATCTTGTTTTTGACAAGAAGGAATCTGGCCCAGAAGTGCTGGACCATTTCCTGAGACTGCTATTGTATGCTCATCAGAGCGCTTGTATTTGGGTGGGTGGGTGGATTTAAATCTGAACCCTGACCCAGTTTTGGATCCAGAGTCTGAAGGTATTTCGAACTTAGCAGATCGAGCTCCGGGATGTCCGCTAATTTCTTAGGCCCGTCGTCTGATTCAATGTTTGGAGGGCAGGATGCACCTCCTCGCGGGTAGGTGCCCGACTCTTCAAGACCGGAGATCCGGACATAGTATGTCCTTAGTATGGAGGAAGAGTTGTCGACTCGCTCCTCAACTACCGCTATCTGGTGGGTGATCGGTGGAGATTTGATTTCTCTCTGATTGGGTTTAAGCCCAATTCGATCATAGTCTGTGGCGACCCCCGGGGCGGTGATGCCATCTAGGAGCTCGTTTAAGGACAAAAGCTTCGCTGGATTCATCTTCTTGGAGTGTTCGGAGTCGATACGAAGGGGGTTTTCGATGAACCGAACGGGCGGTCATGGTAAAGCCGCCCAGCCGGAGGGTTTGGCCTAGAGCCAGCGTTCCTCCGGTGGTGATATTATCCTTGAGAACAAGGCGAGACATCGATTCTGTCGTCGATGTCACAGTGGAACTCGCAATGAAAGCACCAATGTCTGTGTCAAAACCGGTGGATCTCGGGTAGGGGGTCCCGAACTGTGCGTCTAAGGTCGATGGTAACAGGAGACAGGGGACACAATGTTTTACCCAGGTTCGGGCCCTCTCTGTGGAGGTAATACCCTACGTCCTACTTGATTGATCTTGATGAATATGAGTATTAAAAGAGTTGATCTACCACGAGATCGTAATGGCTAAACCCTATAGGTCAAGCTTGTATGGCTATGATAATGTCCATCCTTCGGACTAAGTACTCCCGTTTATATAGACGCTGGGAGGATCTAGGGTTACACAAGGTCAGTTACAAAGAAAGGAATCTACATATTTAGTCTCCAAGCTTGCCTTCCACGCCAAGGAGAGTCCCATCCGGACATGTGTGTAGTCTTCGGTCTTTATATCTGCACAGCCCATCAATCCGGCCCATGGCTAACAGGCCAGGCGCCCGAGGACCCCTTATTCCAGGACTCCCTTAGTGGTACACTCCCTTTCAACTAGGGATGTCAACTAGGTCCTATTTAATCCTGATTAAAATCCACTAGTGGTATGATCGTTCAAAAGAGTTTTTGTTTTTTGAGGAAGATGAACTAGGGAGCTAGCAAAAACTAACTGGATGGGACTTGTGGATGTCGTTTATTTTCCACTTATATCCCTAGTTTCATCTTACCATTTTAATTTCTTTTCGGCTGATGCTGCTTCGAACCATTTGAATATTGCTTGCCATGCTCGGCAATAATACGTATGTTGTTTACCATGTAAGCTTACTGCTTGGATCATGCGACAACAATCTCTTACTTATGTCCAGCGGAAACCTTTCAGGATGCCGTTCACACTAGGACACAATGTATAACCCCAGACTCTATTTGTCGAAGCAGTGCGCCATCCATGTTACCAGATGGTAGCAGTTCAGAGGCAACACCACCGGAGAGCAGTCTGAGCACAAATATTATAGTTCTTGAGGCTCTACTAGAGGCAGAAAGAGACGGTGTGGATGCCATGAATGAGGTAATCTTGATCTTGAGGCTGGAAATTATGCAATTAGCTGCACGCATTATGCAAGCAACCCAAGAATTGGAGGAAGTAAGAATGTTGCATTTGAAGACGGAGGAGGTCCTGCTGCTTCTGCTATCTGAAGCCCAGGGTAACCCCGGTTCCTCTTTAGATACCAGTTGAAATTGTCATTAGATTATTATACTTGCATGTTGTGTCATGTCTCTAAATGGATTATGTTGTAAGACCCCCTATGTTGTCCATGTGTTGTAATGATCTGAATATTTTAGGCGAGGTAATCCTCAGTACTTCTATGATTGACATAATGTGAACTATTTTTTGTGTGAGCATATTGTATTGGATGGAATAATTTTTTGACTCCAAGTGTATCCAACCTACTGAATTCGAAGATCACGGCATTTCTAAAACATAATCATATACAAAGGTGGAATAAATCCTTGTCGTGGTTTTGCAGAAATAAATAAAAAAACATAGAATTATGTATGGATATTCATAATCGAATACAAATTGGATTTGAATTTAGTTGCTAGGGCCCATGGTAAACGTGAATGCTAATTCTCCCAAATTTTCAACGAAATGGCTAAACACCCACTATCATTTGTGGGCTGCCCAGAGCAAGTGTTTGTGAGATGGAAATTATTATTTACCCATAACACTTGACATCCTTATCAACTGGATTTACACTGCTGTCGATAGGGGTAGACTAATAACTTCAATCAGACATGACACGACTACCTATTCTGACACGGTGGGCGCCAAACGTGGGCGGCAAAACACATTTGATTCAAGCTCGTCCGAAAGACATGTGTCTCTCCCTCCATTTCCCCATTCATACACGGTGAGCGCCAAAACAAACTCTCATTGTCCGAAATCGATGTAGGCAAATATTTTAAATAGGGGCAGATGTGTAACTTCACTCAGACGTGACACAACCACCCTACCTGTCAGCCTCGTTCATACACCGTGGGTGCCAATAGTGGGAGGCAAAACACCCTCTCCTTGACCAAAATCGCTACCGACAAATATAGGGGAGATGTGAGATTACCGTCCTATCCCCAACCGACGTGATGTCCAAATTTTTAAACGGGGGATAAGTTAGTAACTTTTTGTAACACCCACAATGCGGCTATATCTCCCATGTGTCAGGGCACAACTTAGAGGCATAGCCGCATGGTAGGTTTGTCGCAAGAGGGGTAATTTTCACACATCCCATGTACTGAATAAGAAAGGGATAAAGAGTTGGCTTACAATCTCCACTTCACACAAATACAAGTTAAACATACATCATCTAGAATACAATCAAGATCCGACTATGGAACCAAAATAAAAGAAGACAACCCCAAATGATAGATCCCCGATCGTCCCAACTGGGTACCACTACTGATCAACCGGAAAAGACACAAAACAACGATCAAGATCTTCATCGAGATCCCACTTGAGCTCGGTTGCGCCACCTGCACTGGTATCATCGGCACTTGCAACTATTTGGAAGTATCTATGAGTCACAAGGACTCAGCAATCTCACACCCACGAGATCAAGACTATTTAAGCTTATGGGTAGGATAAGGTAATGAGGTGGAGCTGCAGTAAGCACTAAGTATTTATGGTGGCTAAGATACGCAAATAAGAGCGAGAAGAGAAGCAATGCAACGATCGTGAACTAGAAGTGATCAAGAAGTGATCCTGAATCTACTTACGTTCAAGCATAACAAAAGAACCGTGTTCACTTCCCGGACTCCGCCGAGAAGAGATCATCACAGCTACATACGCGGTTGATGCATTTTAATTAAGTTAAGTGTCATGTTCTCTACAACCGGACATTAACAAATTCTCATCTGCCACATAACCGCGGGCAAGGCTCTTGAAAGTTTATACCCTGTAGGGGTGTCCCAACTTAGCCCATCACAAGCTCTCACGGTCAACGAAGGATATTCCTTCTCCCGGGAAGACCCGATCAGTCTCGGAATCCCGGTTACAAGACATTTCGACAATGGTAAAACAAGACTAGCAAAGCCGCCCGATGTGCCGACAATCCCGATAGGAGCTGCACATATCTCGTTCTCAGGGCAACACCGGATAGGTCAAGCTACGAGTAAAACCAACCCTCAAGTTTCCCCGAGGTGGCCCCGTAGGCTGCCCGGTTCGGACCAACACTTAGAGAAGCACTGGCCCGGGGGGGGGGGTTAAAATAAAGATGACCCTCGGGTTGGCCGACCCAAGGGAGAGGTAATAGGTTGTTAGGCAATTGTAAAACCAAGGTTGGGCCTTGCTGGAGGAGTTTTATTCAAAGCGAACTGTCAAGGGGTTCCCATAACACCCAACCTCATAAGGAACGCAAAATCAAGGAACATAACACTGGTATGATGGAAACTAGGGTGGCAAGAGTGGAACAAAACACCAGGCATAAGGCCGAGCATTCCACCCTTTACCAATTATATAGATGCATTAATTAAATAAGATATGTTGTGATATCACAACATATCCATGTTCCAACATGGAACAAACTTCAACTTCACCTGCAACTAGCAACGCTATAAGAGGGGCTGAGCAAAAGCAGTAACATTGCCAAACAATGGTTTGCTAGGAAGGTGGGTTAGAGGCTTGACATGTCAATATGGGAGGCATGATATAACATGTGTTAGGTAACGCGACATAGCGATAGAGCGAACAACTAGCAAGCAAAGATAAAAGTGATTTCGAGGGTATGGCCATCTTGCCTGAGATCCCGCAAGGAAGAAGAACGAGTCCATGTGAGGGAGTCCTGGATTAGGGGGGTGTCCGGATGGCCGGACTATACCATCAGCCGGACTCCAGGACTATGAAGATACAAGATTGAAGACTTCGTCCCGTGTCCGGAAGGGACTTTCCTTGGCGTGGAAGGCAAGCTTGGCGATACGGATATTCAGATCTCCTACCATTGTAACCGACTCTATGTAACCCTGACCCTATCCGGTGTCTATATAAACCGGAGGGTTTTACTCCGTAGGACAACATACACATCAACAATCATACCATAGGCTAGCTTCTAGGGTTTAGCCTCTCTGATCTCGTGGTAGATCTACTCTTGTACTACCCATATCATCAATATTAATCAAGCAGGACATAGGGTTTTACCTCCGTCGAGAGGGCCCGAACCTGGATAAAACTTCGTGTCCCTTGCCTCCTGTTACCATCTGGCCTAGATGCACAGTTCGGACCCCCTACCCGAGATCTACCGGTTTTGACACCAACATTGGTGCTTTCATTGAGATTTCCTCTGTGTCGTCGCCATCAGGAAGGATGGCTCGCCCCTTCTTTAAAGACGGCACCGTTGCTAAGGGAGCTTTGGCTGTCGGCCAAACCCTCCGGCTAGGTGGTTTTCTTATGACCGCCTGTTCGGCTTCTGTGCCGATGATGACCTCTCGAGCCATCGAAAACAATCTTCATGTGAGTTCGGAACTCGCTGAGCAGTTAGATCCAATGGAGCTTTCCTCCATAAACGAGCTCTTGGATCGCTTCGCCGCCCTGGGAGTCGCTACGGATTACGACCAGATTGGGCCTAAAACCGATCTGAGAGAGATTAACTCTCCCCAAGTCACCCATCACATTGCCGTGGTAGAGGGACAGTGCGGCGACCCTTCGTCTATCTTAAGAACTCGCTACGTCCGGATTCCCGATCCCTCCAAGCCGGATACCCGCGGAGGGGAGGATATCACTCAAGAGCTGAACTTAGAGTCAGACGACGGGCTGGATTCATTGGACAACACCCAGGGATCCAAATTTTCAAGTTCAGTAGTTCCTCGGCCTCTGAGCCTCAGACGGGGTGAGGCTTCGGATTTAACTCCACCTACCCACCCCAACATAAGCGATCTATCCAAAATCAGGCAAGACCCCGACGAAACAGTACATCATTACTGGGCTAGATTCCTCCTGGTTAAGAACAGGCTAAGGGACTGCCGCGAGGAAGATGCAATCTTAATCTTTTGCAATAATTGCATGGACAGGGGAATACTCAACGACATAAGTCGTCGTGATATCACACGCTTTGCTGACTGGGCATCCATTGTACAAAAGTATTGTGCGATGGAAAGCGCCTGGAAAACCAAAATAAAATTTTGGGACAATCGGGCCCTAAATACAAACCCAGTCCGAAATAAAAGGGTGCAGCATAACCAGACACCCAGGTCAAATACCAAAAAGCAAAAACCCTCTATAGGGCACGGAACCGTACTGGAAGGATGGCTTAACTGACCATGTAAAATTCACAGTACAGAGGACGCCACAGCAACTCACAGCCTTAGAGCATGTTGGATACTCCGGCAGGTGGCCAAAATTGGCGAAAACCTCCTAATTCCGGAGGCCATAGAAAGCCACCCCAGATACACCCATACGGTATTAACAGTCTTCGAGACTTTCGCATCAAATAATATGCGAAAAAGGACACTCCGCAGCCTTGTCTAAGTCTACCAAGTAGCAACAATAAACCCATGGAGTGACACGGCTATTACCTTTAACGCCAGTGATGAACCTAAATTCCGAACAGCCCGAGCACCAGCCGCATTGGTCCTCAGCCCAATAGTGGATGGCTTTCATCTTACCAAGGTACTCATGGATGGCGGCAGCGGATTGAACCTCATTTACGATGAAACCCTTCAAAAAATGGAAATAGACTGGAACCGCATTGAGCGAAGGAGCACAACCTTTAGAGGAATAATCCCCAGTCGGGAAGCGCGCTGTACAGGAAAAATCACACTAGATGTGGTGTTCGGCATGCCGGATAATTATAGGTCCGAAGAGATCACGTTCCATGTGGCTCCGTTCAGCAGCGGTTATCACGCTCTGCTAGGGCGGGAAGCGTTTACAATCTTCCAAGCAATATCCCATTACGGGTACATGAAGCTCAAAATGCCCGGGCCTAACGGGATCATCACTCTCGCTAGTGATCCGGACATAGCACTCCGCGTCGAAAACAAGACAGCCGCGCTGGCCCTCGAGGCACTATCCGAAGCCCTAGCGGCTGAGGAACTGACTGCGCTGCGCTCTACAGTCAAATAGTGGTACTCGACAAAAGATCCAAGTCCACCTCCTTTAAACCGGCGAACGAAATAGTCAAATTCCAAGTCCATCCAACGGACCCAAATAAAACAGCTTCCATCGGGGCACAGTTAAACCCTGATGTAGACGCCATACTGCGAGAGTTCCTACGAGAAAACTGGGACATTTTCGCCTGGCACCCTTCAGACATGCCAGGAATCCCACGCAGGCTGGCCGAGAACAGCTTAAATATCCAAACAGGATTCAAACCTGTCAAACAGGCTCTTCAGCGTTTTTCCGAACCTAAGAGATAGGCTATGGGAGAGGAGCTAGCAAAGCTATTGGAGGCCGGATTCATCAGAGATATAAAACATCCGGACTGGCTAGCAAACCTGGTGATGGTACCAAAGAAGAAAAAATCATGGCGCATGTGCGTTGATTTTAAAGACCTTAACAAGGCTTGCCCAAAGGATCCCTTCCCCCTCCCCCGCATCGATCAAATTATCGACGCTACCGCGGGACACGATTCGTTATGTTTCCTCGATGCATATTCCGGCTACCATCAAATCAAGATGGCAGAATCTGACCAATCCGCAACGGCATTTATCACACCATATGGCCCATTCTTCTTCAACACAATGCCCTTCGGGCTCAAAAACGCCAATGCAACATATCAGCGCATGATTCAGACATGTCTGGCAAGCCAGATCGGCAAAACAATGGAGGCATATGTAGATGATGTGGTCGTCAAAACAAGACATGTCGAATCTCTAATAGATGACTTGAGGCTCACATTTGATAACCTCCGAACATACGACATCAAGCTCAACCCGGAAAAATGCGTTTTCGGCGTTCCAACCGGAAAGCTCTTGGGCTTCATTGTATCCGGTAGAGGAATCGAAGCAAATCCATCCAAAATCCGAGCTCTGTCGCAACTGGATATCCCAAAGTACCTCAAACAAATACAAAAGTTAACTGGATGCGTGGCAGCTCTAAGCCGCTTTATCTCCCGCTTGGGAGAAAAGGCCCTACCCCTTTACCGCCTCCTTCGGCGCACCGAACACTTCAAATGGACGGATGCAGCCATGGCCGGACTCGAGGAGATAAAAGCCATACTTGCAACAAACCCAGTCCTGGCCGCGCCAAATATTGGCGAACCAATGCTATTATACATTGCAGCAACACATCAGGTTGTAAGCGCAATGCTCGTCGTCGAACGAGAAGCGGAGGACACAGATTCCCCCTTCAAAAGCCGGTCTATTATGTGTCCACTGTCCTCACTCCTTGCAAATCACGGTACCCGCATTATCAAAAGATCGCGTACGCGGTATTCATGGCATCCCGGAAGCTACGACACTACTTTCAAGAGTGTTCAATAACAGTAGCCTCGGAAGTACCACTTAACGATATTATAAACAACCGTGACGCAACGGGCCGGATTGCAAAATGGGCCATTGAGCTCCTCCCGTTCGACATAACTTATAAGCCACGGCGAGCCATCAAGTCGCAAGTCTTGGCCGACTTTGTCGCAGAATGGACGGAGGCCGAACTCCCTAAAGAGTATGGCACATATTCAAATTGGATCATGCATTTCGACGGCTCCAAGATGTTGGCCGGACTGGGGGCTCGCGTCGTTTTGACGTCCCCCATAGGAGACACAGTTCAATACATACTCCAGATTATGTACACGGACTCCAACAATGCAGCCGAATATGAGGCCCTTTTACATGGTCTCCGGATGGCAGTATCCATGGGCATTCAACGCCTAGAGGTGCGCGGGGACTCGAACCTCGCAATATCCCAAATAAATGGAGACTTCGATGCCAAGGATCCAAAAATGGCAGCTTACCGCAACGCCGTCCTAAAAATGTCAGCTCGGCTCGAGGGGCTTGAATTTCATAGCCCGGGAAAATAATCAGGCGGCAAATGTCCTGGCATGCATCGGCGCAAAACGCGATGTAGTCCCCCCCCCACATCTTCTTGGAAAGGCTGTTCAAGCCATCCGTAGTATGGGAAGGGGAGCCGAACAATAACACAACGGACCCAACTGCACTGCCTGACACCAAACATTCTGACATAATCGGAGGCTCTGCCAATGAAATAACACCTTCAGCCCACGTAATAATGGCCATCATCGCCCCGTGGACAGAACCATTCCTCGCCTACCTCACTAGGCAGGAACTCCTCGAGGACCAAAATGAGGCACGCTGCATAATGCGGTGATCCAAAGCCTACAGAGTCGATGAGGGAGAGCTTTATAAGAAAAGCACTACCGGAGTGCTTCAAAGGTGCGTCTCCGAAGAGGAGGGGCGGAACCTCCTGGCTGAAATTCATGCCGGACTGGGCGGTCATCACGCTGCAGCTCGGTCCCTTGTAAGCAAGGCCTTCCGTACAGGCTTTTGTTGGCCGACGTCCCGGGCAGACGCTCAGGACTTAGTCCAACGATGCACCGGATGCCAGCTCTTTGCAAACCAAAGCCATATGCCACCCACCACCCTCTGAACTATCCCCATTACTTGGCCCTTCACGGTCTGGGGGCTTGACATGGTTGGACCCCTTAAAGGCGGAACCCACAAGCAAAAATACTTACTGGTCATGGTGGATAAATTCACCAAATGGATAGAAGCCAAGCCTGTTAAGACGGCCAAATCCGGACCGGTGATAGACTTTATATCCGGGGTCGTACACCGTTACGGCGTTCCCCATAGCATCATCACTGATAACGGCATGAACTTCATGACCGACGAGTTAAACTCTGGAGCAAAAACATGGGCATCAAGCTCGACTATGCTTCCGTCTATCACCCACAAACTAACAGCCAGGTCGAACGTGCAAATGGTCTTATAATGAGCGGCATTAAACCCAGATTAGTGTGGTCCCTCAAGGAATCTAACACGCACTGGGTAGAGGAGCTTGACTCCGTACTCTGGGGGCTGTGGACCGCGCCGAATCGCACCACCGGATACACACCATTTTTTATGGTGTATGGCGCAGAGGCAGTTTTGCCCTGCGACATAATTCATGACTCACCTCGAGTGTGCATGTACGAAGAAAGAGAAGTCGAGCTCGATCAGCAGGACAACTTAGACGCATTGGAGGAGGAGCGTGACGTGGCAAAAGCCCGTTCCGCATTCTATCAACAGCAGGCTCGAAGATACCAAAGCAGAGAAGTACAGGCCAAAAATTACAACATTGGCGAATTAGTTCTATGACTACCGGACAAGAAAAAGAACAAACTCAAGCCCAAGTGGGAAGGTCCCTTCATAATTGACCAAGTCCTGACTAGTGGAGCGTACCACCTGCGAGATGCATCGGATAACAGACTCGAGCCGAACCCATGGAACGCAGCCCGTCTCCGAAGATTCTATGCCTAGTGCCGGACTCTATGTTCGTCTCCTTCCTTTGTCCATTTTTTATATATTTTCTGTCTTGCATTTCTCTTCTTCTTCTCTCTCTCTCTCTTATAGCCCTTAAAGGCTCATAAAGTGACGCGCCATCCACGCTCATTAAACCTGGGGGCTTCTTTAAATAGAAGCTTATTCATACGGGCTTCATGCCCAACACATGCGTCACACTTCCGCACGTACCTTTTATTCACCATTATATGCATCGATATGACTTAAGTTTTGGCCAAGCTGGGTTGCCTGGCTCCTGTGCTTACCCCTACGTTCCCGATTGTTCGGCTAGGTGGTAAAGGGAGCACCTCTGCGATTGTTACTGCCGGGTCAGCCGGACGTGTACCTCAGACTGGGTGAAGCCTAAAGCTAGTGTTCTTAAGGGAATATTCGGTCGGTGAACTAAAGATGATCTTTTTTATATTTATCTATACGCCCCCAGATGTTTTTCCTGCGTTTCTTTTCGCAGCATGGACATGCACCTTAGGGCATGCCTCCCAGGGAAAGGAACCCCTAATGGAACTATTCTCCCTGGAAGATGTTTCTTACTAACCATGTAAAATGACATAACTAGTCGGGCACTTGTCTGTTCACGCACTAATGACCCCTACGCCTGGTCTCCATGCATTCCCCGGTTCCTATATAACCGCATGGGAATTCGGACACACTCCGGACCGTCAGGTCCCGAGGCTGAAGCGAAAAGGTCGGCCATGACAAATGATCTACAATCCGGCTAGAAGGCATTATAAATGTCAACTAAATTACATAGTCATTTTGACTGATCGTATTCCACTTCAATACCATCTAACAGGCTGTCTAATTTACAGTCCTGCTGGGAATACTTTGTGGCCAACTCTACTTGGCCGTATACTAAGCTTACAGGGATCCCCTTCCCATCAGGCCCTATAGGACGGACCTCGGCCATGTGGTTGGGGTCAGCCTTTGCGTACCGCGTCTTCACCATGGCCCAGGCCTCCCTAGCGCCTTGACGGCAGGCTGATATCTTCCACAATTGGAAGCGCCGCCGTGCTCCTTTTAGCTTCTCCGCAAGCTCTCCAAGACCTTCGGGCATGGAGACGGATGGACCCAGGGCCTGGGCGACGCCTCGCATCGCCTGCCGAACTCGATCGAGCAGTTGCGATAGCTCGGGAAGAAGGTCACCCGTAGAACCGGGCATCTCCTCTGTAGGATGGCCTGTCAGCACACCTACAGACATTGCTCTGTTAGTCGACTTCCCCGTCGAACTTTCTTTCAAAAGGTTCGTTCAAGCACTTACTAAATATGCCGCGCCGAAGCCACTGATTCTCCTTCACGGAGTCTGATAGCTGGGGACGAACATCTTTCAGCTCAACGCCCAGCTTGGTGTTGGCATCTCGGAGATCGTTCTTCTCCCCCATCACCTTCAACAGCACCCTCTCACCAGCCTTTAGCTGGCGTAGGAGGTGTTGCCTTTCCGGATCCGATCCGGCGCCATCTGCAATTTCATTTGTCAGATTCGCACCAAAGCCGTGCTTCGCAAAATACTTATCTTTCAAACTATATATTACCAGAGGGGGCCTCCTTAGGCTCCCCTGCTGCGGCTAGTGCGGCCTCAAGTTGGGCTTTGCACTCTTCCAGCTCCTTGGACAGTGGGGAATTCTTTTCTGTAAGAACCTGCATAACAAATGATCCTTAAATCAGTTATTTTAACTGTTTCAAGTCTCGGGAGCTACTGGTATATATATAATTACCAAAATTTTCTTACCCGTATGTCTTTTACATATTGCTCCGTGGCTCTGGTTAGACCATTTTGAGCGGCACGGAGGTACGCATCTCCCGACTTAAAGGCATCTAACGCCTCTTGGGAGAAACAAACGTCGCGAAGAATTGTCCGACGACGCCTGTGGTTCATGGCACTCTCCACCTCAGAGTTGGTGGCAGACAACCTGTCCACATCCTCCGTCGGAGGAGCGTCCGGTGTGCGCCTTGTGTTCGGCCCCGCTTCCGGGCCAGGCTTTGGAGCCTGGCTGGTGGAGGCGCGATTGGCGGTCTCTCCGAATATAGTTCGGCGATGTCTCTTTGTCCTGAAGAGGGCACAAGTGTTAATATGCCCTGAAGGTATGACACCTGGGATAAGGGGGTGCGCCATACCTTTGCGCTGACGCCCCGGTCCGGACTGCACCTCTTTTCTGCCCACGGGGCCCTGTGGCCCCTCGTTGGCTTGTCGCCATAGGTTTGACCTCCCGTTTCTGGGAGGCCGGGATTAGCCCTGGATAATCGGCCATAATGGCCACCAGGGCGTTGTCCTTGCTCAATTGATGGAACACTCCATCAATTAGACCCACCGAAAGCTCCGGATCCTCTTGCGAGTCTGGGTCGAGGGACCGTCCCGGGTCCTCGGGTTGTGGAGGAGGGCTGTTTATTTCTGTAACAGCCTGGCGTAGTTCCTGCGTCGAAATCACTAAGATTAAATATTTAACAATGGGGATATAAAACGGATGGGCAAGATGTGATCACTCACCCATCTTGGAGGATTGTACATGGAAAATCCACCCTTTGGGTCAACGCGGAGAAAATCCTCCTCTTCTCCCTTGTACAAAGCGGACAAGGTCTTTATTAGAGCCGCAGCCGAATCCGGCCCCTTACGGCCTTAGCGGGTGGTGTCGTCCTCCCCGTTGAAATCCCACATGGGGTGGCCTCTATACTGTAGCGGCTGCACCCCTCGCATGATGCATGCGGCCATGACCCCGATCATGGTTAGTCCGGAATGAGCTAACAATCTTATCCGGCCCATCAGGTAAACAATGTCCCTGTCACTTTCCCTCTGAGGGATCTGTGGGCGCCAGCTTAGGCGCTTCTTTAAGGGAGCATTGTTGAATTCAGGGAGGCCGATCCGGACAGGATCCGACAGCGGGACGTCTTCTATGTAAAACCATTCCGAGGCCCAGTCTTCGGACGCCTTCTTTGGGGTTCCGGACAGATAGCCAGTCCCGGCGATGGGCCATACTTCGGCTCCGCCCACTTGATACATAGACCCCTTCTTGGAACGGGGCACGAGGCAAAATAGCTCCCTCCACAGTCCGAAATGAGCTTCACCACCCAAGAACAACTCGCAGAGGGCTACAAAGCCCACGATATGCAACACTGAGGAAGGCGTGAGATGATGTAGCTGGAGGCCGTAGAACTCTAGCAGCCCCTGGAGAAATGGATGGATTGGAAATCCAAGCCCCCTTATTAAATAAGGGACGAGGCACACCCGCTCTCATTTGGAGGAATTAGGGGCGCTCTCCGCTTGCTCTCCGCCGTTATAGACGGGAAGACCAGCTCGAACAGGGGTCATATAGGCCGGGGGGAAATCCCTTGGTCTGGAGCGTCACTAACTCACTATGCGGGATGGAGCATCTTTCCCAATATCCAGGCTTAGAGCTGGAAGGGCGGGAGGAGGAGTCGTGACGGCTGGCTATGGTGGAATGGATCTTTGTCAAATGTGCTCTAATGAACACTCGCGAATGGGGAAGGTGTGGTTTGGATCTCAATCCTCGTCTCCTTAAATAGGTCAGCTTGTTTACGCGGCTAGGGGTGTGAATATAAAAACACTCAGACCTTTCATATTCGTTTGACACGTGGGGAGCAGCCATTATTGGGCGCAGAAGCCAAGGAGCGCAACATCTACAAGAAACCGGACTTTATTCAATAGGTACATGGAATTTGGAGGAGAACCCGCCTTGCAATGCCGAAGACAATCTGCGCGCCGGACTCATCGTCATTGAAGCCTGGTTCGGGGGCTACTGAGGGAGTCCTGGATTAGGGGGGTGTCCGGACGGCCGGACTATACCTTCAGCCGGACTCCGGGACTATGAAGATACAAGATTGAAGACTTCGTCCCGTGTCCGGAAGGGACTTTCCTTGGCGTGGAAGGCAAGCTTGGCGATACGGATATTCAGATCTCCTACCATTGTAACCGACTCTATGTAACCCTGACCCTATCCGGTGTCTATATAAACCGGAGGGTTTTACTCCGTAGGACAACATACACATCAACAATCATACCATAGGCTAGCTTCTAGGGTTTAGCCTCTCTGATCTCGTGGTAGATCTACTCTTGTACTACCCATATCATCAATATTAATCAAGCAGGACGTAGGGTTTTACCTCCGTCGAGAGGGCCTGAACCTGGGTAAAACTTCGTGTCCCATGCCTCCTGTTACCATCCGGCCTAGACGCATAGTTCGGGACCTCCTACCCGAGATCCGCCGGTTTTGACACTGACACCATGAAGAAGTCAAACGGACATAGTCGAACGAATCCTCACAACTCCAGACCGAAACTGAAGCTAACGAGAGAAGCAACCCAGAAAGAAGCAAGCA
The DNA here is from genome assembly GCF_056163025.1 of Triticum urartu. Classification (NCBI taxonomy): domain Eukaryota; kingdom Viridiplantae; phylum Streptophyta; class Magnoliopsida; order Poales; family Poaceae; genus Triticum; species Triticum urartu. The sequence continues at coordinate 356,867,976 of NC_141878.1, read as the reverse complement.
ACATAGTAAACAATCTTCACATAAACATGGCATGATGCACAACCAAGTATGATGCATGTCCGGTTTAATGAAACATGACATGGCAAAGTGCAGAAGAAAAACTACAAGTTAAGTGGAGCTCAATATGCAACGAGTTGCATATGGACGAACACCACATCAATTATTTAGTTCACTACCGGTCAGGTACCCATCAATATTAAATGTTCTTAAACATGGCAAGGGGTGAAGCATATGAAATCTAACTATCTAGGCAAGTATAAATGAGGCCGGAACAACAAGCAACAAGTATGGAAAATCCTCATGTGCATATCTTAGATTTGGTACTGTTCTGCCCTAAACCATATTTTAGAGTTTTTGAACATGCAAAGTAAAGCCACCATGTTAATCTATGCATTTTTCTACCCCATTTACGTATAAAGATGATTTAAAACCGCGCTATAGTTAATTAGTTATGAATTAAAGCATTTTAACATGGCATTAGAGCAAAAATTAACAAAATCATTTAAAAAAATTTAAACTTGCATGAAAGTGGCATATTATGAAACTAGATGAAATTCTAGTCATATTTCTTATATAAAACATTTTAATCCGAGGCACGGTTAAAGAGTTATTATATGCATGAAGTTTAGGAGCTATTCTGTAAATATGCAGTTTTTGATAATTGGACAAATTCGCAGCAGCGGAAGAAAATAACTACGGGCCGAAACTGGCAGGCTGGCCCAACAGGAAAAAAAACAGAGGAAGGGCGCTGGGGTGTGGCCTCACCCAGTGGTCCTTGGCCCGGTCGATGGATGCGGCTGAGGCACGATGGGCCTGGCGCAGATCTGGCCCGAGCGGGCGAGGGCCGCGGTCAACGGGGCGACCGGCTGCGTGCCCAGGCGATCGAAGCAGAGGGCGGTTCGTCCTTGTTTGTCCCTGAGACAGAGAGACAACGATTGAGAGAGAGGAAAATAGGGGAGGATCGGAGGACGGAGATAAGGGGTCGGCGACCTGCGAGGTCCAGCAGTGCGGGAAGCAGCGGGTCAGTGAGAAGGCTGCGGAGATGGCCGGATCAGGCCATTTTGTGTCAAGGAGGCGATGAGGCAGGGTCGGCTATGGCTGGGTCGACGGGAATGAGCGGGCGAAGCTGAGCAGCACAACAGGGCCAGCAGGTGCGGCGGTGCGATGCAGAGCAGTGCACGAGCTCCGGCGAGCGGGCAAGGCGGAGCAAGAAGGGCGGCTCAGGCCGACCGGCGCTTGATGTGGATCCTGGCAGAGAAGGCAAATGCATGGAGAGGGAGAAGGATTAGAGAGAGAGCACGGGAGAGAAAAAAGGGAAGGGAGGAGGAGAAAAAAGAGACGGCGACCTGACAGCGTGCACCGACGAGGCAAGGAGGAGGCCGGGGTCCATCGGGAGGCTTCCATGGCGTTGGTGTTCTCCTATGAAGAGAGCAAAGAGAGGAACGAGGTGAGGGGAGAACCAGAGAGGGAAAAGGGGGGTGCAGGGAGAGAGAACAAGGCAGCGAGGTCTCATCTGCTGGTGATGCTCGTCGGCGGAGGGAGCTCCGGTGGTGCTGCGGCTTGTCGCACGCGAAGGACGGGCGAGGACAGAGGGGAACGAGGCAGGAGCTCGCTCGAGGAGATCGAGCGCTGGAGCGAGGGCTGTAGGGCTCTGTTGGTGGGGAATCGAGGGAGGCAGGGATCGATGGATTGGATGGAGCAGGTGGAGAGGTGGTTGGCTCGGGAAGGATCCTGAGAAAGATGGTGGCGGCGGAGTGGGAAGGATGGGACAAGGTGCCTAGAATTTAGGGTTTGTCTAGTTTATAAAGCAAGTGGATCTAAATGTAGACTAATGGAAGCTCTTTGATCTAAAACGGACGGCTGAGAAAATATAGGTTAGGAAGTCCAGTTAAGAAAACGGAGACGTTTTATAGATGTTTGGGGATGATCCGGATCCAACGGTAACGACTGCTTGGGTCAGGTTCGGGACAACTTTCGGACGCGTGCGAGGGGTCGATGCACTGTGCAAGGAGGGGTTTGGGGGCCTGGCGGTTGGTAGTGGGCTGTGTAGATGGTCTAGGGAGGAAAGAGAGGGAAAGCCCAGCAGCAGTTTCTGGAGACCGAAAATGTCCGATGATTTGACCGACTATAATGTCGCTATAGTTATCCGTTGGGGCATCAAACGAACACCGAATGCAATGAAACTTGGCAGGTGACTTACTGACAACATAACAACACCGCATGCGAACTTTCAACCCATTCCGAGAACATTTTCTGACCACTTATAAAATAATATTTCGGACGTGCCACGGGCGCGTGCAAGTGTGTCTGGGCTCAGAACGGAGACCGGGACGGATGCAAGTTCTGAAAATATGATGATGCAATGAACATGATGACATGGCAAGATGCAACACGCAAACAAATAACATGGCAACGACGGCGAAGGACTGGAAGACACCTAGCGCAACGGTCTCGGGGCATTACACTTTCCGACATTTCAGACAAGAGCATCCCAAAGTTTGAGATCCCCCCTCCCCCTCCATTTCCTCATTCATACACCGTCGGTGCCACAACAACCTCCCCACTACGACCAGCCTCCTCCGTCCGTCACCACATCCTCCACCTTACCGGAGCCGCTACCCCTACCATGTCGTCCACTTCAAGAGATGGACATCTCTCATCCACAATGCCGGACTAGGATCCTTTCATCGCACCCTCTTACTTCATCGGCGCCGCCGTCCACCTTTCGTTGCCGCTCCTATGACCGCCTCGTCCACGACAACAGGACTTATCCCCCAACTTGGCCGTCTACCATCTAAAGTATTCTTTCACTCTGCCGACAGCCATTGCAACCGCAGCACCCTCAATGTATTTTCTTTACCATCTAAGAGATGTGGTACTATTTCATATCTGCTTGAGTTATTGATCACACCCGGAAAATAGATCGTAACTCGTTTACTGTACTTTTCTTGTCCATACCAAATCGTAGTGGCTAGTTAGAAGAAAACATTGGTTGCAAAGTAGCTCTGTCCGGTTTGCACCTTCAGATCCGGCATGGCACGATAGCTATAGTCGTAAAGCTTATGGGTTTCCCCCTTTATATTCACTACCATCTTCGTAGGTGCTTCGTGTCGTGCTAGCACTGCTCCTCAAGACCTCAACCCATCAAGCGAAACAATATGCCACTCATAATTCCAAAGCTTAGTTGTTGAAATACGAATCTGATATGATGCTCATATTACTAAAACCAAAACATTTAATTGATCACCTAATGTTCCTATATTCATTTCGAAAAGCATGTGTGCCACCCACTGGTCCAGCTAGTTCCACTTTCCTGATTTTACTCTTGATGCTTAGGGTTTTCCCCTTTTATCTACTCTACTATTGTGACGCCCCGAGACCGATGCGCCAGGTGTCTCCCAGTTATTCGCCGTCGTTGCCATGTCATTCGCTTGCGTGTTGCATCTTCTCATGTCATCATGTGCTTTGCATCATCATGTTTTCAAAACTTGCATTCGTCCGGGTTCCCCCAGTTCCGTCTGTTGTCTGTTCTGTGTCCAGTCACACTCGCACACGCCCGCGGCATGTCTGAAATAGTATTTTATAAGTGGCTGGGAAATGTTCTCGGAATGGGATGAAAGTTAGCATGCGGTTTTTTTTAGTGTCGATAGTCCGCCTGCAAAGTTTCATCGCTTTCGGAGTCCGTTTGAGGCCCCAACGGATAACTATAGCGGCAATAGTAGCCGGTCTTTCATCGGACATTTCGGTCTCTGAAACTGCTGTCAGGCATCTCTCTCTTCTCTCTCTTTTATGAGCCCATCAAACCCCTCACCTTCGTTGACCGTTCCGAGACGGACCAGGTTATCGATTCCCTCTTGTCAAACCACCTACTCCCTCTTTGCACAGTGCATCGACCCCTCGCCCATGTCCGTAACTGTCCCGAACCCGGCCTGCTCTCTCGTTACCAACGGGTCCGGATCATCCCCAAACATCTAGAAAACATCACCGTTTTCTTATTTGGACTCCCTAGCCTATTTTTCTCGACCGTCTGATTTTGATCGGAGGGACGAGATAGCCCCTAATCAAACCCACACCCACCTACTATAAATAGCAGTGCAATCATCGGACCAATCCCTAATTTCTAGGGATCCTCCTAGCCGCCGTCGCTCCTCATGTCTCTTCTTCCTTGGCATCCACCCCGCATCCACCTCGATTTCCTTTCTCACCCAACTAGCAAGCCCCCTCCCCTGAGCGATCTCCCATGTCCCCCAATCCATCGATCCCCACCAACCAGCACCCGATTCTCCTGCCCGAACTCCTCACCGCACCACCGGAGCCGCGAGCTGCCACCTCGTCGCCCGCGCCTGCAGCTCCTCGCCTGAGCAGGCAACTGGACTGCAGCCGTCGGCCACCTACTGCATCGCCCGGCTAGCCTCCTGTCTCCTCTTTCCCCTTCTGTTCCCTCCTTCCTCTCTCCATCTCGTAACTCTCTCCACCTCCCTCTGTTTTCTATCATAGGGAGAACAAGGCGCGTTGGCCTCCATGGACTTCGCACCGGAGCTCCATCCGCGCCGGGTCCCCCATTTCGACATCCGCTGACTTTGTTCCGCGCCTCCCTGTGCTCGTCGGGACCGCAGCTCGCAGCCTTGCAGTCCTGCACCGGCGCCCATCTTCGCTTCCCGCACCAACCGCTCCTCCCGAGCTCCTCGCGTTGACCACTCTGTGCCTCACGTCGCTCCCAAGTCCGTGCTCACTGAAGTAGGCTACCAGCACCGCCGACCTCCCTACTTCTACCGCTCCTCTGCATCGGCAACCAGGCGCCCGAGGCCACACACTCCTCCCGTCGAGCAACTCCAGCGCCGCCCTGCTCTAGTGTCGGCGACCAGGTCGTGCAGCCCCTGCCTTTCTTTTCCTCCCCCTGGTTTTCACTCCCTCGCCTCACCTTTCTTTCTCTCATCTCTCTCTAGGGGCCGCCATGGATTGCCGCTCAAGCTTCGTCGACCTCAAGTCCCTACCGTCGCGGGTCCGGTGGGTCCTGCCTCGGACGCCGCGCCCGTGCCCCGGATCAGCCGCGCCGCCCTAGATCCCCATGGCGTCGGCCTCTACTCGTTTCTGCACCGGACGGAGGAGCTCAACCCCTTTGTCCCGCGGCCTCCTCTGTTTCTTCCTCGAGCCTGAAGAAATTCCAGCGCCCGTTGATCGTGAAACGCGCCAGCACAGCAGCCTCGTACCACTAGTCGCCTTCGCCGCCCGTAGGCCTTCCCTGCCCCACGGCCTGCATCCGCTCCTTGCCGGCCTCGCCTTGTGCCTCATCGCGGCCCAGCCTCTCCTCCAGCTGGGCTTGGCCCAATGTGAGCAGCTCCCTACACCTCCATATTTGGCCCGATTCATGTTTTTTTTCGCGGAACGAATTATCTATTTATCCAGTGTTTTTAGTTTTGCAGAAAACCCCCTAGACATCATGCATATAATAACTCATTATCCGTGCACCGGATTAAAATGTTCTATATATGTTGAATGCTTAGAATTAGGTGTGGATTAATTATATGCCACTTTCATGCATGTTAAAAATGTTTAAACTTGTTGTCTGTTTTGTTTATCTTTATGCCATGCTAAAATGATTTATTTCATAACTTAATAACTGTAGCTCGGTTTTCAATAAAATTTATATGTAAATGCGGTGTAAAAATTCCTAGTTTAACATGGTGACATTGCTTTGCATGTTTAACAACTATAAATATGGTTTAGGGCAGAACAGTAACAAAACCTAAAATATGCACATGAGTTTCCGGACTTGTTGTTTGTTGTTCCGGCATCATTTAAAGTTGCCTAGTTGGGTAGTTTAATCTTGTTGGGTACATAAACGAGAGAGAACTAAATAAGTCATGTGGTGTTTTCTTCAATATGCAACTCCGTTGCATATTGAGCTCCACTTAATTTGTAGTGTTGTTTGTTGCACTTTGCCATGCCAGGCTTCATTAAACCGGACATGCATCATATTTGGTTGTGCATCATGCCATGTCCATGTGTTGGTTGTTTACTATGTTGTTTGCTCCTTTCCAGGTTGCTTCTCGCGTTAGCTTCGGTTTCGTTCCGGAGTTGTGAGGATTCATTCGACTATGTCCGTTTGTCTCCTTCATGGACTCGTTCTTCCTTGCAGGATCTCAGGCAAGATGACCATACCCTCGAAATTACTTCTATCTTTGCTTGCTAGTTGCTCGCTCTATTGCTATGCTGCGATAACCTACCACTTGCTATATCATACCTCCCATATTGCCATGTCAAACCTCTAACCCACCTTGTCCTAGCAAACTGTTCTCTGGCTATGTTACCGCTTTGCTCAGCCCCTCTTATAGCGTTGTTAGTTGTAGGTGAAGATGAAGTTTGTTACATGTTGGAACATGGATTTTGTTGGGATATCACAATATCTCTTATTTAATTAATGCATCTATATACTTGGTAAAGGGTGGAAGGCTCGGCCTTATGCCTGGTGTTTTGTTCCACTCTTGTCGCCCTAGTTTTCGTCATACCGGTGTTATGTTCCTTGATTTTGCGTTCCTTACACGGTTGGATTATAATGGGAACCCCTTGACAGTTCGCCTTGAATAAAAATCCTCCAGCAAGGCCCAACCTTGGTTTTACATTTGCACTAACAACCTAACCTTTTTCCCTTGGGTTTCCGAAGCCCGAGGGTCATCTTTATTTTAAACCCCCCCCTCGGGCCAGTGCTCCTCTGAGTGTTGGTCCAAACTGAGCTGCCTGCGGGGCCACCTCAGGGAAACTTGAAGGTTGGTTTTACTCGTAGATCGTCTCATCCGGTGTTGCCCTGAGAATGAGGTACGTGCGACTCCTATCGGGATTTGTCGGCACATCGGGTGGCTTTGCTGGTCTTGTTTTACCATTGTCGAAATGTCTTGTAACCGGGATTCCGAGCCTGATCGGGTCTTCCTGGGCGAAGGAATATCCTTCGTTGACCGTGAGAGCTTGTTATGGGCTAAGTTGGGACACCCCTGCAGGGTTTTAAACTTTTGAAATCCGTGCCCGCGGTTATGGGCAGATGTGAATTTGTTAATGTCCGGTTGTAGAGAACTTGACACCTAACTTAATTAAAATGCATCAACCGCGTGTGTAGCCGTGATGGTCTCTTCTCGGCGGAGTCTGGGAAGTGAACATGGTTCTTGTGTTATGCTTGAACATAAGTAGTTTCAGGATCATTTCTTGATCACTTCTAGTTCACGACCGTGCTTTGCTTCTCTTCTCGCTCTTATTTGCGTAAGTTAGCCACCATATATGCTAGTGCTTGCTGCAGCTCCACCTCACTACCTTTTCCTACCCATAAGCTTAAATAGTCTTGATCACGAGGGCGTGAGATTGCAGATTCCCCATGACTCATAGATTACTTCCAAAAACCAGTTGCAGGTGCCGATGATACCAGTGCAGGTGACGCAAACGATCTTAAGGAGGAGCTCGATGAAGACCGTGTTCGTTGTGTTGTTTCGTTTCCAATTGATCAGTCGTGGAGCCCAGTCGGGGCGATCGGGGATCTAGCATTAGGGGTGGTCTTCTTTTATTTTGGTTCTGTAGTCGGACCTTGTTTGTATTCTGGATGATGTAATGCTATATTAATGTATTGTGTGAAGTGGCGATTGTAAGCCAACTCTGTGCCTCTTTCTTATTCACTACATGGGATGTGTAAAGATTACCCCTCTTGCGACATGCCTACAATGCGGTTATGCCTCTAAATCGTGCTCCGACACATGGGAGATATAGCCGCATCGTGGGTGTTACAACTATGATCTACGTAGGTGTTTTCCATCGTACTAGCAGTACTCCACCCTTCAAGCTAAAAAACACAACACTCATAATTCCAAAGCTTAGTTGTTCAAATATGATTGTGATATGATACTGATATTAGTTAACAGACACATTTAATAGCTTAGCTAAAGGTCCCACTTGAGTTTCCAAATGCACGTCGCGACATATAGGTACGCTTGATCTACAAGATAACCTTTCTTATCGAGAATATCCCGTTCGTATCCTTGATCAAGCCGAGCGTACCACTCGACGTCATAATATCAAGTTTCTCAAGGTTCAATGGTCACACCATTCCGAGGAAGAAGCCACTTGGGAAAGGGAGGATCGTCTTCGACTTGAGTACCCCACCTTCTTCCCGGAGGATCCTAAATCTCGGGACGAGATTCTTTTGAGTGGGGGTGAGTTGTCACACCCTAGCTAGTTCAAGCATTAGAATGTGCATCATGTTTAAATTCCTCTTAAATTTGAATTGGGGAAGACAGAACCCCCAACACACCCCCCCTTGGAAACAACTAGGGTTTACTAAAAATATTTTCAATGAACCTGAAATACCCTTCTAAAAAGTTCACCCTCTTTGTCATAGGTTAGAACCTCTGGCAAAATTGGTGCACAATTTTCTAGGTCAACAGAAGGTCATTGAATTAAATCATAAGTATTTGAATTTGGGCATTTAAATGCTATAAAATAATCTAAATGCTCAAATAATTCTGGGAATAAATGTTTCCTGTTGGAAATAATCTAAACAGAGGCCACATTTATTTTCAGGATTTTTGGAAATGTTTTAGTATTTTATTTAAAGCTAAACAGTTGCAGTTAAATAGAAAACAGAAACTAAATAAAAAAAAGAGGAGAAAGAAGCCCACCTGGGCCTTACCTGTGCTGGCCCAGCCACCTGGCTCGGCCCAGCCTGCTGGCGCTGCCAGTCGTCGTCCTCCTCGCGCCAGAAGGACGCGGAGCACGTGGCCGGCGCCCGTGGCCACACGCCGGCCACCTCCTGCTTTCGCCGACGCCCGGGAGACGCCCTGAAGTGCCACGCGACCCCCCACGTCTCCCTCTCGCACTCGCTCACTCTCCCCCTCGTCTTCCTCTCTCTCTCTCCCGCGACGGCCAAGCGCGTACCTCGCTGCCGATTGCCGTAGTTGCCACCACAGACACCCCCTCGCCCCTCCGACGAGCCCATTAGCTCCGCCTTGACTCCCTCGTCCTCCCCACCGAGCCACGCATCGCCGGAGGCCCTGCATCGCCGCCTTCGCCCTTGTCTTCAACCTCGGGCACCCGAGCCATCTCCGGTCGAATTCGCCGCCGCCAGGACCTCCCTGAGCCCGCTGACCCCCTCTCTGACTCCGCTGTGAGCTCCTCTTCCTTTCCCCCTAGTTCCCGTGCTCGATTACGCCTCGTAGCCACCGCCCCCTCCGATCCCGAGCGCTCCTCGCCGCCGGCCATGCCGCCGTCGTGGCTACGGCCGTGCAAGCACGCGTCCGAGCGCCTCACCGTGCTCAGCGCAGCACCAGGGACCCGTAGCCACCACCAGTTCTTCCTCCCATGCACCGTAGCATCAAAACCGACCTCGCCCGAACTCCGGCCGCCGCCACGAGCTTGATTCCGGCGAGCTCGCTCCACCCCAGCTCCTCCCACTTGCCCCACTAGATGCGCACGAGCCCCAGCTACGCGTAGCACGTCTCCACCGTCGATTTGGTCACCGGAGGACCAAATCCGAAGCCCTCCGCCGTCTCGGGCCTCGCCGGCGTCGAGCCGCCGGCGAGTTGACCCAGTTTGACCCCTGGGTGGGCCCAGGAAGACCCCCCCTGAGTCTATGACAGGTGGGGCCGGTCGGCTAACTAAATTAGGATTAGTCTTAATTAATTTTAATTAAATCAGTCACTGACATGTGGGCCCAGGCCCCACTGACAACTAATTAGTGTTAATCTAATTTTGCTAATTAGCTGAGAGGCTGACAGATGGGGCCCACCAGTCAGGTTTGACCTGGGCTGGCGCCTTTGACCTGCTGACGTCACCCTGACGCAATGCTGACGCGGTAATTGATTTTCTGGATTTATTCTTATTCAGGAAATTCCAGAAAACAGTTCAAACTTCAAAAATTCATAGAAATTCAACCATAGCTCCAAATGAGATGAATTATATATGAAAAATTATCAGAAAAATTCAATCTATCCAACTGTAATGGTTTCATGCATGACAAAACAAGTTACCTTGCTGTTTAGGCAGAATAAGGAAAAGCACTATTAAGGCCATGTTTAATGAGCTAATATTTGAATCTTTGATTCAAATGAGTTCATTCCTTTCTAATATAACTTGCATTAGGCCAAGACACATTCATATTGCCATGTCATAGCATGCATCATATTGTTGCATATTGTCATGTGTTGATTGTATTACGATGTGTTCTTTGTGGTAGGTTCTGCCTCCGAGGATATCCACGAGTATCCAACTGAAGGGCAGTATCCCACTACCAGTCCATCAGGCAAGCAACCATTGATCATTACGATACAAACCCATGTTCTCGCTTCTGCTCTTGTTTACTGCATTAAGACAACGCGATTCAAACTGCTGTGTGCTACGGTAGTTGAAACCTTATCCTCTGCATGACTTGTGATTGCCACAGTAACTAGATGAAACCCACTAGCATGTGTAGGAGTTGATTGAGCCATGTATGTGATTCTTACCTTGCTATGCTGCTATGCTTAGAGTTGTGTCAGGTCTGGTTCATCTGGGAGATGGGCTAGAGTGAAATGCTTATGCCGGTAATGTGAGGGATGCGTTGAACATGTTTTGGTAAAGGTATCAATGAGAGGCCATGTAGGAGTACATGGTGGGTTGTTTCATTGAGGCCGTCCCTAAGCACTGAGATCTGTATCCATGATTTAAGATTCAGCTACTACCACACATTGGGCCCTGAAATATGACCCCGCTCGACTTACTGACCCCTCCCTCCTCTGTCCAGGAGTTGCAAATAGTTTCTGGTGTTTGTAGGACACGTGTTGGCGGCTGTGCGTAGCGCTGACCCTAGGGGTGGGCTATGTTGCGGTAGATACACCGTGGCACGGTGTACCGAGTCACCCGTTTGGTGTCGCGGGAACCCTGTTCACATCGTTTGGGGCCGTTGAGGACACCCCGGCCGGATTTCCTTGCGGATGGAACCTGAATAGGCGATAAACCTGGACTAGAGACTTGTGAGGTTAGTCAGGTCGTGGTCTACACCCACGTCGGTTTTCGCTTGAAGTCTGCCGAGCACATGTCGTGTGCAGACGCTAAGTGGTGGAAACATGTGTGACGAAGTACACCCCTGCAGGGTATAAAACTATTCGAATAGCCGCGTCCGCGGTAAAGGACTACTTGGTTGCATATACAGTTCATAGACAAGTTAATGGATACTACTAAAAGACTCAAGATAAAGTGTGAGTACCGAGGATGGCCCTCTCGTAGGATGACGAGGGAGGATCCCCGGTGGAGTATTGTGTTGGTGAGTAGTGGACTCGTGTGCAAAAACTATTTTACTGGTGAAGTTCCGTAGGATAGCTTAGCCAAGAGTCAAAGCTGGCTTGTTGCATCAACCCCACCGCCTTCTTGAGAATAAGCATGTATAGTAGGTTCTGATGTAAGACTTGCTGAGTACCTTTGTACTCATGTTTTGCTTATTTATTGTTTTCAGACGACAACACTGCCCCCTCCGATGGGTTCTATGTAGACCTTGACGTCGACGAGTGACTAGCCACCCAGGTGGTGACCCTGGCCATGGAGGGCCTATGTAGATATACAGGCTTCGAGATGCCTTCTTTCTTTCTAGAGTCTGTACCCACACTAGTTGCTTCCGCATGTGCTTGTATGTTTGTATGACTTGAGTGTCGGGTCATGTGACCCCTATCTGTATGAACATGTTATGTATGGCTCTCTGGAGGCTTTAAATAAAGTACTTGAGTTGTAGAGTTTGGTTGTGATGCCATGTTGTATGTACTCATATCAGGCATATTGTGTGTATGATTGAAATGCTTGGTATGAGTGGGATCCGACAATCTAGTTGTTTATCCTTGACAGCCTTTCTTATGGGGAAATGTAGTCTAGTGTTCCTCGAGCCATAGTAGTCCGCTACAGCCCAGTTCACCGGAGTCCTGCTAGCCCAGCACTACTGCTCAGGACACTTGACTGGCCGGCATGTGTTTCACTTCGTCCCTATGTTTGTCCCTTGGGGGAAATGTCACACTGTGACTTCCGGAGTCCTGCCGAGCCTGCTACAGCCTGGGGTTCCCCGGAGTCCTGTTAGCCCAGTGCTACAGCCCGGAATCACTCGTTGATGACCGACATGTTCGATGTGATTCATGTATGCCTGTCTCCATAGGTCTGTGCCGCTTTGGGTTCACGACTAGCCATGTTGGCCCGGGTTCTCTGTCATATGGATGCTAGCGACACTGTCATATACGTGAGCCAAAAGGCGCAAACGGTACCGGGCCATGGTAAGGCGTCACCCGTGGGATACCGTGCGTGAGGCCGCAAAGTGATATGAGGTGTTACCGGCTATATCGATGTGACTTGGAATCGGGGTCCTGACAGCATTGGTATCAGAGCCGGACTGCCTGTAGGTTCGTTGAGCCAAACTGGTCGATGTCGAGTCTAGAAATGCTCTAGTTATATGTAGGGGAATTGATTGTGGGAGGGAACATAAGGTTCTTTTACTCCTTTACGTATGCCTCTGATCTGAGTCATTCTCTTCTCATTCAACGTGGGTTAAGGACTAGGCTCTCTTCTTCTATCAGGTTCACGTGTTACTAATCCGTAGTAGCTTATAGGATTGTTGTTACAAGCCCCAGTTTAGTTCTACTACTTTAGTATGTTGCTAATTGGATCAGAATCTTGATATGATGTTGTTGAGTGGTATTGCGAACTATTGTGGATGACTCAAATCTTTTTCTGAGCATTTACAGCTATTATGCTGTCCAATTTTCCCTAGAAATTCTGATGCCTTTGCATTGTGGTTGTGCTTTCAGATGGCCAACCATGTTCAAAATCAAGTGGTTCGCCTGACCCGGTGCCTCGACGTGCCCGGTCATACTGCTATGTTAGTCCGGGTAATGATCGAGATGGGCTACCGTTGGTATCCCGAATACACCGTCGAAGAGCAGTTCCGCGACTTTAATCAAAGCCAATATCTCTGCACCGTCAGGATATTTCCTTCTTATCCTGGATCTACCGAGCCCCTTCACTGTTCCTATGGACTCGGGGTTACTGTTGAGATGGCTGTGCAGGATGCTGCCTATTCCATGATGACCATCTTGCGAGTCCGGACTGGCCTGCTTCGGAACACCGACTTCCGTTACATGCCAGCTTCACTTCCGGGAGCGCAAGGGTATCTTCAGGCTATCTATGCTGACTCCACTCAGGAGGACTCATTAACTCATACCACTGCCGAGATGCTCGAAGATAAGGACCGAGAGAATCGGGCCTTGAGGTTGGAGCTTTTTAATACCCGTGCTGATCATTGGGCCACATTGACTCGGTTTGCACCTGCGGTGCAAGCTGGATGTATGGATACAAGGGATCTGTATCCTGTGAGATCAGCTCTGCCAGACATGGTGGATTGGCGTGATGTGGGAGGCATCACCCCACCCCGTGGTCCCCGCAGGCCATCGTTTGTTGGTCCAAGACCTCATCCTAGCCCCTTTGGTCCACAGGCTCCTCAGGACTGTCTGTTCCCGGATGGTCATGTTGAACTTCCAGGCTACGGAGGTGACTTCTATGAGAACTACTACGGAGCTGTCTGAGTTAGTAGTAGTACCACTAGTATTGTAGTAGTTGTATCTCCACTATCCTGTGTGACTTGTGGAATATGAATTTGTGTGTAATCAATTCCGGAGGTGTAGACAAATAATGTATAGGAGCTTGGAATGCCTCTGATGAGATGTAATGTCTTTCATCATAGTTGTACTGTAGCCTAGGCTTGTACTGAACTATGTATGATGTGTATGACCGTTGGTATATATATGGCAGTTTTATATTACCATGACATACGGATGAACATCTCGGCATTCTGTGTTATCCATTACATTCTGCACTTCCTTGCTAAGTTTGAGCCATCCTTGTCTAAACCGTTGTCTTGTTTCCTCTTAGGATGGTCAACACCCGCAGCAACCCTGCTGCCCCGGAGCAGGGGGAAGCCAGTGCAGCTAGAGGTGAGAATCTGCCTCACCCGCCTTCTCTGGCCGAAGTGATGCTAGAGGCGGAAAGAAACAAGCGTGAGACTAACTGCCTGCTAGAGCGGATTGAGCAGAACACTGCATGCCACCCGCGAAATGACTTGGTGTCAATCAATGACTTTATCAAGCTATACCCACCAAAGTTTAATCACTCCGTCGAGCCCCTCGACGCGGATGACTAGCTTCGCAGCATCACCCACAAGCTACGTTCTGCCAACGTAGCCGAAGCCGACAAGGTTACCTATGCTGCCTATCACCTCGAAGGCCCTGCTAGCCTTTGGTGGGAAAACGTCGAAGCTATGCGCCCGGTCGGCCAAATCACTTCTTGGGCTGAATTCAGTGAGGCTTCCCGTGAGCATCACATTCCGGAAGGTCTCATGGATCGCAAGAGGGAGGAGTTCTGCAACTTCACCCAAGGAAGACTGACTGTGGATGCATATAGTCGTGAATTTGGGAATCTGGCACGCTATGCCCCTGAAGAGGTTTCTACTGACGCTAAGAAGCAGGCAAGGTTCCGCAAGGGACTTAGCCCTGAGCTTCGCCGCGATCTCCATCTGCACGAGCGCACATCTTTTCAAAAGCTGGTCAATAAAGCCATCAGCGCTGAGACAGGCCAGACTGATTATGACGCTTCACGCAAGCACTCCCGTGATTTTGGCTCTTCATCCGGCTCGGGAGCTCAGAAGCGCCGGGTGTGGATCCCAAGCATGGCACTGCCACCCAGGTTCATCCCGAGGCCATCCTTTGAGGCGCCTCGTCCCAACCAGCAATTTGCACCGCCCAAGCCCCATGGTGGCCCCGCTGCTAATGCTGCTCCACACCCCAATGTGGTGACATGCTTTAAGTGTGGAGAGCCGGGTCACTATAGCCGAGAGTGTCCCCAGAACAACAACTCCAATCAAACTGGGAAGTCCGTTGGCCGTGGTAAGCCAGCGGGGAAAACATTTTACGCCAAGCTGGCCACCACTGCACGTGGCCATGTCAACTATGTTTCAAGCGAGGAGGCTCATGAGGATCCCAACGTCGTCCTTGGTACGCTCCTTGTTAACTGCCATCCGGCATCCGTTCTTTTTGATACTGGAGCATCTCATTCATTCATATCTGAGAGCTATGCTCGATTGCATAACACGACATTCTGTGACATGCCCACTTCCATGGTAATTCAAACCCCGGGTTCCAAATGGCAAACTTCTAGAGTAAGCCATGGGAACGAAATTCTTGTCGACAGACTTGTCTTCCTTGCATCCTTAATAGCTCTCAAGTCCTCTGACATAAATATCACCTTGGGTATGGACTGGATGTCAGCTCATTATGCTAAGATCGATTGTGCCACTAGAACCGTTCAACTTACTCACCCATCGGGCAAGACAGTCAATGTCTTAACTCGAGTGGCCAAGCGCCAGCTTTACTCTCTAAATGCTAACCCTCTTCCAGACCTTGAGGATGTTCCGGTAGTCCGAGACTTTCCGGATGTTTTTCCAGAAGAACTGCCAGGTGTTCCACCTGACAGGGATGTTGAGTTCGTGATAGACCTTGTCCCAGGAACCGTTCCAATCTCTAGAAGACCCTACAAGATGGCACCCTTAGAACTAGCCGAGCTTAAGAACCAACTCGATGAGTCCTTG
Source organism: Triticum urartu (assembly GCF_056163025.1). Taxonomy (NCBI): domain Eukaryota; kingdom Viridiplantae; phylum Streptophyta; class Magnoliopsida; order Poales; family Poaceae; genus Triticum; species Triticum urartu. The sequence continues at coordinate 356,852,351 of NC_141878.1, read as the reverse complement.
AAAAAGGGTTTCATCCGTCCTAGTTCCTCTCCTTGGGCTTGCCCCGTCCTCTTCGTCAAGAAGAAGGATGGAACGGATCGAATGGTTGTGGATTACCGACCTGTCAATTTGGTCACCATCAAGAACAAATATCCGCTTCCCAGGATCAACGATCTGTATGATCAGCTCGCTGGATCCTCAGTCTTTTCCAAGATGGATTTGAGGTTGGGCTACCATCAAATCAAAATCAGAAACAGGGACATTCCCAAAACGGCCTTTGTTACTCGTTATGGCCAATACGAGTACACCGTGATGTCCTTCGGTTTAACCAATGCCCCAGCCACCTTTTCCCGGTTAATGAACTCGGTTTTCATGGAGTACTTGGACAAATTTTTCATAGTATACCTCGATGACATACTCATCTACTCCAAGAATGAAGAAGAACATGCCGAACATCTAAGGCTGGTATTGATGAAACTTCAAGAGCATCGCCTTTATGCCAAATTCTCCAAGTGTGAATTTTGGTTGCCAAAAGTGACCTATCTAGGCCATGTAATTCCTGGTAAGGCTATTGCTGTCAATCCCGAGTGAGTTCAAGCTGTCCTTGATTGGACTCCACCTGAGACGGTTAAGCAAGTTCGGAGCTTCCTTGGCTTAGCGAGCTATTGCCGCCGCTTCGTCGAAAATTTCTCCAAGGTTGCTAAACCTCTAACTGAACTCCTCAAGAAGGATAAAAAGTTCGAGTGGACTCCACAGTACGAGTTCAGTTTTCAGGAACTGAAAAGACGCCTGACATCTGCTCCCGTACTGGTACCACCAGATTTCTCCAAGGACTTTATTATCTATTGCGACGCCTCGCGACAAGGACTAGGTTGCATACTCATGCAAGATCGTCAGGTAATTGCCTATGCTTCATGGCAATTACACCCACATGAGGAAAATTATCTTACACATGATCTAGAGCTTGCAGCTGTAGTCCATGCACTTAAAACCTGGCGACATTACCTTCTCGGTAATCGTTGCGAGATCTTCCCCGATCACCAAAGTTTGAAATATATCTTCACCCAACTAGAATTGAATCTCAGGCAAAAACGTTGGGTCGAGTTGATCTCGGATTATGACTTAGGAATAACTTACACCCCAGGCAAAGCCAATGTCATGGCTGATGCGCTAAGCCGTAAGTCCTATTGTAACAACCTGATGTTACAACAAAGTCAACCACTTCTCCATGAGGAATTTCGTAAGCTTAATCTTCACATTGTTCCTCGAGGATTCCTATCCACCCTGGTGGCGAAACCTACCCTTATGGATCAAATCATAGCTGCCCAGAAGCATGATAAGGGCATATCCCGGATTAAGGAAAACATCGCTAGCGGAGTTGCTAAATGTTTCTCCATGGATGAGCGAGGTGCTGTCTTTTTCGAGAACCGTTTGGTGGTTCCCAAGAAACTACATCTACGCCAGTTGATCCTTAAGGAAGCTCATGAATCCCCTCTCACCATTCATCCCGGTAGTACTAAAATGTATTAAGACCCACGCCAGAGGTTTTGGTGGACTAGGATGAAGAGAGAAATCGCTCAATACATTGCTAGCTGCGACGTCTGTCGTCGTGTTAAAGCAGAGCATCAACGGCCTGCTGGCACCCTTCAACCTTTGGCTATTCCTGAATGGAAATGGGATAAAATCAGTATGGATTTCATCACTGGGTTTCCCAGGACCAAGAGAGGGAATAATGCCATCTTCGTTGTGATCGACCGACTTTCCAAAGTAGCCCACTTTCTACCTGTTCGTGAGAGTATCACTGCTAGCCAGCTAGCTGATCTATACATCTCCCGAATAGTATCTCTTCATGGTGTTCCATTGGAAATTAACTCAGACCTTGGGAGTCTCTTCACCTCTCGATTTTGGGAAAGCTTCCAAAATACTATGGGAACTCGTCTCTCTTTTAGTACCGCCTTCCATCCTCAATCAAGTGGTCAAGTAGAGCGAGTCAATCAAATTCTGGAAGATATGCTCCGAGCTTCTGTTATCTCGTTCAGAATGAGTTGGGAGAAATGCCTTCCATTCGCGGAGTTTTCCTATAACAATAGTTATCAAGCTAGTTTGGGGAAAGCTCCTTTCGAAGTTCTCTATGGACGAAAATGTCGAACGCCTCTTAACTGGTCAGAAACCGGGGAAAGACAGCTCTTTGGCCCAGATATGATTCAGGAAGCAGAAGAGCAGGTTCGCGTTATTCGTGAGAAATTGAAAACAGCCCAATCTCGTCAAAAGAGTCAATATGATCGTAAACATAAACCTATGACTTATGAAGTCGAAGAGAAGGCCTACCTTCGGGTTACTCCGTTAAAGGGAACCCATCGTTTCGGTATCAAAGGCAAATTGGCTCCTTGTTACATTGGACCCTTTCACATTCTTGCCAAACGAGGAGAAGTTGCCTACCAATTGGAACTACCTCCGCATCTTTCCAGAGTTCACGATGTCTTCCACGTTTCACAACTCAGGCGTTGCTTCGCGGATCCTATCCGTGGAGTGGATCACGAAACGCTTGATCTACAAGATAACCTTTCTTATCGAGAATATACCGTTCGTATCCTTGATCAAGCCGAGCGTACCACTCGACGTCATAATATCAAGTTTCTCAAGGTTCAATGGTCACACCATTCCGAGGAAGAAGCCACTTGGGAAAGGGAGGATCGTCTTCGACTTGAGTACCCCACCTTCTTCCCGGAGGATCCTAAATCTCGGGACGAGATTCTTTTGAGTGGGGGTGAGTTGTCACACCCTAGCTAGTTCAAGCATTAGAATGTGCATAATGTTTAAATTCCTCTTAAATTTGAATTGGGGAAGACAGAACCCCCAACACACCCCCCCTTGGAAACAACTAGGGTTTACTAAAAATATTTTCAATGAACCTGAAATGCCCTTCTAAAAAGTTCACCCTCTTTGTCATAGGTTAGAACCTCTAGCAAAATTGGTGCACAATTTTCTAGGTCAACAGAAGGTCATTGAATTAAATCATAAGTATTTGAATTTGGGCATTTAAATGCTATAAAATAATCTAAATGCTCAAATAATTCTGGGAATAAATGTTTCCTGTTGGAAATAATCTAAACAGAGGCCACATTTATTTTCAGGATTTTTGAAAATGTTTTAGTATTTTATTTAAAGCTAAACAGTTGCAGTTAAATAGAAAACATAAACTAAATAAAAAAAGAGGAGAAAGAAGCCCACCTGGGCCTTACCTGTGCTGGCGCAGCCACCTGGCTCGGCCCAGCCTGCTGGCGCTGCTAGTCGTCGTCCTCCTCGCGCCAGAAGGACGCGGAGCGCGTGGCCGGCGCCCGCGGCCACACACCGGCCACCTCCTGCTTCCGCCGACGCCCGGGAGACGCCCTGAAGTGCCACGCGACCCCCCACGTCTCCCTCTCGCACTCGCTCACTCTCCCCCTCGTCTCCCTCTCTCTCTCCCGCGATGGCCGAGCGCGTACCTCGCCGCCGATCACCGTAATTGCCACCACAGACACCCCCTTGCCCCTCCGATGAGCCCATTAGCTCCGCCTCGACTCCCTCGTCCTCCCCACCGAGCCACGCATCGCCGGAGGCCCTGCATCGCCACCTTCGCCCTCGTCTTCAACCTCGGGCACCCGAGCCATCTCCGGTCAAATTCGCCGCCGCCAGGACCTCCCCGAGCCCGCTGACCCCCTCTCCGACTCCGCTATGAGCTCCTCTTCCTTTCCCCCTAGTTCCCGTGCTCGATTACGCCTCGTAGCCACCGCCCCCTCTGAGCCCGAGCGCTCCTTGCCGCAGGCCATGCCGCCGTCGTGGCTACGGCCATGCAAGCACGCGTCCGAGCGCCTCACCGTGCTCAGCGCAGCACCAGGGACCCGTAGCCACCACCAGTTCTTCCTCCCATGCACCGTAGCCTCGAAACCGACCTCGCCCGAACTCCGGCCGCCGCCACGAGCTCGATTCCGGCGATCTCGCTCCACCCCAGCTCCTCCCACTTGCCCCACTAGATGCGCACGAGCCCCAACTACGCGTAGCACGTCTCCGCCATTGATTTGGTCACCGGAGGACCAAATCCGAAGCCCTCCGCCGTCTCGGGCCTCGCCGGCGTCGAGCCGCCGGCGAGTTGACCCAGTTTGACCCCTGGGTGAGCCCAGGAAGACCCCCCCTGAGTCTATGACAGGTGGGGCCGGTCGGCTAACTAAATTAGGATTAGTCTTAGTTAATTTTAATTAAATCAGTCACTGACATGTGGGCCCAGGCCCCACTGACAACTAATTAGTGTTAATCTAATTTTGCTAATTAGCTGAGAGGCTGACAGATGGGGCCCACCAGTCAGGTTTGACCTGGGCTGGCGCCTTTGACCTGCTGACGTCACCCTGACGCAATGCTGACACGGTAATTGATTTTCTGGATTTATTCTTATTCAGGAAATTCCAGAAAATAGTTCAAACTTCAAAAATTCATAGAAATTCAACCATAGCTCCAAATGAGATAAATTATATATGAAAAATTATCAGAAAAATTCAATCTATCCAACTGTAATGGTTTCATGCATGACAAAACAAGTTACCTTGCTGTTTAGGCAGAATAAGGAAAAGCACTATTAAGGCCATGTTTAATGAGCTAATATTTGAATCTTTGATTCAAATGAGTTCACTCCTTTCTAATATAACTTGCATTAGGCCAAGACACATTCATATTGCCATGTCATAGCATGCATCATATTGTTGCATATCGTCATGTGTTGATTGTATTACGATGTGTTCTTCGTGGTAGGTTCTGCCTCCGAGGATATCCACGAGTATCCAACTGAAGGGCAGTATCCCACTACCACTCCATCAGGCAAGCAACCATTGATCATTCCGATACAAACCCATGTTCTCGCTTCTGCTCTTGTTTACTACATTAAGACAACGCGATTCAAACTGCTGTGTTCTACGGTAGTTGAAACCTTATCCTCTGCATGACCTGTGATTGCCATAGTAACTAGATGAAACCCACTAGCATGTGTAGGAGTTGATTGAGCCATGTATGTGATTCTTACCTTGCTATGCTGCTATGCTTAGAGTTGTGTCAGGTCTGGTTCATCTGGGAGATGGGCTAGAGTGAAATGCTTATGCCGGTAATGTGAGGGATGCGTTGAACATGTTTTGGTAAAGGTATCGATGAGAGGCCATGTAGGAGTACATGGTGGGTTGTTTCATTGAGGCCGTCCCTAAGCACTGAGATCTGTATGCGTGATTTAAGATTCAGCTACTACCACACATTGGGCCCTGAAATATGACCCCGCTCGACTTACTGACCCCTCTCGCCTCTGTCCAGGAGTTGCAACTAGTTTCTGGTGTTTGTAGGACGCGTGTTGGCGGCCGTGCGTAGCGCTGACCCTAGGGGTGGGCTATGTTGCGGTAGATACACCGTGGCACGGTGTACCGAGTCACCCGTTTGGTGTCACGGGAACCCTGTTCACATTGTTTGGGGCCGTTGAGGACACCCCGACCGGATTTCCTTGCGGATGGAACCTGAATAGGCGATAAACCTGGACTAGAGACTTGTGAGGTTAGTCAGGTCGTGGTCTACACCCACGTCGGTTTTCGCTTGAAGTCTGCCGAGCACATGTCGTGTGCAGACGCTAAGTGGTGGAAACATGTGTGACGAAGTACACCCCTGCAGGGTATAAAACTATTCGAATAGCCGCGTCCACGGTAAAGGACTACTTGGTTGCATATACAGTTCATAGACAAGTTAATGGATACTACTAAAAGACTCAAGATAAAGTGTGAGTACCGAGGATGGCCCTCTCGTAGGATGACGAGGGAGGATCCCCGGTGGAGTATTGTGTTGGTGAGTAGTGGACTCGTGTGCGAAAACTATTTTACTGGTGAAGTTCCGTAGGATAGCTTAGCCAAGAGTCAAAGCTGGCTTGCTGTATCAACCCCACCGCCTTCTTGAGAATAAGCATGTATAGTAGGTTCTGATGTAAGACTTGCTGAGTACCTTTGTACTCATGTTTTGCTTATTTATTGTTTTCAGACGACAACACTGCCCCCTCCGATGGGTTCTATGTAGACCTTGACGTCGACGAGTGACTAGCCACCCAGGTGGTGACCCTGGCCATGGAGGGCCTATGTAGATAGACAGGCTTCGAGATGCCTTCTTTCTTTCTAGAGTCTGTACCCAGACTAGTTGCTTCCGCATGTGCTTGTATGTTTGTATGACTTGAGTGTCGGGTCATGTGACCCCTATCTGTATGAACATGTTATGTATTGCTCTCTGGAGCCTTTAAATAAAGTACTTGAGTTGTAGAGTTTGGTTGTGATGCCATGTTGTATGTACTCATATCAGGCATATTGTGTGTATGATTGAAATGCTTGGTATGAGTGGGATCCGACAATCTAGTTGTTTATCCTTGACAACCTTTCTTATGGGGAAATGTAGTCTTGTGTTCCTCGAGCCATAGTAGTTTGCTACAGCCCGGTTCACCGGAGTCCTGCTAGCCCAGCACTACTGCTCAGGACACTTGACTGGCCGGCATGTGTTTCACTTCGTCCCTATGTCTGTCCCTTCGGGGAAATGTCACACGGTGACTTCCGGAGTCCTGCCGAGCCTGCTACAGCCTGGGGTTCCCCGGAGTCCTGTTAGCCCAGTGCTATAGCCCGGAATCACTCGTTGATGACCGACATGTTCGATGTGATTCATGTATGCCTATCTCCATAGGTCTGTGCCGCTTTGGGTTCACGACTAGCCATGTTGGCCCGAGTTCTCTGTCATATGGATGCTAGCGACACTGTCATATACGTGAGCCAAAAGGCGCAAACGGTCCCGGGCCATGGTAAGGCGTCACCCATGGGATACCGTCCGTGAGGCCGCAAAGTGATATGAGGTGTTACCGGCTAGATTAATGTGACTTGGAATCGGGGTCCTGACACCAGGCTGACGAGGCATGTAGCGCCATGCTGGTTGGCTAGCTACTGTGCTGGTGCGGTGAAAGGGTCTTCACAAAGATCTACATGCCACCACGCAGGTGCTTGACTAGTCGGACTAGAAGTTGGATGCTGCCACATAGGTGCGTGCCTAGTTGGCAGGTTGGTTGCCACGTTAGAACGGCTGCGGGGCCACGAAACGTTGGTAGGTGAGGGCCTGGCAGCGACCCCGCGGATGCCCCCGACAAGGGTCTGGCCGGGGTCTCGCGGGCGTCCCCGGCAAGGATCATGCCAGGGGTCTTCGGCCGTCCCCGGCAAGGATCTTGCCGGGGGTCTTTGTCTTCTGGTTTTTACCTAGACTCGTAGGCCCTTGGTCTTCACAGAGATCTGCATGCCACCATGCAGGTGCCCCTGACTCTGGGTCTTGACGTTGTCGATGGTGTCAGAGCTCTCAGGCTCAATGGTGGCGGCCTCGCTGGTGTTGGGCAAGTTGCCCCGCCAAGGCTCTTGTCGGGGCCACGTAGGCCGCCTTGGCAAGGGCCTTGTCGGGGGGAGCTCATCTTGACGCTTCGCTCTTCACGCCTTTGGCTCGAGTGCTATCATTGGCAGTCTTGTACCTTTCCTTCCTCTGCCCCGCCAAGCACGACCGTGTGTGTGGCTACGACTGCCCGTGCACAAGTAAAGGGGTACAGAAAGGCCCCTACTTTTGTACACCGACAGGAGCCCCAGGCCCTGGGCCACACATAAGCGCGAACCGTTGTTGGGCTAGGCCCAGAACGGTGCACGGGTATGCGTGGCAGAGTTTTATCTTCCTCGGTTGCTAGTTGTGCCTCCCCACAACCCGCATTGAGTGCGTGACGTGGGGGTCGTGCGTGGAATGGTCGCAGCACGTTTGCTTCACCCCGCGGTGAATAGTAAAGAGGCAGCTCTCGTCTTCCCCATAAAAAAAGAGGAAGCCACAGGGGCGCGACTCATTTACAAAGTGGACTCGGGTCGGGGCCTTCATGGCGCCCGCGCACCATGACCACGGGGTGGAAAACGGTCATCCCGCTTGTCTTTTCGACTCCGGCCCACCCGCCACGTGTCCCCCATGCCTCAGGAGGGTAGGTGGTGGACACGGAGGGCGCGAGCCTTAATACCGAGGCGGGAAGCCGGGCGTTGCTGAGTGGAGCAATGGGTTGGTCCTGATTCCCTGCGCCTTTGGCGGCCGGATTGGTCGAGTAGGGCGGTCGCCCTTAGGTTGGGGGGCGATCCCCGGCCCTACCCCTCCATAAAGAGGGGAGAGGAATAGCATCCTTCTGCATTCATCTCCTTCCTGCTTGGCCCCTTTCTTCCACTCGCCATGGTGAGAGGGCGCGTCGGCGCTCCAATGGCGGCGATGAGGGCTTTTGCTCGATAGCATGTCCCCCTCCTCCGGAGCTCACAGTGGAGGAGCCCGCTGCGAGAGGAATAGGGAGGGGGCGAGGCCGAGGCCGCCGAGGCACTCGAGGGAGAGGAGGATGGGGCGGCGCACCTGACGCGCTTCCGCCAGCGGCTCTTCCCCTAATGGAGGGCCATGTCGGAGACAAGCCCCGCGAGTTCTTCATCAGGCTATACAAGCTAGTGTGCAGTCACCTCCACCTCCCCACCCCGTTCGCTCGGGAAATGGAGCTCGATCCTCCACAGGCCTTGAGGCTGCACATGAGGGGCTGCGGGAACAGCGACATGTGGGTCGACATCGACTTGCCCGCCCCTCACGTCATGTATCTCCGCCGCGTGTGGAAGACCTTTGCCCGCGCCCATAGCCTGTCGGAGGGGCACATTCTCTAGTTCCAATTAATGGAGAACAACTTTCTCTCCTTCAAGGTCTTTGGGCACTTGGGAACTCGCTTAGGGTGCTACGCGAAGAGCTCCACCGACAACAAAACTTCTTCCTCGGGCAACAGTGACGAGGAGGACAGCGACAGCGACGACGAGAGTAGTGGGCGGGAGGACGCCGATTCCGACTCCGGCTGACAACCGGCGACAGCACCATCATCCGCATCGCCCTCCTCCCTCAGCTACACGCCTTGCCGAGGGTCATTCCCGCCATGCTCTCCATCAGCGCGTTCCCCATCGCCCCTTCTTTGCCTTCACCCGCCGTGCCAGGGAGGAAAGGGGCAAGAACGGAGATGGCGAGGCACTTATCTTTCTTCTAGCTTGTAGGCACATGCCAAATCTTAATTTCTAAGTAATGTAATCTCTCGAGCCCATGCCTGTGTCCCATAACATTCGTACTTGTATCAGCATGTTAATGAAAAAGACCAGCCTTGCCGAGCACCCGTGCACATATGCGTCCATGTAGAGGTGAAATGCCTCTTTAATGCAAATAAATGAGTTCTCCCAGCAAGATATACTGCCGGTGCCCTTTGTGTCTGTCGGAGAATCACATCTGCCGGGTTACAGACAAAGGGTCCAGCCCCTCGTCAATCTCCTTTTGGCAAAGGCTACGACCATTCTGACCGAAGCAACATTCGGGTCAGGGATGGGAGCACCTAAGTTTAATAGAGAGTGGGGAGGATTTATAATGCACAAGTCACAGGTTACGAACAGGAATGTGCAAGAGGTGAACTTTATCTGTTTGGTTTGCCGGGAATCACCGCGGGCGGGCAGTCTTCTCAACTTCTTGCCAGAGTCGGGTCCTTGGTGGGATCGAGCGTCCTTGCCGCGGCTGGAAAAAGAGAGGGCAGGAGCATGGAACCTTGGTGGTCCATTAACATTTGTTGGAATCAAAAAGTAGTACAATATCCTGGACAAGCATGCATATACGTATACACATAAACATGGAAATCAACGGGAAATCGTACACACTAAGGGTTGTCTTTCCCTGACTACGCACAGGGTCTACGCCTGGCGTTGTACATAGGGTTACGTGCCTTGCCGGCAAGGCTAGTATAAAGGGGCCCCGGCGACCACGCCTTAGGGGTAAAACTTGCGAAGATGTTCAATATTCTAGGAATTGCTCACTGGAATGCCATCTTCGGTCTCCAAGCGGACTGCGCCGGGCCTGGTGACTCGTATTACCCGATAAGGGCCTTCACAGTTTGGCGTCAACTTGTTTGAACTCTTGGAGAATTGGATTCGCAGAAGAACAAGGTCGCCTTCCTCAAGGCTTCGGGCATGAACCTTGCGGCTATGATAGCGGCAAGGCTTGCTGGTAGCATGTGGCTCGCACAGTAGCCCGAAGACGGTCTTCCGCAAGGAGCGTCGCATCATCTTGGCACAGCCGCTCTTGCTCAAGCTCATCATAAGCGAGCACTCGAGGTGACCTGTATATGAGTTCCGTGAGGAGAACTGCTTCTTCCCCGTATACCAGGGCAAAGGGTGCCTCGCCAGTGGCTCGATTTGGTGTCATTTTGATCGACCAAAGAACCGTTGGCAACTCATCAATCTGGCGCCTTCCGCACTTGTGTAGCCTGTCAAAATTTCTGGTCTTGAGGCCTCGCAACCCGTCTGCATTCGCCCTCTCAACCTGGTCGTTACTTCTGGGATGAGAAACAGAAGCAAAACAAACCTTGCCACCGAGGTCTTGGATATACTGCATGATTGTGCGGCTCGTGAACTGTGTGCCATTGTCGGTGATGACTCTATTCGGCACACCAAAACGGCATATTATCCCCTTGAAGAACTTGATGGCTAATTGTGTTGTCACCTTTCTCACCGGTTCCACTTCTGGCCACTTTGTGAACTTGTCGATCGCGACATACAAGTACTCAAAGCCCCCGACAGCACGAGGAAAGGGGCCCAGTATGTCGAGCACCCAGACCAAAAATGGCTAGGAAAGAGGGATTGTTTGAAGGGCTTGGGCTAGCTAATGAAGCTTCTTTGAATGGAATTGGCACGCTTCACACTTGGTTACTAGCGTAGTTGCATCCTGGAGAGCGGTGGGCCAGAAGAAACCTTGCCGAAACGCTTTGCCCGCAAGGGATCTTGACCCTATGTGGGAGCCACAAATGCCTCCATGTATCCCTGCCAATAGCTCCAGTCCATCCTCCTGAGGAATGCACTTTAGGTTCACGCTGTTTGGTATCCTTCTGTATAGGGCATCATCCACAAACTGGTACATGCTGGACTAACAGGCTACTTTCTCTGCCTCTTCCTGTTCCTCAGGGAGTTCCCTGTTTGGAGGAAACAGACAGTGCGTTGTGCCCATGCCGAAGCCTGGGGCTCGACGGCAAAGACTAAAGGCTCATCTTCGGCCGTAGGAGCAGATGCCTCTATGGTCAGGGCTTGGAGCCCAGCTGGAGGTTGCTGCTCCCCGGCAAGCTTGGGGGACCCGGCAACTTCCTTGCTGGCGGCTCCTGGGAGCTCAGCAGGAAAGTACTTGTCGGGGCCTGCCTTCCTTCGCTCGTTTTGTCCCGTCGATGGCTCAACGGATGTCTGGGTTAATTGAAGCACAAAGGTACCTGGTTCCACAGGCAACTTGAGGGCAGCAAGTTTCGGCAGGTCATCAGCAATGCTATTCTCTGTTCAGGGAACATGCTCTGCTTGTAAACCATCAAAACACTACTCCAGCTTCCTCAGTTCATCCACATAGGCCTCCGTCAACAGGCTCTGGTAATCCTTGTTAACTTGCTTGATGACAACTTGCGAATCACCTCTAATGATGAGCTTCCTGATTTCGAGGTCTGCGCGATCCTGAGACCAGAAGCAATCTCTCATACTTTGTGGTGTTGTTTGTTGATTTTCCCGAGGAAAGTGCATCTGGAGTATGTACTTGAGGCTCTCTCCGATGGGTACGACGAGTAGCACGCCGGCACCAGCACCTTGCAGTGAGAAAGCTCCATTAAAGTAAATAATCCAATCTCGGCACGTCTCCTTGTTAGGAAGGGTGGTATCTTGAATCTCTTCGTCGGGCGTTCAGGTCCATTCTGCTATGAACTCTACCAAGGCTCGGCTCTTGATCATTGAAGTACTTTAAAACTTGAGGCCAAATCTCGATAGTTCCAGCGCCCACTCCACAATCCTCCAAGTTGCATCTTGAAAGTGCAACTATCCCTAGGTGGTTTTGGTAATTCATAACAACATATAGCTCATTGAGCTAATGCTATTCCAAGATGACTATTCTAGGAAAGCTCAATGATTGGCATGGCATGGATGTGAAAGAGGAACCCTCAAAATGCTAAGGACAAACGATTGGCTCAAGCTCAAAAGCTCAAGACTCTTCTTTTCATATTTTAGTGATCCAAGATCCCATTGAGTCTTTAGGAAAAGCCAATACTATCAAGGAGGGATGAGGTGTTGCTTAATGAGCCTCTTGCTTCATGTGTTTAGTGATATGCTCCAAAACCCTCAACTACTTTCCCATATCCACATATGACCTAAACCCTAAGCCAAACTCGGTCCTACCGATTCTTCCTATCCGGCGCCACCGAGTTTCACTTGTCATAAGCCACTGCCAAACCCTAGCAATTCCGTTCTACCGATAGGGATCTCGGTCTCACCGAGATGGGATTGCAAACTCTTTGTTTCCCTTTCGTAACTTTTCGGTCTCACCGAAAGAGCGAATCGGTCCCACCGAGATTGCAATGTAAATTCAGTGTTTCCTTTTTGTAACTTTTCAGTCTCACCGAAAGAGCAAATCGGTCCCACCGAGTTTGCCTGACCAACTCTCTGGTTAGCTAATTACCAAATTCGGTCTCACCGAGTTTGTGTAATTGGTCTCACCGAGATTACGTTATTCCCAAACCCTAACCATATCGGTCCTACCGAGTTGCATGTCAGTCCCACCGAAAATCTCTAACGGTCACTAGGTTTACATTTTCGGTCCGACCGAGTTTGTTGATTCGGTCCCACCGAGATTGGAAAACTGTGTGTAACGGTTGTATTTTGTGTGGAGGCTATATATACCCCTCCACCTCCTCTTCATTCATGGAGAGAGCCATCAGAACACATACACAATTCCTACTCATATGTTCTGAGAGAGAACCACCTACTCATGTGTTGAGACCAAGATATTCCATTCCTACCATACGAATCTTGATCTCTAGCCTTCCCAAGTTGCTTTCCACTCAAATCTTCTTTCCACAAAATCCAAATCCTATGAGAGAGAGTTGAGTGTTGGGGAGACTATCATTTGAAGCACAAGAGCAAGGAGTTCATTACCTACACACCATTTGTTACTTCTTGGAGAGTGGTGTCTCCTAGATTGGGTAGGTGTCACTTGGGAGCCTCCGACAAGATTGTGGAGTTGAACCAAGGAGTTTGTAACGGCAAGGAGATCGCCTACTTCATGAAGATCTACCGCTAGTGAGGCAAGTCCTGTGTGGGCGATGGCCATGGTGGGATAGACAAGGTTGCTTCTTCGTGGACCCTTTGTGGGTGCTTGCTTCTTCGTGGACCCTTTGTGGGTGGAGCCCTTTGTGGACTCGCGCAACCGTCATCCTTTGTGGGTGGAGCCCTTTGTGGACTCGCCCAACCGTTACCTTTGTGGGTTGAAGTCTCCATCAACGTGGATGTAGGATAGCACCACCTATCCGAACCACGGGAAAAACATCCGTGTCTCCAATTGCGTTTGGTTTCTCCAAACCCTTCCCTTTACATTCTTGCAAGTTGCATGCTTTACTTTCCGCTGCCAATATACTCTTTGCATGCTTGCTTGAATTGTGTGATGATTGCTTGACTTGTCCTACAATAGCTAAAATCTGTCAAGAACTAAAATTGGGAAAAGGTTAAGTTTTTATTTGGTCAAGTAGTCTAATCACCCCCCCTCTAGACATACTTTCGATCCTACAAGTGGTATCAGAGCTTTGGTCTCCATTTGCTTTGATCTCCATAGCTTTTGGTGGTCATAGCCTTGGTTTCACAACCTAGGAGAGTATGGCGTCTAGCGAGGGAAACTATCACCGTAGAGGTCCTTACTTTGATGGTACTAATTTTGCTAGTTGGAAGCATAAAATGAAAATGCATATTCTTGGACATAACCCCGCCGTTTGGGCTATTGTGTGTGTTGGTTTGCAAGGTGACTTCTTTGATGGGAAAGAACCAAACCGTGAAGCTACCGCGGATGAGTTGAAGATGTTGCAATACAATGCTCAAGCTTGTGATATTCTCTTCAACGGATCGTGCCCCGAAGAATTCAACAAAATCAGCCGTCTTGAGAATGCAAAGGAAATTTGGGACACTTTGATTGATATGCATGAAGGTACCAACTCCGTCAAGGAATCCAAGTTGGATGTGCTTCAAAGTCAACTTGACAAGTTCAAAATGAAGGATGGTGAAGGTGTCGCTGAAATGTACTCTAGGCTTGCTCTCATCACAAATGAGATTGCCGGCTTAGGAAGTGAAGAGATGACCGATAGATTCATCATCAAGAAGATTCTAAGAGCCTTGGATGGAAAATATGATACCGTGTGCACATTGATCCAAATGATGCCCAATTACAAAGATCTCAAGCCAACGGAGGTGATTGGAAGAATTGTTGCTCATGAGATGTCACTTAAGGATAAAGAGGAACTTCACAACAAATCAAGTGGTGCCTACAAAGCCTCGTGTGAAGCCCCTACATCATCAAGTGAGAAACAAGACTTCAATGAAGAATTGAGCTTAATGGTGAAGAACTTCAACAAGTTCTACAAGAGTAGAAGCAAAGATAGAAGCTTCAAGTCAAGGTCCTACAATGACAAAAGATCTTCTAGTCGAGAGCGAAACTGCTACAGTTGTGGAAGACCCGGAGACTATTCTAATGAGTGTACGGCTCCCTATAAGAGAAGAGAAGATTCTCCAAAAAGAAGAAGCAAAGAATCACCACCAAGAGAGAGAAGGAGTAGAGATGATCGCTATGAACGAAGATACTCACGGAGAAGCAAGGATTCGGAAAGGAAGGAAAAATCATCAAGGAGCTACACAAGACGAAGACATCAAGCTCATGTTGGGGAATGGGTATCCGGCTCCGACCCCGACAGCCACTCCGAGAGAAGTTATCACTCCGACTCCGAAGATACTCAAGATGAAGGTGTTGCCGGTCTAGCACTTGTGTCAACCAACTCCTACGACATATTTGACTCACCAAATGAAGGAATTGGAAGATGCTTCATGGCCAAAGGTCCTAAGGTAACACACCCCGAGTATGTTGATTTCAATAGTGATGAAGATGACTTGTTAGGTGATGATTTGCTTGTTGACAACTCTAGTGATGAATACTATGATGAAACGTCAATTAATCATGCTAATCAAGATAAAACGAATGACAATGATAAGGAGATGATTGAGGCTCTAACTAAAGAACTAAACACTCTTAAGTTAGCTCATGAAACTATCTTCGAAGATCATCGAGAACTTTTAAGAGCTCATGAGAAATTACACTTTGAAAAGCTCAATCTTGAGCAAGAGCATGAGTTCTTAAAAGCAATCAATGATGATCTCCGCAAGAAAAGTTCTTCTTACATTGCCAAGCGTTTACTCTTATCCACTTACATGCCTCAAGTCAAGTCTAATAACAAGAACAAGAAAGATTCTTCCTCTAGTAGTAACAATGATCATGCTAAATCCAATATTGTTGCTTCTAGTAGTTCTCTTGATTCCACTAATGATTCTCTTAGCCAAGTTACACTTGAGCAAGAAAATAGCTTATTGAAGGGAATTATAGAGAAAGGAGTGTACAAAAGCCTTGCCGGGAGTAAGCAATTCGAGGAAATTGTGCGCAAGCAAGGAATGCACCGAAAGAATCAAGGTGTTGGTTTTGAACGAAAGTTCAATGCCAATGGAGTTGAGTGGGAAGAAGATCAATGCCCCAAGACAAAGTTTGTTCCTCAACAAGAGAAGTATGATACTTCCTTCAAGGGGACACAAGCTCAAGATGATGTTCCACCACAAGACTACAAGCAAAAAGGCAAGGACAAGCTTCAAGAGGAAATTTATGCATTTGAAGAAGCTCCTAAGACCTTAGTCAAGTGGATTCCCAAGACTACTTCAAGTTCCACTTCATCAAGTACGACTACAACTCCAAGGATTCCCATCAAGATGGTGTGGATCCAAAAGAAGAAGAACTAGAGAGTTCTTGAGGGTGACTCCGCCAACATACTTCACTCTTATCATTTTGGCAAGAACAAGTGCAATCAACTTCCACATCTTGCACTAGTTCAAGGAGTCACAAACCCTCTTGTTGGTAAGACAAGGGACAAGGTAACCTAAAAGTTTTCATGGACATCATCTTGTGTGTGCATCACTCTATGTCTATGGATATCCTTGTTTGTTCCTTGTGGGACTAACCCATGTAGGTATTGAAAGTGCAATTCACTCAAATGGATAGCTCCAAGTGATCTACATCAACATTGAGCATCCACATCTTCAACATCTACATGAAGTCATCATCGACAAAACCCGAGGTTAGTTCATCCCTCTAAGGGGGGATATCACATCTAGGGGGAGCTTTACTCTAAGACTTGAGCTAAAGCAACTCTAAAGATGTGAACACAACAATGCTTTATGTAAAAGTGGTAACCCCACTTGAGCTTAAACGATGAGTATGACCTATGATCAAGTGTTCTCACTTGACTCCTAAGTCAATATACTCATATATAGATGACCTAGTCATCGCAAATTGCTTGGTAGATGCTAGAATTGGTTGTGCATGCCTTGTCACATATTTCATTTGCCATCTTATTGTGTGAGCATGCTGGTTGCATATTTTACTCATTCGAGGACATCCACTTGTTGTTTTGATTGTTTGGTTTTATTTCCTTTTGGCAAGTGGATGGACAAGAATGCCTAAGAACCTCCTCTAGCTATCTATGCTTTCCATGTCTCAAACTCTATTCATGCTGCATCACAAAATTTGATCAAGTCAGATTCGAACCACTCTGTGTGAGGAGCGCTCGGAGTCCCCGATTCATCATAGACTTAAACTTCCCAAACCTCTTTATGATTCTCGGTCTGACCGATACCCCACTTTCGGTCCTACCGAGATCCTTAAGTTGATCTAGGTTTTCGATCTCGGTGCAACCGATTTGAACATTTCGGTCACACCGAGTTTCAGTAACTGCTTGCAGTTATGAATCTCGGTGCCACCGAGTTGTTCCACTCGGTCACACCAACAGGGTCAGGCTATATATAGTCACGGGCAAAATTTTGGAAATTTCTCCGAACCCCTTCGCTCGCGCAATAGCCTGCTCTGCCAACGTGGTCTCCGGATCATCTCCTCGCCGCCAGCCGCCTCCAGTCGCTGGTCTCCGTCGCCGTCAACGGGAATTCTACCCCACCGTTGCCGCCGTAGCGAGTCTCCGCCTAACTAGGGTATGGACTCAATCTTTGTGCTATTCTCCAATCCGATTCTTAGCACATTGTGATCATCATGATTCTTTCCACGATTGAAACACTCCTATCCAGTCAATGCGTTCGTAGATTAGGTTTGATTCGAAAATTTTAGGGTTAGGTTTCTGCTGAAACCATCTTGGACCCACCGAGTTGAAAAACTCGGTCCCACCGGTTTGGCTTATGCCATTGCACAAGTGAGACTCGGTCTGACCGAGAATTACTTATCGGTGTGACCGATTTTGGAACTCTGTGAAACCCTAGCAGTCTTGGTGCCACCGAACTGTGACTCGGTCCAACCGAGTTCACTAGTTTAGGTTCCAAAACTGCTTCGATATCACCGAGTTTGAAAATCGGTAGATCCGAGATGATTTCAGTGGGAAACTAAAACTAAGTTTTTGGATCATTCTTTTTGCAAAGATCTCTGCATTTTGTGATGCTCATCCACTCTACCTCATCTATAAACTATTCACAGGGTCAGCAGCCAGCTTGTTTAACATGTCAGATCAGAGTGACAGCCAGAATGTGTCAGAATAGCAAGTGGTGATGAGTGAGGGCACTAGTCCCTCCAGCTCTTCAGATGATGGCAGCAGAAGTACCCCAAGCAATCTGCCAAAAGCTGCCACTAGACAGAGGAAGAAGAGAACTTTAGATTCTGAAGATGAAGATTATGTGGCAGAGGAAGAGGCCACATCAAAGAGAGTTGAGCCAGCTCAAGGCACAAAGCCAGGACTGAAGATCAAAAGGCCAGCAGGCAGGCAGCCTATGTCAAAGGCTAGAGCTTCAACTGAAAAGCCTGCACCCATAGAGCCAGTTGCTGCTGAAGGCAAGAAGAGGAAGGAAAGGGTCAAGAAGACCGTAGCCAGAGTTCTTGGAAAGGCTTCCATCATGGAAGAGGAAGAGGAAGAAGAGGTAGCTGCACCAGCACCTAAGGCACCCAAGCTAATGGGTGATGCCATAAGATCAGGGGAAGCTGCTTCCAAGGCCAAGCCAGCTCCAAAGCCAAAACCAAAGAGAAATACAAGAAGCATCCCAGCTGCTGAAAAGAACAAGGCCCCAGTGCCTGAAGCTGCAGAAGAAGAGGAAGATAATGTTCTGAGAAAGCTCAAGCCCAAGATCCCAGACCACAACGATGCTCATCCTGTGGCTGAAGACATGAAGCTCAGGAGAGACTCAGGGCTGAGGAAATGGAGAGAAGCAGATCCGTATGCTTCAAGGAGAAGGACTGCTGTGGATTACAGATTTAACACCAAGGAACAGCAGGATTTCTATGAGACAGTTTTGCTTGACAAGAAGCCAATAGTTTGTGACATGAGATGGGTCGACTGGACCTACATGAAGGAAAATGAGGAACACTACCCTGGAGTGTATGACAGCTTTAGTGCGTGTGGAGTTGCAGACTTTGTTGGGCAGAAGCTCACAAAGTGGAACGAGGAGCTAATCATTCATTTCTACTCCACAGCACACTTTTACCCAGATGGAAAGATCACATGGATGTCAGAGGGTACGAGGTACCAATCTACTGTTGCTGAGTGGGCACAGCTCATCAATGCCCCAGAGGAGCATGAGGATGACTTGGATATCTATGCCAAGAAGAAGATGGATCATAACTCAATGTCCAATATGTACAAGGAAATTCCCAATGAAGCTCTTGATACTTTCAAGTTTGGGTCTGTGCATTATCTTCTGTCAGGGCTGCCTACTATAAATTGGATATTGAGGCACACTCTCTTGCCCAAGTCTGGAGATCACAAGATGATCAGAGGCCATGCAATCAATTTGCTTCATGTATTTGATGTACCTCAGAAATTCAAAGTCATGAGCCTCATAGTAGAGACTATAAAGAGGACTGCAGCAGACCAGAAGAGGAGCTGTGGGTATGCCTCACAAATTCATGAGCTCATTAACTCCAAGATGGGCATGGGCATATACTTGTTGGACAAGGAACACTTGCCCATCCGTCCAGATTTTGAGGACAATCAAGTTGTGATGACTGAAAATGAACCATCGTCTGCCCAAGCACAAGAAAAGAAGGAGAAGGCAAGGAAGGAGAAAGCTGCTAAGATGCCAACTCAAGAGGAGGCATCTGAGTATTTCTTGAAGACCAAACAAGAGCAGCTTGGTTACCTGATTGCATCCACCCTGCGGATTGAGAAAGGACTAGCCACCCTAACTTAAAACTAGGCAAGCCTAGAGAGAATCATGGAACAAAAGTTCTATGACTTGGATGTCAAGGTGACAGAGATTCAGACTGCAGTGGAGCAGCTCCAGGATGACATGCAGGAGAGGAGAGGCAGGACTACCACTCATGCCTTTGCTAGAGTGCCACGAGGTCTGAGGTCGTCTGCCGTGCCAGTTGCTGACACCAGAGCCACCACTTCAGCACCAGCTACAGCCTCAGTTCCACCAGCTCCAGCATCTACTTCAGCTCCAACTCCAGCGTCTACTTCAGCGTCTACAGAAGCCTTCGTCCTTGGAGTGATCCGGACTCCACCACCACCAGCAGATCAAGCCTGAGTGTCGATCTAGAACTATGCATTTTCTAGGAACTTTTTGGTAACTTGTTGCCAAAGGGGGAGAAAAATGTATAGATCATAGGCTTCGAGAGAGAGAGTGTTGCTTTTTTCTCTCTTGCTTTATTTGGTGGTTTTTCAAACTTTGTTTGCTTTTGAGTGCTTGAGATACTACGTCATTATCTGTGAGACATTGATGATCATGTGTTTGATCATAAGCTACACTTAATGTTTGCTTAATGCTATTATCTTATCTATCTTATGTGATCATTCACTATTCTTGGTGATGAGTGCATGTATTTCATTCTTATCATTTTAAGCGCTCCACCAAGATGTATGTGACAAGGAAGAGTAACCCATGACTCTAACTCTTTGTGCATTTGCAGTCAAAAGCAAATTTTAAATATGCACAAATTTAGGGGGAGCTCTTACTTATCACATACTTCTCAAAGCGACGATATATTTCATGCTTATTATCATTTGTCGAAGCTTTGATCTATATGTTGCCATCAATTACCAAAAACGGGGAGATTGAAAGTGCAACTATCCCTAGGTGGTTTTGGTAATTCATAACAACATATAGCTCATTGAGCTAATGCTATTCCAAGATGACTATTTTAGGAAAGCTCAATGATTGGCATGGCATGGATGTGAAAGAGGAACCCTCAAAATGCTAAGGACAAACGATTGGCTCAAGCTCAAAAGCTCAAGACTCTTCTTTTCATATTTTAGTGATCCAAGATCACATTGAGTCTTTAGGAAAAGCCAATACTATCAAGGAGGGATGAGGTGTTGCTTAAAGAGCCTCTTGCTTCATGTTCTTAGTGATATGCTCCAAAACCCTCAACTACTTTCCCATATCCACATATGACCTAAACCCTAAGCCAAACTCGGTCCTACCGATTCTTCCTATCCGGCGCCACCGAGTTTCACTTGTCATAAGCCACTACCAAACCCTAGCAATTCGGTTCTACCGATAGGGATCTCGGTCTCACCGAGATGGGATTGCAAACTCTCTGTTTCCCTTTCGTAACTTTTCGGTCTCACCGAAAGAGCGAATCGGTCCCACCGAGATTGCAATGTAAATTCAGTGTTTCCTTTTTGTAACTTTTCAGTCTCACCGAAAGAGCAAATTGGTCCCACCGAGTTTGCCTGACCAACTCTCTGGTTAGCTAATTACCAAATTCGGTCTCACCGAGTTTGTGTAATCGGTCTCACCGAGATTACATTATGCCCAAACCCTAACCATATCGGTCCTACCGAGTTGCATGTCAGTCGCACCGAAAATCTCTAACGGTCACTAGGTTTACATTTTCGGTCCGACCGAGTTTGTTGATTCGGTCCCACCGGGATTGGAAAACTATGTGTAATGGTTGGATTTTGTGTGGAGGCTATTTATACCCCTCCACCTCCTCTTCATTCGTGCAGAGAGCCATCAGAACACATACACAATTCCTACTCATATGTTCTGAGAGAGAACCACCTACTCATGTGTTGAGACCAAGATATTCCATTCCTACCATACGAATCTTGATCTCTAGCCTTCCCAAGTTGCTTTCCACTCAAATCTTCTTTCCACAAAATCCAAATCCTATGAGAGAGAGTTGAGTGTTGGGGAGACTATCATTTGAAGCACAAGAGCAAGGAGTTCATTACCTACACACCATTTGTTACTTCTTGGAGAGTGGTGTCTCCTAGATTGTCTAGGTGTCACTTGGGAGCCTCCGACAAGATTGTGGAGTTGAACCAAGGAGTTTGTAAGGGCAAGGAGATCGCCTACTTCGTGAAGATCTACCGCTAGTGAGGCAAGTCCTGTGTGGGCGATGGCCATGGTGGGATAGACAAGGTTGCTTCTTCGTGGACCCTTTGTGGGTGGTTGCTTCTTCGTGGACCCTTTGTGGGTGGAGCCCTTTGTGGACTCGCGCAACCGTCATCCTTTGTGGGTGGAGCCCTTTGTCGACTCGCGCAACCGTTACCCTTTGTGGGTTGAAGTCTCCATCAACGTGGATGTAGGATAGCACCACCTATCCGAACCACGGGAAAAACATCCGTGTCTCCAATTGCGTTTGATTTCTCCAAACCCTTCCCTTTACATCTTGCAAGTTGCATGCTTTACTTTCCGCTGCCAATATACTCTTTGCATGCTTGCTTGAATTGTGTGATGATTGCTTGACTTGTCCTACAATAGCTAAAATCTGCCAAGAACTAAAATTGGGAAAAGGTTAAGTTTTTATTTGGTCAAGTAGTCTAATCACCCCCCTCTAGACATACTTTCGATCCTACACATCTGGATTGTGCAAGATTCATTGCAAAGGGAGGCGGGTTACAACTGTGATCTCATGCGCTTGGAAATAGTGATGCAGCTTTCTCGAGGCCATAAGGAGGCCGAAAAGTAGCTTCTGCATACCAGAATATCTTGATCTAGCCCCCTGCAAGAGGGAACTAACGAAATAAACCGGGTACTGCACCACCTTCTTCTTCTGCTCGACTTCACCCACTTCCGCAGACTTTGCCTTGCCGGAACCAGGCCTTGCTGGGGAATGCTCCGACCCATCATCCGACGGCATCGCCGCTGCTGCTCTTTCTTCCTCAAGTTCTCTTTGTGCCACTAGTGCTGCACTAACCACTTGATTCGTTGCCGCTAGATATAGCAGCAACGGCTCTTGCGGCTTTGGCGCGATAGTATTGGCGTGGAGGAGAGGTGCCTCTTCAAACCTTGTAGTGCTGCCTCTGCCTCCAGAGTCCATTCGTTGGACCCGCCTTTTTCAAAACTCTGAAAAAGGGGAGGGCATGCTCAGTAGATTTGGAGATGAACCTACTTAAAGCAGCAACGCAGCCGGCGAGCCTACGGACGTCTTTGACTCGTTTTGGCGCCTCAATCTACTCAATCACTTTGATCATGTCAGGATTTGCTTCGATTCCACGTTGAGACACAAAGAACCCAAGAAGTTTGCCGGATGGGACGCCGAATACACACTTCTCTGGGTTGAGCTTGAGGTTGATCTTGCGCAGGTTTGCAAATGTTTCCTTCAGGTCATGCACGTGCGTGGTCCTCTCCTTAGTTTTGACCACTATATCATCCATATAAGCTTCCATATTTCTACGTAGCTGGGGCTCAAAACCAATTTGGACTGCTCGGGCAAATGTCGAACCGGCGCTTTACAACCCGAAAGGCATTCGTACAAAACAGTACGTACCACACGGGGTGATGAACGCAGTCTTTTGCTCGTCTTCCTTCATCATGAAGATCTGGTGGTATCCTGAGTAGGCATCGAGGAATAACAACAGGTCACACCCGGTAGTGGAGTCCACTATCTAGTCAATGCGTGGCAGAGGGAAAGGATCCTTTGGACAGGCTTTATTGATATCTGTATAGTCGATACACAGCCTCCATTTCCCATTTGTCTTATGCACTACCACTAGGTTGGCCAACCACGTGGGGTGGAGCACTCCTCTGACCAAGCCAACCGCCTCCAACTTCCTGCTCTCCTCAATGATGAACTCTTGTCGCTCCAAAGCTTGCTTCTTGACCTTCTGCTTGACGGGTCGCGCATGGGGATAGACAGCAAGGTGGTGCTCAATCACCTCCCTGGGAATGCCGGGGATGTCGGATGCGTGCCATGCAAACATGTCAACATTCGCCTACAGGAAGGCGACGAGCGCGCTTTCCTATTTGCTGTCAAGGGTGGAGCTTATGGTAAAAGCTCCACCCGTGTCATCCTCCTGGACGGGCACCTTCTTGGTTTCTGGTGGGGCCTCCTTGGACTTCTTGCTCCCGCTGGCGGAGCTCTCTGGCATGTCCTCAACGGGAACGCGATGCTCCGAAGAAGCGTGTTTGCCGGAGGGGGTGCAGGAGTCCTTGCTGGGGTCAGAAGTCTTGTCGGAAGGGGCCTTCCCGGCAGGGGCAGAGGCCTTGCCAGTTTTCTTCCCTCCCGGGGTCTCAGCGGTAGGAACAAGTGCCTTGGCGGTAGCTACTACAACTGCCTCCCGGTACAGTTGGTCGGCGCAGATGAGCGCGTCTTTCTTGTCGGAGGGGACGGTGATGATGCTCATTGGCCCGGGCATCTTCAACGTGTTGTAGGCATAATGTGATGCCGCCATTAACTTGGACAGGGCTGGGCGGCCGAGGATCCCATTATAGGGCAAGGGGATCTTGGCAACATCAAAAACAATCTTCTACGTCCTATAGTTCAGCTCGCCCCCAAATGTAACGGGCAACATGATCTTACCCTTCGGCTGACTCCTCCCCGGGTTGACCCCTTGAAACGTGCCCGTCTCCTCGAGATCCCCATCAGGGATTTGCAGCCTCTCGATCACACTGGGCGAGATCAAGTTCAGACCGGCCCCACCATCAACTAGCACTTTCGTCACCTTGAGGTTGCGTATTGTTGGTGAGACCAACAACGGGAAACACCCGACCGCAGTTGTGCGATCAGGGTGTTCCTCGGTGTCAAAAATGATAGGCGTGTTGGACCACTTCAGTGGCCTCTGGGCATCGAATGATAGCTCTGCCGCAGTGACTTCACGCGCCCACTTCTTCAGTTGGCGGTGAGAGGTGTGCAACGAGGTGCCACCATCGACGCACATGGCTTCCATAGCTTTCTGGAACTCGTGCTCGCTGGACTCATCGTCCTCATCATGATCATAATCTCCCTCCTTCTTGTCGTGGCCCCGAGCGGGCCTCTCTTGTTGATTATCTTTGTCGCGGCGACCTCCTCGACCGCCACGCTTCTTGCCGGATGCCTCAGCACCATCCTGGCCCTTCTCCTTATTGCACCTCTCATACTCAGCTTTCTGCTTCTCTGCAAGAAGCTCAACTTGCTGGCAATTCAGGAGGTCATGGCCCTTGGTGCAGTGGATCTTGCTGAGGGAGTCCTGGATTAGGGGGTCCTCGGACTGCCGAACTATATACTTTGGTCGGACTATTGGACTATGAAGATACAAGATTAAAGACTTCGTCCCGTGTCCGGGTGGGACTCTCCTTTGCGTGGAAGGCAAGCTTGGCAATTCGGCTATGTAGATCTCCTCCCTTGTAACCGATTCTGTGTAACCCTAGCCCCTCCGGTGTCTAAATAAATCGGAAGGTTTAGTCCATAGGACAACAACAATCATAATTATAGGCTAGCTTCTATGGTTTAGCCTCTACGAGTGGTAGATCAACTCTTGTAATACTCATATCATCAAGATCAATCAAGCAGGAAGTAGGGTATTACCTCCATCGAGAGGGCCCGAACCTGGGTAGACATTGTGTCCCCTGCCTCGTGTTACCATCCGCCTTAGACACACAGTTCGGGACACCCTACCCGAGATCCATCGGTTTTGACACCAACATTGGTGCTTTCATTGAGAGTTCCATTGTGCTGCCACGATAAGGCTTGATGGCTCGTCTTGTTGTCAAGGACAACATTACCTTGGGGGGAGCCCTGGCTGTAGGCCAAACTCTCTGACTAGGCGGCTTCGTCATGACCGCTCGTTCGGCTGTAGCGCCGACAATGACTTCTCGGGTCATCAAAAACAGCCTCCAGGTCGGCTCGGGATTCGCCGAGCAGATGGATCCAATAGAGCTCTCTTCTCCGAACGAGCTCTTGGGTCACATCGCTGCCCTGGGAGTCGCAATGGACTATGATCGGATCGGGCTTAAACCCGACCAAAGGGAGATTAACTCTCCACCGGTCACCCATCAGATAAAGCTGGTGCAGGAGCAATGTAGAAATTCTTCCTCTATTTTGAGGACAAACTATGTTTGGATTCCCGAGCTCTCCGAGCCGGATACTCGTCCACGGGAGTACATGGCCGAAGCTTCGAACCTAGAATCAGAGAGCGGTCTAGAACTATTGAGCAACATCCCGGAGTCCAAACTGCCAAGCTCGGAAACTCCTCCGCCCCTGGGTCTCAGATCGGGTCAGGTTTTGGACCTAAATCTACCCACCCACCCAGACTCAAGTGATCTTTCCCACATTAGACGAGAGCCCCAAGAGACAGTACATCACTATTGGGCCAGATTGCTCTTGTAATGAGCAAGGTCAAGGACTGTCGCGAGGAAGAAACGATTTCATTCTTTTGCAAAAATTGCACGGACAAGGGAATCCTCAACACCATAAGCCACCGTGACATAGCACACTTTGCTGACTTAGCGGACATAGTACGGAAGTACTATGTGATGGAAAGCGCTTGGAAAACCCAAACCAAATTTTGGGACCCTCCGGCTCTCACTAAACCCCCCGTCCGAATTAAAAGGGTGTACTCTCGTAAGTCACCCGATCAAACTACAAAGAAACAAAAGCCCACTACAGGGCGTAGAACTGTATTGGAGGGATGGCTCAATGGGCCATGCAAAATTCACAGTACAGCAGATACCATGCCAACACACAGCCTTAGAGCATGTTGGATACTCCGGCAGGTGGCCAAGAGCGGCGAGGATATCCTCATCAACAATACAACAGAGTACCATCCCTTGGAAAATAACAATATAGTATTGACAGTCTTCGAGACCTTCGACTCAAATAATAGGCACAAGCGAACACTCCGCAGCCTTGCCGAAGTCTGCCTCGTTGTGGCAATAAATCCATGGAACGACACGGCCATAACCTTCAATGCCAATGACGAACCTCAATTCCGAACAGCCTGTAGCATAATTGTGGACGGCTTCCGGCTTACTAAAGTGCTCATAGACGGTGGCACCGGATTAAACCTCATCTATGAGGAAACTCTTAGCAAAATGGAAATAGACAAGAGCCGCATTGAGCAAAGCAGCACGACCTTCAGAGCAATCATCCCTAGTCGGGAGGCACGATGTGCGGAAAAAATCACACTAGATGTGGTATTCGGCCCAATGGAATCATCACTCTGGCTAGTGATCCGGTGTCACACCCTGATTTTCATGCCACAACACTTAAGCTAATAAATCAGGATAAAGTGTGGTTTGACAAAAACTTTTGCATTATTTGGCTTTTTATTTGGAGTTGGTTTTCTCTCTGTGTTTTTCAAGTGCTCTTTAAAGTCCACACAACTCCACCTTCTATACCTCATCTCCTTGCCCCAAGCTTCTGCCCAATGATCATGCCATGTGTATAAAGCAATATAGTATTTTCTTACAAAAATAATTTGGACAAAAAGTATTTTCTAAAATTAGTTTTCCAAAACCCCCTGAATTGAGGTTTGCACTGCAAGTACTTGATTTGGGGTGTGAAAAATCTTTCAAAAGGTATATTTGAATCCTATTAGAGATAGGACTCCCATAAACCACAAAAATATAACTTTAAAAGTTATTTTCCTATTTTATTTAAAAGCTTTTTCTTAAGGCCAGAAATGGTCTTTAATAGGGAAAAATTATTTTATTGTTTAAAAAATATTTGACAAAAATTAGGGGAACTCAGTGGACATATATTTTCCATATATAAGAGTTTCAACACATGGTCATGTTCAAAATATTGGACAAAATCTCCCAAAACCATTTATGCCCATTTCAAGGATTTGAAATATTTCTACAAGAAATATTTTGCAATAAATCTAGGAAAATGCAAGCAAGTCACATATGCATAATATGATGACCTTGAAATGTTTCAGCTCAATCAAAACTATTTTGGTTCACCAAAGTGCCCAAAAACCTTCTGTGTCCGGATTGAAGTTTGAACAACTTTACATTGCGAAATTATTCCAAATGCCCCAAACTTTGTGGTCATGCTAAAAAGCCCAAATTATGACACTACACCAAGTGGTGCATCAAGGGGAATGGTTTTGCATGACTAGATCTTGGTAAATGCATTTCTGTTGATTTCTAGGGTTTACAAAAGTTGCATTGGCAACTTTGCCCAAATGAGCTCAAAATTGGTGGAAAGACCTAATTATATGTGCCATTTTACCCTGTGGAGTATCATGCCAAATGGAGTTCATTTGCTTACCCATACAAGCATCAAACACCTTCTGCCACTTTACCAAAATTCCATTTTTGACCCCTTCCACTAATCTCCATGGCCTCAACTTTTTTACCACAGCTACTACTGACCCTCTTATACCTCCAGTAATTTTCGCCTGGCCATTGCTCAATGATTGAGGGGTAGAATACCCCCATTTACCTCCCTGGACTGCCCCTCTCTCCCTCTTCTTCTACCTCTCTCTTCTCCTACTGGCCACCCAGGGCATCCAAGGCCATATCCCACTTCTTTACTTCCCCCTAGAGCCACCAGACACCTTTGGCCGCACCCACATTGCATAAAAAATAGCCATGCCGGCCATTTGGGCACTCTGGAGCGCACTACAGTGCGCTCCCGCACTATAGCCGCCCCCTGCCAACCACTCCCGGCCACCTCGGGCCTCCCCAGCACGCACGACGATGTGCCTTGGCGTATGCATCGTGCTAAACCCCTGTCCCCCTCCTCCTTCTCCCACCTGCTGCCCCTCCTCGCACGTGCACCGGCCGCTCGAGGGCTCCAATGAGCGGCCTCACACGCGCAGCATCTCTGGCCTTGCCCCGCTCTCTCCCTTAGCTCCCCTCGGCGTAGTCCACGCCCAGCAACACCCCAGACACGGCGCCAGCTCCTCCCGAGCCTTGTGGTGACAAGCAGGAGCTCGCTAGTGCATGGGTCCACTGCACCCCGCCATTTGCCTATTTAAGGGCCTCCCTGAGCCTCTCCCTCACCACCACCCGCTCCTACCTACTCCAATCGGCCCCCTGTGCCCTCCACTCTCCTCCAGGAGCACCCGAGCTCGAGCTTCGCCGCCTCGGGTCGCCATTGATCTTAGGGTACAGGCCCTCTCCACTGCTCCTCTTCCTTGATCTGGAACCTCCGCAACTCACTGATCATTTTTCCCTTTCCTCCCCGCTTCTTTTGCAGCCGGAAACGGCCGGAACCGCCGCCTCCCGAAACTCTTCCGCCGGTTTCCTCGTCGCCGGTGAACCCCTACACTCCGGCGACCACCTCCACCTCCACCCGAATGGCAACTCCGCTCTGAGCACGCCAGTGCCCTCGGATCGCCTCGCCATCGACCATAGCAACGCCGGTGAGCTCGCCTCCCTCTCTAGCCCGAGGTTGAGGACGACAGCCGTGGGGCCCGTCGGTCAGCCTCACACTCTGACGGGTGGGCCCCACCCGTCAAGTTTAAAAACACGCACGTGCACCGGTTCGCTGCGTCGGCTGGAGGCGTATTTCCCAAATACGCCTTCGGCGTGGCAGCCTTGCGCAGGCTGGATTCCCCCTGGGCCTGTTGCACTGTGGCCGAATAGGCCCAGTTGCACAGTGGCCTTTTTCCTTTTCTTTTTCTGTAACTTTTCCAAAAATTCCACAGGATTAAATAATAATCCAAATGCAATAGTTCCAACTCCTAAATTCTTGTAATAATCCCACCGATTTATTGGCGTAGTTTTCACTCTTATCAAACCAACTTTTCTTCACTTTTCAAATTTAAATTTGAATTTGAGCATTTATGCCTATCATTTAAAATTCCTAGGACGGTTTCCATGAATCCAAGTGTAAAACTAGTAATTTTCCCCTTTTTTGCTTTCACCCTAGTATTTAACAAAAATGAGTTGACATTTTTCAGAGCACTTTGGTTTTTCTGCTTTATTATTGCCTTATTTTTCCTGTTATTATTTTGCAACGATAGATTGCGTTGCTGACAAAGGAGTTGGACCAGAAGACTTTGAAGACCCAGAAGACCTTGCAGAGCCAGGCAAGCAGCCCTTTGACCATGTCCATGAAACCCTTTTTATGCATGTCATATAGCACTTTTATTGCTTGCATCAGAGACATGATACTGTGGTGACCACATGGAGTCGTTTGCCACCATTACTTCCTCATTGATACTTGAATTGTGCATGACCCTACCTTCTTATGAGGGTTATGCCGGTGGGGGTAGATAGGATGCTAAAGTAGTTGCTACGCAAAAAGGGACGGGAATATGCATGGTGATGGAGACAAAGTATCTTCAAAAGACTTTTCGAAAACCCCGTCGGGTGCCACTTATGCCTAAGGGAGATAATGAGTTGGGTAACCACTTGATGATGAAGTGGTGTACCGAGGCAAGTGTGTGTGTTGTTTTCAAAACGGATTGGTTTAAGTTGTGACCGTTATTCCAACCTTACATGCGCAACCACTCTACCATTATATGGGAAAGGGCATTATTTATTACCTAGGCCGATACTAGCTTGGAGCCCGCATTACTAGTGACGGGAGAGTTGTTTTTTCGCTCTCTCGGGATGAGGTCGTGCCAGGTAGGGCGGCCATGAGTGTTTTCACAGGGCACCGGACACACTGTTGGTGCCCCGTGCTTGTGGTATGTGATGAATATGGGAGCGAGGCTCCTCAATTTTAAGATGTGAAATGTTGGGCACGGGGGTTACTACAATCAAGTGGACTCTATGTTAGTGTTGTCTAGGGAAAGATAGTGATCGGGTGCTTACCCCGGGTACTTGAGGTACCGCGGGTCGTGAATGACACGGAAGTTCCCCGGATCTTGTGCGTCAAGTGTGCAACCTCTGCAGAGTGTAAAACTATTCGAATAGTCATGTCCACGGTCAAGGACAGTTGGGTAACCGCTCTTGGGCTACGTCCACTTGTTTACAAACCAGTGTGTGTGGGAAGTACTACTTGGGTCAAGTCAAGGACTTGACATGAATGAGTTGGGTTGGAGCCCACTCCCTTTATGTTGATATATCTATAACCAGCCCCTATGGTTACTTGAATTCATATGATGCATGTTTTACCAGTTGTTGAACATGTCATAACACAACAAAATTTGCTTGCCGCAAAAATTTACCTATGTCATGCATTGTTGTATCTTGAGCCAAAACATGGGTTGCTTGCGAGTACATTCAAAGTACTCATTGGCTTGCCACTAGTTATTCAATTGGCCAGGCATGGAAGAACAGGAGTTCGAAGAGGAGTTCTTTGGAGACGAACATGCGAACTAGGACATTTCCTAGTCAGAATGCCTGTAGGGTGAAGGCAGATGGCATGGGTTCTACTTATCAACAAAGATTTTCGCTGCTTAAGTTTATTTGGTATTCAACCCTTATGGCTTTATCTATGTAAGACTTGACCATAATGGTCATAATTTGTGTAAGACGGTATCTATGGATGTAAGACTCTTGTTATTCAGCTTCTGTGTGTTCAGTGAGCATTGATCTCTGGGATAACTGTACACGTGCATTCGGTGATCACGACTTATGCGTCGGGGTCCCCACAGAGCTGGTATCAGAGCCATCCTGATTGTAGGAAGCCTTAGTTAGCATGGGCGATAGATAGGACAAAACCCATTTGCAAGACCCTCTATACTCCTCTTCTTTTGCAAACCTAAGGGATATTTCTCCTTATTGACCTCCCCTATTCAAATTTTGTAGATGGTCGTCGCCCCCTTGAGACTCCTTATGACAGGATTCCCATCACTCCAAAAATACTGCCTCCAACAATGCCACTATCCCTTGCTGCCCATGTACACCCTGCATGAACTGGAAAATGATGTGATCGAGAAGGAGTTCTATGCCAATGTTTTTGTGCCTGCCAAGACCTCACCCCAGGGGTGGTTCTTCATTGGACCACCCATGCCAACAAGAGACCTAGCCATTCAGCAAGTGGCATATGAAGCGCTCATCCGTCTTCGAGACCTCCTTCCAGAAATGAAAGAAGAGCATGCCACCCGCTATCTACCTGGCAAGAACGGATTTGGAGCCCCAACTCAAGTGATGATTTCCCCAGAAGATGAGGATCCAACCCTCAAGTACCAGATCCGCTTCATCAACGTAGGAGACTACCTTCTACGTCACCTTACCGAAGCATTCCTTAAGGCTCGCCAAGACCTCCCTTCACTTCTGCACCTCCACTGCCTCGAGAAGAAGAAGGTGGCCGAGCAAGGACAGAAAATCACTGCCTTACAAGCCCACATTGCCAATCAGGAGCAACAAATCGAGGAGCTTCGGAAAACCCGCAATCAAACCCCACGAGGGAGGCATAGGAATGAATTTCCATATCCACCTCGTAGAAGATCGTCGTCAGGCCACCGACGACATAACCCAAGACTGAATGACAACCTTTTTGCTTCCGTCACTTGTCACGGGTGTGGTGAACTTGGGAACATTAAAAGGATGTGTCCCAATAGGTGGTCGGCTATCGCATACCCATTGGAACCACAAGGGGAACCCAGAAACTGAAGACTGAACGCCCTTCTCTCCGAGCAGGCACGACTACCAAGTCCGAGAACCCCTAGGGTAGGATGAGTCGTGTACCCCCATATGCTTAGTCGAGTCTGTTTGATGGTTCGAATGGAACCACGTTCTGTGTTGCTTGTTTTTATTTGTTTGTGTTTTGATGTAAGTCGCACATTTTCCCTAGGCAGCTTGTACGCGACTATATCACCTATCGTGTCTTAATGGAATTGTGTGTGGCCTTTACGGCACCTGTTTGTTTGCACTTGCACTATAGAACCCCCTTTTGGAATTACCCCCCTCTATGCTATTTTCCCTCTCATCTCTCTCATCTCTCAAGACCATCAAGACAAAATGCACTAAGGATTCCACCTCGGCAAGCAATTGACACTGAAGACTTTTGCTACAGCCTCCTCGACCAGGTGCAAACCCGTAGTATTACCCCCATGACTGGAAACCCCATCCCTAGACCCTTCGAGACTTCACGAGATACCCCAGCTCGAGTCCTTAACCGTGTGCTTAACCCACAGAATCGCAAGAGGACCAGTCAAGCCTCTATAAACCTTGCACAGCACTGGGTTCATTATGGAACTAGCGGACATAGTGAACAAGCAGATTATCATCCTAATATAGCACCAGAACTGACGATGCCATAGGGAAGACCAGTTTGAGGATATAGGAATAGAGGACAAATGACTTGATGAGTTTATATCAATGACTTTGAGGAATTATATGAGACTATTTGGTGGATTATGAGGCTTTCATGTTGGTAGATGAACTTGGTGGGATCATGATTATAGAGTAGCATAGATTTCATTACCCCTAGATAAATTGGATTTAGTGGGACAATTAAGATTGCAAGCTGAATTCTTGGAAGTATATGGATTTAACTTAGCATGGGATATTGATAGGAGACAATTTATATTACGTAAATGACTTGGGGGAAACATGTAGGAATTCTCGTTGGACATGAGATTTAGATTTAAATAGGTGATCCTAGTTGAGTATAGGTGGTGAGTAAGTCTACATGGTTCAGAGTAAATTGGATTTAGAATGATGATCTCGATCATGATACCATGTTTCTTGGAGGACAATAAACTAGGAGATTGGATTAATTTTCGGAGATGATATAAGCTTGACCTTGGAGCTTACTTGATCGCGATAATGGGAATTGCTGGATTGACTATAGTAAGGATAGCCTTTCAAGTATTTGGGGATTATAGGACTTTAGGAGATCATGTGGAACACCATAGACACTAGATTTGTAGAATTAAAGGATTATGTAGTGATTAATGGAAGTTAACGGGTTGTTGGAATTGATTCATAAGAAGGAAACAAGAGTTTGGAGTGGCATACGACGTGTTTCCTTAGGATAGAGATACACTAACATGGACCTTGGAAGAATAGGATGGGCACTTGGATTGTCATGATTTATTCCCTCTTGGAAGCTTGTATGCTCTACCCATGGATTTTTAGGGGTAGCCATACATATAAGTTTGGGGATCGTAGACATATATGATTTTGGTAGACCTCCAACGGGAGTCACGAGTATATAGATCACATGAGTGATGATTGGATTTGGCCTATACGAGATGATGCTTTCGGTGGTATAAGGTTATTTGTTTGAAGGACTAGATAGACTATTGGCATCTCAAAAACCATGCTTAAGGATAAGATAATAAAATGTTCACTCGCACACTATAATCATTGAAACCCTTAAGCCCTACTAAGCCACAAAATGGTCGGGTCATGACCATAGGTCTTGACTCTAGATCGAGAACACCTCGGACCATACTCAACCATGACCACCACCAATACCCCCAGCATACTTTATGTACCCTGTGAACAAAGTCTTCATGGAGTGCTTAGACAAGATAGTTGTCATCATCATTTGGTGACCTACTTGTCCACCCGAAGACGGAAGAAGAGCCATTCATCTAGTCAAGGAACATTTGAAGACCGCCATGCCAAGGAGGAAGAACTACACCAACCACCATCATCAAGAAGTGAACTTTCTCGTTGAAGACCAGGTGTATCTGCAAGCCACTTCTCTCAAGAGAACCAAGCATTTTCATGTCAAGAGAAACTCACACCAAGATTTATCGACCTTCTCTAAGATCACTGCAAGACGAAGAATAGACGGCTACCACCTGAGCCACCCACTATGCACAACATTTTTCCACGAGTCACAGCTTCGGAAGTGCTTCCAACTTCCTAACCAACCCGATCCCTACAAGGACATCGATCACCAACCCATCGACCTCCAGCCCAATATGACTTATGCGAGAGACCCCAATGGCAATATGGATCAAGCAGGATGTCATACATGAAGCCACACCATCGAGTACTTCAAGGTTCAATGGAGCACCACTCAGAAGCACAAGCGGTATGAGGACGTGAAGACTACCCCCGGATCAAGTTTTCCTATTCCTTCCCATGACTAGTTTGGGAATCTCGGGGACGAGATTCTTGTAAGGGGGGTAGGTCCGTCACACCCTGATTTTCATGCCACAACACATAAGCTAATAAATCATGATGAAGTCTGGTTTGACAAAAACTTTTGCATTATTTGGCTTTTTATTTGGAGTTGGTTTTCTCTCTGTGTATTTCAAGTGCTCTTTAAAGTCAACACAACTCCACCTTCTATACCTCATCTCCTTGCCCCAAGCTTCTGCCCAATGATCATGCCATGTGTATAGAGCAATACTTTATTTTCTTACAAAAATAATTTGGCCAAAAAGTATTTTCTAAAATTAGTTTTCCAAAACCCCCTGAATTGAGGTTTGCACTGCAAGTACTTGATTTGGGGTGTGAAAAATCTTTCAAAAGGTATATTAGAATCCTATTAGAGATAGGACTCCCACAAACCACAAAAATATAATTTTAAAAGTTATTTTACTATTTTACTTAAAAGCTTTTTCTTAAGGCTAGAAATGGTCTTTAATAGGGAAAAATTATTTTATTGTTTCACAAAAATTTAACAAAAATCAGGGGAACTTAGTGGACATATATTTTCCATATATAAGAGTTTCAACACATGGTCATGTTCAAAATATTGGACAAAACCTCCCAAAACCATTTATTCCCATTTCAAGGATTTGAAATATTTCTACAATAAATATTTTCCAATAAATCCAGGAAAATTCTAGCAAGTCACATATGCAGAATACGATGACCTTGAAATGTTTCAGCTCAATCAAAACTGTTTTGGTTCACCAAAGTGCCCAAAAACCTTCTTTTTCCACATTCAAGTTTGAACAACTTTACATTATCAAATTATTCCAAATGCCCCCAAACTTTGTGGTCATGCTAAAAAGCCCAAACTATGACACTACACCAAGTGGCGCATCAAGGGGAATGGTTTTGCATGACGAGATCTTGGTAAATGGATTTCTGTTGATTTCCAGGGTTTACAAAAGTTGCATTGGCAACTTTGCCCAAATGAGCTCAAAATTGGTGGAAAGCCCTAATTATATGTGCCATTTTACCCTGTGGAGTCTCATGCCAAATGGAGTTCATTTGCTTACCCATACAAGCATCAAACACCTTCTGCCACTTTACCAAAATTCCATTTTTGACCTCTTCCACTAATCCCCATGGCCTCAACTTTTTACCACAACTACTACTGACCCTCTTATACCTCCAGTAACTTTCGCCTGGACATTGCTCAATGATTGAGGGGTAGAATACCCCCATTTACATCCCTGGACAGCCTCTCTCCCTCTTCTTCTACCTCTCTCTTCTCCTACTGGCCACCCTGGGCATCCATGGCCATATCCCACTTCTTTGCTTCCCCCTAGAGCTACCAGACACCTTTGGCCGCACCCACATTGCATAAAAAATAGCCATGCCGGCCATTTGGGCGCTCTGGAGCGCGCTACAGTGCGCTCTCGCACTATAGTCGCCCCCTGCCAACCACTCCCGGCCACCTCGGGCCTCCCCAGCGCGCCCGACGATGTGCCTCGGCGTCTGCATCATGCTAAACCCCTGTCCCCCTCCTCCTTATCCCTCCTGCTGACCCTCCTCGCACGTGCACCAGCCGCCCGAGAGCTCCAATGAGCGGCCTCACACGCGCAGCATCTCTGGCCTTGCCCCGCTCTCTCCCTTAGCTCCCCTCGGCGTAGTCCACGCCCAGCAACACCCCAAACACGGTGCCAGCACCTCTCGAGCCCTGTGGCGACGAGCATGAGCAAGCCGGCGCACGGGTTCACGGCACCCTACCATTCGCCTATTTAAGGGCCTCCCCGAGCCTCTCCCTCACCACCACCCGCTCCTACCTATTCCAAATCGGCCCCCTGTGACGCCACTCTCCTCTAGGAGCACCCGAGCTCGAGATTGAGCTCGAGCTCCGCCGCCTCGGGTTGCCGTCGATCTCAGGGTACAGGCCCTCTCCACCGCTCCTCTTCCTCGATCTGGAACCTCCGCGGTTCACTGATCATTTCCCCTTTCCTCCCCGCTTCTTTTGCAGCCGGAAACGGCCGAAACCGCCGCCTCCAAAAGCTCTTCCGTCGGTTTCCTCGTCGCCGGCGAACCCCTACACTCCGGCGACCACCTCCACCTCCACCCGAACGGTGACTCCGCCCTGAGCATGCCGGTGCCCTCGGATCGCCTCGCCGTTGACCACAACAACACCGGTGAGCTCGCCTCCCTCTCTGGCCCGAGGTTGAAGACGACAGCCGTGGGGCCCGTCGGTCAGCCTCACACTGACGGGTGGGCCCCACCCATCAGGTTTAACAACGCGTGCGCGCACCGGTTCGCTGCGTCGGCTGGAGGCGTATTTCCCAAATACGCCTTCGACGTGGCAGCCTTGCGCGGGCTGGATTCCCCCTGGGCCTGTTGCACTGTGGCCGAATAGGCCCAGTTGCACAGTGGCCTTTTTCCTTTTCTTTTTCTGTAACTTCTCCAAAAATTCCACAAGATTAAATAATAATCCAAATGCAATAATTCCAACTCCTAAATTCTTGTAATAATCCCACCTATTTATTGGTGCAGTTTTCACTCTTATCAATCCAACTTTTCTTCACTGTTCAAATTTAAATTTGAATTTGAGCATTTATGCGTGTCATTTAAAATTCCTAGGATTTGGGCGGCCTCACACGCGCAGCCTAGTATTTCCCTTCTTAGCTATTTCCATGACTCCAAATCCAAAACTAGGAATATTCCCCTTCTTAGCTTTCACCCTAGTATTTAACAAAAATGATTTGACATTTTTCTGAGCACTTTGGTTTTCCTGTTTTATTATTGCCTTATTTTTCCCGTTATTATTTTGCGACGATAGATTGCGTTGCTGACAAAGGAGTTGGACCAGAAGACTTTGAAGACCCAGAAGACCTTGCTGAGCCAGGAAAGCAGCCCTTTGACCATGTCCATGAAACCCTTTTTATGCATGTCATATAGCACTTTTATTGCTTGCATCGGAGACATGATAATGTGGTGACCACATCGGGTGGTTTGCCACCGTTACTTCATCGTTGATACTTGCATTGTGCATGACCCTACCTTCTTATGAGGGTTATGCCGGTGGGGGTAGATAGGATGCTAAAGTAGTTGCTATGCAAAAGGGACGGGAATATGCATGGTGATGGAGACAAAGTATCTTCAAAAGACTTTTCAAAAACCCCGCTAGGTGCCACTTATGCCCAAGGGAGATAATGAGTTGGGTAACCACTTGATGATGAAGTGGTGTACTGAGGCAAGTGTGTGTGTTGTTTTCAAAACGGATTGGTTTAAGTTGCGACCGTTATTCCAACCTTACATGCGCAACAACTCTACCATTATATGGGAAAGGGCATTATTGATTACCTAGGCTGATACTAGCTTGGAGCCTGCATTACTAGTGATGGGAGAGTTGCTTTTGCGCTCTCTCGGGACGGGGTCGTGCCAGGTAGGGCGGCCATGATTGTTTTCACAGGGCACCGGACACATCGTTGGTACCCCGTGCTTGTGGTATGTGATGAATATGGGAGCGAGGCTCCTCAATTTTAAGATGTGAAATGTTGGGCACGGGGGTTACTACCAATCGAGTGGACTCTATGTTACTGTCGTCTAGGGAAAGACAGTGATCGGGTGCTTACCCCGGGTACTTGAGGTACCGCGGGTCATGAATGACACGGAAGTTCCCCGGATCTTGTGGGTCAAGTGTGCAACCTCTGCAGAGTGTAAAACTATTCGAATAGCCGTGTCCACGGTCAAGGACAGTTGGGTAACCGCTCTTGGGCTACGTCCACTTGTTTACAAACCAGTGTGTGTGGGAAGTACTACTTGGGTCAAGTCAAGGACTTGACATGAATGAGTTGGGTTGGAGCCCACTCCCTTTATGTTGATATCTGTAACCAGCCCCTATGGTTACTTGAATTCATATGATGCATGTTTTACCAGTTGTTGAACATGTCATAACACAACAAAATTTGCTTGCCGCAAAAATTTACCTATGTCATGCATTGTTGTATCTTGAGCCAAAACATGGGTTGCTTGCGAGTACATTCAAAGTACTCATTGGCTTGCCACTGGTTATTTAATTGGCCAGGCATGGAAGAACAGGAGTTCGAAGAAGAGTTCTTTGGAGACGAACATGCGAACTATGACGTTTCCCAGTAAGAATGCCTGTAGGGTGAAGGCAGATGGCATGGGTTCTACTTATCGACAAAGATTTCCGCTGCTTAAGTTTATTTGGTATTCAGCCATTATGGCTTTATCTATGTAATACTTGACCATAATGGTCATAATTTGTGTAAGACAGTATGTATGGATGAAAGACTCTTGTTATTCAGCTTCTGTGTGTTCAGTGAGCATTGATCTCTGGGATCATTGTACATGTGCATTCGGTGATCATGACTTATGAGTCGGGGTCCCCACATCCGGACATAGCACTCTGCGCCGAAAATAAAACTGTCACACTAGCCCTCGAGGCGTTATCCGAAGCCCTTGCGGCCGAAGAACTAACTGCGCTACGCTTCACGGTGGACAGGGACGATGTGATACTCGACAAAAGACCCAAGTCCACCTCTTTTAGACCAGCGGACGAAATAGTCAAATTCCAGGTCCACCCAACGGACCCTACAAAAATAGCATCCATCTGGGCATAGCTGAACCGCACAACAGACGCCGCACTGCGGGAGTTCTTGCGTGAGAATTGGGACATCTTTGCCTGGCATCCTTCAGACATGCCAGGAATCCTACGCAGGCTGGCTGAGCATAGCCTTAACATTCTAAAGGGGTTCAAGTCGGTCAAGAAGACTCTTCGGCGTTTCTCTGAGCCTAAGCGACAAGCCATGGGAGAAGAGATAGCCAAGTTACTCGAGGCCAGATTCATTAGAGAAATAAAACATCTGGACTGGCTAGCAAAGCTGGTGATGGTTCCAAAGAAGGACAAATCCTGGCGCCTATGTGTCGATTTCAAGGACCTTTACAAGGCTTTCCCCAAGGATCCCTTCCCCTCCCCCGCATCGATCAAATTATCGACCCTACCGGAGGACACGACTCGTTGTGCTTCCTCGACTGTCAGGACCCCGATTCCAAGTCACATCGATCTAGCCGGTAACACCTCATATCACATTGCGGCCTCACGCACGGTATCCCATGGGTGTCGCCTTACCATGGCCCGGGACCGTTTGCGCCTTTTCGCTCACGTATATTATAGTGTTGCTAGCATCCATATGACAGAGAACCCGGGCCGACATGGCTAGTCAAGAAACCAAAGCGGCACAGACCTATGGAGACAGGCATACATGAATCACATTGACCATGTCGGTCATCAGCGAGTGATTCCGGGCTGTAGCACTGGGCTAACAGGACTCCAGGGAACCCGGGCTGTAGCAGGCTAGGTAGGACTCCGGATGTCACCGCGTGACATTTCCCCGAAGGGACAGACATAGGAACGACGTGAAACACATGCCGGCCAGTCTAGTGTCCTGAGTAGTAGTGCTGGGCTAGCAGGACTCCGGTGAACCGGGCTGTAGCGACTACTATGGCTCGAGGAACACTAGACTACATTTCCCCATAAGAAAGGCTGCCAAGGATAAACAACTAGATTGTCGGATCCCACTCATACTAAGCATTTCAATCATACACACAATATGCCCGATATGAGTACATACAACATGGCATCACAACAAAACTCTACAACTCAAGTACTTTATTTAAAGGCTCCAGAGAGCCATACATAACATGTTCATACAGATAGGGGTCACATGACCTGACACTCAAGTCATACAATCATACAAGCACAACCGGAAGCAACTAGTCTGAGTACAGACACTAGAAAGAAAGAAGGCTTCTCGAAGCCTGATTATCTACATAGGGCCCTCCATGACCAGGATCACCACCTGGGTGGCTAGTCACTCGTCAACGTCAAGGTCTACGTAGAACCCATCGGAGGGGGCAGTGTTGTCGTCTGAAAACAGTAATTAAGCAAACATGAGTACAAAGGTACTCAGCAAGTCTTACAACAGAACCTACTATACATGCTCATTCTCAAGAAGGTGGTGGGGTTATTGCAGCAAGCCAGCTTTGACTCTTGGCTAAGCTATCCTGCGGAACTCCACTAGTAAAATAGTTTTCGCACACGAGTCCACTACTCACCAACACAATACTCCACCGGGGATCCTCCCTCGTCATCCTACGAGAGGGCCATCCTCGGTACCCACACTTATCTTGAGTCTTTTAGTAGTATCGATTAACTTGTCTATGAACTGTATAGGCAACCAAGTAGTCCTTTACCGCGGATGCGGCTATTTGAATAGTTTTATACCCTGCAGGGGTGTACTTCTTCATACACCTTTCACCACTTACCGCCGTTTACACGACATGTACTCGGCAACCTTCAAGCGGAAGCCCAGCGAGGGTGTCGGCCATGGCCTACCTAAACACTTAAGTCTCTAGTCCAGGTTTATCGCCTATCCAGGTTCCATCCGCAGGGAGTCCGGCCGAGGTTTCCACATACGGCCCCGAACGATGTGAACAGGGTCCTGAGACGCCAAACGGGCGCCCGGCATACCCGGCCACGGTGTATCTACCGCAACATAGCCCACCCCTAGGGTCAGCGCTACGCACGACCGCCAACACATAACCTACAAACACCAGAAACTATTTGCAACTCCTGGACAGAGTACTAGGGTGATTAAGAAGCCGAGAGGGTCCATTGGTTTCGGGCCCAATGTACGGTAGTAACTGCATCTTAAATCACACATACAGATCTCAGTTCTTATGGACGGCCTCAATGAAACAACCCACCATGTACTCCTACATGGCCTCTCATCGATACCTTTACCAAAACATGTTCAACACATCCCTCACATTACCGACATAATCATATCACTCTAGCCCATCACCCAGATGAACCAGACCTGACACAACTCTAAGCATAGCAGGCATAGCAAGGTAGGAATCACATACATGGCTCAATCAACTCCTACACATGCTAGTGGGTTTCATCTAGTTACTGTGGCAATGACAGGTCATGCAGAGGATAAGGGTTCAACTACCGTAGCACATAGCAGTTGGAATCACGTTGTCTTAATGCAGTAAAAAAGAGCAGAAGCGAGAACATGGGTTTGTATCGGAATGATCAATGGGTTGCTTGCCTGATGTAGTGGTAGTAGGGTACTGCCCTTCAGACGGATACTCGGGGTTATCCTCGGAGGCAGAACCTACCACGAAAATCACACCGAACATAATCAACACATGGCAATATGCAACAATATGATGCATGCTATGACATGGCAAGATGAAAGTGTCTTGGCCTAATGCAAGCTAAAACAGGAGGGGATGAACTCATTTGAATCAAAGATTCAAATATTAGCTCTTTAAACATGGCCTTGTTAGAGCATTACCTTATTCTGCTTAAACAGCAAGGTTAACTTGTTTTTTCATGCATGAAACCATTACAGATGGATAGATTGAATTTTTCTGATCATTTTTCATATATAAATCTTTGCATTTGGAGCTATGGTTGATTTTCTATGATTTTTAGAAGTTTTGGCTGTTTTCTGGAATTTCCTATTAAAGAATAAATCCAGTAATTGAATTAATGCGTCAGCATGACATAGGTGTGACGTCAGCGGGTCAACTGGGTCGGCCAGGTCAAACCTGACTGGTGGGCCCTCTCTGTCAGTGTCACAACTAATTAACAGAATTAAATTAACACTAATTAGCTGTCAGTGGGGCCTGGGCCCACATGTCAGTGACTAAACTAATTAGATTTAGTTAAAACTAATCCTAAACTAATTAGCAGACCGGCCCCACCTGTCATAGACTCAGGGGGGTCTACCTGGGCCCACACGGGGGTCAAACAGGGTCAACTCGCCGGCGCCTTGACGCCGGCGATGTTAGACGCGGCGGAGGGGCTCGGGTTTGCGTCTCCGATGACCAAATCGACGGCGGAGACCAACTATGTGACGCGGGGAGCGAGCCGCGTTGTTTGGTGGAGGAAGTGGGGCTCGGGGAGGCCGGGAACGACGCCGGCGACGACCTTGGCGGTCGCCGGAGTTTGGGCGAGGATGAAACCGAGGCTACGGGGCACGGCGAGGCGCGGGGACTGGTGCGTTAGGCTCCTGGGAGTGCGTGGAGGACGAAGGCGTGCTCGGTGGCGCCCCAACGTGGCTATGGCCACGACGGCGACGTGCGGCGGCGGCGAGCTTCGGCTTCGATGGCAGAGGGGGGTTAGAGGACATGGACGAGCGCGGGGAGAGGGGGAAACGATGGCGGAGCTCACAGCGGTTGCAGGGGAGCGAACGGCGAGCTCAGGGAAGGGCTGGTGCGAGCGGGGCGGCGAAGGGGATCTCCGGTGGCCGGAGTTGAGGATGAGCTCGATGCAGCATCTCCGGGGCGAGCGAGCGCTCGGGGCTCGGCCTACTCGATGTAGTCGACGACGGCGGGGCTCATGGACACGATGGCGCGGCACGAGGACGACGGAGGGCATGGCTACGACGATGGTGCGGCGACAGGAGCGTCGGCCATGGTGGGGAACGGCAAAGGGAGAGAGATAGGGGGGAATGGCGTGTCCAGGGGCTGTGGGGTGCGACGTGGAGGCGTCCAGGCGTCCAGGGGCGCAGGCGGCAAGCAGGTGATGCCGTGGCGAGCTCGGGCACGCCGGCGTCACCTCCCTGCCTGCCTGGCGGGGAAGAAGCAGCTGGCTGGCGCGGGCCAGCACAGTGCTGGGCCGCCAGGTGGGCCGGCGGGTGAGCTAGCTGGGCCGTGCCAGGTAGGTTTCTCTCTCTCTCTCTCTCTTTTTCTGATTTGTTTTCCTTTTCTATTTTTCTGCAACTGTTGGGCTTTATTAAAAATACCTAGACATCTTTAAAAATCCTGAAAATAATTAGGGGCTCTATTTAGATTATTCCCAACAGCCCACACTTATTTCCAGAATTATTTGAGCATTTAAATTATTTTATAGCATTTAAATGCTCAAATTCAAATACTTATGATTTAATTCAGAGAATCCAGAATGTCCTAGAAAAGAGTGCACCATTTTTGCCAGGGGTTTTAGCCCAATCCAGAAATGATGAACATTTTGTGAAGGGAATTTTGGGTTCATTGAAAATAATTTTAGTAAACCCTAGTTGTTTCCAGGCGGTTGCTGGGGTTTCTGTCTTCCCCATTTAAATTTAAGGGAATTTAAACATGATGCACACTATAATGCTTAAACTAGCTAGGGTGTGACATCGACGCATACTCTGGATACCATCAAATTAAGATGGCGGAGCCCGATCAAGCCGCAACGGCATTCATCACTCCATACGGCCCCTTCTGTTTTAACACCATGCCCTTCGGGCTCAAAAATGCCAGTGCAACCTATCAACGCATGATTCAGACATGCCTCGAACACAAACCGGCAAAACAGTGAAGGCATACGTAGACGATCCAGTCATTAAAACAAGACACATCGAATCCTTAATAGACGACTTGAGGCTCACGTTCGACAATCTCTGAACATATGACATCAAGCTCAATCTGAAAAAATGCATTTTCCGCATGCCCGCTGGAAAGCTCTTGGGCTTCATCGTCTCCAATAGAGGAATTGAAGCAAATCCGGCTAAAATCTGAGCTTTGTCATAGTTGGCTATCCCAACAGACCTCAAGCAAATCCAAAAGTTAACTGGATGCGTGGCTGCCTTAAGCCGCTTTATCTCCTGATTTGGAGAAAAGGCACTACCTCTTTATCGCCTTCTTCGACGCACTGAACACTTCGAGTGGACGGATACGGCCACAGCCGGATTGGAAGAAATAAAAGCCGTATTGGCCCCCAACCCAATCTTGGCCGCGCCAAATGTCGGCAAATCAATGATGTTATATATAGCAGCAACACACCAAGTTGTAAGCGCAGTACTCGAAGTCGAACAAGAGACGGACGGACATAAGTTCCCTCTTCAAAAGTCGGTATACTACGTATCCACCGTCCTCACTCCATGCAAATCACGGTACCCCCATTATCAAAAGATAGCATACGCGGTCTTCATGGCATCCCGAAAACTATGACACTACTTTCAAGAGTGTTCAATTATGGTGGCCTCTGAATGACCAC
Source organism: Triticum urartu (assembly GCF_056163025.1). NCBI lineage: Eukaryota > Viridiplantae > Streptophyta > Magnoliopsida > Poales > Poaceae > Triticum > Triticum urartu. The sequence goes on along the minus strand of NC_141878.1, from coordinate 356,808,005 downwards.
CCAACGACATAATAAATAACCACGAGGCCACAAGCCGGATTGCTAAATGGGCTATCAAGCTCCTCCCGTTCGACATAACATATAAACCACGGCGAGCCATTAAGTCGCAAGTACTGGCTGATTTCGTCGCCGAATGGACGGAAGCCGAACTCCCTAAAGAGTACGACGCGTACTCCAATTGGATCATGCACTTTGACGGCTCTAAGATGCTGGCTGGTCTGGGGGCAGGCGTCGTCCTGACATCCCCCACCGGGGATTTAGTCCAATACGTACTCCAAATATTATACACAGACTCCAACAATGCAGCAGAATATGAGGCCCTGTTGCATGGTCTCCGGATGGCAGTCTCCATGGGCATTCAACGCCTAGAGGTGCGGGGGGATTCGAACCTCACAATATCTCAAATAAATGGGGACTTTGACGCCAAGGACCCAAAAATGGCGGCTTACCGCAACGCCGTCCTCAAAATGTCAGCTCGGTTCGAGGGCCTCGAATTCCACCATGTGGTCTGAGAAAACAATCAAGCGGCGGATATCCTCGCCCGCATCGGCGCTAAGCGCGACCCTGTCCCACCTAATATCTTCTTGGAAAGGCTGTTTAAGCCATCCGTGGTGTGGGAAGGGGAGACCGGCAAAAACAGTCCGGATCTGGCCACAACACCAGACCCCGAACACTCTGACATAATCGGAGGCTCTATCACCGAAATAACATCTTCGGCCCACGTGATTATGGCTGTCATCGCCCCGTGGACAGAACCCTTCTTAGCTTACCTAACTAGGCAAGAACTCCTTGATGACCCAAATGGGGCATGTTGCATTGTGCGGCGGTCTAAAGCCTACAAGGTGCACGAGGGAGAGCTTTATAAGAAAAGCGCTACCGGAGTACTTCAAAGGTGCATCTCCAAAGAGGAAGGATGGCAACTTTTGGCAGAAATTCATGCTGGACTTGGCGGCCACCACGCCGCAGCTCGGGCCCTTGTAAGCAAGGCCTTCCGTACAGGTTTTTACTGGCCGACGGCCTGAGCAGATGCACAAGACCTCGTTCAACGTTGCGTCGGTTGCCAGCTTTTTGCAAACCAAAGCCATATGCCACCTACCGCTCTCCAAACAATCCCCATCACTTGGCCCTTTGCGGTCTGGGGGCTTGACATGGTCGGACCCCTTAAAGGGGGAAGCCACAAGAAAAAATACCTATTGGTCATGGTGGATAAATTCACCAAATGGATAAAGCCAAACCAGTTAAAACGGCCGAGTCCGAACCAGTGATAGACTTCATATCCAGGGTTGTACACCATTATGGCGTCCCCCACAGCATGACCACCAATAACGTCTCGAACTTTACAGCCAACGACGTAAAAACTTGGTGCAGCAAAATGGGCATTAAGCTCGATAATGCATATGTCAATCACCCGCAAACTAACGGCCAAGTCAAGCGAGCAAATGGTCTTATCATGATCGGTATTAAACCCACATTAGTGCGATCCTTGAAGGAATCAGATACGCACTGGGTGGAGGAGCTTGACTCCGTACTATGGGGGCTACGGACCATGCCGAATCGCACTACCGGATACACACCGTTCTTTATTGTGTTGGGTGCAGAGGCGGTACTGCCCTGTGACATCATTCATGACTCACCTCGAGTGCGCATGTACGAAGAGAAAGAAGCCGAGCTTGATTGGCAGGCAAGTTTGGACGCCCTGGAGGAGGAGCGTGACGTGGCAAAAGCCTGCTCCACATTCAATCAGCAACAGGCTCGGCGGTATCAAAGCAGATAAGATGCATCGGATAATCAACTCAAGCCAAACCCGTGGAACGCAGCCAGACTCTGAAGGTTCTACGCCTAGTGCCCGACTCCGTGTTCGTCTCCTTACCTCCGTCAATTTTTTATATATCCGTTATCTATCTTTTCTTTCTTTCTTTCTTCCCTTTTTCTTCACGGCCTTAAAAGGTTAAAATGTGTCTTGACTACACAATCTTGACATGCTAGGCGTGCTCATTATACCTGGGGGCTTCTTATACAGAAGTTTAATTTAACTATGTTCCGGGCTCTATGCCCCCCGCACATGTGTTACTTTTTCACATGTACCTTTTCTTCGCCATTATATGCATTGATATGACTTAAGTTTTGGCCAAGCTGGGTTGCCTGGCTCTTGTGTTTATGCCCTACGTTCCCGTTAATTCGGCTAGGGCATAAGGGGAGCACCTCTGCAATTGTTACTATCGGGTCAGCCAGATGTGTACCTTAGACTGGGTGAAGCCGAAAGCTAGCGTTCTTAAGGGAATATTCGGTCGGTGAACAAAAGATGACTTTTATTTATTGTAATACATGCCCCCAGATGTTTATACCTGCGTCTCTTCTCGTAGTTCGGACATGCACATTAATGCATGTGTACCCAGGGAAAGGAACCCTTAATGGAACTATTCTCCCTGGAAGATGTTTCTTACTATCCATGTAATATAACATACCTAGTTGGGTACTTGTTTGTTCAAGCACTTATGACCCCTATGCCTGGTTTCCATGCGTACCCCGATTTTTACATAACTGAGCAGGTATTCGGATACACTCCGGACTGTCGGTTCTAGAGGTTGAAGCGAAAAGGTCTGCCATGACAAATGATTTACAATCCGGCTAGGGACAATATATGTCACTTGAAGTACATAGTCACTTAGCCTGACTAAATTCTTCTTCTATACCATCCAACAGGCTGTCTAGCCTACAATCCTGTTGGGAATACTTTGCGGCTAATTTCACCTGGTCATACACCAAACTGACGGGGATCTCTTTCCCATCAGACCCCATAGGTCCGACTTCGGCCATGTGGTTCGGGTCAGCCTTGGTATATCGCGTCTTCGCCATGGCCCAGGCTTCCCTTGCACCTTGTAGGCAGGCTGATATCTTCCATAATCGGAAGCGCCGCCGCGCTCCCTTGAGCATCTCTACAAGCTCCCACAGGACTCCTAGCAGGGGGGCGGATGGCGACAAGGCTTGGGCAATGCCCTGCATCACCTGCCGAACTTGTTTGTGCAGTTGTGAGAGCTCTGGCAGAAGATCACCCGCAAACCCGAGCATCTCCTCTGCGGGACGACCCATTAGCATACCTACAGATATAACTCTGTTAGCCGGTTTCTTCGTTGAACTCTATAAAAGTTCGTTCAAGCACTTACTAAAAATATTGCGTCGAAGCCTCTTATTATCCTTTACGAAGTCAGCAAGATGGGCCCGAACATCTTTCAGTTCAACACCCAGCCGGGTATTGGCATCTTGGAGATTGTTTTTCTCCCGCCTAACCTGCGTAAGCATGCGCTCACTAGCTTTTAGCTGTCGTTGAGCATGTTGCTCATCCCCTCGCATGACCTCCGGATTCACTCCGGGATCATCTGTAGAATCTATTGTTAGATTTGCATGCATGCCGAATACTAACTGGTACATGTCATTCTTTTAGATAGAAACAAGTGTTACCAGATGGGGCCTTCTCGGACTCCTTCATTGCGGCAACTGCGGCCCGTAGATGGGCTTTGCACTCCTCCAGCTCTTGAGACAACTGGGTATTCTTCTTTGTACGAACCTACGCAAACAATGATCCTTAAATCGGTTGTGCCAACTGTTTCAAGTCTCAGAGACTACTGATATACATAATTATTAGATTTTCTTACCCGTATATCCTTCACATACTGGTCCGTGGCTCGGGCAAGACCATATTGAGCAGCTCGGATGTACGCGTCTCCTGAGTTGAAGGCATCGAACACCTCTCGAGAGAAACAAGTATCGCGGAGTACGGCCCGGCGACGCCTGTGATTCATGGCACTCTCCACTTCGGAATTCGTAGCGGACAGCCTATCTGCATCCTCTATAGGAGGAACATCCGGTGTTGGCCCCACGTTAGCATCTTCTTCTAAGTCCGGCTTTGGAGCCCGGCTGGTGGAGGCTTGGCCAGCAGGCTCTCCAGATATGGTCCGGCGAGCGTTTTTCCTGCCAGGAACCATGGACGTTATTATATTTTACAAGACGAAAACCACGGAGCGGGGTTCTTTTTCATACCTCTGCGGCGGCGTCTCAGTCCTAACCGCCTTCCTTTTAAGCCAACCCAGCTTCGGTGCCCCTTGTTGGTGAGTCACTGCGGGTTCGGCATGGCATCTTGAGGGCCTTCCCTGTAAGACACCATATGTGTGCGGTAGGTGAAGTGCGAAAAATAGGGATCCTTCTCGGAAGTTGGGACTCCGGTTTTACTTACATGTGATGCAGGGAGCAGTCCAGGATAATCGGCTATGATGGCCACCAAGGCACAGTAACAGCTTAACTGATAGAACGTCCTGTTGATGAGCTCCACAAATGTGTCCAGATCCTCTTCGAGTCCGGGGTCGAGGGCCCGGTCAGGGTCCTCTGGTTGTGGAGACGGGCTGTGGACCTCCCTCACAGCTTTTCGAAGTTCCTGCTATGAAATAGCAAGGTAAATACTTATGACGAAGAATGCGGAAAGATCTGGAGTAGAAAGTAGCAGCTCACCCAGTTTGGGGGGTTGTACATGGAGAATCCATCCTGTGGCTTAATGCGGATGAACTCCTCTTCCTCTCCTTTATATAAATCAGACAATATTTTTGCTAGAGCAGCGATGGAGTCCGGTCCCTTACGACCGCAGCGGGTGGCATTGTCTTCTCCATTAAAGTGCCACATGGGTTGTCCCCGATATTGAAGTGGCTGCACCCCCTGCATTATACATATTGACATAACCTCGATTATTGTCAATCCCGATTTGGCCAGCATTTTTATCCAGCCCATTAGGTAAAGGATCTCTCTGTTATCTTTCTCCTGGGGGCTCCGAGGGCGCCAGCTGTGGCGTTTCTTCAAAGGGGCGTTATCGAACTCAGGAAGGCCCATCCGAATAGTGTCCGGAAGGGGGACGTCCTCCATATAAAACGACTCCCAAGGCCAGTCTTCGAATGTCTTCTTCGGAGTACCAGACAGCTATCCGGTCCCGGCGATGCGCCATATCTCGGCTCCGCCCACTTGATATATTAACCCCTCCTATGTACGGGGTACGAGGCAGAATAGCCTCTTCCATAGCTCGAAATGAGCTTCACAGCCCAAAAACAGCTTGCAAAGGGCAACGTAGCCAGCGATGTGTAATATGGAGGTGGGAGTAAAGTTATGCAGCTGGAGGCCATAGAACTCCAGGAGCCTGCGGAGGAACGGATGGATTGGAAATCCAAACCCCTCAATAAGTAAGGGAGAAGGCATACCCGCTCCCCCATGGATGGGTTGGGAAAGCTCTCCGCTTGCTCCTCGCCGTTGTAAGTGGCGTGTCCGGCTCGAATGGGGACAATATACGCTGGAGGGAGAAACCCCTGGGTCTGTAACTCTACTAATTGGTTGTGGGGTATGGAACACTTCTTCCAATCGCTTGGCTTAGGGCTACGGGAGCGAGAGGAGGAGCTGCAATGGCCGGACATGATGGGATGGACTTTTTCTGGGCGCGCTCCGATGGATACTCGCTGGGGGAGGATGTTGTGATCTAGATCTGAGGATCCCTGTCTCTTTAAATAGACGATTTAGTCACATGGTTAGGGTGGCAAGTGTAAAAATGCCCTGACCTCTCGCATTCGCTCAACACATGGAGGATAGCCATTATTAGGCGCAGAAGCCAAGGAGTGCAACATTCATGGGAAGCCGAACACTACTCAATAGGTATTCGGAATTTGGAGGAGAACCCGCCTTGCAATGCCGAAGACAATCTGCACGCCGGACTCATCGTCATTGAAGCCTAGTTCAGGGGCTACTGAGGGAGTCCTGGATTAGGGGGTCCTCGGAATGCCGGACTATATACTTTGGCCGGACTGTTGGACTATGAAGATACAAGATTGAAGACTTAGTCCCGTGTCCGGGTGGGACTCTCCTTTGCGTGGAAGGCAAGCTTGGCAATTCGGATCTATAGATCTCCTCCCTTGTAACCAACTCTGTGTAACCCTAGCCCCCTCCGGTGTCTATATAAATCGAAGGATTTAGTCCGTAGGACAACAACAATCATAATCATAGGCTAGCTTCTAGGGTTTAGCCTCTACGATCTCGTGGTAGATCAACTCTTGTAATACTCATATCATCAAGATCAATCAGGCAGGAAGTAGGGTATTACCTCCATCGAGAGGGCCCGAACCTGGGTAAACATTGTGTCCCCTACCTCCTGTTACCATCCGCCTTAGACGCACAGTTCGGGACCCCCTACCCGAGATCCGCCGGTTTTGACACCGACACTTGCAGTACTGCTTGTTGGAGCCTCCTGACTTGTCGGCAGCCGCTAAGGCCCGACAGGCAGCGCACCCGGCAACTTCCTTGCCAGGGTCGTCAGCCTTGGCCTTCTTGGCGGCGTCGGGGTCGCCGTATCCCTCGACGGCAAGCACGATCTTGCCCTTACGCTTCCGATTGCGGCGTCGGCCCTTCTTTGCCGGGGCGACAGCGTCTTCATCCGTGGAGTCAGTTTCCGCGCTGGCGTCTTCACCGGGGTACTTCCTCCCTTCTTCAGCCCGAGCACATCTATCAGCCAGAACATAGAGCTCGGCTACATCCTTAACCTTGTTCATCGCCAACTCCCCACGCATCTTGTGGTTGCGCACATTCTGATGGAATGCACTAATGAGAGCACTGGGATGAACATATGGGATGTTGTACTACACATGGCTGATCCTTTGTATGTACTTGCGCAGGGTTTCGCCATCCTTCTAGGGGATGACATGCAGATCGCTTTCCTGGCCAGGAGCTTGGTGGCCTTTGGTAAAGGCACCAACAAACTCGTGGCACAGATCCGACCAAGAAGAAATGGAATCCACAGGCAAGTGCATCAACCATGACATGACGTTGGGCTTAAGTGCCAATGGGAAGTAGTTGGCAAGAACCTTGTCGTTGCGAGCCCCGGTAGCTTGCCTCGCGATAGTGTAGATGCTGAGGAACTCCGACAGGTGAGTCTTTTCGTTGTACTTTTCTCCGACCTCAGGCCTGAATGTGCGGTGGGTGGGCCACTGGAACTACTGCAGCTCACGGGTAAGGGCTGGACAACCCACCTCATAAGGTTGGTCACCGAAACCCCCCGGTGTTGGGAGGTCCATAGTGGGCCCCGCTCGCCTATTTGGCTGATGGTGCGCTTCCCCTCGCCGCTTGATAGTGGTCGGAGCGTCTTCCCGAGCTCACTCCTGAAGAACTTGACGTTGGTCTCAGCAGGCTCGTGGGTCAGACGACGCTGAGAAAAAAATTGTCACGGGCGTCGACCCGACGAGCCGGCGGCTGCTGTTGCTGGCGTGGGGGAGGAGAGTGCACCATGGTCGCAGCGTCTCTGGTCCTTGCACCACCAGCTTGCAATGGCTTGACAAAGCGCCGACACGAGGGTCCCACGGGTCGTGGTTCATCTTTATTGGCGAAGCTGATGAGGCTCCGAATGGTGGCTCTCCACTCGTCGAGATTCTCCGCGGCAGGATGGAAGTTGAGGAGTAGTTGCACGCGCGCCAATGCTTCCGCAGGCGTGGGTGGTGGCGAAATCTGCATGGACCGTGACGCACTCCGACTTCTAACCACGTTAGAAGGAGCTCTATCACGGTCCCGCGGTCGCACGCCGTTGCCGCCAGTGTTCGGGCACGCATGCTGGCCTGGTGCATCTCGGGAGTGACGCAAAGGGATCTTCTCGCGGCAGTGCCCTGGGGCACCGACATCGCGGCGTTGTTCGCCATGCGCGGCCTATGAAGACCACAGCGCGGGCACCGGCTGGGCCGTCTTGGAGGTCGCTGCGCTGCCAGTGGGCAGCACGGCGCCACCCCCGGACCCAGCGGCGTGTGGCTCGTCATCTTGGACACGAACGACGCCGCTTGCCTGGCTCCGATTGCCAGAGTGTCGTGGATGCTCGTAGGCCACGCCTCAGCCACCATCCGCGGCTGCCCCGTTGCCCACCCATGCTGGTACACGTGGCCCGGCTCCAGACGATCCGATCGTTGTGATCGCCTTCTTCTTGGGGGGCATCCGATGATGAAGTCGGTGCGCTAACTTTTAGACCAGATTTTCACAGCCTTATCGCGCCCCCTACCTGGCGCGCCAAAGATGTCGGGGGAAATGACACCTATGGGAATCTCGGGGAATCCCTTCTACGTTTGGCAGGGCGTGGGGCTACGCAAAGAGCAGGTCTAGCGATCAGCGTGAGGGGATTTTTACCCAGGTTCGGGCCGCAAACGATGCGTAAAACCCTAGTCCTGCTTTTGTGTATTTTTGGTGTTCTTGAGCTCTTAAACTAGCTGTGGTGCATGCCCAGTCCAATAAGTCTGAATCCTTCCCCAATACGCCTCGGGCCTCCTTTTATATGTCAAAGGAGTCGCCACAATGGCAGACGGGAGGTGGAAAGCATCTACAGTGTACAAGTTTATCGCCTGGCACCGCAGGACAAACACATTTAATGTGCTGCCTACGTGCCCTCTTGTTTTATCGGGGGTGGCAACAGAGCTCGTCCCGTCCGTCGCCACCTCGCCTTGCTTCGATGTATGTCCAGGTGTCACACCCTAGCTAGTTCAAGCATTAGAATGTGCATTTAATGCGCTGCCTACATGCCCTCTTGCTTTATCGAGGGCAGCAACAAAGCTCGTCCTGTCCGTCACCGCGTCGCCTTGGTTCTACGCGCGTCCAGGCTGACGAGGCATGCAGCGCCACGCTGGCCGGCTGGCTGCTGTGCTGATGCGGTCACAGGGTCTTCACGAAGATCTACATGCCACCACGCAGGTGCTTGACTAGTCGGCCTAGAAGTTGCATGATGCCACGCAGGTGCATGCCTAGTTGGCAGGCTGGTTGTCGCCTCGAAACGGTCGCGGGGCAGCGAAACGTTGGTAGGTCCGGGCCTGGCTGCGACCCTGCGGATGCCCCCGGCAATGGTCTTGCCGGGGTCTCACGGGCGTCCCCGGCAAGGATCCTGCCGGGGGTCTTCGGCCGTCCCCGGGAAGGATCTTGCCGGGGGTCTTCGTCTGTCCCTTGGTCTTCACAGAGATCTGCATGCCACCATGCAGGCGCCCCTGAGTCTGGGTCTTGACGTTGTCGATGGTGTCAGAGCTCTCAGGCTCAAGGTTGGTGGCCTCACTGGTGTTGGGCAAGTTGCCCTGGCAAGGCTCTTGCCGGGGCCACGTCGGCCGCCCCGGCAAGGGCCTTCTCGGGGGGAGCCCATCTTGCCCCATCGCTCTTTGCACCTTTGGCTCGAGTGTTGTCGTTGGCAGTCTTGTACCTTTCCTTCCTGTACCCCGCCAAGCATGGCCGCGGGTGTGGCTATGACTGCACGTGCACAAGTAAAGGGGTACAGAAAGGCCCCTACTTTTGTACACTAACACACATATATGGAGAGACCAGAAGGAATAGTATTTCTCTCTACACTCTAGTTCATCATGGGTGGGCAACAGACATTGTGTAGAAAGACTTGTAATATCTTCAATCTGCTTGCTCTTCTGTTCTTCTGCTCTTCTTTAACATGATCATCTTCTCTTCTTTAATAAGTATGTTCCTTGTTGGGAAGAGTACCAGAGACATTTGCGGCCGACTGGTCAGGTTGAGTTGTTCTCCCTTACTATATTTTGAATCTGTCAGGTCAGGTCGACTTGTTCTTCTTTACTATATGTTGAAGCTGTCATCTGCAAAGTATCATCACTTCTGGAGCTCTCATATTTTGAGTAGTAGGCCACATTATATTAATGTACACACCAAGTTACAGCATGCATGGCATGTCTCAGAAGAATTGCAGAGATAGCACAAAGGGGTTTACAGGGAGGCGGTATTTGATTAGAATCACTTCTACATTACAAAGATAATCGCACTTGTTTTTATGTTTTCATGCATGTCAGCTATTGAACATGATCAAAATGAATATGAGAATGGGTGCACGAGAGGAATATTGCGGAACAATTCACTAGCTAACAAACTTGGCATGGTGGAGGATGGCCTATCTTATTCACCCGTCAAGGTGCTTACCCTAACTTGGTAATGTTGTATTGGTTGCACATATTTTGCATATAACCTCATGCATTACGTCTACTTTGTTACACCACCATCTGCTTAGTTTAAGCATCATATATGAGTATATGCCATACCTATCCATTTTCTGTACCTATTCCATGTGTCATCATACTATATTTTCCAGTCAAATGTTGTTCTTTCATAATAGATGTCCAAAAGGAAGAGGGTGAGTGCAGATCCTCAAGGAGGCCAAACTAGGTATTTGGAAAAAGGTAGTGATACATGTTAAATCAGATAGATCAGCAGCCACAGAAAACACAAGCCCAACTATAGCACACTTTACCCCTACTCCACTGGCCAAACCCCTATTAGAACTACTGAGAGCCCAGCGTCAGGTACTGTCTATGATATCAATTCAAAATTTGAACTCCTAAATTTCTGCATGTGCCTTACCTTCTCTCTTGTATGAAAACTAACTTCAGGTGAATCTCCTTGCTCAAAGGATCATAGGATTTCACAACAATATTGGGCACTTCATTGCTCCTGTCAGTACCTCTTTCCCTTTTCCAGCATACTTACACTCATTGATGTTTGATTATGTAGCATCACTATAAATGTTTGCTTCTTTATCCTCCCTTTGCTTGAAATTATAAGATCTATATTTACTATTGGATAAATGTAGAATTAACACAATGGTTAAGAAGTTTTGGATTGCTCATGTAAGTACCTGTTGTCATGTACTCCCTCTGTATCAAATTAATTGTTGATCAATTGGATGTATTTAGGACTTAATAGTGCTAGATACATCCATTTGAGTGACAAGTAATAACAGACGGTGGTGGTATTACTATACTTGCATCGCGAGATAGTTGATTGTCTAGCATTACTCTCCATCTTATCTGCCCTACCCTCCACTTTCTCCAAATTATCAGTTCTACATTTACTCTTACCAAAATGTTGAATAAAGCCAATGCCACAACATATGTTGATCTGTGCATTCCTCTTGCCGGTATCTTTTTCCTTGTAACGTTGTACTTAATTATTTGCTATTTGATAATGTATCATCAGTCTGCACCTGAGCTTCATTATCCTCTGTTTCTTCCAATATTATTTGATCTATATTTACTCTTTGCAAAATGTAGAATAGTGGCAATGCTTATAAAGAAGTTTCTTCAGGGAATTTATTGAATTATCTTTCCATCGACATGGAGAAGGGCTTTGTCTAGCCCGTGTTAACATGTAATGTAAGTTCATCCTTCTCAAGCCTACAAACTTTGTTCTAGTATAGATTTGGATAGGCGTCATTTCCTCCACCGCTGTTTACTTTGTTGTTTACATCTGATTGGATGTTTGCAACAACTACCAGTTTTAAATTGTAGTTGTAAAAACATGTTCCTTATGCAGAACAGATCCATTTATTTTCTTATATAATTGCGAAACATGTTACATGTCTCCTTTTTCTCTTTCGGAGTAGTATCTCTCTTATGTCAGGCATAACTTTAGGGAAGATAGTGAGCCAAACCATCTTGAAGAGAGTGAGATGACCCCAAGCTCATGTCTTGATGAAGACAGTGACTTGAAGCTACACCAGCAGCTGCGAGACAACCTTGATACCTCTCCAATGTATCTATAATTTTTGATTGTTCCATGCTATTATATCACTATTGTAGGATGCTGCTAACGCGACACTATGATTAGAGACCCTTCGACGAAACTGTGTGCAATGCAATAATCGCAAACTGGTGTAAAAGAACCGTCAAAAAAGGTGCAAAACGTTTGCGATGGCAGAGCCATCAAACACGGTTCAGATTTTAGTTGCGTGTGCGATGCAGGGCATATGGTTCAGTCCAATGAAATGTTTGTGATGAGGAGGAACAAAAGAAATGGGCAGCCTGATGAAGGCGTGTGCGATATACAGCATACGGTTCACTCAGATGAACTGTTTTTGATTAGGCAACATAAAAGAAACGGTCAGCCAGATCAAGGTGTGTGTGATTGAGGGCATACGCTTCAGAAGGATTAACTGTTTCCAATTAGGCAACAGAACAGAAATGGGTCAGCCAGATCAAAGTGTCTACGATTGATGGCATACACTTCACACGGATGAACTGTTTGCAATTAGCCACAACAAACTAAAACAGTTAGATTGATCAACGTGTGTGCGCTAGACGGACACACACATTCTAATTAAAAGAAGCATGCGCGATGGTAATAATGAGCACACACGGTTGTTGGAACAAGACGTGTGCTGACATTGCCTATTGCGGTGCACCCTATGGTGCAAACGCCACGTGCATGGCCGAGAAGGCATACATGCCCACGTTACGCCTTCCGGGAATAGTGTCACACTTATAACTGTCAGTAAATTTTTAGCATGTGTCCCGTCACATTCCAAATTGCAAACCTGTTCACACCGATCAAAACCTAAATGGTTTCCTACTTAGGAGCATATTACGACTCGGTTATAAATACTACTACTCCAAGATGACTGCACATTCCTCCTCAACTCCTCATCCACAAAAACAAACAAGTCATTCATCATCGTTCCCTTTGCGTATGCCATGGCCAGCGTGAGTTCTAGGTCGAGAGATTGCCACTAGGGAGATGCGAGCATGGAAGCGGAAGCACGAGAGATGTCCCGCCTCGCCGCGAACGCAGCCGGCATGTCCCGCCGCGCGGCCGTAGCAGCAAAGAGGTCCCGCCGCACCGCCGAAGCAGCACACAGGTCCCACCGCGCCGTCGATGCAGCAGACTGGTCCAGCCGCGCCGTGGAAGCAGAAGAGATGTCCCGCCGCACCATGAATGCAGCAGAGATGTCCTCCCGCGTCGTGGCAGCCTGGGAAAATGTGTCTCGGGCAGGCGAGGACTCTTACAGGCGCACACATGCGATCGTCCATAGCTAGATGGATCAGATCTCCGGCTGGGCGAGGTTGCAAGACGACATGAAAGCCTCTTTTGAAGAGGCTACTGGCGTCATCTGACAACTAAATGAGAGCAATGTGAAGTTGCGGGCCAAGCGCGACTTGCTGAGAACGAAGATCGTCGGAAGTGCGGAGCAGCAGCAGGAGACCACTGCCTTGTTGAAGAGCACTGGCGTCATCGTCGAGAAACTTATGGACGAGAATGCCATGCTGCGCATTAAGCGTAGAAGGCTGGTGGAGGAATCATGGGATGCTCTCAAGCATCATCTTGAGGACCAGAAAGAGCTCATCACCGCTCGTCGCGGAGACTAGTTCCCGCGGCCTGCAGCAACATAGAGATCAGCGATCTAGATCGTTGTCTTCCTTCCTCTTTTTCCCTTGTGTATTTTGGGCGTTGCCGCATGTGGCTTTTTTTAATTATGTTCCTAAATATGTAAGACAATTATTATCCACTGTCATCGTCCTTATATTCACCGTGCTTGCTCTAAGTCACGGTCGATGCTATATTGGTCCATCAGATCTTACATCAAGATCCGTGCAAAACTTTCTTTTCATATTTTCATTTTTCTCTCTTAAATCTCAGTCCAGTCAGACATATAGCCACGCCACAGAACAGGGGCTCGGGCGCCATTAATGGAGACGTTGGGAGGGAGGTGCGCAGCGGGTAGCGGTCAAAGGGCTCTTCTCCCGATGAGCACGCGCACACCTCCCATACTCAAATAGGTACCCCGCACGACACCTCCTAGCCAATTAAAAAAGGGGACGCTTGGCGACACGTAATTGGTAAGTAGAACGCCCATGGTTTCAATAATACTTGTGTTTCTGATTTGTAACATGACAACACTTGTTCCAAAATGACTTTGTTGATTATTAATGTGTGTGCCTTTGCAAATCGGACAGAAAAATTACCACAGCATGTTGGTGCCATGTCATGACACCATGCCAAGTTTCATGATTTTCAGGCGTGTTTTGGATTTATAAGAATTAAAAAACCAAGTTTCTCAATCTTTCCGGCCGAGCCACGACGCCCAGATGTTTGAATTTCATTCCCATTTCTTGCTTGGAACCTAGAAATTCACCCAAGGACACACATGTGATTTTTCAAACAACTTTGGTGCACTGGAGCCTGTGCTTGTAGTTCAAATTTGAATTATGCACATTAAATGCGCAAAAACTCAATTAATGTATAAAAAGGCCAAATGAACCCGAAAAAATTCCAAAATTTAGCACAATACTTCTATTGGTCTAATCTGCCTGTGTAAAACAATTAAGGCGGGAGAAGGCAGTGTATGTATGTCGTTTCACAAATGGAGGTGACATGTTCCCTCTCGGAACCACGAGCCTTCTTGAGGGAAGCTCCAGTTTGCAAGAATCTTACACCAAAGCTTGTCCCATTTCGGCCAAAAAATTACCGTAGAATGTAGGTGCCTTGTCATGACACCATGCCAAGTTTCATGATTTTCATGTGTGTTTTGGATTTACAGGAATTAAAAAACCAAGTTTCTCAATCTCTCCGCCCGAGCCACGACGCCCTGATGTTTGAATTTCATTCTCATTTCTTGCATGGGACCTAGAAATTCACCCAAGGACACACATATGATTTTTCAACCAACTTTGGTGCACTAGAGCATGCGCTTGTAGTTCAAATTTGAATTATGCACATTAAATGAGCAGAAACTCAATTAATGTATAAAAAGGCCAAACGAACCCGGAATAATTCCAAAATTTAGGAGGTACTTCTATTTGATCTAATCTGCCTGTGTAAAAAAATTAATGCGCGAGAAGGCAGTGTACGTATGTCGTTTCGCACACGGAGGTGACATGTTCACTCTCGGAACCACGAGCCTTCTTGAGGCAAGCTCCGGTTTGCAAGAAGCTTACACCAAAGCTTGTCCCAATTCGGCCAAAAAATTTACCGCAGCATGTTGGTGCCATGTCATGACACCATGCCAAGTTTCATGATTTTCAAGCATGTTTTTTATTTACATGAATTAAAAAACCAAGTTTCTCAATCTTTCCAGCCGAGCCACGACGCCCAGATGTTTGAATTTGATTCCTATTTCTTGCATGGGACCTATAAATTCACCCAAGGACACACATGTGATTTTGCAACCAACTTTTGTGCACTGGAGCATGTGCTTGTAGTTCAAATTTGAATTCTGCACATTAAATGCGCAAAAAATCAATTAATGTATAAAAAAGGCCAAACGAACCCGGAATAGTTCCAAAATTTAGCATGACACTTCTATTTGTTCTAATCTACCTTTGTAAAAAAATTAAGGCGGGAGAAGGCAGTGTACGTATGTCGTTTCGCACACGGAGGTGACACGTTCCCTCTCGGAACCATGAGCCTTCTTGAGGGAAGCTCCGGTTTGCACGAAGCTTACACCAAAGCTTGTCCCAATTCGGCCAAGAAAATTACCGCAGCATGTTGGTGCCATGTCATGACACCATGCCAAGTTTCATGATTTTAAGGCGTGTTTTGGATTTACAGGAATTAAGAAAACAAGTTTCTCAATCTTTCCGGCCGAGCCACGACACCTAGATGTTTGAATTTCGTTCCCATTTCTTGCATGAGACCTATAAATTCACCCAAGGACACACATGTGATTTTTCAACCAACTTTGGTGCATTGGAGCATGTGCTTGTAGTTCAAATTTCAGTTATGCACATTAAATGCATAGAAACTTAATTAATGTATAAAAAGGCCAAACGAACCCGGAATAATTCCAAAATTTAGCACGATAATTCTATTTGGTCTAATCAGCCTGTCTAAAAAAATTAAGGTGGGAGAAGGCAGTGTACGTATCTCGTTTTGCACACGGAGGTGACACGTTCCCTCTCGGAACCACGAGCATTCTTGAGGGATGGTCCTGTTTACAAGAAGCTTACACCAAAGCTTGTCCCAATTCGGCCAAAAAAATTACCACAACATGTTGGTGCCATGTCATGACACCATGCCAATTTTCATGATTTTCAGGTGTGTTTTGGATTTACAGGAATTAAAAACCAAGTTTCTCAATCTTTCCGGGTGAGCCACGACGCCTAGATGTTTATATTTCATTCCCATTTCCTGCATGGGACCTATAAATTCACCCAAAGACACACATATGATTTTTCAACCAACTTTCGTGCACTGGAGCATGTGCTTGTAGTTCAAATTTGAATTATGCACATTAAATGTGCAGAAACTCATTTAATGTATTAAAAAGGCCAAACGAACCCGGAATAATTAAAAAATTTAGCACGATACTTTATTTGGTCTAATCTGCCGGTGTACAAAAATTAAGGCGGGAGAAGGGAGTGTACGTATCTCGTTTTGCACAAGGAGGTGACACATTCCCTCTCGGAACCACGAGCCTTCTTGAGGGAAGCTCCGGTTTGCAAGAAGCTTACACCAAAGCTAGTCCCAATTCGGCCAAAAAAATTACCGCAGCATGTTGGTGCCATGTCATGACACCATGCCAAGTTTCATGATTTTCAAGCGTGTTTTGGATTTACAGGAATTAAAAACCGAGTTTCTCAATCTTTTCGGCCGAGCCACGACGCCCAGATGTTTGAATTTCATTTTCATTTCTTGCATGGGACCTATAAATTCACCCAAAGACACACATATGATTTTTCAACTAACTTTAGTGCACTGGAGCATGTGCTTGTAGTTCAAATTTGAATTATGCACATTAAATGTGCAGAAACTCAATTAGTGAATGAAAAAGTTTAAACGAACCCGGAATAATTCCAGAATTTAGCATGATACTTCTATTTGGTCTAATCTGCCAGTATACAAAAATTAAGGAGGGAGAAGGCAGTGTACGTATGTCGTTTCGCACACGGAGGTGACTCGTTCCCTCTCGGAACCATGAGCCTTCTTGAGGGAAGCTCTGGTTTGCAAGAATCTTACACCAAAGCTTGTCCCAATTCGGCCAAAAAAATTACCGCAGCATGTTGGTGCCATGTCAAGACACCATGCCAAGTTTCATGATTTTCAGGCGTGTTTTGGATTTACAGGAATTAAAAAACCAAGTTTCTCAATCTTTCCGGTCGAGCCACGACGCCCAGATGTTTGAATTTCATTCCCATTTCTTCCATGGTACCTATAAATTCACCCAAAGACACACATGTGATTTTTCAACAAACTTTGGTGCATTGGAGCATGTGCTTGTAGTTCAAATTTCAATTATGCACATTAAATGCATAGAAACTTAATTAATGTATAAAAATGCCAAACGAACCCGGAATAATTCCAAATTTAAACACTACACTCATGTACTAGGTGCATGTTCACTATACGTAAATGTTATAGAAATTCAAACACCATCCTTTCCCTCTGTAACACCATTTTGTCTTTCAGAACATAATGAAAAAGCAGGTATACCACCAACAGTTTACTAGAAAGAATCGTGTGGGGTGCGATATAAAACATCTTGGTGCACCGTCTTGTCTGGCTTACGTAGGAAGCTTCGTCGTCTACAGTCCACCGCCCCCGCTTGAACCACACTTGCGCTCCAGTTTGTAACATCCCAAATTTGCAATTTGGAATGTTATACACTAGATCATCATGCATATCATATATTTCTTGCATTTTGGTTGATCCTAGAAATTTCACGCAACTCAAGGACCTTCGGAGAGAGTTGGAGATTTCGTTATTTTCATATTTGAGAGTTTTCTCGAATTTGAAGAGAGGATCATTTGATTTATTTATTTCATCTTCAATAATTTTTCCGATATCAAAAATATAAGAGAGGGAATAATATGACTTTCCCAAAATTGAGGAAAAATGAAGATTTAATAAATAGATCAAATTTTTGTTTTGCCGGAGTTTTGTTTGCATTTTATTTGGATAGGGAAAAATGTGTGTTTTCAAAAATTGCATTCTAGGTACGGAGTAAAGTTCATTTTGTTCGGCTCATTTTTAGGAGTCGGGGAAAATTTACTTTAGAAATTTTGGAGCCCGTTTAGATTTTCTTTTCTGTGTTTTTCTGCGCACGAAACCGTTTAAAAAAAATCCAGCAGGCCAGCCGGGCCAAGGCCCAGGCCAGCCACCGCCTCCCCAGCGCAGGCAGCCGGCCGCGCCAGGCCATCACGCGCGCCAGGCGCCAGAGGCAGGAGCCACCGCCGCCCCTTTTTGATTCCTAGTAGGACTTTAGTCCTACTCCGTTTCCTCTTTTTCTTTCCTATTCCTACTCTATTTCTTGTCCCCTACCCCAAGTTTTCTCCTCCCCTCCCCAATATAAATACCCCAACACCCCCCTCTAAACCCATCAAATCAAGCCCCAAGCCCTCCACCGCACCCCACTCGCGCCGCCGCCCTTGTGCCCTAGCGCCGCCGCCGCACCTTGCCCACGCCGCCGCCGCCCTACGCCACGCCACCGGAGCCCCTCGCCGGAGGTTGCCCCGCGTCTCTTTTCCTCGGATCGTTTTCTTCTAATCGTTCCAATTCTTTTCTTCTCTTCTGATTCATTTTCTAGATCGGTTTTTCATTTCGGTTTTCTTCTCCGAAACCCTAGATCGGTTTTCGTTCTTCTTTTGGACCGTTCGTCTCAACGAACGTGATCACCGATTATCTCCGGTTTACGAACGTCCGTTCGTTTAACCGTTCTTCGTTTTCTTTCTCGTCGGATTTATTCCGCGATCGCGATCTCAGATCCAATCTTCGTTCTAGTTTATCTTCTCGCTCGTTTATCGGAATCAGGTGATTCAAGCGCCTGGAGTTTCGTTTCGAAACCGCCGTTCCGTCTAATCAACTTAAAAAAGTTTTTTCCCCGGTAAAATTTGACCTAGTTTCAACTTGCTAGAACCGAGTTGTTTCTTCCACCGTTTGTTTTCCGTTTCTTTGTCTGGTTCGTTCTTTCTTTGCAACCGGAGTTCTTAAGTTGAACTTTATGGTTCGTTCTCTTGTTAGAGTTTTACCTGTGCATTAGATGAGTACTTATTGTATGCTTGTTGTTTGTCTGCGATAGATCACCCGGATTGCGCCGCTTGTTACTTCGAAACCCTAGGTCTCGCGGATCATCAGCAAGGCAAGTAACACTTTGATCATACCTTTTCTACAACCCATGTTTTATTGCATTAGATCAATCCTCTCACATTGCATGATTAGGATCTAATTAAATTGTGGGATGGGAAGTAGATGAGGTAGTACCTATTACCTGTTTATTATGAAACCTTTGGGAGTTACTTCTACGTTTGCTATTTATGCCATGCTATGCTAGTAGACGTGGATTGGGTGAGTGATATCCATGACAGATGTGAGTTGATAATTTTAATGGTTTATCTAAGGTGGCAACTTAAACACACATCTGGGTGGATTGAGGCACCTGATGTCTATCAGGACTTGCCTGTTTTATTTTGGACCGCCACCCAGGCTCAAAGGGATCATAAGATCTTTCATGCTAGAAACTTCCGTGTGCAGCCACAAGCCATTATGGGCTCTGGCATAGTTGACTAAGTTGTGCGAACTCTTACGGGGTGGACTAGCAGATGTAGGGGTTGTAGGTGGTACGGTCTACCCCACATGTAAGGTGCTAGCGCTTCTGAAAGACTGTGTCTCGGTCATCCATCTTCTCAAACACCCTGTAGTGCGAGAAACCAAACGGAGGCGATCGAGTCTTGTGGGGAAAAGTGCGCAAACCTCTGCAGAGTGTACAAACTAATCATGATTAGCCGTGTCCCCGGTTATGGACAACTTGAGTATCTAGTACTTGAATATCATGTGAATCTCATCATGTTACTTCTAATTAATGTTGTTGGGTTTTAATTGTTCACTTAATTGGAATCGGAATGCTGTCAACCATTCTCGATGTTTAACAACTACCATGATAGTTAAATAAATCTATTCCTTTGCAGTAGGGAAAAACTGGCTTTACGCAAAACTGTAACCATAGAGCTTTCCACCAGCCATATATGCATGTAGTATAGCTGTTTCATTCCATTACTCTCTATGTGTTACATTGCCAGCATATTCCATGTGCTGACCCATTTTCGGGCTGCAACTTTCATGTTGCAGACTTTTCAGATGACGAGTAAGGTGCTTTTAGGTCGTGGTTCTATACTCAGTGATGCCGTTGGAGTTGATGGACCCATTTATCTTCCGAGTCTTCCGCTGTTATCGACATTAGATGGCCTTAAGCCATATTTATTGTAATAAGTTCTCTTTGAGACAACGATGTAATAAGTGTGTGATTGCCACTCTGCGATAAATCCTTCACTGTACTGTGTGGTGTCAGCATTATTGATCCAGGGATGACACCGGAGCACAGTAGGCTTGATCCATTCGGGTCGGGTCGCCACAGAGATGGTATCAGAGCACACGCTGACTGTAGGACACGGCCACTAAGTTAAAGCCATAGATCACCATTCTCTTCTCATTTTCTAACTCCTCATCTTTTCTACTCTTTTAGGATGACGCACGCGAAGATTAAGTACGCTCAACCGGATGAAGGCACACCTTTTGGATTGCACTTGAAGGAAGTCACCAAGTACCTGAACATTGGATTACCAAGCTTCACAGGAACCTTCAACGCCACTCTGCCTGAAGAGGAGCGCTGGAAGATTCAAGCTCACGTTCCGGGAAGGACATTCGCGCCAATCACGAAGCCTATAGATAGTGTTTTCAATGCACCAACCTGGAGTCTGGGAAGGAGCACGGCAGCTCATATCACCATAGGACGCATTAGAGAAGTTTATCAAGAAGACCTCAAGGACACTATCTACCAGATTTGCGGACGCCGAGATGAACAATGGGAGTTAGTTAGCACCAAGAAGGATAGATCCATTGCATCTTTCATCCAGGAGTTAAACCAGCACATTCGACGCCACGAGAACCAGATGTGCAATGATATGATAGAGTTGAAGAATGCGAAGGCAAGGATCATCGAGCTAGAAGGAGAACTGAAGTCTACACGCAAAGACTACATGGATGAGATCGCAGCTCTAGCAAGGCACAATGGTGATCTTAAGCAGGAGATTGAAGAACTCAAGAGGAAGTTAGCATCCCAGGAGGACGACGAGTACGTCGCATGTCCGAACAACTACATCATCATCGACGACACCGATTCGGATCCAAGTGAACCTGACTTTGAAGACGAAGCTGGAGCAGATATCATGGAGTCTTCCACCGGTTCAAATTTCTAGATGACCACCAGATAGTAGTAGTATTCCCCCATGTAAACATTAGTTCGAGCACTTTTGCGATAGTTTTAGATCGTTTGTAAGCCCTTGTTTGATTGAATGAAGTGATTTTGTGTGCATTTGCTCATGTGCATTTGGGTAGTGTTTTCTCTTTAGACCTCACTCTATTCTCAATTCTCGTCTTTTCTAAACCCTCAGATGCCTCCGAGACATGACAATGGATTTCCACCAGAGCTCACTCAGTTGATCCAGCAACAGAATCAATTGATGCAGATGTTAGTCCAGAACCAGCAGAACAACAACAACAACAACCCACCACCACCACCACCTGTTGACCACTTAGCTCGTTTCCTTAGGCAAAATCCGCCGGTGTTTTCCAGTAGCACCGAGCCAATAGTAGCAGACGATTGGCTCCGCAAGATAGGAAGGGAGTTGACCACTGCAGGATGCGCGGATGGTGAGAAAGTGAAGTTTGCCGCTCACCAGCTTGAAGGACCCGCGGCAGCATGGTGGGAGAATTTCACAGCCACTTACCCAGTTGACACTGTCACATGGGATCAGTTTCAGCAAGCTTTCCGCACTGCCCATGTTTCAGCAGGAGCTATGTCCATAAAGAAGCGTGAGTTTCGCAACTTACGCCAAGGAGGAAGGACAGTGGGCCAGTACGTTGACGACTTCAGCAAGTTAGCACGTTATGCCCCAGATGACGTTGCTACGGATGCAACTAAGCATGAGAAGTTTCTGGAAGGATTGAATGATGAGCTAAGCATGCAGTTGATGGTAGCAAGTTTCAACAACTACCAGGAGTTGGTAGATCGCGCCATCATGATTGAAGGAAAGCAACAGCAGATTGAGAACCGCAAGAGGAAGTATGGACAGGGGAAGTATAACTCTGGAGCCCAGCAGAAGCCCCGTTTTGCCCCTAAACCGAGATTTCAGTTTCAGCACACCCATGGAGGAGGTAGCTCGCACAACCATAATGGCCACAAGAATGGTAATGGGAATGGAGGAAGCAACGGCCAGAATCGGACCACCCCATCAACCCCAACCAAGAGAGACCTGAGTCAAGTCACCTGTTTCAAGTGTTCCACGACCAGACATTATGCCAATGAATGTCCCGAAGGCCAGAATGGAAATGGCAATGGAAGCTCTGGGAAGAAGCCGAACCCTTTCAACAGGGGACAGGTGAACCACATTAATGTGGAGGAGGTTGAAGATCAGCCTGATGCAGTAATCGGTAAGTTTCTGGTTAAGTCATTTACTGCACTTGTTCTTTTTGACACTGGTGCATCGCATTCATACATATCAAGGGGATTTGTGGATAAATATAACCTGCCAACCCAAGCCCTTAGGTCACCCATGTTAGTAAGCTCACCAGGAGTGGAGTTTATGGCTAGACGATGGTGTGATCGGTTACCATTAAGGATTGGTAACTATGTGTTCCCCTCAGACCTAATAGTATTGGAATCTCAAGGATTGGATGTGATATTAGGCATGGATTGGTTATCAAAGTATGAAGGGAATATTGAGTGTGCTAGTAAGTCAATTTTGCTTACCACACCAGAAGGAAGAAGGATCAAGTATGTATCCCGGTATGTGCCAAACAGGACACAAGTAAACTGCCTAACAGGAGTTGTGCAAGAAGAAGTACCAGTGGTAAAGGATTTTCCTGATGTATTTCCTGAGGAATTACCACGCATGCCACCGGATAGAGACATTGAGTTTTTGATTGAGTTATTGCCAGGTACAGGCCCAATATCTAAGTGACCGTATCGGATGCCAGCAAAGGATTTGGTGGAAATTAAGAATCAGATTAAGGAGTTATTGGATAAAGGTTACATTCGCCCAAGTTCTTCGCCTTGGGGATCACCCGTGCTTCTAGTGGAAAAGAAGGATGGATCATTAAGGATGGTTGTAGATTATTGGGGATTGAATGAAGTAACCATCAAGAACAAGTACCCACTGCCAATGATCAACGATCTGTTTGATCGGTTGCAAGGAGCTAAAGTGTTTTCCAAGATCGATTTGTGATCAGGGTACCATCAGTTGAAGATTTGAGAGCAGGACATACCTAAGACAGCATTCACCACGAGATATGGACTGTATGAGTATACCGTTATGTCATTTGGATTGACTAACTCACCTGCCTATTTTATGAACCTGATGAACAAAGTGTTTATGGAGTTTTTGGATAAGTTCGTCGTAGTGTTCATTGATGACATTCTGGTTTATTCAAAGAATGAAGAGGAGCATAAGGAACATTTGCGTTTGGTTTTGGAGAAACTAAGGGAACATCAGTTATACGCCAAATTCAGCAAATGTGAGTTTTGGTTGAAGGAAGTTGGATTCCTCGGACACGTTATATCCGGAAAAGGTATAGCAGTCGACCCCACTAAGGTTGAGATAGTAACCGAATGGGAATCACCAACGACAGTTGGAGAGATCCGGAGTTTTCTTGGACTCGCAGGATACTACCGGAGATTTATTGAGAATTTTTCAAAGATTGCAAAGCCTATGATGGAGTTGTTGAAGAAGGATAGTAAGTTCAAATGGACTGAGGAGTGTGAGGCTAGTTTCCAGGAATTGAAGAAACGTTTGGTTACCTCACCAGTATTGATTTTGCCAGATTAGACCAAGGATTATGATGTGTATTGCGACGCTTCATGTCGAGGACTTGGAGCAGTGCTTATGCAGGAAGGAAGAGTTGTTTCGTATGCTTCACGACAACTGAAGCCTCATGAGTTGAATTATGCAATGCATGATTTGGAGTTAGCAGCCGTAGTGCATGCGTTGAAGACATGGAGACATTTCCTCATTGGAAATCATTGTGAGCTGTACACGGATCACAAGAGTTTGAAGTACATTTTCACGCAGAAGGAGTTGAACCTCAGACAGAGGAGATGGTTGGAGCTCATCAAGGATTATGACATGAGATTGCATTACCATCCCGGAAAAGCTAATGTAGTAGCTGACGCATTGAGCCGTAAGAGCCATGTCAATACTTTAATGACGGGAAGTATACCAACGGAGTTAGCAGAAAACCTTCGTGAACTAAGTTTAGAGGTAGTTCCGAAAGGCTATGTAGCAGCCTTGGAGATTCAGTCAACATTGATGGATAAGATCAGAGAAGCTCAGAAATCTGACAAGGAGATTGCTGCTATAAAAGAGAAATTGAGCGAAGGAAAAGCAAAGGGATTTCGTGAGGATGAGCACGATACCTTATGGTTTGAGGACCGTGTGTATGTGCCCAACGACCCGGAGATCAGGAAGTTGATTTGCACGAGGCACATGATTCCCCGTATTCGATTCACCCAGGGAATACCAAGATGTATTTGGATTTGAAGGAAACATTCTGGTGGACCGGAATGAAGAAGGATATTGCAGCATATGTAGCAGTTTGTGACGTATGTCAGAGAGTAAAGGCAGAGCATCAGAAGCCAGCAGGATTGTTACAACCATTGCCGATACCCGAATGGAAGTGGGATAAGATAGGCATGGATTTTATCACAGGACTACCCCGGACAAAATCAGGCTATGACTCGATATGGGTAGTAGTTGATCGTTTGATGAAGGTAGCACATTTTATTCCAGTTAAGACCACTTACACCAGTGCTAAGTTGGCGAAGATATACATGACTAGGATCATTTGTTTGCATGGAGTTCCGAGGAGTATCGTATTAGATAGAGGAACCCAATTTACCTCAAAGTTTTGGAATCAGTTGCATGAAACTTTAGGAACCAGACTAGAGTTCAGCACAGCTTTTCATCCGCAGACGGATGGACAGACCGAGAGAGTCAATCAGATTTTGGAAGATATGCTGAGAGCTTGTGCACTAGATTATGGATCTAGTTGGGACGATAACCTGCCATATGCGGAGTTTTCCTACAACAACAGTTACCAAACCAGTTTGAAGATGGCACCTTTCGAAGCTTTATACGGAAGGAGGTGCAGGACACCGTTGTCATGGGACGAAGTTGGAGACCGTCAATTCTTTGGACCAGATTTGATTAAGGAGTCTGAACGGAAAGTTAAGTTGATTCGCGATAGGCTCAAGGTAACCCAGTCCAGGCAGAAGAGCTACGCAGATTCAAAACGCAAGGAGACAGTTTACGAAACTGGAGACAGAGTTTACTTTCTAGTATCCCCACTTCGAGGAGTTAAGCGCTTTGGAGTTAAGGGAAAGTTAGCACCGCGTTTCGTTGGACCATATAAGATTTTGCAACGCATGGGAGAAGTCGCTTATAAATTGGAATTACCAGAGGGACTGTCAGGAGTTCATGATGTATTCCATGTTTCTCAGCTGAAGAAATGTCACACCGAGATGGCGGAGATACCGCTAAGAGATACCGTGCCGCTTGAAGCGATTCAGTTGAAGGACGACTTAACATATGAGGAGAAGCCAGTCAAGATTCTCGATTATGCCAGCAGAGTTACTCGCAGCAAGGTTATCAAGTTTTGCAAAGTTCAGTGGAACCACCACTCAGAGGATGAAGCCACATGGGAAAGAGAAGAAGATTTGCTCAAGGACCACCCTCACCTATTTTCTAGCCAACCCGAATCTCGAGGGCGAGATTCATCTTAAGGGGGGTAGGTTTGTAACATCCCAAATTTGCAATTTGGAATGTTATACACTAGATCGTCATGCATATCATATATTTCTTGCATTTGGGTTGATCCTAGAAATTTCACGCAACTCAAGGACCTTCGGAGAGAGTTGGAGATTTCGTTATTTTCATATTTGAGAGTTTTCTCGAATTTGAAGAGAGGATCATTTGATTTATTTATTTCATCTTCAATAATTTTTCCGATATCAAAAATATAAGAGAGGGAATAATATGACTTTCCCAAAATTGAGGAAAAATGAAGATTTAATAAATAGATCAATTTTTTGTTTTGCCGGAGTTTTGTTTGCATTTTATTTGGATAGGGAAAAATGCGCGTTTTCAAAAACTGCATTCTAGGTCCGGAGTAAAGTTCATTTTGTTCGGCTCATTTTTAGGAGTCGGGGAAAATTTACTTTAGAAATTTTGGAGCCCGTTTAGATTTTCTTTTCTGTGTTTTTCTGTGCGCGAAACCGTTTAAAAAAAATCCAGCAGGCCAGCCGGGCCAAGGCCCAGGCCAGCCACCTCCTCCCCAGCGCAGGCAGCCGACCGCGCCAGGCCATCACGCGCGCCAGGCGCCAGAGGCAGGAGCCACCGCCGCCCCTTTTTGATTCCTAGTAGGACTTTAGTCCTACTCCGTTTCCTCTTTTTCTTTCCTATTCCTACTCTATTTCTTGTCCCCTACCCCAAGTTTTCTCCTCCCCTCCCCAATATAAATACCCCAACACCCCCCCTCTAAACCCATCAAATCAAGCCCCAAGCCCTCCACCGCACCCCACCCGCGCCGCCACCCTTGTGCCCTAGCGCCGCCGCCGCACCTTGCCCACGCCGCCGCCGCCCTACGCCACGCCGCCGGAGCCCCTCGCCGGAGACCTCGCCGGAGGTTGCCCCGCGTCTCTTTTCCTCGGATCGTTTTCTTCTAACGTTCCGATTCTTTTCTTCTCTTCTGATTCGTTTTCTAGATCGGTTTTTCGTTTCGGTTTTCTTCTCCGAAGCCCTAGATCGGTTTTCGTTCTTCTTTTGGACCGTTCGTCTCAACGAACATGATCACCGATTATCTTCGGTTTACGAACGTCCGTTCATTTAACCGTTCTTCGTTTTCTTTCTCGTCGGATTTATTCCGCGATCGCGATCTCGGATTCGATCTTCGTTCTAGTTTATCTTCTCGCTCGTTTATCGGAATCAGGTGATTCAAGCGCCTGGAGTTTCGTTTCGAAACCGCTGTTCCGTCTAATCAACTTAAAGAAGTTTTTGCCCCGGTAAAATTAGACCTAGTTTCAACTTGCTAGAACCGAGTTGTTTCTTCCGTCGTTTGTTTTCCGTTTCTTTGTCTGGTTCGTTCTTTCTTTGCAACCGGAGTTCTTAAGTTGAACTTTCTGGTTCGTTCTCTTGTTAGAGTTTTACCTGCGCATTAGATGAGTACTTATTGTATGCTTGTTGTTTGTCTGCGATAGATCACCCGGATTGCGCCGCTTGTTACTTCGAAACCCTAGGTCTCGCGGATCATCAGCAAGGCAAGTAACACTTTGATCATACCTTTTCTACAACCCATGTTTTATTGCATTAGATCAATCCTCTCACATTGCATGATTAGGATCTAATTAAATTGTGGGATGGGAAGTAGATGAGGTAGTACCTATTACCTGTTTATTATGAAACCTTTGGGAGTTACTTCTACGTTTGCTATTTATGCCATGCTATGCTAGTAGACGTGGATTGGGTGAGTGATATCCATGACAGATGTGAGTTGATAATTTTAATGGTTTATCTAAGGTGGCAACTTAAACACACATCTGGGTGGATTGAGGCACCTGATGTCTATCAGGACTTGCCTGTTTTATTTTGGACCGTCACCTAGGCTCAAAGGGATCATAAGATCTTTCATGCTAGAAACTTCCGTGTGCAGCCACAAGCCATTATGGGCTCTGGCATAGTTGACTAAGTTGTGCGAACTCTTACGGGGTGGACTAGCAGATGTAGGGGTTCTAGGTGGTACGGTCTACCCCACATGTAAGGTGCTAGCGCTTCTGAAAGACTGTGTCTCGGTCATCCGTCTTCTCAAACACCCTGTAGTGCGAGAAACCAAACGGAGGCGATCGAGTCTTGTGGGGAAAAGTGCGCAAACCTCTGCAGAGTGTACAAACTAATCATGATTAGCCGTGTCCCCGGTTATGGACAACTTGAGTATCTAGTACTTGAATATCATGTGAATCTCATCATGTTACTTCTAATTAATGTTGTTGGGTTTTAATTGTTCACTTAATTGGGATCGGAATGCTGTCAACCATTCTCGATGTTTAACAACTACCATGATAGTTAAATAAATCTATTCCTTTGCAGTAGGGAAAAACTGGCTTTACGCAAAACTGTAACCATAGAGCTTTCCACCAGCCATATATGCATGTAGTATAGCTGTTTCATTCCATTACTCTCTATGTGTTACATTGCCAGCATATTCCATGTGCTGACCCATTTTCGGGCTGCAACTTTCATGTTGCAGACTTTTCAGACGACGAGTAAGGTGATTTTAGGTCGTGGTTCTATACTCAGTGATGCCGTTGGAGTTGATGGACCCATTTATCTTCCGAGTCTTCCGCTGTTATCGACATTAAATGGCCTTAAGCCATATTTATTGTAATAAGTTCTTTTTGAGACAACGATGTAATAAGTGTGTGATTGCCACTCTGCTATAAATCCTTCACTGTACTGTGTGGTGTCAGCATTACTGATCCAGGGATGACACCGGAGCACAGTAGGCTTGATCCATTCGGGTCGGGTCGCCACACAGTTTCTCGCGGCACCGAGCGAATTTCTTTTGCCACATATCTATCTCCCCCTCCCTCCTACCAAAAGCCACATTTTGACTATTCCTCCTTGCTTTCCAAGTTCAAACCTTCACTGTTGCTTACTGGCAGCATAGCCTCCTCGCCGGCGACCCTTCTTCTTGCAGCGTCTCCTCCTTGCCGGCTACCCTTCTTCTTGCAGCGTCACCTCCTCGCCGGCGACCCTTCTTCTTGCAACGCCGCCTCCTTGACGGCGACCCTTCTTCTCGCTGCGTGGCCTCCTCTCCACCGACCCTTCTTCTTGATATGCGGCCTCATCGATATGTCAGGTAATCCACACCCCACCCACACCATCCTCCTCCTTTATCGTCCCACATGCCCCAACCGATGGCGCGACACCTTCCACCGAAATCACTGCCCCCTCCTCCAATTAAGCGCTGCCCACAGCCATTTTGCATGTAGTATAACATGGAGCTCAGTAGCATGCTATCGCACGCACGCACGAGGTCGCTATGGCTGCCATGCGTGTCGACTGCCAGATCTTGGAGGAGCACCTCGTCTTCTAGGCCACCGTCGACACCGCCACATGGTTGTCTACATTAAAATATAGTCCGTGCTGTTTTCTTGAGGACACCGCTAGTGCCTTCTAGTGATTTGTCCTCTGTAATGTTAATATGAAATCTGATGTTCAGTTAACAGTTTGGTCCTCTAAAATGTAATGTTCAGTTAACACTTTGGTCCAACAATTGCTACATTTCGTAGTATTATTCTCAAGCATTCTTTGTTTTGTTAACTATCTTATCTTCTAGTACATGTTTCTATTCTGCAATGTCGTGCTTAGTTAACTATTTTGGTTCATTTGGTCTGCTGTCCATTTAACTATTTGGTTCAGTGATACAATTTGATTTTCATTTGCTGTGGGTACAATTTTGTATTGTTATGCATGTGACACTAATCAAATTTGGCTGTACTCAATACATATTCCACTGATAGTATGGAAACCCTTAGTTAACCTGATCAAGATATTCCTTATGTGTGTTGTAGGGAAACAATGGGAGACACTATGGTTTACCATCGAGGTTTGTTCAAGCAGGGTCCTTTGGCTAATAGCACATTATTGTGCAGTTGCAGGAATCATTCTAATATTTAGGTTTCTTACAATTTGGTCTTGCACATGTAGGTCCTGCTGTCAGAGTCTTCGACACACTGTTCGACCCATTTTGCATATGGGGAAATGAGATGTCCATGAATATCAGTCAAGTCAAGAAACTCAGAAAGATTGTTAGGATGAAGAAACTTGCGACGAATAATAGCAAGATCTTTGTTTGCACAATGAAGAAGACATCAGTAAACTATATGATGGTACCAACTCTTTTACCTTGTTTTTACCCCTTGCGCCATTTCAAAATTTACAACAGCGATTTATGCATAGCTTTGTTTTCAGTACTTTTCAAATCAGTTCACCGATGATTACCTCTCAAATCACCTGCATGGTCAAGAGGCGAGGAAGGTATTCATTCAGCACCCACAGTACAATATTGAAGTCTTGCTGAAGAGGAAGAAGGTTGGGCGGGCAATTATCCATAGCCACTAGCCTAAAGTTGCAAGGACATTCAACATCACTGAAGGCTCAATATTTTCCTTCCGCTTCTGCAGTTTCCCAGATGAGATTCATCTGTCTATTTACCGTGTATGATGCTACTTTCCAAAGGTTTTTTATGCTGCATGTGAAACTTGGTGCTGTTGTGTAATGGCGTAACTGAGTGCCGAAGCTATCTGATGTAATTCGATTATGAAATCCTGGTTGCTTTTATACGGATATGAAATATCTGGCGTGTTTTATAAGAAATATCAGTTTGATTAGTACATGGATTATCAATAATAGGCTAATTACCCTGCTTATTGGGGTTTTGTGTTGCAGACGGTTACTCAGACAGCACTGTGGGTGATGAACTCAAACAACCCGCATGGTTTCTAGAAAGTAGGCGTGTTCGATCAACTAACAATCACACACGGCTTCCGACAGCGAACTGTTTGCATTAGGCCACCTTGCACAAACATTTCCACACAAAGAACTATGTGTTATATACATACCTACTGAAATGTTTTTCTAGGATTCACCGTGTGGGATGTACATACCTATGGAAATGATTTTCTGGGATTCACCGTGTGGAATGTACATACCTACGAAAATGATTTTCTGGGTTTCACCGTGTGGGATGTACATACCTACAGAAATGAGTGGGTTTCGATGCCTCACCCGATCGCACACAAGCTCATTTGGTGTCCTAGGAGGGCCTCTCCCCGACGTTTTTCTGGGTCGTGTGGGAAGGACCCCCCTATCGCCCACACTCACTTGGCGACGGTTCCAAATGCCATCACGAAAAGGGGTAAAAACCGTTTGTATAGCACGTCGTTGTACCAGTCTATTATCTGTTTTGGATGTTTTATATGCATTAATATGATTTTTTATATGATTTTTGGGACTAACCTATTAACCTAAAGCCGAGTGCTAGTTTCTGTTTTTTCCTTGTTTTAGAGTTTCACAGAAAAGGAATGCCAAACGGAGTCCAAACGGAACAAAACTTTCACGATGATTTTTCTTGGACCAGAAGACACCCAGGAGACTTGAAGTGCAAGTCAGAAGAGCCATGAGGCAACCACAAGGGTGGAGGGTGCGCCCCCCAACCTTGTGGGCCCCTTGGTAGCCTCCTGACCTAGACCTTCCTCCTATATATACTCTTATACCCCCAAAACTTCCAGGGGAGCCATGAAACCACTTTTCCACCGCCGCAACCTTCTGTACCCGTGAGATCCCATCTTGGGGCCTTTTTTGGCATCTCGCCGGAGGGGGATTCGATCATGGAGGGCTTCTACATCAACACCATTGCCTCTTCGATTAAGCGTGAGTAGTTTACCACAGACCTACGGGTCCATAGCTAGTAGCTAGATGGCTTCTTCTCTCTCTTTGATTCTCAATACCATGTTCTCCTCTATGTTCTTAGAGATCTATTCGATGTAATACTCTTCTGCGGTGTGTCTGCCGAGATCCGATGAATTGTGGATTTATGATCAGCTTATCTATGAATATTATTTGAATCTCCTCTGAATTCTTATATGCATGATTTGATATCTTTCCAAGTCTCTTCGAACTATCGATTTGGTTTGGCCAACTAGATAGGTTTTTCTTGCAATGGGAGAAGTTCTTAGCTTTGGGTTCAATCTTGCGGTGCTCGATCCTAGTGACAGATGGGGAACCGAAACGTATTATATTGTTGCCATCGAGGATAAAAAGATGGGGTTTTCATCATATTGTTTGAGTTAATTCCTCTACATCATGTCATCTTGCTCAAGGCATTACTCCATTCTTTGTGAACTTAATATTGTAGATGCATGTTGGATAGCGGTCGGTGTGTGGAGTAACAGTAGTAGATGCAGAATCGTTTCGGTCTACTTGACACGGACATGATGCCTACATTCATGATCATTGCCTTAGATATCATCATAACTTTGTGCTTTTCTATCAATTGCTCGGCAATAATTTGTTCACCCACTGTAATAATTCCTTTCTTGAGAGAAGCCTCTAGTGAAACCTATGGCCCTGAGTCTATTTTCCATCATATAAGTTCCTGACCTACAATTCTAGTTTTCTATTTACTTTAATTTGAAATCTTTTATTTTCCGTTCCATAAACCAAAAATATTACTTTACCGTTTATCCATCTCTATTAGATCTCACTTTGCGAATAACCATGAAGGGATTGACAACCCCTTTGTCGTGTTGGTTGCAAATTGGTGTTTGTTTGTGCAGGTATTCTGTGGCTTGTCGCGTTGTCTCCTACTGGATTGATACCTTGGTTCTCAAAACTGAGGGAAATACTTACACTACTTTGCTGCATCACCCTTTCCTCTTCAAGGGAAAAACCAACGCAAGCTCAAGAGGTAGCAAGAAGGATTTCTGGTGCCGTTGCCGAGGATATCTATGCCAAGCCAAGACATACCAAGTACCCATAATAAACTCTCATCCCTCACATTACATTATTCACCATTCGCCACTCGTTTTCCTCTCCCCCATTTCTAAAACGATTTATGAAAAGATTTGCCTTTTCTTCGCCCGTCCTTCGTTCGTCTTCTTCGTTTGCTTTTTGTGTGCTCGTGTGTTGGATTGCTTTCTTTGTCATGATGGCTCAAGATAATACCAAATTGTGTGGCTTTTCCAATACCAACAACAATGATTTTATTAGCACTCTGATTGCTCCCGATGCTAATGCGGAATCTTGTGAAATTAATACCACTTTGTTGAATCTTGTTATGAAAGATCAATTTTCCGGCCTTCGCAATGAAGATGCCGCATCCCATCTTAATAATTTCATTGATTTGTGCGATATGCAAAAGAAAAAAGATGTGGATAATGATATTGTTAAGTTGAAGCTATTTCTGTTCTCACTTAGGGATCGCGCTAAAACTTGGTTTTCATCTTTGCCTAAAAATAGTATTGATTCATGGAATAAGTGTAAAGATGCCTTTATTTCGAAGTACTTTCCTCCCGCTAAGATCCTCTCCCTTATGAATGATATTATGAATTTTAATCAACTTGATCATGAACATGTTGCACAATCTTGGGAGAGGATGAAATTGATGATTAGAAATTGCCCTACTCATGGTTTGAATTTGTGGATGATTATACAAAAAAATTATGCCGGATTGAATTTTGCTTCTAGAAATCTTTTAGATTCGGCCGCGGGAGGCACTTTTATGGAAATTACTTTAGGAGAAGACTAAACTCCTAGATAATATTATGGTTAATTATTCTCAATGGCATACCAAAAGATCTTCCACTAGTTAATTAAAAGGTGCATGCGATTGAAGAAATAAATGTTTTGAGTGGAAAGATGGATGGGCTTGTGAAATTGTTTGCTAATAAGAATGCTCCTATTGATCCTAATGATATGTCTTTGTGTACTTTGATTGAAAACATTAATGAATCTATGGATGTGAATTTTGTTGGTAGGAACAATTTTGGTAATAACGCATATAGAGGTAATTTTAATCCTAGGCCGTTCCCTAGTAATTCATCTAATAATTATGGTAATTCCTACAACAATTCTTCTGGAAATTATAATAAGATGCCCTCTGATTTTGAGAATAGTGTTAAAGAATTTATTAGTTCGCAAAAGAATTTCCCTAGTAATATCTAAGTTTGAGAATAGAGACTCATCGATATCATGCTTAGGTGGAATATACCTAAGCATGATATCGATGAGTCTCTCAAATCCATGAGAATTTCCATTGATGAGTCCAAACAAAGAACTGCTAAGATTCATGCTAAGAAAGATTGGTTTATAGAAGCGTGTGCTTCTAGTTTCCGTGAAAAATAATGATGACGATCTTAAAGTGATTGATGTGACTCCTATTGAATACTTTTTTCCAATTTTAATCTTGATAAAGATGGGACTGGAGAAGAGTCAACTTTAGATAGAAGGTGTCCCAATGATTCAGAGTCTTGCTAATAGGAATTATGTGCTCGTAGATTTAATTGTTCTTGATATAGATTGCAATCCTACATGTCCTATTATTCCTGGTAGACCTTTGCTTAAAACGATTGGTGCAATTATTGATATGAAAGAAGGAAACATTAGATTTCAATTTCTGCTAAGGAAAGGCATGGAACACTTCCCTAGAAATAAAATTAAATTGCCTTATGAATCTATTATGAGAGCCACTTATGGATTGCATGCCAAAGATGACAATAATTAGATCTATTCGTGTTTTGTGCCTAGATAGCGGCGTTAAACAATAGCGCTTCTTGGGAGGCAGCCAACATTTATTTTTTTTCTTGCTTTTTAGGGCTTGTTTTGCAATAAATTTTTCTACTAGCCTTTGTTTAGATGTAGTTTTGTGTTTTATTTAGTGTTTGTTCCAAGTAAGACCTTTGGGATAGCTTATGGTGATAGTTGATTTGATCCTGCTGAAAAACAGAAACTTTTACGCCCAGGAGATTTGTTTTAGTTTTTTACAGTAGCACAATAACATACTTATTCTTTTCAAAGAGGATTAATAATCAAATTTTCTAGGACTTCCTAATTTCTCAGGATTTCTGGAGTTACAGAAGTATTTGAAATATCCAGATTCCTACAGACTGTTCTATTTTTGAAAGATTCTGTTTTTCGCGTGTTGTTTGCTTATTTTGATGCATATATGGCTAGTATCGGGGGGTATGAACCATGGAAAAGTTGGAATACAGTAGATATTACACCAATATAAATAAAGAATGAGTTCACAACAGTACCAAAAGTGGTGATTCATTTTGTTATACTAACGGAACTTACAAGATTTTTTGTTGGAGTTTTGTGTTGTGAAGTTTTCAAGTTTTGGGTAAGGATTTGATGGACTATGGAATAAGGAGTGGAAAGAGCCAAATATTGGGGATGCCCAAGGCACCCCAAGGTAATATTCAAGGATGTCAAAAAACCTAAGCTTGGGGATGTCTAGGGAAGGCATCTCCTCTTCCGTCTTTGTCTATCGGTAACTTTACTTGAGGCTATATTTTTATTCACCACATGATATGTGTTTTTCTTGGAGCGTCTTGTATGATTTGAGTCTTTGCTTTTTACTTTTCCACAATCATCCTTTCTGTACACACCTTTTGGAAGAGACACGCATGAATCGTGATATATCAGAATACTCTATGTGCTTCACTTATATCTTTTGAGCTGGGCAATTTTGCTCTAGTGCTTCACTTATATCTTTTTAGAGCACGGAGGTGGTTTTATTTTATAGAAATTGATGAAATCTCATACTTCACTTATATTATTTTGAGAGTCTTTAAAACAACATGGTAATTTTCTTTGGTTATAAAATTAGTCCTAATATGATAGGCATCTAAGAGGGATATAATAAAATCTTTCATATAAAGTGCATTGAATACTATGAGAAGTTTGATTCCTTATGATTGTTTTGAGATATGAAGATGGTCATATTAGAGTCATGCTAGTAAGTGGTTGTGAATTTGAGAAATACTTGTGTTAAGGTTTGTGAGTCCTGTAGCATGCACGTAAGGTGAACCGTTATGTGATGAAGTCGAAGCATGATTTATTTATTTATTGTCTTCCTTACGAGTAGGGGTCAGGGACGAGCGATGGACTTTTCTTACCAATCTATCCCCCTAGGAGCATGCACATAGTACTTTGTTTCTATGAATAATATATTTTTGCAATAAGTATGTGAGTTCTTTATGACTAATGTTGAGTCCATGGATTATACGCACTCTCACCTTTCCGCCATTTGTAGCCTCTCTAGTACCGCACAACATTCGCCGGTACCATAAACCCACCACATATCCTTCCTCAAAACGACCACCATACCTACCTATTATGGCATTTCGATAGCCATTCCGAGATATATTTCCATGCAACTTTCCACCGTTCAGTTTATTATGACACGCTCCATCATTGTCATATTGTTTTGCATGATCGAGTAGTTGACATCGTATTCGTGGAAAAGCCATCGTTCATCATTTTTTATACATGTCCCTCTTGATTCATTGTAGATCCGGTACACCGCTGGAGGCATTCACATAGAGTCATATTTTGTTCTAAGTATCGAGTAATAATCTTTGATTTGTAAGTAAATAAAAGTCTGATGATCTTCATTATTAGAGCATTGTCCCAAGTGAGGAAAGGATGATGGAGACTATGATTCCCCCACAAGTCGGGATGAGACTCCGGACGAAAAATAAAATAAAATAATAAAAAGAGGCCAAAATGAGAGAAGGCCCAAATAAAATGCAGTCCAGCTAGGATTTGATTTATATGCCAAAATGCATGGTAAAGGCCAAAAAATGTCTTAAATATAGCACACGAGACATGAAATGCGCCAGCAAATCAAACCCGTGGTATAATGGTGATTGCTTAACGTGGGAAAAATTTAGAGGCGAAACGATAAACTCATGTCTTCATTTCAAAATTAGTATGTCTTCATTTCAAACGAAATGATTCTCTTTGTGCACACGAGTGCTTAGAGGACACCGTTTGCATAGGCCTTTCCGCACGACCACCGGGGATATTTTTCACCCTTTTCACCTAGGATGCCAACACCCCCCCATCGCCCGCCCGCGTTTCACTCAACTAGTCCACCCAATCTCCATCACCAGCTCTCCCCTCCACCAGATCCACAGCAGAACCCTATCTGGCGCCAGCGTGCTCACCCCGGCCGTGTGCCCGCTCTTCGGCATCAAGCCTACCTCCACTACTGTCGTGGAGTTGTCACGACAGATGTCCTAGTTTGAGGACTTAGTCATGAGGCCAACACATCTATGCGGTAGCTTGAAGGGGTTGGTCGGAATCAAGAGACATGGGGCAATCAACACCTAAGATAAGGGTTTAGACAGCTTCGGGCCCTAGGAAACATCATCCGGTAACAACCCTACATGTTGTTTGTGGCTAGGTCTCATTATGCTCGTGAGGGAGTCGCCGCATAAGCTGGCTCCCCTTTTAGTCGTGTCTAGCCTTAGCGATTATTTTCTTGTCCCTCTTGGGGTGCCCTGCCCCTCCTAATATATGTTGAAGGGGCGGGTTACATAACTAGTCCTAGTAGGACTAGGATTACTCTATTACAAGTGGAGTCGTAGTCTTGCTTCCTTTGTATGAGAATATTACTTATGCATTTCCTCTTAAGCCGGCCTATCATCATACGAACCGGCATACTGGGCCTTGGGCCTTGTCGTCTGTCTGACCCACCCACCGGTTTATTAATGAGTTGTAACGCCCGGATAATCATGCTACAGCAATCTCACGTTAATGGTGACACGTCACCTCTGTCACTGTAATTAATCTCGGGTTAATTCAAAACCGTTTCAAATTTAAATCCTAAATAAGTCAAACGTCAAAAGTTTTCAAATATTAAAATAAAATGTTCGGGCTATGTCTAATATTGCATCGGTAATTATGGTGAGGTAAACACCTTTTTATAAAATGCCTAAATACTTTTAGATGAATTAAACAGGAAAGAAATAATAAAAGAAAATACAAAAGAGAAAAACTAAAACCTAAAGCTAACAAAAAAATGGAAGACCCCCCACTGGGCCAGACGGTCCAGCCGGCCAGGCCACCAACCGGTCCAACTGGGCAAAGGCCCAGCCGGCCACCCCCATTCCCCATATCCCCCACAACCCAAACCCTAACCCCACCCTGTCACCCACTCCCCCACTCGCCCCCTCCCCCCAGTCGCTCTCCCCCCTCCTCCCCGATCCAGATCGGATCGAGGGGAACGCCTCCTCCCCCCCCGACGCCGTGCCCTTCGCCGTCGCCGCCTGGACCGCGCCTCCGCCTCGACCTCCCCGTCGCCGGATCCCCCCCCCTCGCCGGCCTGCATCCTCCTCGCCGGACCGTCCCCATCTCTCCACCCCGAGCCCCATTGCCCCGATCCCTACACCCCTCGGTGAGCCCCGCCGCCGCGCTCGTCTCTGCCGCTCCCCTGCTACTCTGCCGCTGCCGCGCGACCTCGCCTATGCCGTGGCCGCTGGCGCCGCCTCTCCTCTGCTCTCCCTCGATGCGCCGTCGCCCGTGCCGTTCGCTGCTTCAGCCCTGCCGCAGCCTGCGCCTGCGCCATCCCCCCGCCTTGCCTCACGCCACAGCCGCTCGTCGCCCGCTCGCCCGTGGCCTGCTTCCCCGCCGCCAGGCCCGCCTCCGTTGACGCCTGCAGGCCCGCGCGCCGCTGCCAGGCCCCGCTAGCCGCGACCGCTGCCCTGGTCAGCGACCTCCTCCGTCCCGGCCGGCGTCCAGGGCCAGCCGGGCTGCGCCCATCCCTGGCCGTCGTCGTGCCCCGCCGTGGCCGCCTGCGCCGACACCCGCGTACCCCTGGGCGTGCGCCCGAACGGGGCGCGCCCATAACCCGTCGCCCGCACCCGCTAGGGCAGCGCCCGTTGAGGCCATGGCCCTATGACAGTGGGCCCCCATGCCCCAGTACGTTTAATAAAAAAAGATTAAAAAAAAGTAAATAATAATAAAAATAAATATATTAAATAAATAAAATAATTAATTAATTAACTTAATTAGTTAACTTAATCAATTCTATTAACTAACTATTAAACCTAATTAACCTGGAAATTAATCTAACTAAACAATTAGTTAGTTAGACAATGACAGTGGGACCCATGCGTCAGATTGACCAAGTCAACTGACTGTTGACTGCTGACATCACCCTGATGTCATGCTGACATCATAATGGCATTTCCTAATTAAATTAATTCTGATAATTCTAAAATTAAATTAAAACTTTGAAAAATAATATAAAATAAACCGTAGCTCGGATGGAAAAACTTTGTACATGAAAGTTGCTCAGAACGACGAGACGAATTTGAATACGCAGCCCGTTTATCCACCACACATCCCTAACATAGCGAACACGCAACTTTCCCCCCTCCGGTTCACCGGTCCGAAAACGCGAAACACCGGGGGTACTTTCCCGGATGTCTTCCCCCTTCACCGGTATCACCTACTACCGCGTTAGGGCACCTCTAACGCCGTTACTTGTCATATCATGCATCACTATGCATATGCTTGCATTATATTTATTGTTTCTTCCCCCTCTTCTCTCGCTAGACATCGAGACCGACGCCGCTGCTACCCAGTACGACTACGGAGTTGACGACCCCTCTCTCTTGCCAGAGCAACCAGGCAAGCCCCCCCCTCCTTTGATCAAGTTGGTATCAGAGCCGACTGCCTGTAGGAATCCCCCTTCCACACTCCTTGGCCGAAGTCGAGTCTAGTCATTGAAAAACTTTTACTAACATGGCTATGCGGCTTACGGGCCCATGTCGCCATCTGGGTGGTATTAGGATCTTTTACTCCTCGATCCTTACTCTGGGACTCTGAACTCTCTCCTACTCGGGTTAAACGATTTTACTAACTCTAACACTAGGATCCCGTGACCACGTTCACCCCGAAGTTGGATAAGCCCTAGTTATTCTTTAGAGTAGTATCTGAACATTATCCACATTGTCATTTGACTCCTGTGAAAACATCTTTGTTTTCAGATGGAACCCACGAGGCAGGTCGTGCGCCATACGACGGCCATTGGTGCCTCAGGATCACCTGCTGTGTTAGTTGAGATGATGACCTATCTGGGTTATTGCTGGCACCCTGAGTACACCGTCTATGAGGAGTATCAGGACATCAACCAGGAGCAGTACCGTGCCATCGTCCACCTCTACTCTCGGGAGTATGACTCCACTACTGTCCTGCACACTACTCATGGTGTTGGAGTGACTATCGATATGGCGGTCCACGATGCTGCTTATGCTGCTCTGACACGTCTTCGTGGAGAGTATCAGGAGTTGGACACCTCCCCCTTCAGGCACATTGCTATCGCATCCGATGTTGGTGCGGAGGGATACTACACTGCTGCCTACTCCACTGTCACCCGAGAGCCCTTCTACCATCAGAACCTGGCTCTGCATGCTGATGGGCTGCATAGAGCTAACCGAGCTCTTCGCCACGAGTTGTACACCACCCGTCAGCACCTGTATCGTGCTCTGACGCTGTTGCACCCCTCTGTCCGATCTGGTGATCTGTCGCGTTCTGCGGTCTACCCTGCCAGGACCGTGATGCCCCAGGGCGTCGGCTGGCCAGATGTGGGAGGCTACTCTCCTGCACTTGGTCCTCTCCTGCCACCTGTGCATCGGGTTCCACACCAGAGTATCCGCGGACCCCAGGCTACTCGCGTGGAGGTCTTCCCTTCGCGTCATTACCAGCTGTCGGGCTACACCTACCTCCGCAGTACCGCATGGGACTGACGTAGACTTACTTATTAGGGTTAGATGCATTCGCCGTGAGCCTGTGTGCGGCCTATGATACCTTAGCCTATGTACTGAACACTGTGTAACAAACTCTATGCATGATCTCTTTTGTAAGATATGCCGACTACTATGTAGTATCTATCGTGCTGCTTTCGTTGTGCATGTTTCATCATGAATGACTCTTGTTTTTTTTTGCAAATTTCTCAATGCTGAACTACCCCTGTTAAATATTAGCAGGATGGTTAGACCAAGTGGTCGTGGTCATGGTGGCAACGCCCCACCACCGCCTGAGTACATGGCTGGTATGGTCCAACAGCTTGAGATGAATCGCCAGTTCATGGAGA
Organism: Triticum urartu; assembly: GCF_056163025.1. Taxonomy (NCBI): domain Eukaryota; kingdom Viridiplantae; phylum Streptophyta; class Magnoliopsida; order Poales; family Poaceae; genus Triticum; species Triticum urartu. Next base: position 356,767,472 of record NC_141878.1, on the reverse strand, counting down.
ATATGATGGCTCAGTTTCCTCGCCCCAATATGAACCAGCAGCCAACCCTAGTAACTCTGCAGGATTTCATGCGCCTGAACCCAACTGTGTACCGCAGCTCAACTCAGCCTCTGGATGCTGATGACTGGCTCCGAGACATCACCTATGAGATGGAGTCTGCTGAGGTAGCCCCTGCCAGCTATGTCACCTTTGCTTCCTTCTTCCTGAAGGGACCCGCAGCTCAATGGTGGGACAGCCACAGGCGTACACTGCCAGCTGGAACAATCATCACCTAGCCAGACTTCCAAGCTGCCTTCCGTGCTCGTTTCATTCCTCAGGGAGTCATGGACCGGAAGAAGCGTGAGTTCTGCAACCTCACCCAAGGCAACAAAACTGTAGAAGCTTACCAGTGGGAGTTTCTTGACTTGTCCCGCTATGCTGAAGAAGACATTGCAACTGATGCACGCAGACAGGAGAAGTTCCGTGATGGCCTTCAAGCTGACATCAAGCTCGCACTTCTAGTGCATGACTTTGCTGATTTCGCCACTCTGGTGAACAAAGCCATCAATGTCGAAACTGGTCTGCAGGAATACCAGAGCTCTCACAGGCGCAACCGTGACACGGGCTCTTCTTCGGGCCCGTCCTCGCAGAAGCGCAAGATATGGATTCCCAATAGCTTGTACCAGCCAGATGCACCTACTCCAAGGCAGACCTATGCTGCACCTCGTTTGCCTGCTCCTCCGACTAGGCAGCCAAGACTCCCAGCTCCACCACCACAAGCTCCTGTTGCCACTCCCAATAATGGGTTGTGCTTCAGGTGTGGACAACAAGGGCATCGTGCTAGGGAATGCAACCAGAACCAGAATCAACTGGCCCTTCCAGCAACTGGCCGTGGAAGCAACCAGCCCCGCAGCAACAATGCCAAGTCTTATGGTCGTGTTCATGCCAACCACGTTGATCTGAGCGAAGCTCAAGACCATCCTGCTACTGTGATGGGTACCCTCCTCGTAAATTCAGTACCAGCATCCGTTTTATTTGATACAGGTGCATCGCATTCATTCATGTCAGAAGGTTTTGCGTGCTTGCACGACATTAAATGTGAGGACATGAATGCTTCACTATTAGTACACACCCCTGCGGGCCAATGTCGAACCTCCATGATTTGCAACGACGTCCCTGTAGAAATCGAAGGACTGGAATTCCTTGTCTCTCCCATCGTACTGAAGTCTTGTAGCATTGATCTCATTCTGGGAATGAATTGGTTAACAGCGCATACTGCTTCTATAGTTTGCGCCACTAAGGTCGTCCATCTGCTACACCCTTCTGATGAAATAATAGCTTACCAAGCTCATCTAGTTCAGAACGCCGAGGCACGACTTTATGCCTTGAATGCGTTGAATGCTGCACCACTCGAGGGCATTGAAAACATTCCCGTCGTTCGTGAATTCCAAGATGTCTTCCCAGAAGAACTTCCAGGGATTCCCCCTGCTAGAGCTGTCGAATTCATCATCGACTTGAAACCCGGCACTACCCCTATAGCTAAACGACCCTACAAGATGCCGCCGCATGAACTCCTTGAGCTTAAGGAGGAAATCGACAAATCTCTTGTCAAAGGTTTCATTCGCCCAAGTTTCTCTCCTTGGGGAGCACCTTCTCTCTTTGTTAGGAAGAAGGATGGGACAAACCGATAGGTCCAAGACTACCGTCCTATAAACCAAGCTACCATTCAGAATAAATACCCTCTTCCTCGGATCAATGATCTTTATGATCAACTGGCTGGCTCATCAGTGTTCTCCAAACTCGACTTGAGGTTGGGTTACCACCAGATCCGTGTTCGTGAAGAGGACATCCCAAAAACCGCCTTCGTGACTCGGTATGGATCATACGAGTACACCGTCATGTCATTCGGCTTAACGAATGCTCCAGCCACCTTCTCTCGTCTGATGAATTATATATTCATGGATTACCTCGACAAGTTCGTCATGGTTTATTTGGACGATATCCTTGTATTTTCCAAGAACAAGGAGGAACATACTGAACATCTTCGTCTTGTGCTGGAAAAGCTTCGGGAGCATCAGCTGTATGCTAAGTATTCCAAGTGTGAATTCTGGCTCCCCGAAGTAACCTATCTTGGGCATGTCATCTCCAAAGATGGTATTGCCGTCAACCCTGAACGAGTTCAGGCTATTCTCAATTGGACTCCTCCGAAGAATGTGAAGCAAGTCCGAAGTTTTCTCGGTCTCGCCAGCTATTGCCGTCGATTTGTCGAGAACTTCTCCAAGATTGCCAGGCCTCTGACTAATTTGTTGCATAAGGGTGTCAAATTTGACTGGACAGACAAGTGTCAGGAAAGTTTCCAGGCGCTCAAAGACAAGTTGACTTCTGCCCTCGTGCTTGCACCACCTGATACTAAGAAGGACTTCGTCATTTACTGCGACGCTTCCCGCCAAGGTTTAGGCTGTGTCCTAATGCAGGAGCGTAGAGTGATTGCTTATGCCTCTCGTCAATTGCGCCCTCACGAAGAAAACTACCCAGTTCACGACCTCGAGCTTGCTGCTGTCATTCATGCACTGAAGCAGTGGCGACATTACCTTCTCGGTAATCGTTGCGAGATCTTCACCGACCATCAAAGTCTGAAGTATCTGTTTACTCAGCCAGATTTGAACCTACGTCAGCAAAGATGGATGGAGACTATTGCAGACTTTGACGTGGGTATATCTTATACCCCCGGCAAGGCTAATGTAATGGCCGATGCCTTGAGCCGTCAGTCTTACTGCAACCACCTCCAGGTTCATAAAGTTCAGCCCTCGCTTGTCGAAGAATTTAGAAAGCTGAACCTCCATATTGTTCCTCCTGGAGCACTCGCTCCCCCTCCCCCGGAGTTCCGCAAGATGAATCTTCTTGTTGTTACTAAGGGTTCTCTAAATACCCTGGCTGTCGTACCAGATCTCGTAGCTGGTATAAAGACTATACAAGGTTATGACTCTGAAGTCCATAAGATTAAACGCCATCTAGCAGAAGGAAAGCCCTCATTCTTCTCTATCGCTGACGATGGCGCCTTGTATTTCAAAGGCCGCCTAGTGGTACCATGTTCGAAGAAAAACCTGGATAAGACTAAAAGGGTTATGCAAGAAGCTCATGATACGCCTCTATCCATCCATCCTGGTAGTACAAAGATGTACCAGGATATTCGTCAGAGATTCTGGTGGTCTAATATGAAGCAGGACATTGCTCGTTATGTTGCTGAGTGTGACATTTGTCGCCGAATCAAAGCAGAGCATCAAAGGCCTGCCGGAACTCTGCAACCTATCTCTATTCCTGAATGGAAATGGGACCATGTTGAAATGGACTTCGTCACTGGATTTCCCAAATCGCAGAAAGGTAATGATGCTATTCTTGTCGTCATTGACCGGCTTTCCAAAGTTGCCCATTTTCTGGCGGTCAAAGAGACAATCACTGCTAGTCAGCTTGCTGCTCTCTACATGTCCAGAATTGTTTCACTTCATGGTATTCCACTGGTTATCAGTTCGGACCGTGGCAGCTTATTCACTTCAAGATTCTAGGCAAGTTTCCAAGAAGCTATGGGGACTCACTTATCTTTCAGTACTGCGTTTCATCCGCAGTCACAAGGGCAAGTTGAACGTGTCAACCAAGTTCTCGAAGACATGCTTCGAGCTTGTGTAATCTCATTCGGCAAGAAATGGGAGGAATCTCTTCCTTATGCCGAGTTCTCTTATAATAATAGCTATCAAGCTAGTCTGAAGATGTCCCCCTTCGAAGTGCTATATGGACGAAAGTGTCGAACCCCTCTGAACTGGTCAGAAACTGGGGAGCGTCCACTCTTCGGTCCGGATATTATCCAACAGGCCGAAGAGCAAGTTCGCATTATTCGCGAGAATCTCAAGACTGCTCAGTCACGTCAGAAAAGTCAGTATGACCGTCATCACCAAGACATGGTCTATCAACCTGGCGAAAAGGCTTATCTTCGAGTTACACCAATGAAGGGTGCTCACCGCTTCGGGATCAAGGGCAAGCTAGCTCCTCGCTATATCGGTCCCTTCACTATTCTCGAAAGGCGTGGAAAAGTGGCATATCAACTGGAGCTTCCGCCGAACCTTTCTCAGGTTCACGATGTGTTCCATGTGTCACAACTCCGCCGTTGCTTCAAGGATCCAATCCGAGCGGTGGATCATGAAGTGCTCGAATTGCAACAGGACCTCTCTTATAAAGAGCATCCGGTCCGCAATCTTGACCACGCTGAACGCCGCACACGTCAGAAGGCGATCAAATTCCTCAAAGTCTAGTGGTCGAATCACTCTGAGGACGAAGCCACCTGGGAACGCGAGGATCGTCTTCGCGATGAATACCCTGCACTGTTTCCTTCTACCTCCTAAATCTCAGGACGAGATTTCTTGTAGTGGAGGAGATTTGTAACGCCCGGATAATCATGCTACAGCGATCTCACGTTAATGGTGACACATCACCTCTGTCACTGTAATTAATCTCGGGTTAATTCAAAACCGTTTCAAATTTAAATCCTAAATAAGTCAAACGTCAAAAGTTTTCAAATATTAAAATAAAATGTCCGGGCTATGTCTAATATTGCATCGGTAATTATGGTGAGGTAAACACCTTTTTATAAAATGCCTAAATACTTTTAGATGAATTAAACAGGAAAGAAATAATAAAAGAAAATACAAAAGAGAAAAACTAAAACCTAAAGCTAACAAAAAAAATGGAAGACCCCCCACTGGGCCAGACGGCCCAGCCGGCCAGGCCACCAACCGGCCCAACTGGGCAAAGGCCCAGCCGGCCACCCCCATTCCCCATATCCCCCACAACCCAAACCCTAACCCCACCCCGTCACCCACTCCCCCACTCGCCCCCTCCCCCCAGCCGCTCTCCCCCCTCCTCCCCGATCCAGATCGGATCGAGGGGAACGCCCCCCCCCCCCGACGCCGTGCCCTTCGCCGTCGCCGCCTGGACCGCGCCTCCGCCTCGACCTCCCCGTCGCCGGACCCCCCCCCCTCGCCGGCCTGCATCCTCCTCGCCGGACCGTCCCCATCTCTCCACCCCGAGCCCCATTGCCCCGATCCCTACACCCCTCGGTGAGCCCCGCCGCCGCGCTCGTCTCTGCCGCTCCCCTGCTACTCTGCCGCTGCCGCGCGACCTCGCCTATGCCGTGGCCGCTGGCGCCGCCTCTCCTCTGCTCTCCCTCGATGCGCCGTCGCCCGTGCTGTTCGCTGCTTCAGCCCTGCCGCAGCCTGCGCCCGCGCCATCCCCCCGCCTTGCCTCACGCCACAGCCGCTCGTCGCCCGCTCGCCCGTGGCCTGCTTCCCCGCCGCCGGGCCCGCCTCCGTTGACGCCTGCAGGCCCGCGCGCCGCTGCCAGGCCCCGCTAGCCGCGACCCCTACCCTGGTCGGCGACCTCCTCCGTCCCGGCCGGCGTCCAGGGCCAGCCGGGCTGCGCCCATCCCTGGCCGTCGTCGTGCCCCGCCGTGGCCGCCTGCGCCGACACCCGCGTACCCCTGGGCGTGCGCCCGAACGGGGCGCGCCCATAACCCGTCGCCCGCACCCGCTAGGGCAGCGCCCGTTGAGGCCATGGCCCTATGACAGTGGGCCCCCATGCCCCAGTACGTTTAATAAAAAAAGATTAAAAAAAGTAAATAATAATAAAAATAAATATATTAAATAAATAAAATAATTAATTAATTAGTTAACTTAATTAATTCTGTTAACTAACTAATAAACCTAATTAACCTGCAAATTAATCTAACTAAACAATTAGTTAGTTAGACAATGAAAGTGGGACCCATGCGTCATATTGACCAAGTCAACTGACTGTTGACTGCTGGCATCACCCTGATGTCATGCTGACATCATAATGGCATTTCCTAATTAAATTAATTCTGATAATTCTAAAATTAAATTAAAACTTTGAAAAATAATATAAAATAAACCGTAGCTCGGATGGAAAAACTTTGTACATGAAAGTTGCTCAGAACGACGAGACGAATTTGAATACACAACCCGTTTATCCACCACACATCCCTAACATAGCGAACACGCAACTTTCCCCCCTCCGGTTCACTGGTCCGAAAACGCGAAACACCGGGGGTACTTTCTCGGATGTCTTCCCCCTTCATTCGTATCACCTACTACCGCGTTAGGGCACCTCTAACGCCGTTAATTGTCATATCATGCATCACTATGCATATGCTTGCATTATATTTATTGTTTCTTCCCCCTCTTCTCTCGCTAGACATCGAGACCGACGCCGCTGCTACCCAGTACGACTACGGAGTTGACGACCCCTCTCTCTTGCCAGAGCAACCAGGCAAGCCCCCCCCCCTCCTTTGATCACCAGATATCGCCTACTCTCCTCTATACTGCTTGCATTAGAGTAGTGTAGCATGTTACTGTTTTCGTTATTCGTATCCTGATGCATAGCCTGTCCTTGCTACTACTGTTGATACCTTTACCTGCAATCCTACTTGCTTAGTATAGGATGCTAGTATTTCCATCTGTGGCACTACATTCTTGTCCGTCTGCTGTGCTATACTATCGGGCCGTGATCACTCGGGAGGTGATCACGGGTATATACTATTTACTTTATACATGATACATGTGGTGATTAAAGACGGGTCGGCTCGTAGGAGCACCCGCGAGTGGATCTTTGAGGCGGAGCGACAGGGCAGGTTCCGACCACCTAGGAGAGAGGTGGGCCTGGCCCTGGTCGGCGTTCGCAGATACTTAACACGTTTAACGAGATCTTGGTATTTGATCTGAGTCTGGCTACTGGCCTATACGCACTAACCATCTACGCGGGGACAGTTATGGGCACTCGACATCGTGGTATCAGCCGAAGCCTTCATGACGTCAGCAACGGAGCGGCGCGCGCCGGATTGGACTGGAACGCCACTAGGCTAGGTCTGCTTCCGGCCGCCCACGCAACGTGCAGGTGTGCTAAGGGCGATGGGCCCAGACCCCTGGGCGCTTAGGTTTAGACCGGCGTGCTGACCTCTCTGTTGTTCTAGGTGGGGCTGCGACGTGTTGATTTTCCGAGGCCGGGCATGACCCAGGAAAGTGTGTCCGGCCAAATGGGATCGAGCGTGTTGGGTTATGGTGCACCCCTGCAGGGAAGTTAATCTATTCAAATAGCCGTGATCTTCGGTAACAGGACGACTTGGAGTTGTACCTTGACCTTATGACAACTAGAACCGGATACTTTATAAAACACATCCTTCCAAGTGCCAGATACAACCGGTGATCGCTCTCTCACAGGGCGACGAGGGGAGGATCATCGGTTAGGATTATGCTATGCGATGATACTTGGAGGACTTCAGTCTACTCTCTTCTGCATGCTGCAAGATGGAGGTGTCCAGAAGCGTAGTCTTCGACAGGATTAGCTATCCCCCCTCTTATTCTGGCTTTCTGCAGTTCAGTCCACCGATATGGCCCTTTTCACATTTACCTCTGCATATGTAGTGTAGCTCCTTGCTTGCGAGTACTTTGGATGAGTACTCACGGTTGCTTTCTCCCTCTTTTCCCCTATCCCTTCTACCTGGTTGTCGCAACCAGATGTTGGAGCCCAGGAGCCAGACGCCACCATCGACGACGACTCCTACTACACCGGAGGTGCCTACTACTACATGATGCCCGCTGACGACGACCAGGAGTAGTTAGGAGGATCTCAGGCAGGAGGCCTGCACCTCTTTCGATCTGTATCCCAGTTTGTGCTAGCCTTCTTAAGGCAAACTTTTTTAACTTATGTCTGTACTCAGATATTGTTGCTTCCGCTGACTCGTCTATGATCGAGCTCTTGTATTCGAGCCCTCGAGGCCCCTGGCTTGTAATATGATGCTTGTATGACTTAATTTATTTGTAGAGTTGGGTTGTGATATCTTCCCGTGAGTCCCTGATCTTGATCGTACACGTTTGCGTGTATGATTAGTGTACGGTCAAATCGGGGGCGTCACATGAGTCGCCAAGATCGGGCGGGTTACTCGTGAGTCGCCAAGATCCATCCGGGTCATACATCCAGCCGGGTTACACCATGGGGTATATCCCCGACATTAGCCCCCAATTTAATTTGGATTTATCCATGTTAAACTGATCTGCAATATAAATACAAGAAAAAATTTGACAGGTTGTGCTTCGGGTTAAATATTTGTAAGCTGGCACCTGATCATCCTTAAGTCCTTGTCATTTCCTCCTAGAAAATCCGGGTCAATAGGCCGGCTTCATAATCAACTTGCTTGTAGAAGAAATATTGTAAATAAAGAATTCATTTGAGTCGGTCTTCAATGCTCTGACTTGACAAAAATATTGATCTTCAAATATTCAACTGATATTCAGCCAGGTTGAAGATGTAGAACTTGCCAGTTTATTATTACCACCATTGTCGGGTTATAAAAACTGATAATTCTGGGTCATGATTGTTCCCAACGCCGGCTCATGATTGTTGCCAATGCCGGTTCATGATTGTTGATGACACCGAGTTATGATTGTTGCAGACACCGGGTCGTAATGATTGGTGACGTCGGGTCAATCTGGTTTGCTCAAAACAGAGAATTTGAAAATATTTCTCCCTTATATCTATGTTACATGTAGCCCCCAAGTCTTGAGCAAAGCAAAGTGATGACTTAAGACTTACTTCAAAATAACCACTTTGAAGAAATCTGTGTTGTTCATCTCAGTCGCTAGTAAAAAACTGAATATTCCATATATGTCGCCCCCAAATGCCGGGTTGTCATGCTTGCAGCAGCCTGGGACTTGTAATTGCCTTATACTCATGAAAACTTCAACCAGTGTGTTCCCAAGGGCCGAGTCACTATGCAATAATGAGCAGGGACTTTGTAGATATCATCATGCAGACTTGAGCAGCAATGTGTAGCCCCCAAGGGCCGGCTCATTACAATGTGATGAGTCGGGTCTTCAATAAAGTGAGCAAAAAATGACTTTGCATTAGCCCCCAAGTGCCATGGCGCATGCTGGCAGTGACATGGGACTTGTATATTTGATGTAATCTCAATTTGAATAATGTAGCCCCCAAGTGCCCGGTCATAAGCCTGTAGTGACTTGGCACTATTCCCTCCATTGTAGAATAAAACATATCCATTGATAAATAATAGCTGTTGCGCTTGAAGCGACTTTTGAAAACCTCAATCATAATATTGGTTATTGATAACCATAATAAAAATCCATCCATGTTGCCTATTATCATATACTGGCGACTTAGAGTCTGCCATCCTGGCGGGTTGCAAAGACCCAAAGTATGCTTCAAATATGAGCTGTAAACAGGGCAGCTGGGCCTGACTTATAAAAAACCGAAAAGTAGTGAAAAACTCAAACACGAATAAGAAAACAAAGAAATTCAAGGCTTTTGTAGACTGTCAAATTAAAGTGTCATCTTCAATGAAACTAGCCGGAGCCACTGGATTGTTCGTGCTGCCATGATCCGGACTCACGGTGTGCCCAATCGACATTTGAACCCTAGATAAGTCTGGTCTTGCTCAAAGACTTATGAGGAGTACGCGGGGTTGGAGTGACAGTATCATTGGCTGATTTATCCAAGTTTCAAGGAAGGCGGCTTATGAAGCCTGGATCCATCTGACTCTGTAAACCGTACCCTCGCATGAAAAACCGCCGTTTGAACCTTAATCGAGCTCAGATCTTGGTCGAATACGCCATAAAGACTGATTGTTAAGAGTTTGGCGGGTCAACCAGGATGACCTGATGGAGTTGAAGCAGCTGGTGTTACAGGTAGGACGGCCCGGTCAGAGTTTGTTCTCTTCGGTCGAATACGCCTATGTTTGAACAAACTTGGTCAAGAGGGTAGTAACACTATGTTCTCTTTGGTCGAATACGCCTATGTTTGAACAAGAAGCCCCCAAGTGACATACTTACAAACGTGGCGTTGAGCCGATCAAGAGGGTACCGATAGCTATGTTCTCTTTGGTGAATACACCTATATTTGAACAGGAAGCCCCCAAGTGACCATATAAAATTTTGTCCTTGCACCGATCACGTGGGTACTGACAGCTATGCTCGATGATCAGGAAGCCCCCAAATGATCATATAAGCTTTGGCATTGCGCCTGATCAAGAGGGTACTGACAGCTATGCTCAATGAGCAGGAAGCCCCCAAGTGATCATATAAGTTTTGGCATTGCGCCGATCAAGAGGGTACCGACAGCTATGCTCAATGAGCAGGAAGCCCCCAAGTGATCACATAAGCTTTGGCATTGCGCTGATCAAGAGGGTACCGACAGTTATGCTCGATGAGCAGGAAGCCCCCAAGTGACCATAATAAGATAAACCATACGGCAAGATACCCATGTTTGAACCGCGCATCATGGCAGCAAGTTCTCTTTGGCAACCTTTAATTTTTCTGAGAACTCAAACTTGCGAGAGATGGATATTCTTCTTGAGCCGGAGTTTTAAACCGGATTTGAGAGCTTTAGAGCTTTGTGGGAGACATATTTCCCTTGAGCCGTATTGTGAACCGGATATCCTTCTTTTTAAGCCAGAAATTTTCTAACGGCCTTTAAATTTTTACCAATATGGTGGTAGCCTCCGGGACCGGGTTATCTTCCCTCCAATGATCCGGATTTTTGAATTCCTCTTAAGCCGGCCAATTCTGCCAAGTCATGTCATTGTAGCCCCCAAGTCTCAAGACGACTCGAGGAGTTGACTTGAAATTCTCCATATTTGACCATAGCATAGGGTGTATATCATTGGTGTTGATAGCGCGATGTGAATCCACAGAAGGTTGAGTTGACTACGGCGGGTTATAAATGATCCCGTATGAGCCGTGTCAGCGACTCGGCCAATGGTTCCTTCCAACTGGCTGTTTGAAGTTAACTAAACTGTAGTGGCGGAGACTTGTGCGCCTGCCCATTGAGCCATCCAGTGCAGACGGTGGCTGATAACATATGATAATTTGCCTCCAATTTGTTAAAAGAAAACCAGGCTACCCAAGCAGTGACTTGCTCATATTCAATAAATAGCTCATGCAGACTGGTACGGCCCGGTGTGTTGATGTAGACCAGACTGCGAGGGACGGGCGGTAAAGACAACTGTAGCATCAGAGGCGGCACGGACAGATGAGTCGGTCGCGGTGTTGTAAGCCGATGCGGGCAGGAGAGTCGGCCGTAGTGTTGTTGTTGTAGACTGAGCCACAGAGGCGACGGTTTGCACACACATTTGTTGAACAATGCGGTATGGTTGGATGCTGGAGCTTGATAATATTGGTGCAAGCTTTATATCCGTGACATAATGATCATTTTTGCAGTGAATAATTGTCCTGCATAGAAAACATCGCAAGTCAGAGCAATTGTTCTTGGATAAATTAATATATACTTAAAAACAGATAGAAAAAATAGCACCTGGTGTTTTTGTCGGATGGATGAGGATGCTGGTGATGTTGGACATAGTTGAACAAAGTAGATGTTCGTCTATACTGATCCGAAGTAGTACTAGCACTCATTGGTTACGTGCAGGCGCCTTCATGTATAATATTCTCATATTTACATTGTTGCTTCCATTAGCACTAATCTGGTCTTGCTAGTGTAGGAAACAGTAGCAGCAGCTATGGTTAATACTCTTAGGTGTGTCCAATTAGCTCCTTTGCTCCTGTTGTAGTTGATTAATAAGGCCTAAAGACTGAAGTGGATAAAATCTCCATAGAACCGGCAATGGTACTCAAGATCAAGGCTGTTGTTTGACGAAGAGATGGTCGGCTGAAAAACTTCAAAGCTGATTCCATCTCAGAGGTTACATGATGCAGAAGCGAGGCCACGGCGGCGGCTCGGACGGCCGCAAGGGCGGAGGTGACTTGGAAGCAGCTGGCGGCTTGAGTGAGGGCCGCGGCTCGGACGGCAGCAGCTGAGGCAAACCGCCCGGTGGAATGATTGAGGCTGCGCAAGGCCATGGCGGCTCGAGGCGGGTGGTGGCCGGGTCACGCAGATGTGACCGGCAGTGGCGACTTGGTCCGGACGTGCAGTAAACTAAGGCGGCGGTTCGAGGACGATGCTGGATTTTAAATCGACATTCAGATCACCCAGGATCAACCGCAGCCAAGCACGTAAGTAGTTAGGATCGATTCTGGCTTGTAGCGGCTTGTACAGCGTAGGCGTACTGTATTACAATTGGACTGAATCCATTTTGTTTTCTCGAAGGAACGTCTCTCGACAGAACGGAACAAATGTAGCAACGCAGTAGCAGGTCGATGAGATCAGCTCCCTGGCAGCGAAGCAGCCCGGGCGATGCCGTGGAAGCAACGGCGGGGGCCGGCGAGTGAAACTGTGGCGACTCAACCTGGCAGCTCGGAGGCGCACAACACCTAGGGCTACGGCCGCAGGAGCCGGTGGAGTTCAACATGACGACGAGCGGGCTGGCGGTTTCGCGGGCGCAGTCCCGGCGGCTCTACGTCCAGCTGTGGTTTGCGGCGGTTTAACGCGGCAGAGGACCGTAGACCGGCGCCGGCTGTAAGACGGGGGCGACGTCCAGCAAGGAGAAGCGAGACCGGGGAATCTCGGTGGTGGCTCGACGGTCGACGTAGTTGCTGGTGAGGAGGCCCGCGGCCGGGCGGGTTACGCTGGCGACTCGGTGAAGGCGAATCCGGGTCATGGCCGGTGGAGTCCTGTCTGAGTCCTTTGTCATACCCTTCTTTCCTTTTCTTTTTGACCCGGTCAAAGGATATAGCAACAGAAGGTCTCTTTGAAACATATAACTGCAGTACGCTCGTTGATCTTGGCGACTTGACGACGACCAAGCAAATCGCAGGACGGCGGCGGGCAACAAACCGCAACCCTGACTCCTCTTGATCTCAACTTTGTCTAATCCATCACTTAAAAACTCTTTGATCTTTGACTGATGAACTTGTAGTTAATGTGAATCCTTTCAAACTGGTTATTTTTCATCCGAAAAATTGCAAACTTCTCGATCCCTGAAAGAGATCCCTTCAAGAACTTATCACCATCATGCGCAGGCCCCCATGGTGGGCGCCAACTGTCGTGGAGTTGTCACGGCAGATGTCCTAGTGTGAGGACTTAGTCGTGAGGCCAACGCATCAATGCGGTAGCTTGAAAGGGTTGGTCGGAATCGAGAGAAGCCTGACAATCAACACATAAGACAAGGATTTAGACAGCTTCGGGCCCCGGAAACATAATCCGGTAACAACCCTACATGTTGTTTGTGGCTAGGTCTCATTATACTCGTGAGGGAGTCGCCGCATAATCCGGCTCCCCTTTTAGACGTGTCTAGCCTTAGCGATTATTTTCTTCTCCCTCTTGGGGTGCCCTGCCCTCCTTATTTATGTTGAAGGGGCGAGTTACATAACTAGTCCTAGTAGGACTAGGATTACTCTATTACAAGTTGAGTCCTAGTCTTGTTTCCTTTGTAGGAGAATATTCCTCATGCCTTTCCTCTTAAGCCGGTCTATCATCATGCGAACCGGCATACTGGATCTTGGGCCTTGTCGTCCGTCTGACCCACCCGCCGGTTTATTAATGAGTCGCCAAGATCGGGCGGGTTACTCGTGAGTCGCCAAGATCCATCCAGGTCATACATCCAGCCGGGTTACACCGTGGGGTATATCCCCGACAACTGCCATTCCCAACACGCGGCTGCCCGTGCCTCGTTGTCTTTGTTTGCTCGCTAGCCACCCTCAAGCATATTGATCCTGTAACCCTCGCTTCTCTTGTGGTCCGGCTGGGTTTGCATTAAGAAGCATGTTAGTTACTGCTCTCCATCGCGGTGAGGCATATTTCCTTGTAATCCCTCTTCCTGTTTCATTCCGTGTGTTCCCAAATTAGCTATAAAATAACGAAGAGCGTATATATGTTCATTATCTACCTTCCTAACTATTACATATAAGATGTATTTGTTCCAATAAGTTACTGTTGATTTACAGATGGCGAGTGATGAAGCTATGTACCTAGGGTAGGGTCATAGACCTGACCTACACATCCTCCCCTAGGACATCACCCTAAAGCCAGGGTCATTCAAAGGGTACCATCATCCACTCGACCAGAGACATTCCACTCGGAAGAATCAATGTCACTCAACCGTCGCAGAAGTCACTCGACAGACAGAAGAGCTAAAGCCACTCTGCATGAGCAACGGTCGAGCATTTATTTATAGGCTTAATTGTCATTTATAGCAGTTTAGTGTGGGCGTTACCTGTAACGTTCTCTCTTCAATGTACCTTAAACTCTTTGTGACATGGGCTGGATGGGGTCCTGGCGCACTCTATATAAGCCACCCCCTCCACAGGTACAAGGGTTCGCACCCCCTATAACTCACACGCATACCCCTCAGCCACTGCTCCACCGTGTCCTCGCTAACATCCTCCGGGTGGATCCGAGTGGAATCCTCAAGTCCCAAGTACATCCACATCGGATGGTCACGAGCTTAGAGTGGTTGGAAGCGTCGACTAAGGAAGACCTCCAACAGGTCCATACCGGTCACACCGTCGCGGACAAGTTGGACAACCCGCTCGACCAACACCTTCACCTGCTCCTTCTCCTCCGGGATCACTCTCAAGGTAGAGGGCTTCTCCACTCGATCCATGGAAAAGGGGGGAAGTCCAGTCGACTGGCCCGGAGTTGGCTGGTCCTTGTAGTAGAACCAGGTTGACTGCCAACCCTGGACCAAGTCGGGAAGGATCATAGTTGGGAAAGTGCTTTTGTTCCTCATTTGAATTCCAATACCCCCGCACATCTGTATCACGTGCGTCCTCTCGTCACTCGGGTTGGCCTTCTTGATCGTCTGAGAGCGACATGTGAATATGTGCTTGAAGAGACCCTAGTGTGGTCGACAACCCAAGAAGTTCTCGCACATGGACACGAAAGCGGCAAGGTACACGATGGTGTTTGGAGAAAAGTGGTGGAGTTGAGCCCCAAAGAAGTTCAAGAAACCGCGAAAGAAAGGGTGGGGAGGCAAAGAAAACCCACGGTCGACATGGGCGGCAAGGAGAACGCACTCACCTTCCCGCGGCTGTGGCTCGGTCTCGTTCCCCGGGAGCCATGCCGATTCGTGGGGGATCAGTCCCCCATCAACCAGGTCATCGATGTCATCTTGACTGATTGTCGAGCGGATCCAGTCGCCCTGGATCCAGCCAGCCGGCAGGCCGGACCTCGACAAAGATTCGCCCCGGCTGGTCTTCTTCCCTTTCGCCTTCGCCGTCGCCTTCTTTGCACGCTCCAACGACACCGTCTTCTCCTTCCCCATGGCAGTGAATCGAGTTCGAGCGGGGTGACGACGCCAAGAGCAGAAGCAGGCGCAGCGGAGGAATCTGAGGAGGAGGAAGAAGAATGGAGGTGCACTGTTCAAAAACCCTGGTTCGGCGCCTTATATAAGGTCACTTCCGAGTGACTGACTTGTAGACCCGGACGATCTTATCAAATCCAGCAACAGTCACGCGCGCGATACGTGGCAAAAAAGGTGGCGCGGAGATCGAAGCGGCCTGCCTAATCCGTCCCGATTACTGCGGCCTCCCCCGCCCGACGCGCTTCCCAAAATTCGAGTCCCGTGAAATCCACAGACGGCATAACAACCCGTCAGACGAAAGATTTTTTCCATATCAACACTCGAAACTTACCAACGAAAGTTCACATGACAAAACCAAGAATGGATCAAGGCGACTGAACAAGCAGTTGAAGCCATCATGAATGTGCATTCGACCTCTGGGCGAGACATTCTCAAAGCACAAAAGCTGAATCGGAGAGATTATCAACTCCTTCTCCACTCCAACCCCGAACCATTCGGGGGCTAATGACGAAGTTATGTACGTAGGGTAGGGTCATAGACCTGAACTAGACATCCTCCCCTAGGACATCACCCTAAAGCCAGGATCATTCAAAGGGTACCATCATCCACTCGACCAGAGACATTCCACTCGGAAGAATCAATGTCACTCGACCGTCATAGAAGTCACTCGACAGACAAAAGAGCTAAAGACACTCTGCATGAGCAACGGTCGAGCATTTATTTATAGGCTTAATTGTCATTTATAGCACTTTAGTGTGGGCGTTACCAGTAATGTTCTCTCTTCAATGTACCTTAAACCCTCTGTGACGTGGGCTGGCTGGGGTCCTGGCACACTCTATATAAGCCACCCCCCTCCACAGGCACAAGGGTTCGCACCCCCTGTAACTCACATGCATATAATCCAGTCGACCGCCTCCGGGCTCCGAGACGTAAGGTTATTACATCCTCTGAGAAGGGCCTGAACTCGTAAAACTCGCGTGTACAACTCCTCCATAGCTAGGATCTTGCCTCTATATTCCTACCCCCATTCTACTGTCAGACTTAGAACCACGGCAGCGAGCGCCCGAGTCACACAAACTTAATAAATAAGCCATACATTTTCTAAATTTTTGCATGACGTGTTTAGAAAGCTTCATACCAAGTTGTTAGTTTTATGCTTATCTTCCTTCCCTGAATTTCGCATGTGTTCTCTGTAGATGCCGATTAGCAGCGACATCACTCAAGCTTCAGGAGATGTATCTTCATCTGATTCCGACAACCCTAGGTCTTCAGCAAATGGTGAGGGATCAAGTAATCTTGAACGGGATAGAGCTGTAGCAATTACCCTTCCGGCCAGGACACGGAGGAACGCTCCAAGGATGCCCACACACCAGCCTGAAGGTGTATATGAAGTAACCGAGATCGATTTGGAGTCTTGGGCTCCAACTAAACCAGATAAAGCACGGACAAGGTTCAGGAGTGTGTGTGGATTTATTGGCAGGGCAAGGCTCAACATTAATCTGCTGGGGTTTTGGAAGGCTGACATGGAAACACGGTGAAGGATAGTTCGGGAGATCATGGATCACTTCAATGTTCTAGAGCAGTGGAGAATGCAAGTGGAACACGCTGCACTGAAGAAGGCTAGGAATGCTTGGAGAAACTGGAAGCACGTGTTGTACAAGAAGTACTTGAGTGAAGGCAAGGACCCAATCCCCGCATACCCCAAAATTACAAAGGCAGACTGGGCAGAATTCAAAAGGGTCAGGGCAACTAAAGATTTTGCTGAGAAGAGTGCCAAGCAATCAGAACTTCAAAAGAAGAACACACACCCCCACCGTATGGGTGTGGCATGATACTATGGCATGAAACTAATATGGGACCAGGAGGACAAAGAAGCAGTAGCGGCGCGTGGGAAACCGGCCTCTAGTGAAATCAGGGGCGAATGCGCCAGAGACTACTTGCGGGCATGTGCAAGGAGGCGTGATGACGAAACTTATTACTTTGAAAACTCATGTGACGAAGAACTGTATCAAGTGATGTTAAAGGCTTCCAAGATCCCTGGAAGGTTCTACTGGAACTCAGGGCCATGTGACATTTTGTCCGATGCTCTGGAAACAAGGTCGTGCAAGGGGTATAGGTGTTAATGTCCCGCACAAGAGAGCTTTTACACTCAGCAAAGAAGAGAGGCTCAACATGAAAAAAGCGAGGAGTGAAATGAAGCAGAATGAATTGTATGAAAGGTTGAGGAAGGACATGTATCTGGCTGTTTGAAAGGATATTGAGGAGTTAATGATGATGCAGAAGACTCTAACACTAACAGATAGCCAGCGGATGGGAGGGGAGTCGGTCATGGACGGTGTTGCTTATTGCACGACAACACCGCACAAGAGTAGTTGTGCGTCAGCTGACCCCAGCAACGCAGAGACTGCAACTGCTCATGATGTTGCTATATCTGATCTATCTAGAATGAAAGACAGACTGAAGGGAGTGCTTACACATTATGAAGGTACATTAAAATGTGCAACAGCCTGGGTTTGCCCACCCTTCTTGGAAGAGGGCCTCTTGTTGGACAATTTGCCATTAAAGCGGAGCTGTGTGAAGTGCCACGTGACTGAAGTAAAGCCTAGATTCAATGAATTTTGCCTGAAGAATGTCCTAGGAGACTTTGATGAGCAAAGGACCTTGGGAGAAACACTGTTACATCCCATCCAGTGGCCACGAAAGGAAATAGAGTTCATCGATGAGATCCCTGAAGCCCTGCCAAGAGCAACCAATGTCGCCCCTCAACTGGTGACTCTCTCTTGCCACGGCAGCTCTCGCATGCTTCCCCCAAAGAACCTAATACTCGTAATCTGATGGCTGATGCATCAACCTGTGATCAGCCGGCCCGACTTTGTGTCATACAGGCCATGTCATCCTCTGCCCCAGAGAAGCCAGTGGCAAGGCATACCACTGCTGAAGACGCACCACCGGTTCAGATGCCGGTCGCTGAAGCAGCGGGGGGAGACCCAGCTGCACACATGCTCATTAGACCAACCTGGTGGAACGAACTGCTAAGTAGCTAATGCTTCGGAACCGCCTGCTAGGCAGTTTGTATGTCCAGAACTGACTGCTCATCAGTCTGTCGGTCTGTAGTCGCGTGATCAGCATACTAATGCGTGAGCACTTCCTGCTCAGCAAACCAACGTGTTGGCATGGCCTCCTCAGCACAACGACAAGTTGGCACCACCTGTGCAGAAACCCGACATAGCTTCAACGCATGGTCAGCAGTCCGATGCCTCTGCTCCTATAGTCCAGCAGTCTGTCACGGTAGCACCGCCAACTCAGTGGTCCAGCATAGATAAACCATCTGCTAAGCAGTCCGTCGAAGCTTCACCGTCTGCTCGGCAGTCTACCTTGTAGCAAACTAGATGTTCTACCAGAAATGCTTCAAGTACCAAGAAGGAAGCGGCCAAAAAGGCTGCACCCGCGAGGAAGCGCGGAAGGAGAGCAAAGAGGAAAGAGAACGATTGCCTCTTACTTAAAGCACTCATCGCCCAGAACCAAATTAATAGTAGGTTGTTTGAATCGGGGAGTAATATTATTTCTGAAGGCATGAATGATGAAGAAGTAGATTTGTTGCTTGCTAAAAGTAAAGCAGACGTACTTGAAGCACGCAATTACATCCATGGCCAGCCATTTCTTGTTGGCAAATACTTTGATGAGTGCAGCTCCAGTTGTCATGAGTTACATGAATATTGCATGGATCAAATGTCAGCAGGTCATCATGGTTTACTAGTCCACTACAACAGAGATCATTTCCGACGCGATGTTGGTTTCATCAATGTGAGTTTCGAGGACTTACATCTCTTCTTCAACTTCAATGAGCTCGATGCCACTCTTGATAGATGCCTGATTTTGTCAGTACTTAACAAACTCTGATCAACTTCTCCATACAAGGTTGTAAATGATAAACAGCTAACTGCATTTTATTCCTCTTAGGGGATTGAACACGCAGAGAAGAAAAAGGGAGAGTGTGTATTTCATAGAACCTGCATTAGCAAATGGCACAACATTAGATGGTAAGCACCTATGGGACTGGGTCACTAACACGGTCGTTCGTCTCTTCGAAAACATGTCCCATGCAGAATCATTTCTCTGGCCATATCATGAACGGTAAGTGAAGTAAACTACCACGCATACACTGATTGTCTTTCAGATTTCGACATAATTCATAAGTTCATGGCTTTCTTAATATGTAGCGATCACTGGATATTGGTATTCATTGTTCCAAACAAGAACATAGTTTACTACATGGATTCTCTTAGAGAGTCAACAAACGCTCGGGATCTGACGCATCTTCAGCAATTCATGGATAGGTATTGAATTATATGATGTTGAAATTAATTTGCATTCATATCTGGTTCAATAATTGATGTTGTCAAATTTCATCTTCATTTGCAGTGTGCTCGCATTGTGGAAAACTAAACCAGGGAACCTTTTCAAGAGGGAACTACCTCTGCAGCCCGAGATTGTTTCTCCGGTAACACACCGAAATCCGTTATTTTCGGAAAAATTATCCAATAGTCTACAAATACATTTTCTTACGCTAGTCAAATGTTCAAGCTTCTAAATAAACCTCTTTCTATTTTTGTCCAAAGAAAAAACAATACATCTAACACCAGTTAGGTTTGTCGGATGTGGGGTTCCAGCAAACCCTTAAGGTTCGAACATAGGGGTGCACGCGAAGTCTTTCCCTCCTACCGATCTACGCCCTAGCTCGCTAAGATCTCGCGTACGAACTCGACAAACTCGCAACACAGAAAGATACAGGATTTATACTGGTTCGGGCCACCGTTGTGGTGTAACACCCTACTCCAGTGTGGTGGTGGTGGATTGCCTCTTGGGCTGATGATGAACAATACAAGGGGAGGAATAGCCTCCTGATGTTGAGGTGTTCTTGTGCGTGGCTAACTTCTATGGGTGAGAGAGTGATCTAAGATGACGTCTCCTCGCCCCCCTTTTCTATGGTGGTGGCTAGCCCTACTTATAGAGGCCCTGGTCATCTTCCCAAATATTGAGCGAGAAGGGAGCCAACAACGGCGGGCTAATTTGAAGGGGGAAAGCTAGTACAAGCTATCCTGACAAAAGGTGGTCTGCACCTGCGAAAGGCTCTGGTGGTGACGCCGTCTTGGGCTCCACGATGACCTCCATCTTGTCGTCCTTCTGGTCTTGGTCTTGTTGCACCAAAATGGCAACCTTTGCCTGATGCCTCGGTACTCCTCGCATGCGCTAGTTTTCTTAGCACCAAAGAGGCAACAAGGACATTGTGCGTGTTGGCGCCCGCCTAGTGTCGATCGTCATGGCTCACGTCACGAGAGCCTCATGAGGTTCGCCTCGCCTTGATATCTCCGGTCCTTGTGAGCCTGCCTGACTAGGTCGCTCCAGAGGAGGTCTCGTGTCCTCCTCCTCGCGAGGCTTGGCCCCTCACGAGGTTCTTGGATGCCTTGTTAATGAAGATGGGCCGTACGGCCTGCTGGCTTAGCCACGCAGCGAGCCGTAGGCAGGCAAGTCTGGTGACCCCCGGGCCCAAGGTGCGCTCGGGCTTGGCTTCATGGCAAAGCCAAGGGCCAAGCACGGAGCACCGCGGGCCCCCGAAGCCTGCGGCCTTGGTTGACACGTGGCGGTTGATTGGTCGTGGGCGCCTCCGCTTCCCCACCCTGCCTCGGCGACTGCATGACTTGACGAGTCCCTGTGACATGCAAGGGAAACCATCATTACCTGCGGTCGTGGGAGGTGCCGATTGGCCTTCTCTTTCTATAAATGGGGAGGGGGCGGAGCCCCCATCGCCCATCTCTTCCTCGCTTTCTGCTTCTTCTTCCTCGCTCCACTCCTAGCTTCTTTTTCCTCGCTTCTCTCCTAGCTTCTTCTTCCTTGCTTCATTGCTCGATGTGCCACCAATGGTGCCACAAAGGAAGTTCTCCGCCGTCGAGAAGGGAAAGGCCCCTCGCGAGGGACCCTGCTCGCCGGCGCCCAAGCGCGGACGTGGCCGTCCGCGCAAGCACACCGCGTCCCCTGTCGCGGCCCACTGTCGGAGTGGCACCACGGCACGTGGAGTGGGTCGTCCCAGCCACGGCGATCCAACTGACAAGGGGAGGCGTGCTTTGGTGCCCACCCCCCGTCCACGCTTCCACACGGTGGAAGTGTCGCAGGAGTTTATTGTCTGGTCGGAGAACCCAGCCGACAACTGGCTCCAACTTTCGTGCTTCTTCGCCAACGAGCTGCCGGCCTCCGGTCCAAGCGGACTTTGGCTGCAGGCGGATGGTTGCTGCAGCAAGGCCTCTTGGGTTGCAGTCGCGACTTCCACCGCGGGCAACATAGCCATGGCCCGTGGTTGGCAGACGTTCGCCCGCGCGCACGGCCTGGGCTGGCGGTGTGCCCTCCAGTTCAAGTATGACGGGGAATGAACCCTCTTCGTGAGGGTGTTTGGGGAAGATGGTCACCGCGCCGAGTGCTGCCCCGAGGCGAACGATGGTGAGGAGGTGCTCGGTCTTGGGGACGGTCGCGACTAGGATGGGGGCGAGCCTGCCCTCGGTGGCGGCTGCGTCTTGTCCCGCTACGGTGGCTGTTCCTCCAGTGACAGCTCCAGCAGTAGTGGCCATGACCATCTGCCGCGCCCGCTTTGGAGGCGGCAGTGGGTAATCCCATTGTCGCGCCTCCGTGAAGAGCGAAGAAGGATCCGGCTAGGTTCGGGGTGCCGCTAGGGGCCTACCTCCGCAGATTGCTATGATGCTACTTTTGTTTTACTCTTTTTCCTACATCAAGAATGTAACCAGTTTGGGCCTAGGGGGGCGTGTATCGAACTATGGTTCCTCGATCATGACACCGTGCGTGTTGTGTTGTTATTTCGTGCAAAGATGACTTAACCTGGTGTATCCGGGGCACCCTCTTCCTCACGAGGTGCTAATTTCCTCGTGCCCATCTTGCCTTGGTGGCCTGCATCTGTTGGGGAACTGCGAAAGCTCGTTAGGAAGTGCGTTAAAAGATTTGCCGTTCGCCCTAGTCCTGGCCTGGCGCCTTGTATCGCGGTACCCGAGGGGCACGGACTATGAGAGGCATGACAGCTTTTGGGCTCGAACGAGGGTGGCTCGCGAGAAGACAGAGAAGGGAGAAAATGCTCGCGAGGGCACCTGCCCAGCCCCCTCGTGAGGCATGCAAGAGAGAGAACACGAGCTAACCTGAGCCGAAAAAATGCAGCGAGAAACGAGAGGGTCAACTCAGCAAGGAGTGCCAAAAGCAAATTTCGATTAACGAAAAGGGAGCCAAATACGGAAAGCAAATGAAAAAGCCGCGCCCGGCACCTAATCTAGTCTTCAAGTCTTCTCACCAGCGCGGAGCTAAGTGCTGTCCACTAGGCGTGGGTGGGAGCCCCAGGGCCTGAGGCCGGCACCACTGAGACTCCGAGGCGTGTACATCCCCAAATCATTATTACGTGAGAGTGTGACGGGCGGCGATTCCTCGCAGGCACCAGGCCTTCTTCACAGGCTCTGGGCCTTCCTTCTCAGGCTCTGGGCCTTGCTTCTCAGGCTCTGGGCCTTGCTTTATGGGTAAAGCCTCCGGAGGTGCTGGATGTTCCAAGCGTTTTGGACCGGTACTCCGTCTTTTGTCTCCAGGCGCACAGCGCCAGGCCTAGAGATGTGGACGACCTTGAACGGGCCCTCCCACATTGGTGAAAGCTTATGCAGCCCTTCCCTGGAGAGGACCCGCCTCAAGATTAGGTCTCCCGTCTCGAGTGTCCTGGAGCGGATGTTGCGGCAGTGGAATCACCGCAGTGCTTGCTGGTACCTCGCCGTCCGCAGCGCAGCTCCGCGGTGATGTTCCTCCACTAACACGTGGTCCATCCCTCGCGCGGCGTCCTGCTGCGTTTCGTCGAATGCCAGGACCCGTGCGGAGCGATGCTTGAGCTCGTGAGGGAGGACCGCTCCCGTGGTCGGTCCACAGGTCGGGGCTCCCGTGGCCGGAGGCTGGGGGTGCTCCTCCCGAGGCTGGGTCATGCTTGAAAGAGGTGGCGCTGATGGCGCTTCGTGAGGGAGGACTCGTGCAGAGCTGATGGCTTGAAGAGCCGCTCCTCAAAGACGCCCAGCTCCTGCGGTTGCCGCTTGGATGCTCTCCGGGTGATGTCGCCGGCTTCCTTGTTGGTGCCGACAGTTGAGGAAGACCGGTGTTGCCTTGGGGGCGATCCTCACGAGGCTGGTCCCTCCAGGGCCCCTCGCGAGGATGATCCTGCCAGCGGTCCTCATGAGGCCTGTCGCGCCATTCCTGGCGCAGGCCGCGGTCGTCCCAGCGTCCTCCTCCACGGCCATAGCCCCGGTCGTCGTTCTTGGGGCGTCGACCGTAGCGTCCCTCGCATAGGGCTCGGAGCTCTTGGTAGTCGCTGGTGTTGTGGGTGTTTAGGTTGTGGAAGGTGCAGAACGGTCGGCTGTTCTTGGATGACTCGGGCTGATCTCTGCCCCGTTTGGTGTCGGGCTCCGCAGCTAGCACTACCGCTTCCTTGCGCTTCACGTCCTTGGCCTTGGCTTTCTTCTCCTCTGTGCATGCAGATGGCAGCTCAAGGAGGGAAAGGCGCCCCTCCTCAGCTCTTGCGCACTTGGTCGCCAGGTTGAACAGCTCCTGAGACGTGCAGAGCTCCTCATGGATGGCTAGCTCTTCCTTCTTCTTGACATCACGGATGCCGTCGTAGAAAGCGGATATGATGGCCTCCTCTGTGACCTTGGGGATCTTGAGGCGGGTGTTGTTGAACCGCTGGATGTACTTCTGGAGGGTCTCCCCTGGTTGTTGCTTGATGCGACGCAGATCGGTCGCGGCCGACGGGCGGTCGCGAGTGCCCTGGAAGTTGGCGACGAAGTGGTCGCGCATCTCATCCCAGGAGGAGATCGAGTCGTGCTGCAAGTTCAGGAGCCAGGTGCGGGCCCCATCCTTGAGAGCCATGGGAAACTAGTTCGCCATGACTTTCTCGTCGCCATTGGCTGCTTCGATCCTTAGCTCATAGAGCTCCAGGAACTTTGCGGGGTCGGCGGTGCTGTCGTAGCGAGGAGGCAGATCCGGCTTGAACTTGCCTGGCCGGCGACGCTACGGAGCTCGGGGGTGAAGCCGTGGCAGCTGGCCGTGGTTACTGGGGCCCGCCTCGGAGGTGGATCTTGGTCTTGTCGAGGTCTGCGCTGGGCCGCCACAAGCGGCGCACGGTCTTGACGAGGCAGCGCGGGAAGCGCAGGTGCAGCTTCTCGCAAGCGTGGGATTTCTTGGCAGCTTCTCTCTTCACGCGCGGGCACCGGTCGTGGCGGATCGCATCGCGGGGCCGCGCGCCTTGGTGCCAAGGCGCCATCTTTGGGCTGGGGTAGTGGAGGCGCGCCTTGGGCCTCGTCGCCCGTGGCTGGCTGAGGGTGAGGCCGAGAGAGGGACGGCGCCGGGGAGCCCCCTGCGGCACGGACGAGCTCGGCGACGCGGTCGAGCCACTCCTCGTAGAGGTCGTCGACTTGGTGGTAGCGCAGGATCTCGTTTGCGGCGAGGAGTGCGGCCCATGCCTCCATGGGAGCGCGGTGTGCGTGAGACAAAGAACCGGCTGGGGCCAGCGATGGAGTGGCGGTGCGGCAGTCCTGCCGCACCGAAGGATGCAGCGAAGGCGCTTGCTGCTCGTTCCCCACCAGGCCGGTGGCAGTGTTGGCGGCGGGGAACAGAGAATGACGTGGCGGCCCGCCGATGGGAGCTGTCTGAGCAACGCAGGCGGTGAGAGCAGCCCGACACACAGCTCGAGTGCGGCGAGCGTCCGCCATGGAGACGATGCAGCGACGGAGCAACGAACTGACAGAAGGAAAGCTACGGCGCACCCCTACGTGGCGCGCCAAATGTTGGATGTGGGGTTCCGGCAAACCCTTAAGGTTCGAACACTGGGGTGCGCGCGAAGTCTTTCCCTCCTACCGATCTACGCCCTAGCTCGCTAAGATCTCGCGGATGAACTCGACGAACTCGCAACACAGAAAGACACAGGATTTATATTGGTTCGGGCCACCGTTGTGGTGTAACACCCTACTCCAGTGTGGTGGTGGTGGATTGCCTCTTGGGCTGGTGATGAACAATACAAGGGGAGGAACAGCCTCCTGAGGTTGAGGTGTTCTTGTGCGTGGCTAACTTGTATGGGTGAGAGAGTGATCTAAGATGTCGTCTCCTCGCCCCCCTTTTCTATGGTGGTGGCTAGCCCTACTTATAGAGGCCCTGGTCCTCTTCCCAAATATTGAGCGGGAAGGGAGCCAACAACGGCGGGCTAATTTGAAGGGGGCAGCTAGTACAAGCTATCCTGACAAAAGGTGGTCTGCACCTGCGAAAGGCTCTGGTGGTGACGCCGTCTTGGGCTCCACGATGACCTCCGTCTTGCCGTCCTTCTGGTCTTGGTCTTGTTGCTCCAAAATGGCAACCTTTGCTGATGCCTCAGTACTCCTTGATACGTCCATTTTGCATCATGCTTTTATATCAATATTTATTGCATTATGGGCTGTTATTACACATTATGTCACAGTACTTATGCATATTCTCTCTTATTTTAGAAGGTTTACATAAGGAGGGAGAATGCCGGCAGCTCGGATTCTGGCTAGAAATGGAGCAAATATTAGAGACCTATTCTGCACAGCTCCAAAAGTCTTGAAACTTCACTGATGATGTTTTCCAAATATATAACAAACATTGAGCGCAAGAACTTCACCAGGGGGACCACACCCTGCCCACGAGGGTGGGGGGCGCGCCCTGATACGTCTCCAACGTATCTATAATTTTTGATTGCTCCATGTTATATTATCTACTGTTTTGGACTATATTGGGCTTTATTTTCCACTTTTATATTATTTTTGGGACTAAACTATTAACCGGAGGCCCAGCCCAGAATTGCTGTTTTTTGCCTATTTCAGTGTTTCGGATAAACGGAATATCAAACGGAGTCCAAACGGAATAAAATCTTCAGAAACGTGATTTTCTCACCGAACGTGATCCAGGAGACCTGGACCCAACTACAAGAGATTTTTGCAATAAGTATATGAGTTCTTTATGACTAATGTTGAGTCCATGGATTATACGCACTCTCACCCTTCCACCTTTGCTAGCCTCTCTAATACCGCGCAACTTTCGCCGGTATCATACACCTACCATATACCTTCCTCAAAACAGCCACCATACCTACGTATTATGGCATTTCCATAGCCATTCCGAGATATATTGCCATGCAACTTTCCACCATCTAGTTCATCATGACACACTTCATCATTGTCATATTGCATATCCCGGCACACCGCCGGATGCATTCACATAGAGTCATATTTTGTTCTAAGTATCGAGTTTTAATTGTTGAGTTATAAGAAAAATAAAAGTGTGATGATCATCATTATTAGAGCATTGTCCCAGTGAGGAAAGAATGATGGAGACTATGATTCCCCCATAAGTCGGGATGAGACTCCGGACGAAAAAAAGAGGCCATAAAAATAAGAGAAAAGGCCCAAACAAAAAAAATGATGAGAGAAAAAGAGAGAAGGGACAATGTTACGATCCTTTTACCACACTTGTGCTTCAAAGTAGCACCATGACCTTCATAGTAGAGAGTCTCTCATGTTATCACTTTCATATACTAGTGGGAATTTTTCATTATAGAACTTGGCTTGTATATTCCAATGATGGGCTTCCTCAAATTGCCCTAGGTCTTCATGAGCAAGCAAGGTGGATGCACACCCACTTAGTTTCTTTTTGAGCTTTCATATACTTATAGCTCTAGTGCATCCGTTGCATGGCAATCCCTACTCACTCACATTGATATCTATTGATGGGCATCTCCATAGCCCGTTGATACGCCTAGTTGATGTAAGACTATCTTCTTCTTTTTGTCTTTGCCACAACCACCATTCTATTCCACCTATAGTGCTATATCCATGGCTCACGCTCATGTATTGCGTGAAGATTGAAAAAAGTTTTGAAAAAGTTAGAGTATGAAACAATTGCATGGCTTGTCATCGGGGTTGTGCATGATTTAAATACTTTGTGTGGGGAAGATGGAGCATAGCCAGACTATATGATTTTGTAGGGATAACTTTCTTTGGCCTTGTTATTTTGAGAAGACATAATTGCTTTGTTAGTATGCTTGAAGTATTACTATTTTCTTTTTCAATATAAAATTTTATCTTGAATCTTTCTAATCTGATTTGCATTGAAATTATGCCAAGTAGCACTCCGCATCAAAAATTCTCTTTTTATCATTTACCTACTCGAGGATGAGCAGGAATTAAGCTTGGGGATGCCTGATACGTCTCCAACGTATCTATAATTTTTGATTGCTACATGCTATATTATCTACTGTTTTGGACTATATTGGGCTTTATTTTCCACTTTTATATTATTTTTGGGACTAACCTATTAACCGGAGGCCCAGCCCAGAATTGCTGTTTTTTGCCTATTTCAGTGTTTCAGATAAACGGAATATCAAACGAAGTCCAAAAGGAATAAAATCTTCGGAAACATGATTTTCTCACTGAATGTGATCCAGGAGACCTAGACCCTACTGCAAGGGATCAAAGAGGTGGCCACGAGGGTGGGGGTGCCCCCCTAGGGTGCGCCCCCTGCCTCGTGGGCCCCTCGGTGCTCCACTGACGTACTCCTTCCTCCTATATATACACACATACCCCCAAACGATCAGAAAAGGAGCCAAAAACCTAATTCCACCGCCGCAACTTTCTGTATCCACGAGATCCCATCTTGGGGCCTGTTCCGGAGCTCCGCCGGAAGAGGGCCGTCATCACGGAGGGCTTCTACATCATCCTAGCCCCTCCGATGAAGTGTGAGTAGTATACCTCAGACCTTCGGGTCCATAGTTAGTAGCTAGATGGCTTCTTCTCTCTCTTTGAATCTCAATACAAAGTTCTCCCCCTCTCTTGTGGATATCTATTCAATGTAATCTTCTTTTTGCGGTGTGTTTGTTGAGACCGATGAATTGTGGGTTTATGATCAAGTCTATCTATGAATAATATTTGAATCTTCTCTGAATTCTTTTATGCATGATTGGTTATCTTTGCTAGTCTCTTCGAATTATCCGTTTGGTTTGGCCAACTAGATTGGTAGTTCTTGCCATGGGAGAAGTGCTTAGCTTTAGGTTCGATCTTGCGGTGTCCTTACCCAGTGACAGAAGGGGCAGCAAGGCACGTATTTTCTCATTGCCATCGAGGATAACAAGATGGGGTTTATTTCATATTGCATGAATTTATCTCTCTACATCATGTCATCTTGCTTAAGGCGTTACTCTGTTTTTAACTTAATACTCTAGCTGCATGCTGGATAGCGGTCGATGAGTGGAGTAATAGTAGTAGATGCAAAATCGTTTCGATCTACTTGTCACGGACGTGATGCCTATATACATGATCATGCTAATATATTCTCATAATTATGCTCAATTCTATCAATTTCTCAATAGTAATTTGTTCACCCACCGTAGAATACTTATGCTCTTGAGAGAAGCCACTAGTGAAACCTATGGCCCCCGGGTCTATTCTCATCATATCAATCTCCATCACTTTTATATTGTTTTGCTATTTACTTTGCTTTTACTTTTTACTTGGCATCTTTATATCAAAAATACCAAAAATATTCTATCTATCAGATCTCACTCTCGTAAGTGACCGTGAAGGGCTTGACAACCCCTAATCACGTTGGTTGCGAGTAGCTATCGCTTTGTGCAGGTACGAGGGACTTGAGCGTGGATTCCTACTGGATTGATACCTTGGTTCTCAAAAACTGAGGGAAATACTTACGCTACTCTGCTACATCATCCCTTCCTCTTCGGGGAAAACCAACGCAAGCTCAAGACGTAGCACGCCCTACCCCCTGGGCGCGCCCCCTACCTCGTGGGCCCCCTGGTGGCCCTCCGGTGACCATCTTATGCTATATGGACTCTTTCGATGGGAAAAAATCATAAGCCATCTTCTCGGATGAAACTCTGCCGCCACGAGGTGGAACCTTGACGGAACCAATCTAGGGTTTTGGCGGGGCTGTTCTGCCGGGGAAACTTCCCTCCCGGAGGGGGAAATCATCGACATCGTCATCACCAACGTTGCTCTCATCGGGAGAGGGAAATCTCCATCAACATCTTCATCAGCACCATCTCATCTCAGAACCCTAGTTCATCTCTTGTATCCAATTCTTGTCTCCAAGTCCAGGATTGGTGCTAGTAGGTTGCTAGTAGTGTCAATTACTCCTTGTAGTTGATGCTAGTTGGTTTAATTGGTGGAAGATCATATGTTCAGATCCTATATGGACATTAATACCCCTCTGATTATGAACATGTTTATGCTTTGTGAGTAGTTACTTTTGTTCCTGGGGACATGGGAGAAGTCTTGCTATTAGTAGTCATGTGAATTTGGTATTTGTTCGATATTTTGATGAGATGTATGTTGTCTCTCCTCTAGTGGTGTTATGTGAACGTCGACTACATGACACTTCACCATTGTTTGGGCCTAGAGGAAGGCATTGGGAAGTAATAAGTAGATGATGGGTTGCTAGAGTGACAGAAGCTTAAACCCTAGTTTATGCGTTGCTTCGTAAGGGGCTGATTTGGATCCATATGTTTCATGCTATGGTTAGGTTTACCTTAATACTTTTGTTGTATTTGCGGATGCTTGCAATAGAGGTTAATCATAAGTGGGATGTTTGTCCAAGTAAGGGCAGCACCCAAGCACCGGTCCACCCACATACCAAATTATCAAAGTACCGAACGCGAATCATATGAGCGTGATGAAAACTAGCTTGACGATATTCCCATGTGTCCTCGAGAGCGCTATACATCATATAAGAGTTTGTCCAGGCTTGTCCTTTGCTACAAAAAGGATTGGGCCACCTTGTTGCACCTTATTTACTTTTGTTACTTGTTGCTCGTTACAAATTATCTTATCACAAAACTATCTGGTACCACTTATTTCAGTACTTGCAGAGAATACCTTGCTGGAAACCGCTTATCATTTACTTCTGCTCCTCGTTGGGTTCAACACTCTTACTTATCAAAAGGACTACGATAGATCGCCTATACTTGTGGGTCATCAATACTCTTTTCTGGTGCCGTTGTCGGGGAGTGAAGCGCCTTTGGTAGGTGGAATTTGGTAAGGAAAAATTTATATAGTGTGCTGAAATTTACTGTCACTTGTTACCATGGAAAGTAATCCTCTAAGGGGCTTGTTCGGGGTATCTTCACCCCGACCAGTAGAGCAAAGAGTTGCTCCTCAACCTACTGAACCTACTGAAAATGAAAATGCTTGCTTTGAAATTCCTTTGGGTATGGTAGAAAAACTGCTAGCTAATCCTTTTTTGGGAGATGGAACAAAACATCCTGATGAGCATCTAATATATGTGGATGAAGTTTGTGGATTATTTAAGCTTGCAGGTGTACCCGGAGATGTCGTTAAGAAGAAGGTATTCCCTTTATCTTTGAGGGGAGATGCATCGACATGGTATAGGCTATGTGATGATATGGAGTCTTGGAACTACAAACGACTGAAATTGGAATTTCACCAAAAAAATTATCCTATGCATCTTGTTCATCGTGATCGCAATTATATATATAATTTTTGGCCTCGCGAAGGAGAAAGCATCGCTCAAGCTTGGGGGAGGCTTAAATCAATGTTATATTCATGCCCCAATCATGAGCTCTCAACAGAAATGATTATTCAAAAATTTTATGCTCGGCTTTCTGATAACAATCGCACCATGCTTGATACTTCTTGTGCTGGCTCTTTTCTAATGAAGACTATTGAATTCAAATGGGATTTATTGGAAAGAATTAAACGCAACTCCGAAGATTGGGACCTCAACAATGTTAAGGAGTCAGGTATGACACCTAGTTTTGATTGTGTTAAATCTTTTATGGATACCGATATTTTTCGTAAATTTAGCACTAAATATGGACTTGACTCTGAGATAGTAGCTTCTTTCTGTGAATCTTTTGCTGCTTATGTTGATCTCCCCAAGGAGAAGTGGTTTAAATATCATACTCCCATAGAAGTAAAAGTAGATGCACCTGTTAAAGTTGAAGAAAAGACTATTACTTATAATGATCCTATTGTTCCTACTTCTTATGTCAAGAAACCGCCTTTCCCTGTTAGGATCAAGGATCATGCTAAATCTTCAACTGTGGTTTGTAAAAGCAATTTTAAAACATATACACCTCCTGAGCAAGTTAAAGTTGAACCTAATATTGCTATTGTTAAAGATCTCTTGTCTGATAATATAGATGGGCATGTTATTTATTTCTGTGATCAAACTGCTAGAATTGCTAAACCCCGTGATATAGATAAACCTAGAGCTGTGGTAGGTATGCCTGTTATTTGTGTTAAAATAGGAGATCATTGTTATCATGGCTTATGTGATATGGGTGCTAGTGCTAGTGCAATACCTATCGACTTATACAAAGAAATTATGCATGACATTGCACCTGTTGAGTTAGAACATATTGATGTCACAATTAAAACTTGCTAATAGAGATACTATTTCACCAATGGGAATTGTTAGAGATGTTGAAGTCTTGTGTGGGAAAACTAAATATCCTTCTTATTTTCTTGTTCTTGGTTCCCCACAAGATAGCTTCTGTCCCATTATATTTGGTAGACCCTTCTTAAATACTATTAATGCTACCATAGATTGCAAAAGAGATGTTGTTACTATCGGTTTAGATGATATGACTCATGAATTTAATTTTTCTAAATTTAGTAGACAACACCGTGAAGAAGAATTACCTAGTAAAGATGAAATTATTGGTCTTGCTTCTATTGCCGTACCTCCTAGTGATCCTTCAGAACAATATTTGCTAGACCATGAAAATGATATGTTTATGAATGAAAGAAGGGAATTAGATGAAGTATTCTTTAAACAGGAACCTATTCTGAAACACAATTTATCTGTTGAAATCCTAGGAGATCCTCCTCCACCCAAGGGTGATCCCGTGTTTGAGCTTAAACCGTTACCTGATACTCTTAGATATGCTTATCTTGATGAGAAAAGGATATGCCCTGTTATTATTAGTGCTAACCTTTCAGAAAATGAAGAAGAGAGATTATTGAAAACTCTGAAGAAGCACCGTGCTGCTATTGGGTATACTCTTGATGATCTTAAGGGCATTAGTCCCACTCTATGTCAACATAAAATTAATTTGGAAGAATATGCTAAACGAGTTCATGATCATCAACGTCGTCTGAATCCTAAAATGAAAGAAGTGGTAAGAAAGGAGATACTAAAGCTCCTTGAGGTGGGTATAATTTATCCCGTTGTTGATAGTAAGTGGGTAAGTCCTGTCCATTGTTTCCCTAAGAAGGGAGGTATTACTGTTGTTCCTAATGATAAAGATGAATTGATTCCTCAAAGCATTATTACTGGTTATAGGATGGTAATTGATTTCCGCAAATTAAATAAGGCTACTAAAAAAGATCATTACCCCTTACCTTTTATCGATCAAATGCTAGAAAGATTATCCAAACATACACATTTTTGCTTTCTAGATGGTTATTCTGGTTTCTCTCAAATACCTATGTCAGCCAAAGATCAATCAAAGACTACTTTTACATGCCCTTTTGGTACTTTTGCTTATAGACGTATGCCTTTTGGTTTATGTAATGCACCTGCTACCTTTCAAAGATGCATGATGGCTATATTCTCTTACTTTCGTGAAAAGATTTGTGAGGTTTTCATGGACGACTTTTCCGTCTACGGATCTTCTTTTGATGATTTCTTGAGCATCCTTGATCGAGTTTTGCAGAGATGTGAAGAAACTAATCTTGTCTTGAAGTGGGAAAAGTGCCACTTTATGGTTAATGAAGGTATTGTCTTGGGGCATAAAGTTTCTAAAAGAGGTATTGAAGTTGATAAAGCCAAGGTTGATGCTATTGAAAAGATGCCATGTCCCAAGGACATCAAAGGTATAAGAAGTTTCCTTGGTCATGCCGGTTTTTATAGGAGGTTTATTAAGGAATTCTCAAAAATCTCTCGGCCTCTGACTAATTTATTACAAAAAGATATACCGTTTGTCTTTGATGATGATTGTGTAGAAGCATTTGAAATACTTAAGAAACATTGATCTCTGCACCTATTGTTCAACCACCTGATTGGAATTTACCCTTTCAAATTATGTGTGATGCTAGTGATTATGCTGTAGGTGCTGTTCTAGGACAAAGAGTTGATAAGAAACTAAATGTTATTCAATATGCTAGTAAAACTATAGACAATTCTCAAAGAAATTATGCTACTACTGAAAAAGAATTCTTAGCAGTTGTATTTGCCTGTGATTAGTTTAGACCTTATATTGTTGATTCTAAAGTAACTATTCACACTGATCATGCTGCTATTAAATATCTTATGGAAAAGAAAGATGCTAAACCTAGACTTATTAGATGGGTTCTCTTGCTTCAAGAATTTGATTTACATATTGTTGATAGAAAAGGAGCCGAGAATCCCGTTGCAGACAACTTGTCTATGTTAGAAAATGTGCTTGATGACCCACTACCTATTGCTGATAGCTTTCCTAATGAGCAATTAAATGTCATAAATGCTTCTCATACTGCTCCATGGTATGCTGATTATGCTAATTACATTGTTGCTAAGTTTACACCACCTAGTTTCACATACCAGCAAAAGAAAAAGTTATTCTATGTTTTGAGGCATTACTTTTGGGATGACCCACATCTTTATAAAGAAGGAGTAGATGGTGTTATTAGACGTTGTGTACCCGAGCATGAACAAGAACAGATCCTACGCAAGTGTCACTCCGAAGCTTATGGAGGGCACCATGCTGGAGATAGAACTGCACATAAGGTACTACAATCTGGTTTTTATTAGCCTGCTCTCTTCAAGGATGCCCGTAAGTTTGTCTTATCTTGTGATGAATGTCAAACAATTGGTAATATTAGTAGACGTCAAGAAATGCCTATGAATTATTCACTTGTTATTGAACCATTTGATGTTTGGGGCTTTGACTATATGGGACCTTTTCCTTCCTCTAATGGTTATACACATATTCTAGTTGTTGTTGATTATGTTACTAAGTGGGTAGAAGCTATTCCAACTAGTAGTGCTGATCATAACACTTCTATTAAAATTCTTAAAGAAGTTATTTTTCCAACGTTTGGAGTCCCTAGATATTTAATGACTGATGGTGGTTCACATTTTATTCATGGTGCTTTCCGTAAAATGCTTGCTAAATATGATGTTAATCATAGAATTGCATCTCCTTATCACCCTCAGTCTAGTGGTCAAGTAGAATTGAGTAATAGAGAACTCAAATTAATTTTGCAAAAGACTGTTAATAGGTCCACAAAGAATTGGTCCAAGAAACTTGATGATGCATTATGGGCCTATAGAACTGCATATAAAAATCCTATGGGTATGTCTCCATATAAATGGTCTATGGAAAAGCATGTCACTTACCTCTCGAACTAGAACACAAGGCTTATTGGGCTATTAAAGAACTAAATTATGATTTTAAACTTGCCGGTGAGAAGAGGTTATTTGATATTAACTCACTTCATGAATGGAGAACCCAAGCCTACGAAAATGCCAAGTTGTTTAAAGAAAAAGTTAAAAGGCGGCATGATAAAAGAATACAAAAGCGTGAGTTTAACGTAGGTGATTATGTATTGCTATACAACTCTCGTTTATGATTTTTTTGCAGGAAAACTTCTGTCTAAATGGGAAGGTCCTTGCGTTATCGAAGAGGTCTACCGTTCCGGTGCCATAAAAATCAACAACTTCGAAGGCACAAATCCGAAGGTGGTAAATGGTCAAAGAATCAAACATTATATCTCAGGTAATCCCATTAATGTTGAAACCAATGTTATTGGAACCGTAACCCCGGAGGAATACATAAGGGACACTTTCCGGAACGTTTCAGACTCCAAAAAGGAATAGGTACGTGGTACGGTAAGTAAACCGACTCCAAAACAGTTTTTAAGGCAATATTTCTCTGTACTGGAATATTTAGAAAATTAGAAAAATAAGCAGCAGTCCGGAAAGGACACGAGGGCTCCACGAGGGTGGAGGGCACGCCCTACCCCCTTGGGCGCGCCCCCTACCTCGTGGGCACCTCGTGTGCTCTCTGGACTCCGTTTTCTTATAGGACACGTATTTTGGTCGGTAAAAATTCATTATATAACCTCCCGGGGGTTTTGACTCCTGTATCACGCAATTATCTCCTGTTTGTGTTTCGATCTGTTGCTGCTGCAGATTAGAGCAGGATGTCTTCGCAAGACTCAGTCGGGGAGAGCCAGGTGTCTCATCCGGCATCGAGATCAACGACAGACGATCATGTTGACCCCTTTGGGCCAGCAACGGAGGAAGAGATGGAGGCTAATTTGAAGAGGATAGATGCCATGGAAGAGGATCAAGAAGTCACTTCCCGCCTCCAAGCTGGATTCACCATGGGAGAACTGCAGAGCTCAGCTATTCCAAACTCGGTTATCCCTTCCAATGATAGATTTCTTTCTTATGAGAATATGAAAAAGAGTGTCACTGTTTCTCCCGCAGCTATGCAACACCCTTAGGTGCAGGGAGCTTTGGCTGTTACAGGAAAACTCCGAAAGGAAATAATGGACCTCAAGCAGCAAGTCAACAAGCTTGAGGAGGAGTATCGTATCTTGAGGGGCATCATCGCCAAGAACATCACATCACCATCCCCGAAAAGAGATACATAATCACATGGGTATGGGCACTCCACTTGGCAACTGCCAAGCTTGGGGGAGTGCCCCGGTATCGTATCACCATCACTTTTATCTTTACCGTTTTTCTTAGTTCGATCCTTTTGGTAATATCTTGATCTAGTAGAATAAAAGCACTTAGTATGATCTAGTTGTGAGTTTTGCTTTATTACCCCTCTGTGTAATCGAGTCCGTGAGCTATATAATAAAGATTAGTGTTGAGTCAAGGGCTTGATTATTTTGCCATGATCCTAAGTGAATAAAGGAAAAGAGAAAGAAATAAAAAAGAAACAAAGAGATCATGTGACTCTTACGGAGAGTAATGAGCTCACATAGAAAGAGTATGATGAATAAAAGTTGTTGAGAGTTGACAAACATAGTTTTGGTCATCGTTGCAATTAATAGGAAGTAATAAAGAAAGAGAGGTCTTCACATATAAATATACTATCTTGGATATCTTTTATGATTGTGAGCACTCATTAAAATATGACATGCTAAAGAGTTGACATTGGACAAGGAAGACAACATAATGGGTTATGTTTTCTTACATTTGAGACAAATTATATTGTCTTGGATCCTCCAACATGTTGAACTTGCCTTTCTCCCTCATGCTAGCCAAATTCATTGCACTAAGTAGAAATACTACTTGTGCTTCCAAATAACCTTAAACCAGTTTTGCCATGAGAGTCCACCATACCTACCTATGGATTGAGTAAGATCCACCAAGTAAGTTGTCATCGGTGCAAGTAATAAAAATTGCTCTCTAAATATGTATGATTGATTGGTGTGGAAGAAATAAGCTTTATACGATCGTGTGATATGGAAGTAATAAAAGCGACAGACTGCATAATAAAGGTCCATATCACAAGTGGCAATATAAAGTTATGTTCTTTTGCATTAGGATTTTGTGCATCCAACCATAAAAGCGCATGACAACCTCTGCTTCCCTCTGCGAAGGGACTATCTTTTACTTTTATCTCCTACATTGCATAAGAGTCATGGTGATCTTCACCCTTCCTTTTTACATTTTATCCTTTGGCAAGCACAATATGTTGGAAAGATCCTGGTATATATGGCTAATTGGATGTGAGTTCTCATGAACTATTACTGTTGACATTACCCTTGAGGTAAGACATTGGGAGGCGAAACTATAAGCCCCTATCTTTCTCTGTGTCTGATTAAAACTCCATACCCATAAGTATTGCGTGAGTGTCAGCAATTGTGAAAGACTATATGATAGTTGAGTATGTGGACTTGCTGAAAAGCTCTTATACATTGACTCTTTCCTATGTTATGATAAATTGCAATTGCTTCAATGACTGAGATTATAGTTTGTTAGTTTTCAATGAAGTTTACGATTCATACTTGATATTGTGATTGAATTATTACTCTAGCATAAGAAATCATATGACAACAATTATATAAGTTGCTGTTCTAAGAATGATCATGATGCCCTCATGTCCGTATTTTATTTTTATCGACACCTCTATCTCTAAAAATGTGGACATATTTTTCGATTTCGGCTTTTCGCTTGAGGACAAGCGAGGTCTGAGCTTGGGGGAGTTGATACGTCCATTTTGCAGCATGCTTTTATATTAATATTTATTGCATTATGGGCTGTTATTACACATTATGTCACAATACTTATGCCTATTCTCTCTTATTTTACAAGGTTTACATAAAGAGGGAGAATGCCGGTAGCTGGGATTCTGGCTGGAAAAGGAGCAAATATTAGAGACCTATTCTGCACAGCTCCAAAAGTCCTGAAACTTCACGGATGATGTTTTCCAAATAGATAAAAATTATTGAGCACAAGAACTTCACCAGGGGGGCCACACCCTTCCCACGAGGGTGGGGGGCACGCCCTACCCCCTGGGCGCGCCCCCTACCTCGTGGGCCCCCTGGTGGCCCTCCGGTGACCATCTTCTGCTATATGGACTCTTTCGATGGGAAAAAATCATAAGCCATCTTCTCGGATGAAACTCCGCCGCCACGAGGTGGAACCTTGATGGAACCAATCTAGGGTTTTGGCGGGGCTGTTCTGCCGGGGAAACTTCCCTCCCGGAGGGGGAAATCATCGACATCGTCATCACCAACGTTGCTCTCATCGGGAGAGGGAAATCTCCATCAACATCTTCATCAGCACCATCTCATCTCAGAACCCTAGTTCATCTCTTGTATCCAATTCTTGTCTCCAAGTCCAGGATTGGTGCTAGTAGGTTGCTAGTAGTGTCAATTACTCCTTGTAGTTGATGCTAGTTGGTTTAATTGGTGGAAGATCATATGTTCAGATCCTATATGGACATTAATACCCCTCTGATTATGAACATGTTTATGCTTTGTGAGTAGTTACTTTTGTTCCTGGGGACATGGGAGAAGTCTTGCTATTAGTAGTCATGTGAATTTGGTATTTGTTCGATATTTTGATGAGATGTATGTTGTCTCTCCTCCAGTGGTGTTATGTGAACGTCGACTACATGACACTTCACCATTGTTTGGGCCTAGAGGAAGGCATTGGGAAGTAATAAGTAGATGATGGGTTGCTAGAGTGACATAACCTTAAACCCTAGTTTATGCGTTGCATCATAAGGGGCTGATTTGGATCCATATGTTTCATGCTATGGTTAGGTTTACCTTAATACTTTTGTTGTATTTGCGCATGCTTGCAATAGAGGTTAACCATAAGTGGGATGTTTGTCCAAGTAAGGGCAGCACCGAAGCACCGGTCCACCCACATACCAAATTATCAAAGTACCGAACGCGAATCATATGAGCGTGATGAAAACTAGCTTGACAATGTTCCCATGTGTCCTCGAGAGTGTTTTACATCATATAAGAGTTTGTCCAGGCTTGTCTTTTGCTACAAAAAGGATTGGGCCACCTTGCTGCACCTTATTTACTTTTGTTACTTGTTGCTCGTTACAAATTATCTTATCACAAAACTATCTGTTACCACTTATTTCAGTACTTGCAGAGAATACCTTGCTGGAAACCGCTTATCATTTCCTTCTGCTCCTCGTTGGGTTCGACACTCTTACTTATCGAAAGGACTATGATAGATCCCCTATACTTGTGGGTCATCACTCCTCGCCTGCGCTAGTTTTCTTAGCACCAAAGAGGAAACAAGGATGCTATGCGTGCTGGCGCCCGCCTGGTGTCGATCGTCATGGCTCACGTCATGGGAGCCTCGTGAGGTTCGCCTCGCCTTGGTATCTCTGCTCCTCGTGAGCCTGCCTGACTAGGCTGCTCCAGAGGAGGTCTCGTGTCGTCCTCCTCACGAGGCTTGGCCCCTCGCGAGGGTCTTGGATGCCTTGTTGATGAAGATGGGTCGTACGGCATGCTGGCTTAGCCACGCAGCGGGCCGCAGGCAGGCAAGTCTAGGGACCCCCATTCGCAGGATACCAACAAGGTTGTTCCTAACAGGACAAATACATGACTAATTATGTACAAAAAATTCATTGTCCTCAGCAACAAGCAAGGACCAACCTTTGTGGATACTATGTTTGCAGACACATGATCTCCTTCTGCAAATCTGTTGATAGTTGTGACGATCCTCACAAATTAGTACCAGTAAGTCTATCTTAATTAATATCTTCAACTCCACTCATATGGCACATTCTGATCTTAAAAATATTGCAGCTCATCTTAGAACCGAGGACCCCTAAACCGCTCCCGGCTAGTGAATTGCTGATGGTGCGGAGATTTAGCAACGACTTCTTCCTGAATCACTACATCAATCCCACTAGTGATAATGAAGATTTCAACATGCGTTCTCCTGAAACATTGAGTAAGAGTTAGCCGCTAAACATGTACGCATAGATGCATTGTTTTTCATCTAATGAGGTCTTCGTATTTTGTACACAATGATTAATTATGTAATGCATATATGTGTGAAAAAATCATTGGAATTTACCTACCATATGTTCAATTGCAATTGTTGCAAAATCTGATGAATGTTCTTCCTATGGACACTATTTGTTCGATTCAATATTATGGAGAATTTGCTTTTTGCATGCCGATTCAAAATGGGATTTGTTTTAACGTGGCAATTGCTCTGCACACGGTTCAACCAAATGAGTGTGTGCGATCCACATCAGAAAGCATATGTCAATCATAGCGAAACCATTGGTGATACACAGGAAAACGATTTGCAGCGCTACTATGTGTGCGTAGGGTCTCTGGAACCGTTTGTGATATCACGGTATCGCACACGAGAGCTCGGAGTAAACTGTGCCCAATGTAAAATACAATCCCAGTCGTAGTTTTTTCAGGAAACGTGTGGGATCTCAAACGAAAAGCACATGTCACTCTTACCGCAACTGTCGGTGATACACAACAAATCACAAATGGTCTGCATCACTTGTATGTGTGTGAAGGGACTCCTGAACCGTTTGTGATAGAACATTATCGCACACGGTAATTGTTGGGAAACGTGTGCGATGGAGTCTTGCATGGCAGACGGGTTCCGTAGAAAACTCGTGTGCGATGAGGCACATATCGCACACAGTTCATATGTTGGCCTGTGTGCCTTACACAATGTTTCACAAATGGTTCACTATGACACTGTAGCGACCCGATCCCAATGGATCGAAGTCTCTATGCTTAAGTGTCATCCCTGGATCGGTATGCTGACACACACAGTACTCGAGGAATTATAACAGAGTCCTCAAAAGAGTATTTATTAAAATAATATGGCCGAAGTCCATCCAAATAAAATAACTGTGGAAGCTTCGAAGGTAAATGAGTCCATCAACTCCACGGCAAAAGTGAGTGTAGAAATCGCACCTTACTCTTCGTCTGAAAGATCTGCAACATGAAATGTTGCAGCCACAAAGGGTCAATACATTAAATGTATTGGCAAGTCACACCCAAGGAGTGAAAACAGACCTGTCATCTACATGCAAGGATATATCAAGTAAAAAGCTGTAAGGTTTAGTTTGCATAAAGCCAATTTTGTCTTACTTCTACTCACTAGCCAAGTTTTATTTCTTTTCACTTTAATAACCTATTGTTAAATTGGACCGCCTCCAATTTAACCCACCTATGAGAGCTTCCGAGGATCATAGGTTCCCAAATTGTTATTTCCATGAGAGCCCCCAGGGATCATGGTTTAATTAAACCCACATCACAATAATTATTTGGGATGAGAAGATCTTCTAGAGGTTTCATGTCTAGTTTCTCAAAGTTGTCCGTAACCGGGGACACGGCTAATCATGATTAGTTTGTACACTCTGCACAGGTTTGTGCACTTTTCCCCACAAGAATCGATCCCTCCCTTCATGTCCTCGCACTTCCTAGTGTTTGAGAACGGGATGAACGAAACATGGTCTTCCGAAGAGTTCCTCTGGGCCACTGCTGGTGCCCATCCAATCCTACCATTCTTCTACATCTCTTAGCACCGGCCGGCTAGAGTCACAACTAGGGTTAACCAAGCTAGAGCCCATAATGGCTTGTGGCTGCGCACGAAAGCTACTTGATATGAAACATGTCCAACCTTTTTGAACCTGGGCGGCTGACGGAGTCCTGGATTATAGGGTCCTCGGGTGTCCGGGCTATGTG
Source organism: Triticum urartu (assembly GCF_056163025.1). Classification (NCBI taxonomy): domain Eukaryota; kingdom Viridiplantae; phylum Streptophyta; class Magnoliopsida; order Poales; family Poaceae; genus Triticum; species Triticum urartu. Next base: position 356,725,955 of record NC_141878.1, on the reverse strand, counting down.
ACGTAGGCCAGACAGATGGTCCATGAAGATACAAGATAGAAGGACTTCCCTCGTGTTAGGATGGGACTCTACTTTGCGTGGATAGCAAGCTTGGCGCGCGGACCTGAAGATTCCTTTCTCTGTAAACCAACTTTGTACAACCCTAGCCCCCTCCGGTGTCTATATAAATGATATGTCTCCAACGTATCTATAATATTTTTATTGTTCCATGATATTATATTATCTGTTTTGGATGTTTCTAGGCTTTATTTTGCACTTCTATATTATTTTGGGACTAACCTATTAACCAAAGGCCTAGTGCAAATTGCTCTTTTTTTTGCCTATTTCAGTGTTTCGTAGAAAAGGAATATCAAACGGAATCCAAACGGAATGAAACCTCCGTGAGGATCTTTTTCGGAACAAATGCAATACAGGAGACTTGGAGTGGACTTCAAGGAAGCGGCGAGGCGGCCACGAGATAGGGCAGCGCGCCCAGGGGGCAGGTGCGCCCCCCACCCTCGTGGGCCCCTCGCAGCTCCACCAACCTACTTCTTTCGCCTATATATACTATTATACCCTGAAAACATCCAGGGGAGCCACGAAACCACTTTTCCACCACTGCAACCTTCTGTACCCCTGATATCCCATCTAGGGACCTTATCCGGCGATCTGCCGGAGGGGGATTTGATCACTGAGGGCTTCTACATCAACACCATAGCCTTTCCGATGATGTGTGAGTAGTTTACCACAGACCTTCGGGTCCATAGTTATTAGCTAGATGGCTTCTTCTCTCTCTTTGGATCTCAATACAAAGTTCTCCTCGATGTTCTTGTAGATCTATTCGATGTAATTATTTTTGTGGTGTGTTTGCCGAGATCCGATGAATTGTGGGTTTATGATTAAGATTATCTATGAAAAATATTTGATTCTTCTCTGAATTCTTATATGCATGATTTGATATCTTTGCAAGTCTCTTCGAATTATCAGTTTGGTTTGGCCTACTAGATTGATCTTTCTTGCAATGGGAGAAGTGCTTAGCTTTCGGTTCAATCTTGCGGTGTCCTTTCCCAGTGACAGTAGGGGCAGCAAGGCATGTATTGTATTATTGCCATCGAGGATAAAAAGATGGGGTTTATATCATATTGCTTGAGTTTATCCCTCTACATCATGTCATCTTGCCTAATGCGTTACTCTGTTCTTATGAACTTAATACTCTAGATGCATGCTGGATAGCGGTCGATGTGTGGAGTAATAGTAGTAGATGCAGAATCGTTTCGGTCTACTTGACACGGACGTGATGCCTATGTTCATGATCATGCCTAGATATCATCATAACTATGCGCTTTTCTATCAATTGCTTGGCAGTAATCTGTTCAACCGCCGTAATATATGCTATCTTGAGAGAAGCCACTAGTGAAACCTATGGCCCCCAGGTCTACTTTACATCATATAAGATTCCGATCTACAATTCTAGTTTACTATTTATTTTGCGATCTTTACTTTTCAATCTATACAACAAAAATACCAAAAAAAATATCTTATTATCTCTATCAGATCTCACTTTCGTAAGTGACCGTGAAGGGATTGACAACCCCTTTATCGCATTGGTTGCGAGGTTCTTGTTTGTTTGTGCATGTACTAGGGGAAATGCTTACGCTACTTTGCTGCATCACCCTTTCCTCTTCAAGGGAAAACCAACGCATGCTCAATAGGTAGCGAGAAGGATTTCTGGCGCCATTGCCGGGGAGATTTGCACCAAGTCAAGTCAAGATTTGATATCCCATCAACTATCCATTTCTGGTGTCGTTGCCGATGAGATCTACGCCAAGTCAAGACATACCAAGTTCCCATCACAAACTCTTATCCCTCGCATTACATTATTTGCCATTTGCCTCTCGTTTTCCTCTCCCCCACTTCACCATTGCCATTTTATTCGCCTCTCTTTCGTTCCATCTTTTGTTTGGTTGTGTTACCATGTACCTTCTTTTTGCTTGCATCTTCGCTTGCTAAAAGTTTATGGATCCTCATCCACTTGCTAATCTCTTTAAGAGATCCAATTATGGTGAACCTATTGCTAGTGAGTTGAGTGCACTAGATAATCTTTATGAGGTTTTGCTTGAAATTCATGAATCTGAAAAGTGTGATGAATTACTTTATGAAGCGATTCACGATAGATCTTTGAATAAAAAGCATGATTGCAATGAATTTATTATAAATTATATTGACGTAAATTGTGCTAATAATATGCAAAACCCTAAGCTTGTGGATGCTAGTTTTGCTTCATCCTCTACTTGTTGCAATGATCATGATTGGGGTGATTCTTCTTATAATCTTAAAATTTTATTTAAGCCCCATGATGAATATAAGATTGATAATAATGTTTGCAATATTGAAAGTGTGTTTGGAAGAGTGTCGACTTTAGATCCCACATATTTGGAGAATGTTCAATCTTATGAAGTTTTTGATAAAAGTTGGTTTGGAGAGGTCATGACTTTAGTTAATGTTAATCCCACTATTTTGGAAGAGTGTCAACTTTGCATACATGTGGATCGTGTTAAGAATATGTTTCGTGATAGCTATATTGTTGAATTTTCTTATGAACCTACATGGAATTATTATGAGAGAGGAAAATATGATTGTAGAAATTTTCGTGTTACTAAATTACCTCTCGTTATGTTGAGATTACTACTGTTTCTTTCCGCTTCCTTGCATATTGTAGTTTTTGCTTGCTATGATAATTTGTTTGCCTATAAGATGCCTATGCATAGGAAGTATGTCAGACTTAAATGTGTTTGTCACGTGTTTCATGATGATCTCTTTGTGCTTCAATTCTTGTCTTTCATGTGAGCATCATTGAAATTATCAATGCCTAGCTAGGGGCGTTAAACGATAACGCTTGTTGGGAGGCAACCCAATTTTATTTTTGTTCCTTGCTTTTTGTTCCTTTTTAGTAATAAATAAATCATCTATCCTATTTTATGATTGTGTTTTTTATGTTTTAATTGGTGTTTGTGCCAAGTAAAGCCTTTAGGATCTTCTTGGATGATTGATATTTGATCTTGCTGGAAAAAAACAAAAAGTATGCGCTCACGAGAATAATTTTCACTTTTTCCCAAAGAGATATAAAATACGGATTCAAACTGAAGTACATAACTATACAAATTATTTAGGATGCCCTAATTTCTCATGATTTTTGGAGTTACAGAAGTATCCGAAACCTATAGATTACTACAGATTGTTCAATTTTTGACATATTCTATTTTTCGTGTGTTGTTTGCTTATTTTGATGAATCAATGGCTAGTATCGGGGGGTATGAACCATAGAGAAGTTGGAATACAGTAGGTTCAACCCCAATATAAATAAAGAATGATTTTATTACAGTACCTTAAAGTTGTGGTTTGTTCTCTTATACTAACGGAGCTCATGAGCTTTTCTATTGAGTTTTGTGTTGTGAAGTTTTCAAGTTTTTGGGTAAAGATTTGATGGATTTCGGAACAAGGAGTGGCAAGAGCCTAAGATTGGGGATGCCCAAGTCACACCAATGTAAAATTCACGGACAACCAAAAGCCTAAGCTTGGGGATGCCCCGGAAGGCATCCCCTCTTTCGTCTTCATCTATCGGTAACTTTACTTGAGGCTATATTTTTATTCACCACATGATATGTGTTTTGCTTGGAGCAGCTTGTATGATTTGAGCCTTTTATTTTTACTTTACCACAATCATCCTTGTTGTACACACCTTTTGGGAGAGACACACATGAATCGGAATTTATTACAATACTCTATGTGCTTCACTTATAACTTTTGAGCTAGATAATTTTGCTCTAGTGCTTCACTTATATCTTTTTAGAGCACGGTGGTGGTTTTATTTTATAGAAATTATTGATCTCTCATGCTTCACTTATATTATTTTGAGAGTCTTTTAGAACAACATGGTAATTTTCTTTGGTTATGAAATTAGTCCTAATATGATAGGCATCCAAGATGGGTATAATAAAACTTTCATATAGAGTGCATTAAATGTTATGAGAACTTTGATTCTTGACAGTTGTTTTGAGATATAAAGGTGGTAATATTAGAGTTGTGCTAGTTGAGTAATTATGGAATTGAGAAATACTTGTGTTGAAGTTGGCAAGTCCCGTAGCATGCATGTATGGTAAATGTTGTGTGACAAATTTGAAGCATGGGGTGTTGTTTGATTTCTTTCCTTATGAGTGGTGGTCGGGGACGAGCGATGGTATTTTCCTACCAATCTATCCCCCTAGGAGCATGCGCGTAGTGCTTGGTTTTGATGACTTGTAGATTTTTGCAATAAGTATGTGAGTTCTTTATGACTAATGTTGAGTTCATGGATTAGACGCACTCTCACCCTTCCATCATTGCTAGCCTCTTCAGTATCGTGCATTGCCCTTTCTCACCTCGAGAGTTGGTGCAAACTTCGCCGGTGCATCCAAACCCAGTGATATGATATGCTCTGTCACACGTAATACTCCTTATATCTTCCTCAAAACAGCCACCATACCTACCTATTATGGCATTTCCATAGCCATTCTGAGATATATTGCCATGCAACTTTCCACCGTTCCGTTTATTATGACACGCTCCATCATTGTCATATTGCCTTGCATGATCATGTAGTTGACATTGTATTTGTGGAAAAGCCACCTTCATAATTCTTTCATACATGTCACTCTTGATTCATTGCATATCCCGGTACACCACCGGAGGCATTCCCATAGAGTCATATTTTGTTCTAAGTATCGAGTTATAATTCTTGAGTTCTAAGTAAATAAAAGTCTGATGATTTTCATTATTAGAGCATTGTCCCATGTGAGGAAAGTTCTTCAAAGAAAAAAAGAGAAAGTCCATAAAAAATGAGAGGCCCAAAAAATGAGAGAAAAAGAGAGAAGGGGCAATGTTACTATCCTTTTTCCACACTTTTGCTTCAAAGTAGCATCATGATCTTTATGATAGAGAGTCTCTTATGTTTTCACTTTCATATACTAGTGGGAATTTTTCATTATAGAACTTGGCTTGTATACTCCAATAATGGGCTTCCTCAAAATGCCCTAGGTCTTCATGAGCAAGCAAGTTGGATGCACACCCACTTAGTTTCTTTTATTGAGCTTTCATATATTTATAGCTCTAGTGGATCCGTTTCATGGCAATCCCTACTCCTTGCATTGACATCAATTGATGGGCATCTCCATAGCCCGTTGATTAGCTGCGTCAATGTGAGACTTTTTCCCTTTTGTCTTCTCACACAACATCCATCATCATATTCTATTCCACCCATAGTGTTATGTCCATGGCTCGCGCTCATATATTGCGTGAAAGTTGAAAAAGTCTGAAAAGGCTAAAGTATGAAATAATTGCTTGGATTATCATCGAAGTTGTGCATGATGGGAGCATTTTGTGTGACGAAAATGAAGCATGGACAAACTATATGATTTTGTAGGGATAAACTTTCTTGGGCTATGTTATTTTGATAAGACATGATTGCTTGGTTAGTAATGCTTGAAGTATTATTATTTTTATGTCAATATTATACTTCTGTCTAGAATCTTTCGGATATAAACATTCATGCTGAAGTAAAGAGAATAAATTGAAAATTATGTTAGGTAGCATTCCACATCAAAAAAATTGTTTTTATCATTTACCTACTCGAGGACGAGCAGGAATTAAGCTTGGGGATTCTTGATACGTCTCCAACGTATCTATAATTTTTTATTGTTCCATGCTATTATATTATCTGTTTTGGATGTTTATGGGCTTTATTATGCACTTTTATATTATTTTTGGGACTAACCTATTAACCGAAGGCCCAGTGTAAATTATTGTTTTTTTTGCCTATTTCAGTGTTTCACAGAAAAGGAATATCAAACAGAATCCAAACGGAATGAAACCTTCGCGAGGATCTTTTTTGGAACAAACGCAATCCAGGAGACTTTAAGTGGATGTCAAGGAAGCAGCGAGGCGGGCACGAGGTAGGGCGGCGCGCCCCCCACCCTCGTGGGCCCCTCGCAGCTCCACCGACCTACTTATTTCGCCTATATATACTCTTATACCCTGAAAACATACAGTGGAGCCACGAAACCACTTTTCCACCGCCGCAACCTTCTATACCTGTGAGATCCCATCTGGGGACCTTTTCCGGTGATCTGCCGGAGGGGGATTCGATCACGGAGGGCTTCTACATCAACACTATAGCCTTTCCGATGATGTGTGAGTAGTTTACCACAGACCTTCGGGTCCATAGTTATTAGCTAGATGGCTTCTTCTCTCTCTTTGGATCTCAATACAAATATCTCCTCGATGTTATTGGAGATCTATTTGATGTAATTCTTTTTGCGGTGTGTTTGTCGAGATCCAATGAATTGTGGGTTTATGATTAAGATTATCTATGAACAATATTTGATTCTTCTCTGAATTCTTATATGCATGATTTGATATCTTTGCAATTCACTTCGATTTATCATTTTGGTTTGGCCTACTAGATTGATCTTTCTTGCAATGGGAGAAGTGCTTAGCTTTGGGTTCAATCTTGCGGTGTCCTTTCCTGGTGACAGCAGGGGCAGCAAGGCACATATTGTATTGTTGCCATCGAGGATAAAAAGATGGGGTTTATATCATATTGCTTGAGTTTATCCCTCTACATCATGTCATCTTGCCTAATGCGTTACTCTGTTCTTATGAACTTAATACTCTAGATGCATGCTGGATAGCGGTTGATGTGTGGAGTAATAGTAGTAGATGGAGAATCGTTTCGGTCTACTTGACACGGACATGATGCCTATGTTCATGATCATGCCTAGATATCATCATAACTATGCTCTTTTCTATCAATTTCTCGGCAGTAATTTGTTCACCCACCGTAATATATGCGATCTTGAGAGAAGCCACTAGTGAAACCTATGGCCCCTAGGTCTACTTAACATCATATAAGTTTCCGATCTACAATTCTAGTTTACTATTTATTTTGCAATCTTTACTTTTCAATCTATACAACAAAAATACCAAAAATATTTATGTTATTATCTATCAGATCTCACTTTCGTAAGTGACCGTGAAGGATTGATAACCCCTTTATCGCGTTGGTTGTGAGGTTCTTGTTTGTTTGTGCAGGTACTAGGTGACTTGCGTGTAGTCTCCTACTAGATTGATACCCTGGTTCTCAAAAACTGAGGGAAATACTTACGCTACTTTGCTGCATCACCCTTTCCTCTTCAAGGGAAAACCAACGCATGCTCAAGAGGTAGCAATAAATCGGAGAATTTTGTCCGTAGAGGCGAATATAACCCTACAGGTTGGATATCTAGGATCTAGCCATTACGATCTCATGGTAGATCAACTGTTGTAACCTCTATACTCATCAAAGTCAATCAAGCAGAAAGTAGGTTATTACCTCCATTAAGAGGGCCCGAACCTGGGTACATCGTATCCCCTGCCTCCTGTTACCTTCGATCCTTAGACGCACAGTTCGGGACCCCCTACCCGAGATCTACCGGTTTTGACACCGACATTGGTGCTTTCATTGAGAGTTCCACTGTGTCGTCGTCAAAAGGCTCGATGCCTCCATCAATCATCTACAACAATGCTGCTACGAAGGTGACTTTTCTCCCTGGCTAGATCTTTCTATTCGGCGGCTTTGCACTGTGTGCCAACTCGGTTGGCCAGCTACGCCTCTGATCACCAGATCAGTTTTGGAAACCTGAACTATGTCGCTGATATCCGTGGAGACTTGATCTTCCAAGGGTTTGCAGCCCCAACCACCACTCCGGCCTTAGATCCGGAGCACGTCACCAGGTCTGAAAATGGGAGTTTAGCGCCCGATGGACTCTCTGCAGCTATAGAGCTCAACACCGGAGATCCGGAGAAAATAGCGCCACCGGCAGTTATCACAAAACCGAGCCCTTCTCCGGACACTAGTTCCGAACCCTCGAAGTCTGAATCATGTGAGTTCGGCCCAGAAACTTATGTCCCGTCCAAACCTCGGTCTTAAACAAGGCTTTGGACTTAATGCGATCCCTTGCCATCACAGAGGAACCATTTCCGAATTACACCCAGCCTGGACTAGGGGCTGGAAATAGGGAATTTTACTTCCCACCCATCACCCACCTTATAGCCACTGTCGAGGATCTAACCGACCTGCTTAACTACGGCTCCGAAGACATCGACGGTATGGACGACGATGCTGGAGGGGAGCATGCCCAAAACCCGCCGTTCACCGGACGCTGGACGGCCACTTCCTCATACAACATATACATGGTGGAGACACCTAAGGAAGGCGATGATGACAAAGAGAAGGATCCAGTTGAGGGCGAACCTCCTGAAATACCACCGAAGAGTCAACGTCAGTGGCACTGCTCTAAATCGCGTCGTGGGAAAGATAGCAATACCGGCACCAGAGGCAATGATACTCCGAAGAACGCCGAAGACCAAGAAGAACCCATCGATCCAATATCCAAACAGGATGATTGAGAGGACGAGCAAGTTGACCCTAACGAGCAAGCAGGGAATGAAGACTCGGAGGACAGCAACTATTTGCCACTCCCTGAGGACGAAGTGAGCCTTGGCGACGAAGATTTTATCATGCCAGAGGAACCCCTAGAAGAAGAGCGCTTTATGTGCCGGCTAATAGCCACGACAAGAAGCCTAAAAATGAAACAGCAACAGCTTCAAGCTGACCAAGATCTGCTCAATGACAGATGGACTAATGTCCTGGCAGCTGCAGAATACGGCCTGGAATGCCCACCAAAGAGCTACCCGAAGCATAAGCTGATACCCCAATTCGACGATGAGGCGCTGGAGCCCATACCACACGCGCGTAACGCGGCTGACAGACCCGACCGCCACCGTGTGGTTGGGACAGAACAGCAACTCAAGCCGAACACCAGCCAGCACCACCTCACCGTAAAAGCAGAGAAACAACAGCTCGGGAATACACACACAACCTACGACAGGACCTGGAAAAAAGAGTAGGTCAGACCAGGTCAATATACGGATCACGGGGGTGTGCTCCGGCACGAAAGGAGGTCTATCAAGCCTGGTGCGATAAGCATAACCACGCCCGGGCCAAAAACTGCATACGCACGTCATCCGAACTGCGTCGTGACATGGCCCGATACAGAGGCACCCCACACCCCCTGTGCTTCACCGATGAGGTAATGGAGAACCAATTCCCAGAAGGGTTTAAACCCGTGAACATTGAATCATACGACGACACAACAGATCCCGCGGTATGGATTGAAGATTTTCTTCTCCACATTCACATGGCTCGCAGTGATGATCTACACGCCATCAAATATCTTCCCCTAAAACTTACCGAGCCAGGTCGACACTGGCTGAATAGCCTACCAGAAAACTCTATTGGGAGCTGGGAAGACTTGGAGGATGCTTTCAAACATAACTTCCAAGGTACCTATGTTCGGCCCCCAGACGCCGACGACCTTAGTCGCATAATCCAGCAACCCGGGGAATCGGCCCGTTAGCTCTGGACCAGGTTCTTAATCAAGAAGAACCAGATTGTGGATTGTACGGACACCGAAGCCCTAGCGGCCTTCAAGCATAGCGTCCGGGACGAGTGGCTCGCCCGACACCTCGGCCAAGAAAAGCCGAAGTCCATGGCAGACCTTACCACACTCATGACCCGCTTCTGCGCACGAGAGGATAGCTGGCTCGCTCGTAGAAGCAACAGCACGAGCGACCCCAGAACCTTCAAAGCCAGGTACGATAACGGCAAGCCACGACGCAACAAACACAAGCGTCAAAGCAATAACGAAAGAGCCCAAGACACGGCGGTCAACGCCGGATTCGGCGGCCCCAAACCCGGTCAACGGAAAAAGCCATTCAAGGCAAACAGAGATGGCCCATCGAGTCTAGATAGAATACTGGATTGGCCTTGCCAGATTCATGGCATCCCCGATAAACCTGCCAATCATACCAACAAAAATTGTTGGGTCTTTAAGCAGGCCGGCAAACTTAATGCCGAACACAAGGGAAAAGGATCACCAAGCGACGATGATGACCAAGAGCCTCGTCAACCAAACACAGGGGGACAGAAGCAATTTCCCCCCAAGGTAAAAACAGTGAATATGATATATGTCACACATATCCCTAGGAGGGTGCGAAAACACGCACTACGGGACATCTACGCCATAGAGCCCGTCGCCCCCAAATTTAACCCCTGGTCGGCTTGTCTGATCACCTTCGATCGAAAGGACCACCCAACCAGTATCCGTCATGGAAGTTCGGTAGCTCTGGTCCATGATCCAATCATCGGTGAGTTCCACCTTACGTGAGTCCTCATGGATGGCGGCAGCAGTCTCAATCTACTTTATCAAGACACTGTTCGCAAAATGGGCATTGATCCGTCAAGAATCAAGCCCACTAGAACTACCTTCAAAGGAGTAATACCTGGCAAAGAGGCCCGCTGTACGGGCTCAATCACGCTTGAAGTAGTCTTTGGCTCGCCGGACAACTTCCGAAGCGAAGACTTGATCTTCAACATCGTCCCCTTCCGCAGCGGCTATCACGCACTGCTCGGACGAACCATTTTTGCCCGCTTCAATGTGGTCCTGCATTACTCCTATTTGAAGCTCAAGATGCCCGGTCCACGTGGCGTCATTACAATCAATGGAAACATGGAGCGCTCCCTCCGTACTGAGGAGCATACAGCGGTCATTATGGCCGAAGTACAAAGCGGCTTATCAAGCCGCACATCTCCCTGGCTATTAGGCCACCGGACTTCTCCATGCAAGACCAGTCAGTCCTACATGCCGGCAGTCCAGCAACTTCAGGGCTGGATTAGCAGCCTAGCCTCTGTCGACCACCACGTACATCAGCGGAATTCGTACCACGCGTGCACAATTATGCACTCAAAATACCTTAGGCATCGGTGGAGGCAATACACGAACAAGCCTATAAAAAGGTTCGGCCATATACTGTCTTCCCCTTTATTTAATCATACTTTCTTTTTTACCACTGGTGAATCAAAACCTACTCATTCTTCGGACCCACGAGGACTCTTTCCGAGCCCTGTTCCGTATACATGGCCGAAGACCATTCCTTTAAAGGAATCTTTCTTACTTGGGTGAAGCGGCGCAGACGTGTGGCAGGAAGGTGCAAAGCATTTTCTAGACCACAACTTCACTCAAGAACCTGTATAGAGCTTTTCCCTCAGCCCTAGACCCCCGGCATGTAAAATGGCCTTGGTGATTATGGTACCTTCAGTAAGATTACGTTTTGACATATCAATCAGATTTTAGTGAACAAAATTCTTATTCGGTGTCGTTTTTAATAGACATTATTCCACCTGTTAACTGGTCTCACGTACACACCTCGGCATAAAATTGCCAGGGGCTCTATAAGGCAACATATGTGTTGCCAAACAAAAGTCCGAACAGCTTTACATCACAATTTGGTGTCCCAAGCTCGGCATTATATGAATCGGCTCCGAATCATGTCTTTGGTCAATAGTTGGGTTGCCCGGCTCCTGTGCTTGCTACCTTACATTTCATCTAATCGGCTAGGGTAGTAAAGGGAGAACTACTGTCATTGTGTTTCTGGTTCGTCCGGTTAAGCACCTCAGTAGAGAAAGCCGAAAACTGACTATCATGATGTGGCGAGAGCTGGTCAGCCACTCGACGATTCATACAATCCTTAGCAATTTTTCTGTATTACATGAAGGACCGTTTCCCGGTCACATATGTAAAGCATCCACATCAAGATAGCCGCGCACATACCAGGGGCTACCTAATAGACCTATTGTCAAACTCCTATAGCTAAGTGAGAGCAATAAAACCGAATAGTCTGATTGCCTGGTTCGCCGCACTGACACCTCCTTCAAGGACCAAGACGTTTGGTTACGTGTAGTTATGTGCAATTCCGAACACCCCAGTAGCATCTACATGGGGGCTGAAGCCGACGACTGGGAACTCTCAGATATAATAAACGGCCGCACAAGAGGATAAAAACTTTTCATCAAGGAATGAATATATTACAAAATACTTAGTTCATAATACAAATCCCCGGACAGTTCAGACTCTTTTATTCGAACACTACGTCCTTGGAGCATTGGCCCTCTACAAGGCGAGAACCTTTTAGCACATCCTCAAAATAGCGCTCCGGTGTCCGGTGGGCCTTGCTTTCGGGAGGAACCTCAACTGCCACCTTTCTAGCATTCATTTTCACCCAGTGCATTTTGACATGGGCGAAATCCATACGCATTCCTTCTATACAGGACCACCTCTTGACGGCGTCAATCCTGGGTAGCGCATCGACGAGACGCCGCACGAGGCCGAAGTAGCTGTCTAGAATGGCTTCAGCCAGCCACAGCCGGACTATGACGTCCTTCATGGCCGCGCCGAACTATGACGTCCTTCTCCGCCCATTGCTCCATCTGGTCATTTAGCAGTAGGGGAGGCTCCTGCTCCACAAACTGCAACCAGAAGAACTGTCGGATTTCGGGTTCCGGCAGACCCTTGAGGTTCGAACACTGGGGTGCGCGTGAAGAATTCGCCTTCTACCTACTTGCACCCCTCTGCCTCGCTAAGATCTAAGCTATGGAAAGAACAGCACAAGAGACACAGGGTTTATACTGGTTCGGGCCACCGTTGTGGTGTAATACCCTACTCCAGTGTGTGGTGTGATGGATTGCCTCTTGGGCTGATGATGATGAGCAATACAAGGAAGAACAGCCTCGCGAGGGTCTATTCTTGGCTGGGGGGATGAACTGCTAGGAGGAGTTTAGTCGCCCTTCTCTCTCTCTCTCTGTGTGATGCTACTCGATCCGGTCCTAGCTAGTTTCTCTCTTGGCTTCTAGATTCTCCCTTCTTGATTGCCCCCCTACCCTGGGGGTGGCTAGTCCTATTTATAGGCAAAGGCCCTGGGCCTCTTCCCAAATATTGAGCGGGAAGGGCGCCAACAATTGGCCATTTTGAAGGGGAACATCTGGTACACTTGTCCTGACTAAAGTTGGTCCTCGCCTGCCAAAGGCTCTGGTGGTGACGCTGGCTTGGGCTCCACAATGACTTCCTCCCTGCCGTTGGACTGGTCTTGGTCTTGTTGCACCGAAACGGGTGCCTTTACTTGATGCTCTCGCCTGCGCTTGCTCCCTTTGCACCAAAGAGGAAAGGAGGACACTGCGCGGGCTGGCGCCCGCCTGGCGCCCTTGGTCGTCATGGCTTGCGTCACGGGCACCTCATGAGGTACCCCGCCTTGATCTCTCCGCCTCCTCACGAGCCAGCCTGATGAGGCCGTGCCTGAGGAAGCTCCATGTCGTCCGCCCCGTGAGGCTTGGCCCCTCGCGAGGGTCTTGGGCCTGTGTTGATGAAGATGGGCCGTGCAGGGCCCCTCCTCGAGCCACGCCGCAGGCAGGCAAGTCTAGGGACCCCCGTTCCCAGAACGCCGACAGTAGCCCCCGGGCCCAAGGCGCGCCTGGACTTGGCCGTGCAGGGAGGCGAAAGGGCAAGAGCGAAGTGCCGCGGCCCTAACAGCCTGCGGCCCTGGGCACCACGTGGCGGTTGATTGGACGTGGGCATCTCCACTTCCCCATGGCGCCTCGGCAACTACACGGATTGGACAAGTCCCTGCATGGAAAGCAGGTCATGATTACCTGCGATTGTGGGGCCGGCGGTTGGCCCTCGCCGGCTATAAGTACGGAGCGGCGCGCGCCCTTCCAGTTCATCCCCCCTTGCTTCTCCTTCTTCTTCATGGCTCCGTCGAGGAGGTTCTCGGCCGTAGAGAAAGGGAAGGCTCACCAGGTTGAGCCTGCCTTCTCCCCATCCCGAGCGCGGCCAAGGGCGCCCTCGCAAACATCATGTGGCCTCCACAGCAGCTCCCCGCGGCCGTGGAGATGATTTCCAGCATGGTGACGGGCGGACTGCTACAGCCGGGGGGCGCGCTTCGGTTGCGCGTTCCCCTAGGCCGCGCTTTCGCGCTGCAGAGGTGCTGCCGGAGTTCGTTGTGTGGTCGGCTGAGCCGACTAGCACCCGGCTTCAACTTCCTCGCTTCCTCCTCGGCGAGCTCCCGGCCGGCGCCCCGGGCGGCCTCTGGCTTCAGGCAGACGGCTGCTGCAGCCGGGCCTCATGGGCTTCACTGGAGGTCTCCGCGGCCGGGAGCCTGGCCTTGACCCCGCGGTTGGCAGACATTTGCCCGCGCGTGTGGCCTAAGCTGTCAGTGCACCCTGCACTTCAAGTTTGATGGTGATGCCACCCTCTATGTGAGGGTGTTTGGGGAAGATGGTCTCCGCGCAGGGTGCTGCCCTGAGGGCGACGACCGCGGCCGGGGACCCAACCCCGGCGATGATGGAGAGGACAGCGCTCGCGTGATTGGCGGCGCTCAGGGTTCCCCAAGCTTCACCGGTTCTTCTTCAGGCGGCGACTCTTCTAGCGGTGGCCGCGGTCAGCCTCCACGCTGTCATACCTGCTTGGGAGGTGGTAGCGCGTCTGCCCGCCGTCGCGCCTCGGTGAAGCACGAGAGGGAGTCTGCCTGAGCCCCGGAGGCAGCTCGAGTCTTCCCTACAGGCCGGTGTGAGGCGAGCTACGCCTAATTTGTTCTTTCTTTTCCTTTTTCCTACGTAAAAAGACAATAGCGTGGAGCCCCGCGGGGGTGTGTTTGGGTTATTACTGTTAATCATCGCTTTGCTTCCATTATCGTGCCTTCCGGCTACGTGCCCGCGCGTGGATAGTTCCCGGCCCCAGCCGTGGGGGGGGGGGCGACCGACCCAGGCCCTGTGTTCGTGTCGCGGTGCCCGTGGGGCACGGACTGGAGGGGTGCTCCTGTAATGGACCCAGGTCGCGAAACCTTTGAACGACTAGGATGGAAACACTCACGAGGGCGTTCGACCGTCCCCCTCGCGAGGCCTTGCATAAGAGAAATCGAGGCAGGAGAGTGAAAAGTCGAAGAACCACAAGCCAACTGCTTCAATAAAACTTCGAATGAGAATGAACAAGCCAACTGCAGAAACCAAATGAAAAAGCCGCGTCCGGCACCTAATCTAGTCTTCGGCGTCTTCTCACTAGCGCGGAGCTAAGTGCTTCCACTAGGCGTGGGAGGGAGCCCCAGGGCCTGAGGCCAGCGCTCCTGAGACTCTGGGGCGTGTACAGCCCCAACTCATTATTATGTGAGAGTGTCACGGGCGGCGAGCTTCACAGGCGTTGGCCTTCTTCACAGGCTCCGGGCCTTTCTTAGGGGGAGCAGGCTTCACGGGCATTTTCCCTCTTCACAAGCTCTGGGCCTTTTCCCAAACGCGACAGCTTCACAGGCATTCGCCTTCTTCACAAGCTCTGGGCCATTTCCAAAAAGGATAATCTTCACAGGCATTCGCCTTCTTCACAGGCTCTGGGCCTTTTCCAAAAAGGATAATCTTCACAGGCATTCGCCTTCTTCACAGGCTCTGGGACTTTTCCAAAAAGGATAATCTTCACAGGCATTCGCCTTCTTCACAGGCTCCGGGCCTTTTCCAAAAAAGGATAATCTTCACAGGCATTCGCGTTCTTCACAGGCTCTGGGCCTTTTTAGGGTAGAACCTCCGGAGGTGCTGGATGTTCCATGCGTTCTGGACCGGCACCCCCTCCTGAGTCTCCAAGCACGCGGAGCCAGGCCTGGAAACATGAACAACCTTGAACGGGCCCTCCCACATGGGAGAGAGCTTGGGCAGTCCCTCCCTGGAGAGAACCCGCCTGAGCACGAGGTCGCCTACCTCGAGAGTTCTGGGGCGGATGTTGAGCGGGCAACTAGGTCAAACACATTAGCCGCGAAGGAGTGGATTCATTCAAATAGATGCTGGGAAGGCGGACATCACTGGGTCAGGCCCGAGCGACTTGGGGATGATGCAGCCCGTGGGGCGCCCCCAACAAGGTAAGCTAACAACATGAAATAAAAGGGATACATGCCGCAGGGACGGACCCACGCGGCCTGGGAATAATGCAGCCCTGGGGGGCGCTCCCAGCTGGAAATGAAACTTGAAAGATGTCACCTGATGATGTTGAGGACGAAGGAGTGTTGGCGTAGTAGACTTGGTGGGCTGCGGAAGCCGATCCTCACGAGCCCCCAGGCCCAGGGGCCTCGGGAGGCTCCGGAGGCGCTGGTGGCTCCTCGCGGACCATCTCCATCTCCGCCAGGGCTGCGGAACTCCTGGCCTCTTGAGCCTCCATGATGCCCCTCATGAGGCGCTGGTACGCGGCAGCCGCGTTCGGCAAGCCATAAGGCATGCGAACGTAGCTATGGGGGGGACCTTCACAGCGCCCCACTCGCGAGGGCCAGAGGCGCTCCAGAGAGGCGACTCAATTGAGCCCTGGTATGTCGATGCATACACGCAGCCCACCATCCTCGCCTGGATGGGGAGCCACAGCTGGTAGGCGGCGGCCGCCTTTCATGACTCTTGATTCCTGTAGCTCCTGAATGGCCTTGCTGACGAACTCCTGAGGGTCTGGCTCTCCTTGCCTTACTCCTTCTTGAGGGAAACGTGCTTCGAAACACGCCTCTATGTGGTGCCCAAGCGCCTCCCTCGTGACCTTAGCCAGGTTGGTGGCCCTCCAGGGGAGAGCCCCCGAGCCCTGCCTGAGGAGGGCGCCGGGCGCGCTTTCCTATGTGATGGAAGGAGGTTCCCCCTGGGCAGGCGCGGGCCCTGAGGAGCCTGCCTCCTGAGGGGCCGGGCCGGACCAGACGATGTCTTCTTCTTGGGGGTGGTCTCGGGAAGCCTCCTGCTTCCGTGATCCGGGTCTTCCAATGATGCGGCCTGAAAGGCTCGTTCCAGGGAACACACCGCGTCCTTCTCTTCATAGGGCACCGTGATGACTCCGCCACTTCCTGGCATCTTGAGGACGTTGTAGCTGTGGTGAGCTATGGCCATGAACTTGGCCAGCGCTGGGTACCCAAGGATGGCGTTGTACGGCAGGCGAATGTGAGCAACGTCGAAGTCGATGAGCTCGGTGCGGTAGTTGTCGCGTGCCCCGAAGGTGATAGGGAGGCGGACCTGCCCAATCGGGATCGTGGAGCCGTCGGTGACTCCGGAGAAAGGCTTGTTTGGCTGAAGCTGGTTGTAGGGCACTTGGAGATTGTTGAATGTTTCCACGGACAGGACGTTGAGCCCTGCCCAGCCATCGATGAGGGTCCTGGTGACCACCACGTTGCTGATGATTGGGGAACAAAGCATCGGGAGGACTCCGGCTGTGGCCGCACACTTGAGCTGATCTGCTGAGCTGAACGTGATGGCGCACGCCGACCACCTGAGAGGGTGCGTGGCTTCGAGCTTGGGGAGGACTGCATTCACTTCGTGGGCGAACTGCTTGAAGATGCGTTGAGAGGCTGGGGCTTAAACCCCGCCCAGGATGCAGGCGATCGCGCGCGGCTCCTGGAAGCCCCCAGCCCCCTCGTCCTGATGGCGGTCCTCGTTTCTCCTTGGCTGCGGCGGCAGCGGAGGGAGGCCTGCGTTGCCTTGCGGGCGATCCTCGCGAGGCTGATCCCTCCAGTCTCCCTCGCGAGGCGGGTCTTGCCAGCGATCCTCGCGAGGTCGATCGCGCCACCCTTGGCACGGGCAGCGGTCTTCCTAGCGTCCTGCGTTCCTTCCTCCTCCTCGACCGTAGCCCCGGTCACCGTGGTTGGGGCGACGGCTGATCTTTCCTTCTCGCATGGCTCGGAGTTCTTAACATTCGTTGGTGTTGTGGGTGTGGAGGTCGTGGTACACTCAGTACCGACTGCCCTTGGAAGATTCGGGCTGATCTCTGCCCCGCTTGATGTCTGGTTCTGCCGCGAGCACGGAAGCCCCCTTGCGCTTCACATCCTTGGCCTTGGGCTTCTTCTCTTCTGGGTCCGCGGCAGGCAGCTTGAGGAGGGAGAGACGCCCTTCCTCAGCCCTGGCGCACTTGGTTGCCAAGTTGAACAACTCCAAGGAAGTGCACGGGTCTTCATGCATCGCCAGCTCCTCCTTCATCTTGACATCGCGCACGCCGTCGGAGAAGGCTGAGATGATGGCCTCCTCGGTCACCTTGGGAATCTTGAGGCGTGCGTTGTTGAAGCGCTGGATGTACTTCTGCAGGGTCTCTCCGGGTTGTTGCTTGATGCGGCGCATGTCGCTCACGGCGGGTGGCCGGTCGCGAGTACCTTGGAAGTTGGCGATGAAGCGGGTGCGCATCTCGTCCTAGGAGGAGATCGTGCCTGGAGCCAGGTTCAGGAGCTAGGTGCGGGCCCCGTCCTTGAGCGCCATGGGAAACCAATTCGCCATGACCTTCTCGTCTCCGTTGGCAGCTTCGATGCCCAGCTCATAGAGCTGGAGGAACTCCACAGGGTCGGCCGTGCCGTCGTAACGAGGAGGCAGGTCTGGCTTGAACTTGCTGGGCCACGCGACGCTGCGTAGCTCGGTGGTGAAGGCACGACAGCCTGCTATGGCCACAGGAGGCCTTGGGTGACGGAGAGCTTGGTCTTGCATGTCCCCACGCGCTGCAGCTGGGAGCAGCGCGTGGTCTTGACGTGCGGGAGCAGGAGCATGGTCGCGACGTGCTGGAGCAGGGAGCGCCCGGGCAGCTTCTTGCGGGCGAGGGACTTCTTGGCGGCTCTGCTCTTGCCGCGCTGGCACCTGACGGAGCGGGTTCCGCCTAGGGGCCACGCGCCTTGGAGCCATGGTGCCTTCTTGAGGAGGAGGCGGCTGGGGCGCCCCCGGAGCTTCGTCGCCCGCGCGGGGCAGGGTGCGGTGCAGCGGAACGGACGGCGCAGGAGAGCCCCCTGCGGCGCGGACGAGCTCGGCGACGCGGTCGAGCCATTCTTCGTAGACGTCGTCGACGGGACGGTAGCGCAGGAGCTCGTTTGCCGCGATGAGCGTAGCTCGAGCCTCCATGGGTGCGCGGAGCGCGCGGGACAAAGAACCAGCTGGGGTGAGCGAGGGAGTAGCGGTGCGGCCGTCTTGCCGCACGGACGGATGCTGAGACGACGCTTGCTGCTCGTTCCCCGCTGGGCCGGTGGCGGCGTTGACGGGGAACGGTGAGGACGCCCGCCGACAGGAGCCGTCTGGGCGAGCGGGAAGCGAGAGCGGCCTGGCGCTCGGCGCGGGCCCAACGAGCGTCAGACATGGACGCGATGGTCGGAGGAGAACGGGGTGGTGGAAGACGAATTCCGGCGCACCCCTACCTGGCACGCCAAATGTCAGATTTCGGGTTCCGACAGACCCTTGAGGTTCGAACACTGGGGTGCACGCGAAGATTTCACCTTCTACCTACCTGCACCCCTCCGCCTCGCTAAGATCTAAGCTATGGAAAGAACAGCACAAGAGACACAGGGTTTATACTGGTTCGGGCCACCGTTGTGGTGTAATACCCTACTCTAGTGTCTGGTGTGGTGGATTGCCTCTTGGGCTGATGATGATGAGCAATACAAGGAAGAACAGCCTCGTGAGGGTCTGTTCTTGGCTGGGGGAATGAACTGCTAGGAGGAGTTCAGTCGCCCTTCTCTCTCTCTATGTGTGATGCTACTCGATCCGATCCTAGCTAGTTTCTCTCTTGGCTTCTAGATTCTCCCTTCTTGATTGCCCCCCTACCCTGGGGGTGGCTAGTCCTATTTATAGGCAAAGGCCCTGGGCCTCTTCCCAAATATTGAGCGGGAAGGGCGCCAACAATTGGCCATTTTGAAGGGGAACATCTGGTACACTTGTCCTGACTAAAGTTGGTCCTCGCCTGCCAAAGGCTCTGGTGGTGACGCTGGCTTGGGCTCCACAATGACTTCCTCCCTGCCGTTGGACTGGTCTTGGTCTCGTTGCACCGAAATGGGTGCCTTTACTTGATGCTCTCGCCTGCACTTGCTCCCTTTGCACCAAAGAGGAAAGGAGGACACTGTGCGGGCTGGCGCCCGCCTGGCGCCGTTGGTCGTCATGGCTTGCGTCACGGGCACCTCGTGAGGTACCCCGCCTTGATCTCTCCACCTCCTCGCGAGCCAGCATGATGAGGCCCTGCCTGAGGAAGCTCCGTGTCGTCCGCCCCACGAGGCTTGGCCCCTCGCGAGGGTCTTGGGTCTGTGTTGATGAAGATGGGCCGTGCAGGGCCCCTCCTCGAGCCACGCCGCAGGCAGGCAAGTCTGGGGACCCCCGTTCCTAGAACGCCGACAAGAACTTCTCCGACTTGTACCCCTCCTGGGCCTGGAAGAATTGGGTAGCGTCAGCAACACTCATCGACAGATCTGCATATGCGTCTGGAGAACTCCACAGTCGATTAAGCAAGGCATACTTCTGGCCTCCAAATTTAGCCTGTAAAAGAAAAGGCTTACCAGCCGCTATCTAACCGGCTTGACGGATTTCCTCGCATGCTACGTGGGATTCGGAACGTACCTCCGAAGCGTCTTGAAGGGCCTTGGTGAGTTCGGTCCCCTTCGCCTTATTTTCTGTTTCCATGGACTTGCACTTGGCGGCGGTGTCCTTAAGTTTTTGATCCATCTCGGTCACCCATTCCTCAAAATGGCGCCGAGCAGCCTGTTCAGCCGTCAAGTCAGCAGCCTCCTTCTCGGCGATTGCCTTGCTTACCCTTGCTTGCTACTTGGCTTGAGCAAGCTCTCCCCTGAGGGTTTACACCGCGGCGGCACCATCTGTACAAACACGCACATTGCAGCTATTGAATTTCCACAATAAACACGGACATAAAAAGGCATACAGTAAGATGTATCTTCTACCTTGCGCCTGGCCAAGCAGCGTGTTAACAAGGACTAGGTCCTCCTCGGCTCGCTCCAGTTTCCGCTTGAGTTCGGAAACTTCTGCAGATTGGGCAGTCGCCACTAACAGCGAAGCCTATTTTAATCCAAATAAAATAGTGTGTTACCACCTGATAATTGATTATTGATCCTCTTCTCTCTTTTCTTTCAAAAATCGAACAGAGTCTCAGGGGCTACTATCTGTGTACATGCATGTAGTTCACAAAAATGATCAAAAACATTACATTGCGTACCTCGAAACCTGCTAGCAGGCTAGAGAAGGCTTCATTCAGCCTGCTCTTGGCGGACTGAATCTTCTCAGACACCGTGCCCATCAGGACGCGGTGCTCGTCTAGGCCGAACGCACTTTGAAGTGCACCCGCCATTGTATTCGGCGCCTCCGGATTAGCAGAGGTCGCCGCTCCCTCTTCGCCCGCAGGAGGTTGTTCACTAGTCCCCGGGGCCGTGTGGGTCTCCGGAGTAGTCTGCGGCTAGGGAACGGATTGACCGGGGCCCTCGTCGCCGGTCTTCATGAGGACCGTCCCCCCGGCCCTCCGGTAGCCAGGTATTACCCTTTGGCGCCATTAAATATCCCCCCCCCCCGTGTCTCTTCAAGGCTTGGGGAAGTCCTATGAGGCGATACCCCGGCGTCATCTGTCCTAGGCGGCGGGGAGGCTAATGGAGGCGACCCGCTCTCCATCATCTCCGATGGCAGATCCCCTGAGGACGAAGATAGTGGGGGAAGATCGCGGGCCGGACTAAAAGATAGAACTCAGAGTTACCATCATAGTTCATTGATTGAATAAGTGCAAAAAATCCCGAACCACTTACGAGTCAGCTTGGGGCTTAGTCCGATGCCAGTGCTTCGGGGCAACCTCGACGTCTGACTCTGAGTCGTCGGGGAGGGTAATTTTGTCCCTCTTGGACGCTTCGTCTTCTAGGTCTTCGGAGGCCGCCCTCTTTTTGCCCTTGCGTGGAGGATCTTCTTCATCCTCCGCCTCCTCCTCGTCTTCATCACCCTCATGAGAGGACTGGGCATCAGCGTCCCCGGACACTGCGTCTGAAGTGCCCTCCTCTCTTTTCTTCTTCTTCTTGTCCTTCTTTGTCGGCGACTGGTATGGCGCTGGTACCAGCATCCTCATTAGAAGGGGATTGGCTGGGTCTTCAGGGAGCGGAGCCGGACACCGGATCTGCTCCGCCTTCTTAATCTAGACCTGTTTGGGGATGGATTACTTAGCACCTCTCCCTCGGGTTAATGAAGCCTATTGGTCTTCGGAGTTTTTAGAATTTACCTCAAAGGCCGGATGGTTGCAATCGAGGCCGGTGTCATCTGAGAACCTTGGCCACGATTTCCGCTTCTTAAAAAGCAGCTTCCAAATCCCCTTATGCGTTGTGCCGTAGAACCGTTGTAGGGTCCACCGCCCTTCCGGATTGAACTCCCACATCTTGAGGGGCCGCCTCTGGCAGGGAAGTGCTCGGCGGATCAGCATCACTTGGATTACATCAACAAGGGTAACATCCTTCGCTATCATGCTCTTGACGCGTTTCTACAGCAGCAGCACCTCAGGGACCAACCCCTAGTCCGGACCCTTGTCGGTCCAGGATGTAAGCCCTAGCGGGGGTCCGGATCTAAAGGCTGGTGCAGCTACCCTCTTGGATCCGTGGGGTTCTGTAATATAGAACCATTCATGTTGCCATATTTTGACGGTGTCCACAAAGACTCCCTTTGGCCAATTGACTTTGGGGAGCTTGCTCACCATGGCGCCACCACAGTCCGTGTGTTGCCCATTGACCACCTTCGGTTTCACATTAAAAATCTTGAGCCATAAGCCGAAGTGTGGATGGACATGGAGGAATGCTTCACACACGATGATAAACGCCGAGATGTGAAGGAACTAATTTGGGGCCAGATCATGAAAATCCAGCCCGTAGTAGAACATGAGACCCCTTACAAAGGGGTCGAGGGCGAATCCGAGTCCATGGAGGAAGTGGGGGATAAACACCACCCTCTCACTGGGCTCTGGAGTTGGGATGACCTGCGCTGGATCGGGAAGCATGTGCTTGATTTCCGCGGTCAAATATACCGCTTCCTGTAGCTCCTTAATGTTCTCCTCCGTCACGGAGGAGGACACCCACTTGCCTTGAGAGCCGGCCATGGTCGGAGGATTTGTCAAGGACAGAAAATCTTAAGGCTTGGGCGCTAGATCTCGGGGATGGAGAGGCAGAGAGAATGAGGCGTGGGGTGGAACAGATGGGTTCTATCCACTTATATGGACTGCGAATATCATGCGTCCCCTCTCGAGCCTTAAAACTCGCATGTTCCCAAGGGGCCACGCGAACCGCACGGTTAGGTTACCAAAACTCGTATTGATGAGAATCCCGTAATAAGAGGCACGATCTCTGCTTTGACAAGATGTGTCGCCGGAGGCTACGTCTCGAAGCGCGAAACGGGAGGCCGAAAAATGGTTCGAAATAATAAAACGGCCGGACGTAACGTCTCGTCCGTAAAATCATCAGAAGATAGAATTTATCTGTATTTTACCTTTATGTTTAAGGATTATGACTATTGTACAGAGCCGGATATAGTGCTGGTGGTCAACAACTTTTAAGTGTTCGGAGGAGCAACCCGCCTTCCAATGCTGAAGACAATTTGCACACTGGACACATTGTCATTGAAGACTGGTTCAAGGGCTACTGAGGGAGTCCTGGATTATGGGGTCCTCGAGTGTCCGGGCTATGTGACGTAGGCTGGACAGATGGGCCGTGAAGATACAAGATAGAAGTCATTCCCTCGTGTCCGGATGAGACTCTCCTTTGCGTGGATAGAAAGCTTGGCGTGCGGATCTGAAGATTCCATTCTCTGTAAACCAACTTTGTACAACCCTAGCTCCCTCCTATGTCTATATAAATCTTAGGGTTTAGTCCATAGAGGCGAATATAACCATACATGTTGGATATCTAGGATCTAGCCATTACAATGTCGTGGTAATCCAACTCTTGTAACCTCTATACTCATCAAAGTCAATCAAGCAGGAAGTAGGGTATTACCTCCATTCAGAGGGCCCGAACCTGGGTTAACATCGTGTCCCCTGCCTCATGTTACCTTCGATCCTTAGACGCACAGTTCAGGAGCCCCTACCTGAGATCTGCCGGTTTTCACAATGACAGCGGCGTTCCCCACCTTTTCTAGAGTAATGTAGAGCCTCCCAGAGGATACATACTTGTCGTCTGGTCCCGACAAACCTTTCCACCCAGATGATTGATTAATTGGTATTGCAAAGCCTCCAAGGAAATACAATACATGTAAGTTGTTAATGTAGTCATTGCTTAAGTTCTCTCGCAACTTTCATGAATCACACGGTACCCAATCCACGTCTACCATAGCATGGCTAAGAAATAACTACACTATAACGATTCCCAATGTGGCGGCAAGACTATTAGGATCTGGCTAACATATGGCTATCCTATCTGGGTTTAAAATGGCATAGTAGTCCTACACGTGCATACTACTGTGTTGATAGAGGGCACTACATGCAAAGCAAAAACATAGGATTGGTATGATCAAAAGTGCAAACTTGCCTGTTAAATTTGATGAAATATTCTGCACTCAAAGTCCTGACAATTCTACTCTTGGCACTCCGGACAATCTATGTGAGCAAGGAATAACATACATAAGCATAACACTCAAAGATAACAAAAAGAAACGACGAAATCCCTTGCGAAAAACTCCGAAAGAACCAAATTAAGTTTCTGTATAGAATGTAATTTTTACAGCAGTAAAAATTATATGGTTTTGATCTTAACAGAAGGTACATGTCATAAGCTTTGATTTGCAAAAAGAATCAACTAAGCAGAGTTACGAAACTCAAGTTATGGCCTATCGAAGTTTGAATTCAGATCTGTTTGAATTCGAAATTTAAAACTTTCAAAAATATTTTTCGTTTGGTTCTCTGGATAGAGGGGATTTTATGAAACTGTAGAAAAAATAATCAACTAAATCTGATCTATAGATTAAAAGATATGATAAAAACAAGATTGGAAAAGAATCTGAAAAAAAAACGTACGGGAGCTGTTGGTCCTAAAGGGGATGGGCGGTCTAAAACTATCGAACGCACTTTTTTTTGAAATCTTTTTTTTTGTTTTTTCAGAAACACTAAATTACCAAAAATATGAATAAAATAAGTCAAAAAATTTCCCAGAAAATTCACATAATTATATGGTCTGTTAAGATCAAAACCATACACTGAACTGTTATATGCAAGTTAAAAAAACATTTTTGCTACGCTAGACAAGTTTGCACTTTTATCTGGGCTAAAATGCAAGTTAAAAAAACATTTTTTTCTACGCTAATAAAATGCAAGTTCAAATATATTTATTGGCTTTTATTCACAGAAGCATTTTATACGCAAGTTGTCTAAAATTCCTAGGAGAGCACAACCTACCATGGAGCGCCAGGAGGCCCAGGCGCGCCCTGGTGGGTTGTGCCCACCTCGGGTGCCCCCTGGACCACCTCTTTTCTCTATAAATACCTCAATATTCCAGAAACCCTAGGGGAGTCGACGAAAATCAATTCCAGTCGCCGCAGAGTCCAGAACCACCAGATCCAATCTAGACACCATCACGGAGGGGTTCATCACTTCCATTGGTGCCTCTCCGATGATGCGGGAGTAGTTCTTTGTAGACCTTCGAGTCCGTAGTTAGTAGATATATGGCTTACTCTCTCTCGTTTGATTCTCAATACAATCGTCTCTTGGAGATCCATATGATGTAACTCTTTGTGCGGTGTGATTGTTGGGATCGGATGATCTTTGAGTTTATAATCAAATCTATCTTTTTATATGCATGAAAGTATTTGATTTTATTTGACCTCTTTTATGCATGATTGCTTATAGCCGAGTATTTCTTCTCCGATATTTTGGTTTTGTTTGGCCAACTTGATCTATTTATCTTGCAATGGGAAGAGGTGCTTTGTAGTGGGTTCGATCTTACGATGCTTGATCCCAGTGACAGAAGGGGAACCGACACGTATGTATCGTTGCTACTAAGGATAAAATAATGGGGTCTATCTCTACATAGATAGATCTTTTCTACATCATGTCATCGTTCTTATTGCATTAATCCGTTTATCCATGAACTTAATACACTAGATGCATGCTGGATAGCGGTCGATGTGTGGAGTAATAGTTGTAGATGCAGGCAGGAGTCGGTCTACTAATCTTGGACGTGATGCCTATGTAATGATCATTTCCTGGATATCGTCATGATTATTTGAAGTTCTATCAATTGCCCAACAGTAACTTGTTTACCCATCGTTTGCTATTTTTCTTGAGAGAAGCCACTAGTGCAACCTACGGCCCCCTGGTCTCTTTCTCATATTATTTGCCTTTGCGATCTATTTTCCTTTACTTTTATTTTCAGATCTACTAAACAAAAAACACAAAAATACCTTGCTGCAATTTATTATTATTTATTTTATTTGGCGTTCGATATATCAATATCTACAATTTTATCTCACACCCGTTTGCCAATTTCGGGCGCCGCTACCTGAAAGGGATTGACAACTCCTTTTACACGTCGGGTTGCGAGTAGTTGTTATTTGTGTGCAGGTGATGTTTATGTTGTGTTGCTTGGTTCTCCTACTGGTTCAATAACCTTGGTTTCACATCTGAGGGAAATACCTACCGCCGATGTGCTGCATCATCCCTTCCTCTTTGGGGAAATACCGACGTAGCTTCAAGTGACATCACACTGTACCGATCACCCTATCTTCTGCAACAATGTACAGCCTGAACGGCGCACCAGTCTTGGGCGCGCGCAATATTGGAGGATTCGACAAGCATCGCTTTACATAATTAAAAGCATCTCGTTGCTCTGCCCCCCAAGTAAATTCAGCTTCATTCTTTAGCCGAAGTAGAGGAACAAATGATTCAATTTTCCCTGCAAGGTTAGATATGAATCATCTCAAGTAATTATTTTTTCCTAACAACTTTTGCACATCCCTTTTACACGTGGGTTCCTCCAATTTTTTAATTGCCTCCACATTATTAGGGTCAATCTCTATGCCATTCTCATGAATTATGAAGCCTAAAAACTTACCAGCCAACACACCAAAAGCACACTTGAGTGGATTCATTTTTAATCCATACCAGCGCATCCTTTCAAAAGCTAATCTTAAATCGGCTAAATGATGATCAAACCCATCCGATTTAACAACTATGTCATCAATATATATTTCTAGTACAATGCCTTGAAGATCATGAAAAATTAAATTCATAGCTCGTTGGTATGTAGCACCGGCATTTTTCAACCCAAATGTAATAACGACCCACTCAAATAAACCAACAAAACCTGGGCAACGAAAAGCGTCTTAGATATATCTTGTTCGACCATAAATATTTGATTATAACCTGCATTACCATCTAAAAAGCTAATTAATTTATGTCCCGAGGCATCATTAATAAGCATGTTGGCTATAGGCATAGGATATTCATCTTTTGGAGTAGCCTTATTCAAATCTCTAAAATCAACACAGATTCTAATATTACCAATATTTTCTTTTCCATGCGCACAATATTAGAAACCCAATCTGCATATCTACATGGCTGAATAAACTTAGCTTTTAACAAATGATCAACTTCTTCTTTGATGCGGTCATACAAATTAGGATTGGAACTTCTAGGAGGTTGTTTATTGTAGCGACCCGACCTCAAACGGTCAAGCCTCTGTGTATCTGTGCCATCCCTGGATCGGTATGCTGGCACACACAGTACATCAAAATATATATAAAAGTGCAATCACATGTATAAATAACGTAAAACTAGTATATACCTCATAAGTCTCAGCGGAAACAATCGAACGGGTGTGCAGTCCCATCAACGCCAACGGCAAGTTGAGTGTAGACTGTAACCCTACAACGTAACTCTTACTCATCATAGAAATTCCTGCAACATAAGTGTTGGCGAACGCAGTATTTCAAAATTTTCCTACGATCACGCAAGATCTATCTACGAGATGCATAGAAAAAAGAGGGGAGAGCATGTCTACGTACCCTCGTAGACCGAAAGTGGAAGTGTTCAGTAACGCGGTTGATGTAGTCGAATGTCTTCGTGATCCAACCGATCAAGTACCGAATGCATGGCACCTCCGCGATCTGCACACGTTCAGCTCGGTGATGTCCCTCGTACTCTTGATCCAGTAGAGGCTGAGGGTGAGTTCCATCAGCACGATGGTGTGTCGACGGTGATGATTAAGTTACCAATGCAGGGCTTCGCCTAAGCACTATGACAATATGACCAAGGTGTAAAACTCTGGAGGGGGGCACCGCACACGGCTAAAGAACAACTTGTCTGTCTATGGGGTGCCCCCTCCCCCGTATATAAAGGAGGGGAGGAGGAGCAGGGCCGGTCACAAGGGGCGCGTCCAGGGAGGAATCCTACTCCTAGTAGGAGTACGTTTCCTCTTTTCCTAGTCCTAGTAGGAGAAGAAGGAAGGAGAGGAAGAAGAGAAGGAAAGGGGGGCCGTCCCCCTAGCCCTATTCCAATTCGGTTTGGGCTAGGGGGCGCACCACACCTTGGCCTGCCTCCTCACTTCCACCATTAGGCCATTGAGGCCCAATAACTTCCCGGGGGGGGGGGGTTCCGGCAACCCCCAGTACTCTGAAACTTATCCGAAACGACCTGAACCATTCCGGTGTCCGAATATAGCCTTCCAATATATGAATATTTATGTCTCGACCATTTCGAGACTCCTCGTCATGTCCCTGTTCTCATCCGGGACTCCGAAAAACCTTCCGTACATCAAATCACATAACTCATAATACATGTCGTCATCGAACGTTAAGCGTGTGGACCCTACGGGTTCGATAACTATGTAGACATGACCGAGACTCATCTCCGGTCAATAACCAGTAGCGGAACCTGGATGCTCATATTGGTTCCTACATATTCTACGAAGATCTTTATCGGTCAAACTGCATAACAACATACATTCCCTTTGTCATCGGTATGTTACTTGCCCGAGATTCGATCGTCGGTATCATCATACCTAGTTCAATATCGTCACCGGTAAGTCTCTTTACTCGTTCCGTAATGAATCATCCCGCAACTAACTCATTACTCACATTGCTTGCCAGGCTTATAGTGATGTGCATTACCGAGAGGGCCCAGAGATACCTCTCCGACAATCGGAGTGACAAATCCTAATCCTGATCTATGCCAACTAAACAAACACCATCGGAGACACCTATAGAGCATCTTTATAATCACCCAATTACGTTGTGATGTTTGATAGCACACTATGTGTTCCTTCGGTATTTGGGAGTTGCATAATCTCATAGTCGTAGGAACATGTATAAGTCAAGATGAAAGCAAGCAATAAACTAAACGATCATAGTGCTAAGCTAACGGATGGGTCTAGTCCATCACATCATTCTCTAATGATGTGATCCCATTCATCAAATGACAACACATGTCCATGGCTAGGAAACTTAACCATCTTTGATTAACTAGCTAGTCAAGTAGAGGCATACTAGGGACACTCTGTTTGTCTATGTATTCACACATGTACTAAATTTCCGGTTAATACAATTCTAGCATGAATAATAAACATTTATCATGATATAAGGAAATATAAATAACAACTTTATTATTGCCTCTAGGGCAAATTTCCTTCAGTCTCCCACTTGCACTAGAGTCAATAATCTAGTTCACATCATCATGTGATTTAACACCAATAATTCACATCTTTATGTGATTAGTACACATCGCCATGTGACTAACACCAAAAGGGCTTACTAGAGTCAATAATCTAGTTCACATCGCTATGTGATTAACACCCAATGAGAACTAAGGTGTGATCATGTTTTGCTTGTGAGAGAAGGTTAGTCAACGGGTGTGTCACATTCAGAGCCGTATGTATTTTTTGCAAATTTTCTATGTCTACAATGCTCTGCATAGAGCTACTCTAGCTAATTGCTCCCACTTTCAATATGTATCCAGATTGTGACTCAGAGTCATCCGGATCAGTGTAAAAAGCTTGCATCGACGTAACTCTTTACGACAAACTCTTCATCACCTCCATAACTGAGAAATATTTCCTTAGTCCTCTTAGGTAACTAAGGATAACTTTGGCCGTTGTCCAGTGATCCACTCCTGGATCACTATCGTACCCCCTTGCCAAACTCATGGCAAGGTATACAATAGGTCTGGTACACAGTATATCATACTTTATAGAACCTATGGCTAAAGCATAGGGAATGACTTTCAGTCTCTTTTTCTATTTTCTGCCGTGGTCGGGTTTTGAGTCCTACTCAACTTTACACCTTTGCAATACAGGTAAGAACTCCTTCTTTAACTGTTCCATTTTGAACTACTTCAAAATCTTGTCAAGGTATGTACTCATTGAAAAATCTTATCAAGCGTCTTGACCTATCTCTATAGATCTTGATGCCGAATATGTAAGCAGCTTCACTGAAGTCTTTCATTGAAAAATTCTTATTCAAGCATCCTTTTATGCTATCCAGAAATTCTGTATTATTTCCAATCAACAATATGTCATCTACATATAATATCAGAAATGCTATAGAGCTCCCACTCACTTTATTGTAAATACAGGCTTGTCCAAAAGTCTGTATAAAACCATATGCTTTGATCACACTATCAAAGCATATATTCCAACTCCGAGATGCTTGCACCAGTCCATAGATGGATCACTGGAGCTTGCACATTTTGTTAACACCTTTAGGATTGACAAAACCTTCTGGTTGCATCATATACAACTCTTCTTTAAGAAATCCATTTAAGGAATGCAGTTTTGACATCCATTTGCCAGATTTCATAAAATGTGGCAATTGCTAACATGATTCGGACAGACTTTAAGCATCGATACGAGTGAGAAAATCTCATCGTAGTCAACATATTGAAAAAGCACTTTTCGACAAGTCGAGTTTTCTAGATGGTAACACTACTATCAGCGTCCGTCTTCCTCTTGAAAATCCATTTATTCTCAATGGCTTGCTGATCATCGCGCAAGTCCACCAAAGTCCACACTTTGTTCTTATACATGCATTCTATCTCAGATTTCATGGCCTCAAGCCATTTCGCGGTATCTGGGCTCATCATCACTTCCTCATAGTTCGTAGGTTTGTCATGGTCTAGTAACATGACTTCTAGAAAGGATTACTGTACCACTCTGGTGCGGACCAAACTCTGGTTGACCTACGAGGTTCAGTAGTAACTTGATTTGAAGTTTCATGATCATCATCATTAGCTTCCTCACTAATTGGTGTAGGAATCACTAGAACTGGTTTCTGTGATGAACTACTTTCCAATTCGGGAGAAGGTACAAATACCTCATCAAGTTCTACATTCCTCCCACTCACTTCCTTCGAGAGAAACTTCTTCTCTAGAAAGGATCCATTCTTAGCAACGAATATCTTACCTTCAGATCTGTGATAGAAGGTGTGCCCAATAGTTTCCTTTGGGTATCCTATGAAGACGCATTTCTCCAATTTGGGTTTGAGCTTATCAGGTTGAAACTTTTTCACATAAGAATCACAGCCCCAAACTTTAAGAAATGACGACTTAGGTTTCTTGCCGAACCACAGTTTATACGGCGTCGTCTCAACGGATTTAGATGGTTACCTATTTAACATGAATGCAGTTGTCTCTAATGCATAACCCCAAAACGATAGTGGTAAATCGGTAAGAGACATCATAGATCGCACCATATCTAATAAAGTACGGTTATGACATTCGGACACACCATTACACTGTGGTGTTCCAGGTGGCGTGAGTTGTGAAACTATTCCACATTGTTCCAAATGAAGACCAAACTCATAACTCAAATATTCACCTCCACGATCAGATTGTAGAAACCTTATTTTCTTGTTACAATGATTTTCCACTTCCCTCTGAAATTCTTTGAACTTTTCAAATGTTTCAGACGTATGTTTCATCAAGTAGATATACCCATATCTACTCAAATCATCTGTGAAGGTTAGAAAATAACGATACCCGCGGCAAGCCTCAACACTCATCGAACCGCATACATCAGTATGTATTATTTCCAATAAGTTAGTTGCTCGCTCCATTGTTCTAGAGAACGGAGTCTTAATCATCTTGCCCATTGAGGGAGTCCTGGATTATGGGGTCCTCGGGTGTCCGGGCTACGTGATGTGGGCCGGACAGATGGGCCATGAAGATACAAGGTAGAAGGCCTTCCCTCGTGTCCGGATAGGACTCTCCTTGGCATGGAAGGCAAGCTTAGCGTGCAGATATGGATATTCCTTTCTCTGTAAACCGACTCTATACAACCCTAGCCCCCTCTGGTGTCTATATACACCGGAGTGTTTAGTCCGTAGAGGCTAGATCACAATCATAATCATACAGGCTAGACAATTAGGGTTTAGCCATTACGATCTCGTGGTAGATCAACTCTTGTAACCCCTATACTCATCAAAGTCAATCAAGCAGGACGTAGGGTATTACCTTCATCAAGAGGGCCCGAACCTGGGTAAATATCTTGTCCCTTGTCTCCTGTTACCATTGATCCTTAGACGCACAGTTTGGACCCCCTACCCGAGATCTGTCGGTTTTGACACTGACATTGGTGCTTTCATTGAGAGTTCCACTGTGTCGTCGAAAGGCTCGATGGCTCCATCAATCGTCTACAACAATGTTGCCATGAAGGAGATTTTTCTCCTCGGCCAGATCTTTGTATTCGGTGGCTTCACACTGCGTGCCAACTCGATTGGCCACCTGGAGCAAATCGACAGCTATGCCCCTGGTCACCACGTCAGTTTTGGAAATCTAAACTATGTCGCTGATATCCGAGGAGACTTGATCTTCCAAGGGTTCGTGGCCTCAACCACCACTCCGGCCTTAGATCCGGAGTGCGTCATCAGGTCTGAAGATGGGAGTCTAGAGCCCGCCGGACTCTCTGCGGCCTTAGAGCTCAACACAGAGAATAGCGTCTCCAACAATCATTGCAAGGCCGGACTCTTCTCCGGATACTACTTCCGAACCCTGGAGGCCCGCGTCATGCGAGCTTGGCCCAGAAACCTCCGACCATGTCCAAACCCCGCTCTTAAATGAGGCTTTGGACCTAATGTGATCCCTCGTCATCATAGAGGAACCGCTTCTGAATCACGCCCAGCCCAGACTAGGGGCTGGAAATAGGGAATTTTACTTCCCACCCACCACCCACTTCATAGCCACTCTCGAGGACCTAACCGACATGCTTGATTACGCCTCCGAAGACATCGACGGTATGGACGACGATGTCGGCGAGGAGCAGGCCCAAAACCTTCCGGTCACCAGACGTTGGACGGACACCTCCTCGTATGACGTATATATAGTGGATACACCTAAAACGGTGACGAGGATGATGAGAAAAACCCAGTCGAGGACGAACCTCCTGAGATATCGCCAATATTTCGAAGCCAGCGGCGCCACTCTAAATCGCATCATGGCAAGAACAGAAATACCGGCACCGAAGACAATGATACTTCGGAGAACGCCGAAGCCCAAGAAGACCCCATCGAACCAACATCCGAACAGGATGATCGGGAGGACGGGCAAGTTGACCCTGACGAACAAACAGGGAACAACGACTAGGAGGACAGTAACTATCTGCCACTCTCTGAAGATGACGTAAGCCTCGGCGACAAAGATTTTATCGTGCCAGAGGAACCCCTCGAACAAGAGCGCTTCAAGCACCGGCTAATAGCCACGGCTAGAAGCCTAAAAAATAAACAGCAGAAGCTTCAAGCTGACCAAGACATGCTCAACAACAGATGGACTAATGTCCTGGCAGCCGAAGAATACGGCCTTGAGTGACCAAAAAACGTTACTCAAATTGCAAGAAGCTACCCCAATTCGACGATGAGGCGTTGGAGCCCATACCACCCGTGCGTAATGCGGCTGACAGACCCGATAAACCACCACGTGGCTGGGATAGAGTGGCAACTAAAATCAAACACCAGCCCGCACCACCTCGTCGTAAAAAGCATAGAAACAACAGCTCGGAGATACACATACGACCTACGACAGGACCTGGAAAATAGGGCAGGTCAGACCAGGTCAATCTACGGATCACTGGGGCGTGCTCCGGTGTGAGAGGCGGGCTATCAAGCCTGGTGTGATAAACACAGCCAACCTTGGGCTGAAAACCGCATACGGACTCCATCTGAACTGCGTCGTGACATGGCCTGATACAGAGGTGCCGCACACCCCCTATGCTTCACTGATGAGGTAATGGAGCACTAGTTCCCTGAAGGGTTTAAACCCTTGAACATCAAATCATACGACGGCACAACAGATCCCGCAGTATGGATTGAAGATTTTCTTCCCCACATTCACATGGCTCACGGTGATGATCTACATGCCATCAAATACCTTCCTCTAAAACTTAAGGGGCCAGCTAGGCACTAGTTAAACAGCCTCCCAGAAAACTCTATTGGAAACTGGGAAGACTTGGAAGATGCCTTTAGAGACAACTTCCAAGGCACTTATGTCCGGCCTTCGGATGCCGATGACCTCAGTCATATAGTCCAACAGCCCGGAGAGTCGGCCAGGAAATTCTGGACCAGGTTCCAAATTAAAAAGAACAAGATTGTCGACTGTCCGGACGCCGAAGCCTTAGCGGCTTTCAAACACAGCATCCATGACGAATGGCTCGCCCGACACCTCGGCCAGGAAAAGCTGAAGTCCATGGCAGCCCTTACAGCACTAATGACCCACTTTTGTGAGGGTGACGATAGCTGGCTAGATCATAGCGGTAACAGTACCGGCGACCCCGGCACTTCGGAAGCCCGAAACGGCAACGGAAGGCCCCGACGCAACAAACATAAGCGTCGGAGCAACAATGATGATACAGAGAATACGGCAGTCAATGCCGGATTCAGTGGCTCCAAATCGGGTCAATGGAAGAAGCCATTCAAACAAAACAAAGACGGTTCATCAAGCCTGGACCGAATACTCAATCGTCCCTGCCAGATCCACGGCACTCCTGATAAGCCTGCCAACCATACCAAAAGAAGTTGTTGGGTCTTCAAACAGGCTGGCAAGTTAAATACCGAACATAAGGAGAAAGGGTCACCCAGTGAGGATGACGATGAGGAACCTTGCACACCGAAAACAGGGTATCAGAAGAAATTTCCCCCTGAAGTGAAAACGGTGAACATGATATACGTCACCCATATCCCCAAGAGGGAGCGCAAGCGCGTGCTAAGGGACGTCTATGCGATAGAGCCAGTCGCCCCAAAATTCAACCCATGGTCGGCCTGTCCAATCACCTTCGATCGCAGGGACCATCCGACCAGTACCCGTCATGGAGGTTCGGCCGCATTAGTCCTCGATCCAATCATCGATGGATTCCACCTTACGTGAGTCCTCATGGACGGCGGCAGCAGCCTTAACCTGCTCTATCAAGACACAGTCCGCAAGATGGGTATTGATCCGTCAAGAATCAAGCCTACTAAAACTACCTTTAAAGGAGTGATACCCGGTGTAGAGGCCCGTTGCACGGGCTCAATCACATTGGAATTGGTCTTCGGCTCACCAGAAAACTTTCGCAACGAAGACTTGATCTTTGATATTGTCCCCTTCCGCAGTGGCTACCACGCACTGCTCGGACGAACCACGTTCGCTCATTTTAATGCAGTCTCGCACTACACCTATCTCAAGCTTAGGATGCCCGGACCATGCGGTGTTATAACAGTGAATGGAAACATGGAACGCTCCCTCCACACCGAGGAGCACACCACGGCCTTGGCAGCGGAAGTACAGAGTGGCCTCATTAAGCCAACTATTACGTCGGCGGCCAAGTCCTCGGACATTGTCAAACGAGTCCGGACTACCCCATTGTACGACAGTCCAGCTCGTCAGGAGCTCGATTAGCAATCCGGCCTCCATCTCATCCCCTACCGAATTGTGGCATATGTGACACGCGTACATAATTACGCACTAAAAATACCATATGAAAGGATGGATGCACAATAAGGACAATGCCTGCAATACAGCTAGACCCTACCAGGAAACTCACATTCCTCTTCCTTCTTTTCTTTTTTTTTCTTTCAAGTTCCCTCAAAACCACATCACCCTTTCGACGGTACCAAAGCCTCTTTCCGTGGCCTATTATGAAAACACCGGTTGATGTTCCTCTCGAAGGACAATATACCAAGGTGAAAAGAAGCATAGATACGTACCAGAATAGCTAAAGGGTCCTTAAAGATCACCCCGTCCGCGGTCAGGACTCATGCACGGCTTCCCCTTGTGTTCGGCATGTAAAATGGCCTTGTTGCTTATTGCACTATTTGTATCAATACATTTAGATGTATCAATCAGACTACTATGGAAACAGTTTTTTTCCCAAACCTATGTGGCGTTGGCGTATCTCTCAACATATGTTTCCCTATTTTTGTCCAGTTGTCATGTACACCTTGGTATGACCTAAATCGCCAGGGGCTTTATTAAGCCGCGTACATCGTTCAAATATTAAAAAGTCCGAACACTTTAATAGTGCAATTCGGCGTCCCGAATATAGCATTATATGCATTGGCTCCGAATCATGTCTTTGGTCAATAGTTGGATTGCCTGGCTCCTGTGCTTGCCACCTTACGTTTTGTCTGATCTGCTAGGGTAGTAAAGGGAGAACTACTACGATTGTGTTTCTGGTTCACCCAGACAAACACCTCAGTAGAGAAAGCCTAAAACTGACTGTCATGATGCGGCGAGAGCTGGTCAGCTATTCGGTGACTAAGTATAAATCTTTAGCAATTTTTTCCGCATTATGCGATAGGCCGGTCTCCACCCGACCAGGCATTCACATCACCTGAGTTTGGATAATCGAACAATACTATGGGTTGCGCCCGCTCTCCCATTATAAAACTCCTATGGCTAAGTGAGGGCGATCAAGCCGTATAGTCCAATTGCCTGGTTCACCGCACTAACACCTCCTTCACGGACCAGTATGATGGGTCAAGTGTGTTTTAAGTGTTATCCCGAACACCCCCGTACTACCTATGTGGGGGTCGAAGCCGACGACTGGCCGACTCTCAGATAT
This sequence comes from Triticum urartu, assembly GCF_056163025.1. Classification (NCBI taxonomy): domain Eukaryota; kingdom Viridiplantae; phylum Streptophyta; class Magnoliopsida; order Poales; family Poaceae; genus Triticum; species Triticum urartu. Next base: position 356,689,244 of record NC_141878.1, on the reverse strand, counting down.
TACAAACAGCCGCACAGGAGGCGGTATTTTTATAAGCAATATATCATACATAAGCCTTATCTCGTGATACAGGAGTAGACAACATAATTACATTCATTCAAATATGATGTCCTTCGAACATTGGCCCTCTACAATGCGGGATCCTTTTAGGACATCATCAAAGTACCGCTTCGGCGTGCGATGCTCTTTCCCAGCGGGCGGTCCCTTGGTCACAAGCTTGACGGTGTCCATCTTCGCCCATTGCACCTTGACGCGGGCGAAGGCCATCCACGCACCTTCAATACAGGACAACCGCTTCACGGTATCAAGACGAGGGCAGGCGCTGACCAGCCGCTTGACGAGACTGAAGTAGCTACTGGGCATGGGTTCGGCAGGCCAAAGACGGATTATCAAATCCCTCATGGCCAATTCAGCCACCTTGTGTAGTTTGGTACATTGCTTCAGCTGATCGCTGTGGGGCATAGGATGCTCTAGCGCAAGGTATTGCGACCAGAACAGCTTCTCCATTGAGCTCCCCTCTTCGCCCCGGAAGAACTCTGCGGCATCAGCGACACTCTGGGGTAGGTCCACAAACACTCCTGGAGAACTCCAAATCCGGGTTAGAAAGATGTACCTTTTCTTCACAAATTTTCTCTGCAGGTTAAAGGCCTTGCCCGTCGCAATTTGGCTTGCCTCCTGGATCTCCCGGACATCACTTTGGGCTTCGGCCCAGGCTTCGTGTGCGCTTTGGAGTGCCTTAGCAAGTTCGGAGTTCGGCTCCGAACTCTTGCGCTCTAAGGATTCACATTTTCCTATGGAATCCTTGAGCTCTTTCTGGACTTCCTCCACCCGTGATTCATGATTAAGGAGGGAGGCTCGTTGCTCCTCGGCCTCCTTCTTGTCCTCGGCTAGCGCACTCTTAAGGGCCTCGACCTCAGACGTGTCAGCTGCAAAACATAAATTATGAAACTCATTGAGATACTACATCATAGCTGGCATCGTTTCAAGACATGCTTGGGCATTACATACCTTACTTTTCTTCTAGCTTCCGCCTTAGCTCGGATGCTTCGGCGGCATGAGCAGCTGATGCCTGCTTGTTCAAATAGATATGCGTGTTAGTCTCCTGCATGAGTTATTAGATCCTATGTTCGGTTTTCTTTCCAAACACTGAACAGAGTCTTAGGGGCTACTATCTATACACATGAATTCTTTTTATACAGTTAAAAGATACTGTAAATCACATACCTCAAAGCCTTTTAAAAGGCTAGTGTAGGATTCACTCAGTCCGCTTTTCGCGGATTGAACCTTTTCAATCACCATACCCATAAGGGTACGATGTTCTTCCACAATGGTGGCATTCTGAAGCGCTCTCACCAGAGTGTCCAGCGCCTCCGCATTGATGGAGGGCGTCGGTGTTGTAGGCGCACCCCCTTCTCACGAAGAGGGTTGCTCCGCTGTCTCCGGAACCGTGTGGGTTTCCGGAATGACATTTGGTTGGGGGCCAAACTGGACATGGCCCCTGTCTCCAGTCTCCATGGGGGTCGGCTCCCCCATGTTCTTGGCAGCCTCTGGCACCTCTCCCTATTCCGGAAGGGTCCTTTGGGACGACACCTCGGTGGGGGAGGAAACTAGTGGAGGCGAATCGCTCTCCATCATGTTCAGACCCAGCGAATTCCCAGAAGAAGAGGATCATTGGGGAAGGACCTTAACCGGACTGCAGCATACAATTTAAATGCATTACAACTGTAAGCCAGAAAAGCCGGACATATATATACCTTTGAGTACTTACGATCCAGCCAGGGGCTTCGGCCTGGAGCGCCACTCGTCGGCGTCCGATTCGGAGTCATCCGTAAGGGACATCCTCCCTTTCTTGGACGCCTCCGCCTCTAGATCGGCGGAGGCTGCCCTTTTCTTCTTCTCCCCCTTGGGGGGGGGGGGGTTCTCTCTTCCTCCTCCTCTTCCTCTTCGTCAGGGGAGGAGAGGGTTCCGGTGTCCTCGGACACTATGTCCAAAGCACCCTTACGGCGGAGGCCGCTCTTGGCCTCCTTGGCCTTCTTTTCTGGCGCTTGGTACAGCGCCGGGACTAGCATCCTCGTCAACAGAGGAATAGCTCCATCTTCGGGCAGCGGAGCCGGACAGTGAATCTGTTTCACTTTCTTGGTCCAGCCCTGCAAAAGAAAATGGAGATTTTAGTGTGCTCCTTGGGCTCGCAAAGTAATGTTACCAAAGAACATACGGTGGTCGCAACATGGGTGCTGTCGTAGCCGAGGTCTTCGGTTGTCTTCGGCCATGACTTCTAGTTCTTGAAGAGCAGCTTCCACATGTCTTCATGCTTCGTGCCAAAGAACCGATGCAGGGTCCGAGGACCAGCCAGGTTGAACTCCCACATGGGCTCTTGGCGCGCCTGACAGGGGAGTATCCGGTGGAAGAGCATCACTTGTATCACGCTGGCAAGGCTGGTATTTTTATCTAGCATGCTCTTGATGCACTTCTCCAGCATCGTTACCTCATTAGTTGACGCCCAATACAGGCCCTTGTTAAGCCAGGATGTCAGCCGCATTGGTGGCCCAGACTTGAACTCCATGGGAGCAGCCCATGTGGAGTCGCTGGGCTCTGTGACAAAGAACCACCCCTACTGCCATCCCTTCATGGTCTCCACGAAGGTGCCCTTGGGCCAAGTGACGTTGGGCAGTTTGCTCACCATAGCGCCACCATAGTCCGCGTGCTGGCCGTCCACCACTTTCAGTTTCACATTGAAAACCTTGAGCCATAGGCCGAAGTGGGGGGAAATACGGAGGAATGCCTCGCATACGACGATAAATGCTAAAATTTTGAGGAAGGAATTTGGGGCTAGATCATGGAAATCTAGCATGTAGTAAAACATGAGGCCACGGATGAAAGGATGAAGCGGAAACCCAGTCTGCGAAGAAAATGGGGGATGAACACTACGCTCTCGCCGGGCTTTGGAGTGGGGATGACCTATTTTTGGCCGAGAGTCGGTGGGCGATCTCTTTGGCCAGATACCCCGCTTCCCGAAGTTCCTTGATGTTTGCCTCCATGAAGGAGGAGGCCATCCACTTGCCCTGCGCTCCGGATCTGGACATGGCTGGAGTACTTTCTGGGAATGGAGTGGATTGAAGCTTGAGTGCTGGAGCTTGAGGGCGGATGGATTGAGGAAGGGGAAGGCGTCGGGTAAAAAGGGGGAATCTTATCTCCTTATAAAGACAGTGAATACCATGCGTCCCCCACGAGCCTTAAAGCTCGCCTATTTCCAAGTGGTCGTGCGAGATGGCACGGTTGGGTTTCCCATACCCGTATTGATAAGAATCCCATAATAAGGGGGCACGATCTCTGCTTTGACAAGACGTGTCGTCGGTGGTTGCATCTTGAAACGCGAAACAGGAGGCCGAAAAACGGTTTGAAATAATAAAATGGCCGGACATAACTTCTCACCAGTGAAATCTTCGGAGGACAAAACTTATCTGTATTTTAATTCAGAGGTATGACTATTGTACAGAGCCAGATATAGTCCTGATGGTCAACTTCTTTGAAGAATTCGGAGCAGGAACCCGCCTTGCAATGCCGAAGACAATCTGCGCGTAGGACACATCGTCATTGAAGACTGGTTCAGCGGCTACTGAGGAAGTCTTGGTTTATGGGGTCCTCGGGTGTCCGAGCTCCGTGATGTGGGCCGGACAGATGGGCCGTGAAGATACAAGGTAGAAGGCCTTCCCTCGTGTCCGGATGGGACTCTCCTTGGCGTGAAAGGCAAGCTTAGCGTGCGGATATGGATATTCCTTTCTCTGTAATCTGACTCTATACAACCCTAGCCTCCTCCGGTGTCTATATAAACCGGAGAAGTTTAGTCCGTAGAGGCTAGATCACAATCATAATCATACAGGCTAGACAATTAGGGTTTAGCCACTACGATCTCATGGTAGATCAACTCTTGTAACCCCTATACTCATCAAAGTCAATCAAGCAGGACGTAGGGTATTACCCCTATCAAGAGGGCCCGAACCTAGGTAAACATCGTTTCCCTTGTCTCCTATTACCATTGATCCTTAGACACACAGTTCGGACCCCCTACCCGATATCTGTCGGTTTTGAAACCGACACCCATGAGGCATGGTTCGCAAGCATCAAGTGATTCCAAAAGTCCATCAGCATGGAGTTTCTTCATGCGCTTTACACCAATATGACCTAAACGGCAGTGCCACATATAAGTTGCACTATCACTATTAACTTTGCATCTTTTGGCTTCAATATTATGAATATGTGTATCACTACGATCAAGATTAAATAAACCATTTATATTCAGTGTATGAACATAGAAGGTTTTATTCATGTAAATATAACAACAATTATTCCTGGCTTAAATGAGTAATTGTATTGCAATAAACATGATCCAATCATATTCATGCTCAACGCAAACACCAAATAACATTTATTTTAGGTTCAACACTAATCCCGAAGGTAAAGGGAGTGTGCGATGGTGATCTTATCAACCTTGGAATCACTTCCAACTCACATCATCACCTCACCCTTAACTAGTCTATGTTTATTTTGCAACTCCCGTTTCGAGTTACTTCTCTTAGCAACTAAGTATCAAATACTAAGGGGTTTCTATAAACACTAGTAAAGTACACATCAATAACATGTATATCGAATATACATTTGTTCATTTTGCCATCCTTCTTATCCGCCAAGTATCTAGGGCAATTCCACTTCCAGTGACCATTTCCTTTATAGTAGAAGCACTCAGTTTCAGGCTTGGGTCTATCTTTGGGCTTCTTTACGAGAGTGACAACTTTCTTGCCATTATTCTTGAAGTTCCCTTTATTTCCCTTGCCCTTTTACTTGAAACTAGTGGTCTTGTCAACCAACAACATTTGATGCTTTTCTTGATTTCTACCTTCGTCGATTTGAGCATCACGAAGAGCTCGGGAATCATTTATAGTTCATCACGAAGTTCCAGTAACTTGGTGATAGTGACTAGAGAACTCTGTCAATCACTATCTTATCTCGAAGATTAACTCCCACTTTGATTCAAGAGATTGTAGTACTCAGACATTCTGAGCACGTGCTCACTGCTTGAGCTATTCTCCTCCATCTTGTAGGCAAAGTACTTGTCAAAGGTCTCATACCTCTCGACTCGGGCATGAGTCCAAAATACCAACTTCAGCTCTTGGAACATCTTATATGCTCTGTGGCGTCCAAAACATTTTTGAAGTCCTCGTTCTAAGCCGTAAAGTATGGTGCACTAAACTATCAAGTAGTCATCATACCGAGCTTGTCAAATGTTCATAACGTCTGCATTTGCTCCTACAATAGGTCTTTCACCTAGCGGTGCATCAAGGACATAATTCTTCTGTGCAGCAATGAGGATAATCCTCAGATTACAGACCAAGTCCGCATCATTGCTACTATCATCTTTCAACTTATTTTTCTCTAGGGACATATCAAAAAATAAATAGGGAACTACATCATGAGCTATTGATCTACAACATAATTTTCAAATACTATCAGGACTAAGTTCATGATAAATTTAAGTTCAAATAATCATATTACTTAAGAACTCCCACTTAGATAGACATCCCTCGAGTCATCTAAATGATCACGTGATCCATATCAACTAAACCATGTCCGATCATCACGTGAGATGGAGTAGTTTTCAATGGTGAACATCACTATGTCGATCATATCTACTATATGATTCACGCTCGACCTTTCGGTCTTAGTGTTCCGAGGCCATATCTGCATATGCTAGGCTCGTTAAGTTTAACCCGAGTATTCTGCTTGTGCAAAACTGGCTTGCACCCATTGTATGTGAACGTGGAGCTTATCACACCCGATCATCACATGATGTCTCGGCATGACGAACTATAGCAACGGTGCATACTCAGGGAGAACACTTATACCTTGAAATTTAGTGAGAGATCATCTTATAATGCTACCACTGAACTAAGCAAAATAAGATGCATAAAAATATAAACATCACATGCAATCAAATAAGTGATATGATATGGCCATCATCATCTTGTGCCTTTGATCTCCATCTCCAAAGCACCGTCATGATCACCACCGTCACCGGCTTGACGCCTTGATCTCCATCGAAGCATCGTTGTCATCTCGCCAACTATTGCTTCTATGACTATCGCTACCGCTTAGTGATAAAGTAAAGCAATTACATGGTGATTGCATTTCATACAATAAAGCAACAACCATATGGCTCCTGCCAGTTGTCGGTAACTGTTACAAAACATGATCATCTCATACAACAATTTATATATCATCACGTCTTGACCATATCACATCACAGCAAGCCCTGCAAAAACAAGTTAGACGTCCTCTACTTTGTTGTTGCAAGTTTTACATGGCTTCTACGGGCTTCTAGCAAGAACCGTTCTTACCTATGCATTCGCAATGATTTTTCATCAAGGGTGTTGTTTTAACCTTCAACAAGGACCGGGCATAGTCAAACTTGATTCAACTAAAGTTGGAGAAATAGACACCCACTAGCCACCTGTGTGCGAAGCACGGCGGTGGAACCGGTCTCATGAACGCGATCATGTAATGTCGGTCTGGGCCGCTTTGTCCAACAATACCGCCGAATTAAAGTATGACATGCTGGTAAGCAGTATGACTATTATCGCCCACAACTCATTGTGTTCAACTCGTGCATATAACATCTACGCATAGACTTGGCTCGGATGCCACTGTGGGGGAATATAGTATTTCAAAATTTTCCTACGATCATGCAAGATCTATCTAAGAGATGCATAGCAACGAGAGGGGAGAGTGTGTCTACGTACCCTCATAGACCGAATGTGGAAGCATTTAGTAACGCGGTTGATGTAGTCGAATGTCTTCGTGATCCAACCTATCAAGTACCGAACGCACGGCACCTCCGCGATCTGCACATGTTTAGCTCGGTGACGTCCCTCGTACTATTGATCCAGCTGAGTCCGAGGGTGAGTTCCGTCAGCACGACGGCGTGTCGACGGTGATGATGAAGTTACCGACGCAGGGCTTCGCCTAAGCACTATGATAGTATGGCCGAGGTGTAAAACTGTGGAGGGGGCACCGCACACGGCTAAAGATCATCTTGTGTGTCTATGGGGTGCCCCCATCCCCTGTATATAAAGGAGGGGAGGAGGAAGGCCGGCCACAAGGGGCGCGCCCAAGGTGGGAATCCTACTCATATAGGAGTAGGGTTCCCCTTTTCCTAGTCCTAGTAGGAGAAGAAGGAAGGAGAGGAAGAACAGAAGGGAAGGGGGCTGGCACCCTAGCCCTAGTCCAATTCGGTTTGGGCTAGGGGGCACACGCTACACCTTGGCATGCCTCCTCTCTTCCACCATGAGGCCCATGAGGCCCAATAACTTCCCGGGGGGTTCCGGTAACCCCCGGTACTCTGAAACTTATCTGAAACGACTCGAACCATTCTGGTGTCCGAATGTAGCCTTCCAATATATGAATATTTATGTCTCAACCATTTTGAGATTCCTCATCATCTCCGTGATCTCATTCGAGACTCCGAACAACCTTCGGTACATCAAATCACATAACTCATAATACATATCATCATCGAACGTTAAGCGTGGGGACCCTACAGGTTCGAGAACTATGTAGACATGACTGAGACACATCTCCGGTCAATAACCAATAGCGGAACCTGGATGCTCATATTGGTTCCTACATATTATACAAAGATCTTTATCGGTCAAACCACATAACAACGTACGTTGTTTCCTTTGTCATCGGTATGTTACTTGCCCGAGATTCAATCGTCGGTATCATCATACCTAGTTCAATCTCGTCACCGGCAAGTCTCTTTACTCGTTCCGTAATGAATCATCCCGCAACTAATTCATTAGTCACATTGCTTGCAAGGCTTATAGTGATGTGCATTACCAAGAGGGCCCAGAGATACCACTCTGACAATCGGAGTGACAAATCCTAATCTCGATCTATGCCAACTCAACAAACACCATCGGAGACACCTGTAGAGCATCTTTATAATCACCTAGTTACATTGTGACGTTTGATAGCACACTAAATGTTCCTCCGGTATTCGGGAGTTGCATAATCTCATAGTCATACGAACATGTATAAGTCATGAAGAAAGCAAGCAATAAACTAAACGATCATAGTGCTAAGCTAACGGATGGGTCTAGTCCATCACATTATTCTCTAATGATGTGATCACGTTTATCAAATGACAACACATGTCCATGGCTAGGAAACTTAACCATCTTTGATTAACGAGCTAGTCAAGTAGAGGCATACTAGGGACACTCTGTTTGTCTATGTATTCACACATGTACTAAGTTTCCGGTTAATACAATTCTACCATGAATAATGAACATTTATCATGATATAAGGAAATATAAATAACAACTTTATTATTGCCTCTAGGGCATATTTCCTTCAATAAGATGTTGCGGCCCTGTAGGTCAATGCATTGAATGTACAGGCAAGTCACATCATAAGAATAATGAACCTATTTGTACATGCAATTTGGCTGGTGGAAAGCTCTAAGTTTAGTTTTTTTTTTGCATAAAGCTAGTTTTTCCCTAGATAAAATATTTTATTCTACTGCTACAAAATAGCATAGGATGAGTTGGCAAACCCAACTCAATCCATTCCCAAAGTTTCATTTAAAACCCAACTTCTTAAATTAAGAGTGATGAGATCTCCCTACATCTCCACTACTAGATGCTCAAGTTGCTCGTAACCGGGGACATGGCTAATCGACTAGATTTTAACACTCTGCAGAGGTTTGCGCTCTTTTCCCAACAAGACTCGATCGTCTCCCTTGAAGTTCTCGCACTGCAAGGCGTTTGAGAATAGTATGACCGAGACATAGTGTTTCAAAAGTATCCCCCTTAACCCATGGATAGGCCGGTACACCTACTCATTCTACATCTGCTAGCCTATCCTGAAAGAGGTCATACTATCTACTCAATTAAGCCAGAGCCCATATTGTCTTGTGGCTGCATACGTAAGCTTCTAGACATGAAAATACGTTTGATCCCTTTGATCCTGGGCGGATGGACCACTAGTGGTGCACCACCATGGATTTGCCATGCGTGCCCCCACTGTACTTCGCCACCATTCAAACCAATTTCCGCCCGGGTAGTTCATTTAAAAGTCTTGGTCCTGATTACTACTTGGTCACTCATGTCTCGCCATTAACACTTCCCAGTCCACGTCTGCATTAGCAAGGCAAAAATAAACTTACACGATGGTGACAAAGGGTGTATAGTTCAGACCTACCTCAAATGAACTACTAGGTAAAAGCGTAGCCATTCGACATAAAGTTCCTACCATGCAATCCTACCGCAAAGGACTAAGTGCATAGATAAAACATAGGTAATTGAAAGAATGGTCAAATGTGAACTTGCCTGGTAATAGTTGATGAAGATTATATCGCTCTCAAAAATTTACTTAATAGAACTATTCGTCACTCTCCGATGAAAAACTATAAAGTCAAACATTGCATTCACATAAGCAATCATTTCAGAGAACCAAGTAACATGCAACATGAAAAGACTCAAAAAATCCAAATGAAAATCCAACACACTCAACTATCACAACATATATTCTAAGTGCAACACAACATAGGCATGGGGTTCAGAATTTGTGATGTGACGCATAGTGCATACAAGGCATACGAGTAAAACTACTATGGACAGATCCTAAGTGTGTGAACATATTTTGAGAAAGGTGTAGGTGATAGGGTTTGGCTACGGTGACAAAGTGCAATAAGAATCAACTTAATCGGAGCTACGGTCTAGGAGATATGGCCAATTGAAGTTTGAATTCAAATCTGAATATTTTCAAATTTGAATTTTACAAAAGTTTACAAAAATGATACCACTGGATATATCTAAATAATACGAAAAATTTGCCGCTGGTTTCATTGAATTTGGACCTACAGGTAAAAAGTTGTGGCTATTCTAAGTTTAGGGGCTAATCTACTAATTATAGGGACTAAACAGTGAAACAGAAAAGAAGAGTAAACTATGAACAGGCCCTTGGCCACGTTGCAGTATGCGAGTGGCCGAACAGTGTCCGTTGTGGGGCTTATAAGGCGAACGGCCGCTAAATAAGAAAAAACACTATGCCGTGGCTAACTAAAAAAACGACCGGCTCGGTTTAAATAAAACCTGCGGTTAACCATGTACTGGTTCGCTAAATAAAAAAATGACTATAATCTAATGTGGATAGTCCATGGTAGATCGAACGGGCGAGGGTGGGCGGTGGCTCAAAGTGGGTGGTGGTGGTGGCCGGCGACAAGCACACGACGGGGCGGCGGCTCTAGCGGGTTCCGGCAACAGGGAAGGCGACGAGGAGGACAGGCACATTGAGGGCGTCCGAATGGTGGAGTCGGGGCTCCTCAGGGCGTCGGGGTCGGCGAGGCAAAGGCGGCGACACTCTGCGGGCTCCGGCGAGGTCGGGCGTCGTCGGGGCGGCATCTTCGGTGGGTCCTGGGGTCAAAAAAGGGTGTCAAAAAGAGGTGCCTTGTCGCGGGGATCCAATTGATAGAGGAAGGCGAGCTAGGGGATGCCACAGACAACGAAATGGACGACGGAGTGGTGCGGCTTTGGCGAGATGCAACCGGTGATGGCGGCGGCTAGAAGCGGCGTGGGAAGAAGCGGGACGGCGAGGTTCGAAGAGGGACTCGGGGGGCCTTTTATAGGCACGGAGGGGGCTGCGGGGTCGCATGATAAGCATTATCCCGAGAGGCCTCGCCGGCGGTTGCGGACGAGCGCGCTCACGGCTCTGTCCCGTGCGGCGCGGCGGGAGGTTGGAGGTGATGGGGAGCGGGGTCCACCAGTCAGTGGTGGCGGCGGGTAGGCGAGCGAGGGACCGTGCAGTCGGTCGACCGGGCAGGAGGCCTTCAGGCGCTGGGCGCTGGCCTTGGGCCGTTTCGGTCGGTGGGCTAGCTGTCCTGGCGGGGCTAGCTGGGCGCGCGTGTCCCTGGGCCGAACTAGTTTCGGTCTAGGCGGGTGAGTGTGTGCGTGTTTTTTTTTAAACAGAAAACAAAAGTGGCCCTAAAACAAAATCAAACTAATTTACAAAAACACCACAATAATTTCTAAAATAACTATACAATATTTAGAGCCTAATCAACATTAACTTAAGCACATAACAGATTGAAAATATATTTTTCCTAATGCACTTTTTGCAAATCAAATAAATACCAAATAAACTCCAAATACTTCAAAATATTCAAATAAAATTTCCAACTCTTTTATAGGTTTGAGGAAGTCATCTTATCCCCTCTCATTTGTTTTCCTCGAGTGGAAAAATATTATTTGAATATTTCAAAAACACTAAAATGCAAAGAAATATGATATGCATTGAATGATTCTATTAACATTGAAATTTAATAAAAATTGGGATGTTACATTTATACGGCCTAAAACCATATTTAATAGGTAATCTATGCTCTACTAAATCTCTACTCAAACCGGGCATCTCAGTATAATTCCAAGCAAAGCAATCAATGAATTCTTTAAGTAATAAATATACCTTACTTTCCTGACCGGCTTTCAAGCTAGCTTTGATAAATGTAGGCCTCAGAATACTTCCATCACCAATATCAATTTCTTCAAGTGGATCAGCCGATGAGAATCCCTGTCCAAGCTTTTCCATGTTATCAAAATCTTCAATAGTTTCAAGCATATCACTCTTTCCGGAATGATACTCCTCCGCACGTCTTTGAAGCCACTTAATACGGTCATCTTTATTCATCATTTATATAGATAAATCATTAAGCCAAGCTACATTAGCCGGCTGTGCATTTATCGGTACAAAACCATCTCCACCAATACTGATATAATCATAGTCCGATATATCCCTACCGGTCAAACATCGCATCTCACCGTGTTGCTAATCAACCGGCACGTCCGTCAAAGCAATGCATGAAGAATTATCAGCCTCAATCACCTCCACATCGTCATTAACCCATTGAATTAAGCATTGATGTAAGGTATAAGGGATGCAACAATTTGCATGAATTCGGTCACGTCCCAACATAATATTATACCGGCCTTCGACATCAACAACAAAAAACGCAGCCGGCAACGTTTTGCTTCCGATTGTGAGCTCCATAGAAATAACACCCTTAGCCTCGAACAATTCCCCTGAGAACCCACAAAGTCCCACATTGGTCTTCTTTAACTCACTCTCTTTTTGGTTCAGTTTAGAAAATACCAAAAAAGGCATAATATTAACACCTACACCGCCATCAACAAGCATGTGACCAATAGGCTTACCATCAATGTGACCTCTGATAGATAATGGATTTAGGTGTTGACCATGCTTCTCTGGTCTCTCAAATGTAGCATTCTTTGGGCCAAAAATAAGTTCGGCAATTTCAGCCTCGGGCGCGCGATATTCAGCAGGCAACGCGAACAACATATTAACATCCATATCAGTTGGTACATCTTTATCATTCCCTGAATTTTCTACAATAATTGTGTAATCCGTATTTTTATTTTCCTCTGATGCGATGCGCTTCTCCTTCCAAGTTTTTGTGGGTAAGATTGGTTTATCTTGATTGAACCATTTATCGCGCTTCTTCTCAGCTATCTCTTCCTTTATTTCCAATGTCCGCAGTCGTTGTACACGTCATTTCTGAGTGTGAGTAAGTCCCTTTGGGCACCACTGAGGTGCTAGTTTAGTCCCTGGCGTGACTGACTTAATTTTGCTGCCCCCGGGGTCCTTTGGCCTGTACTGACATACTATTCTTCCTGGGACGAATATTTTGTCTTTAGCCGATAAACCTCCTTGCTGATCATATACTTTACTGGCATTAGAATTATGTCTGCTTACATTGCTGGAATCCTAATGTGTGCATGTGTTGCTGTTATACTTGAAATCCATTGGAGGCGAACTCTTGGACGTTCCTGGGCCACATGTTCCCTTAACTAAATTAGCATACGAACCTACCGATTTAGACTGTTGACTAGTGCGTGAGGATACAACATATGCCTTATCTGATTGTGCATGCATGGTATGCCCAGAATTAGTTTCTTTCCCACATTGATTAGATCAGCCAACTGGTTGCACCTTCACACCATTGTTTCCCTTTGTACCAATAATCTTCTTGGTGACCGATCCTATTGCACCATCATCGCTTGATTCTATATTATGGACAACACCTTCAGCCTGGTGTTTAACAATTTTCAGACCATGAGTAGCACATAAATCATCTGAATTTTTTGCCGCTTTAGTTTCAGCACACTTCACCAGCACCCACACACGCTTGTGACCACCCTTATAGTTTTTGTCATCTGCATTGCATACCGTTGATCTACTTCCTCGAATCTCGATGGCATTATGTGATCTAGCCTCCTCATTGAACCGAGCCCTTTTCTCATGCACGTTTAGTCTGAACATAGGCCTCAGCGGGATCCATCTCGGCTGAAAATAACCTGTTGGCCCTGTAGTATATGGTACCCAAAGATTAAACCACCATGGAGGAAACTGCAGATACAGAGGAGGTGCACAACCCCAATATGTTGACTCCATTGCAAAATATGGTTGTTGGTCATACACACTTCCTTGCCATTGCTCATGACCGCGAGGTCCAAAAGGATATCTTAGATGCTTATTACCTCCGAGCCGATTAAACACATTGCTGGTCTTGTGTGAGGTATATTTTCTGACAACATGGTACCTGTCGGCTTTAGCCATGGAGCTTGTTTTCTTCTGCCATTAACTTTCCATAATCCTAGTTCTGGATTTTTTGGTTTGATCATCCTTGGAGGAGCACTATCATCAATGACATTTCTCTCTCTTGCAGATTCGGCCTGATTCGACCGAATAAGCATTTTTTTACTCTCAAGTTCGACCATATTGATAGGAAAAGGGTCGTTGTCGAGCTTCATCTTAGAGCCTTCTGTAAACGTCAATTGTACTTCATTGATGGCCAATTGCACATGTCAACGAAACACATTACAATCATTAGTAGCATGAGAAAAAGAATTGTGCCATTTACAATAAGCTCTTCTACCCAATTCTTCTGGAGGTGGAATTACATGACCCTCTGTCACTCTAATTAATTTATTCTGTAGTAACATATCAAAAATTCTATCACACTTGCTAACATCAAGAGTGTATTTAATTTCATCTCTTCTAGCAAGTGTAGGTTTCAAAGAAGAACATGCAAATGGTTTTGACTTTGGCGCTTGAACCTATTCGGCTACACATATGTTAACGTCATCCTCACTAGCCGAATCACTATCATAACTAGATGATACCCCGCACGTTGTTGCGGGAACCGGTTGTAATATAATTCAATGCAATTTGATTGTACGAACATCAGTGTTTGGATTAATAAAATATTATATATCTTTTATAACATTTTATAAGATATAGACTATCAAAAAATATGAAGATTGGCAAGGCAAATATGGAGGCAACTGGTAAAACAATATATGGATAGTAGAAAATATAAAAGGTTGAAAATCTAAGATATATAGGAATATTTTACATGATAATATAAAGATATAAATTTGAAAGGTAGGCATTGTTGAAATAATAATTTCGCATCTACAAATAAACTAAAGGGAAAGTTTAGTATTGGTGAGAGTTAAACACTTTTAGGAAAACATGTGAAGTAAATCCTTTGTGCACTTCATTCTATCTAAAGAAATTCATAGATAAATCCTTTGTGCACTTCGGCTCTGGCACGCACATAATTTTCCTATTGGATTTTTATGAGACCATATAGAAGATTGTTTATGCCAAACCATTAGCTGTAATAGTTGAAACTTTGCACCAAATAAAACTATGTGAAAACCTTAACTTACTCAGTGCATAGGACCTCATGGGATAACTTGGATAAAATCACCATGTGTCTTGTGTTTGTACATCCATCAATTAGCTAAACATTGCTAACGGTAGCTAAGATTAAATGATCATAACTTCTAAGAAAATTCATCATAGATCTTAAGTACTCAGCTACATCTGTTTCAACAGTTTGGTTATTGCAAATATGAATAACTAAATATTAGGAAATTAATATATTGTACAATATAACTCACACTCATAAGCATTTTTGCCTTTTCTTAAGTAATGTCGATCTACAGATGAAAACATAGAACTAACCACACACATAGACACGCCCACGCGCAATTACTAAGTCAGTTCATAGCATGTACTATTGCCAAGTCATATGCCACAATCAAGTATCATTTTGTGAGCTATGTTATGGCTATTTGTTTTGTACCTAAAAATATCTCGGATCTTCAATGGAGGCCAACTGCAATAATATCACCAATTTCACGGAAGTTCAAATTCATTTAGGAAATATTTGATCATAGCAGGAAAAATGCTTATATGAAAATAGACCCGACCATTCCCCATCTGGCTGGATAGGTGTGTATCAATGGTGCTTAAACTGCTATAAACCGGCAAAAAATCGGTCATGAGAAACTCAACATGTATCATGGATTGCTCCCCATAATCTGTGTGATGGCAGTACCATACCCATGCATATGTGCATGCTATATAAAAAAATCAGCAATTCCGATAAGATACCATCCTCTCCAATGGTTCATATCTTGGTGTTTCCCGTACTAAAACTTCTTGTTGGCTTGTCATCGGCAACTTCATGTGCTATAAAATCCACACAAATAAAATCCAAATAATACGGGTTTGGTTATATGTGAATCAGTTGATGCCCGCATGTGGTGCAGAGCCTTGGGAGTCGATGCATGAATCGATAGATGGGTACCTTGGCAATTGGCAGTGGAATCTGACTGGACATCAGCCCTAGATAGAGAGATGGTTTCCTGCAAAAAAGATAGACTATTAGTGCCTTGGACCGCAAGATGCATCTCTAGCTGGGAGCCATCACGAGAGGCGAACTATGAATGACAGATTGGAGGTTGAGGACGACATGGACGACGACATGTGGAGAGAAACAATTGAGAAGAAAGAACTCCACCTGATCCCCTCCATCTACTCTTGCCAGAATGAAGATAGTAGGGGGCGACGAAAGGCAAATTGGCCGAGGAGCATTAGTGGTTTTTTCCGGACCGGTTAATTCATCGGAGATGGGAGACCAGCGGCTAGAGCCGGAGGAGTGAACATACTGAGAAAATCTCCGGGAGCCGTCGGAGGACAACCGGCAGTCACGGCGGACCAGGACACTCATCGGAGGAGTATCGGACCGGTAACCATACCTGAGCCGTAGAGTTCCGAGAAGTGGAACATCCGGGCCGGCGGTCCTGCTAGACGGCCGTAAGATGAGATCTCCGCCTAGAGCGGAGGCCGGCCGTCGGTCCTGCCGAAGGGGTGTTAGACGGGAGCCTGGTCGCTGTGCTAAATGAAGAGGGGAGTCGGGATAGCATCCCTGCAAAAGGAGCGTGAGACGGGAGCATGTCTGCCAAGCCAGATGGCCGCTGCGGGAGGCATTAGACGGGATCCTAGCCACCGCGCAGGATGTATAGAGGGGAAAGGAGGCGATGGGTTTGGGCTGAATCAGGGAGATATATGGCGTGGGCAGTGGGGAATCCTAAACGCTTCAGATTTTCTTTCAGGGAAAAAATTTGGTCAGAATTGAAGAGGTTGGCTTGAGCGGGGAATGGGCAGTGGGGAATCCTAAACGCTTTAGTTTTCTTTCATGGAAAATATTTTTTCAGAATTGAAGAGGTGGGCTTGAGTGGGACTACATGAGATGTGACTTGGCAAGATATGATTGGATGCTGATGTGTCTATCTGGCATGTTGAGACAAATCAAGTAGTGGGGGTGAACTTCTTAAGTATATAGGATTTAAGGCATGAATCACATGGTTATCCTTCTCTTTATTTCTATTTTATTTAAACTGGTTGTATTGTTTAATTTCCTTAGCCCGGTTTTCTTGCGCCAAAGCGTTCTACAAAACTTGATTAACATCTAAAAATTCTTGCCCTTCTAGTTTATCCTTAATATGAGCGAGTAGACCTGAAAAGGCATGATCGGCTAAATCTTTTTCGGCTATGGTCAAGCTGAAACATCGTTTTTTGACATCCCTAAACCTCCTAATATAATCATGAACATGCTCATTATATTTCTGCCTAACCATAGTTAAATCCGAAAGCCGAAGTTCTATTTCACCGCTATAAAAACACTCATGAAATTTTTGCTCCAATTGTGCCCATGTTGAAATAGAATTGCAAGCAAGCGATGTAAACCAAGTAAATGCAGTACCAGATAAATATAAAGGAAATAGTTTTAACCTAAAAACATTCGATGTGCCGACCTCTCTGCATTGTGCTAAAAATTGTCCTACATGCTCAAAAGTAGATATAACATCTTCCCGCGTAAATTTAACAAAATCTGGAATTCTAAAACCACGAGGATATGGTGTCAAGTCAAAGTAATCAGGGTATGGTTTTTGATATGCACGTGCTCTACCCTTAGGTTCTAGACCAAATTATCTAAGTATATTAGCAAGCTGGTCCTTAAAATTACCATTGGGTTGTAGAGAGCTAGCTTGTGGATCGGATGGAACACAAGCACACGGCGGGAACTCCAGCAACAAAATTTGAGCATGTGAAGTTTGCAATGGAGACCCACTAAAATATGAATCGGGTATCGGCCCGTACGGAACCCCGATACCAACAGATGACAGTGGTGGCATACTATATGCCACTGTCCGATAACTAGGTTGTTGCATATTAGAATTAAACCTAAAACTTCGGTTATTGCTATTGCGATTTTCTGGAACCGAAGTCGAAACAATAGGAGCAGTAGTACTAGGAACAAAATTATTAGCTGAACTACCAACATAGTCCTGGCCATCCAGATTATTGTTTAAAGGGACGTGAGGCTGCATAGCATTAGCCCATGCACTAGGCGTATGTATATTACTTGGCAAAATGTTAAATCTGCTACTGTGTGGTGGCATCGGTCTTTTTCCAGAATACTCATCATTGACTTGCAGCACTAATGAGCGTACATGACCAGGTAGAAAATTTTCAACATCTTTATTAAACTGCACCTTAAACTCTTCAAGTCTATTAGGTACTACTCGAGTAATTGTACATGCCATATTTTCCATATCAGAACCATATTTACTAGCTACAGACACATCAATTAGATGAGCAATTTCTTCGGTTGAGTTTTTTACCTGAGTGTTGAACGCATCGGAAGGGCTTGGAACTACCTTTTTGATGATGTTGTTCCTCGTCTTCACGTATCCATCCAACTTCAGCTTCAACCTCTCAACCTTTTCTTTATCAAGCTCCTCTTCAAGATCGCGCCGATCATCTTCCGACAGATCATCGAGTGTGACGGTGATGACGTTCTCCGGGTCAATGTCGCTCCCGTTCTTGGATTCGGTACTCATTGTGTACCTCTTCTTCTTCTCGTCCCCAGCGGAGTCGCCAATTGTCTTGGCACGCGAAATCGCCGCGCAGCAATAGGATATTTGTTGTTCTTTCGTGACGACAAACGATTGCTTTACGAGCAAAGCAACAAAGATTTCCTTGCTTTCGTGGAGAAGAAACGACCGCTTTTCAGTGCAAAATGGCAAAGATCACCAAACCCTAGGGCTGCTAGGGCTCGGCAAGAAGTAACGACGGAAAATAGACGTACGTGAAAATTGAGTTTGTATTGATAGATCGATTGTTGGGGCTTTTCCAATCTTCTGTGGCCTATATAAGGCACGTGGGACTTGGAGTACACGGTGACTTGCCGTACAGGAGTACAACTCTGAAAGTAGAACCGAATTGGACTTGATTCAATTACCATGTAGTACACGCCTATAGAATCTACATGCTATCGTATTAGGCCACATACACGTACAAGGACTCTTGGATATACGAATAAAATATTCCGGCCATGTCACTATCACACCAGATAATTATGATTAACAATCCTCCTTGTGTTGTTGCACCTTCACGTCCATTACTTGATCGCTCATACCCAAGACTTGTCATGAGTAAATATCTTTGCTACACTACAAAAAAATACACTTCCGTGATGATACGTGTCTGTCACAGTAGGTCGCGTTTTGTGTCATGCATGTACATCCATCATGCTTTTATGACAGAATCACGATAGTCATACATGTGCTGTCGTAGAAGTGTTCCATGACATTACCAAAATTATCATCATGGAAGTGTCCACTTCCATGACGATAAATCGCGCGTCACAAAAGTGCTTTCATCAAGGGTGACTGACACATGGCATCAACTGTAACAGAACACCGTTAAGCTATCGGGATGAGTTTTGGATCTGATAACCCGTTAACAGCCCCGGCCAATGGGGATTTTCCACGTGTAAAATCATCATTGGCTGGAGGAAACACGTGTCGGCTCATCGCTGGGACAGATGCCATCCACTCATTGGACAGAAGGAGCCTATGATATGTCGACACGTGGCATGGCCCAACAGAGGCCCATTCATGTGAAAAGGTCGGCCCGTTTGACTTGGTCAAAAGGTGGCGGGCCGACCCATGGAAAGCCTGTTAACGGCATGTTCGCATATAGCCCATTTACAGCCCGCTAACCCAAGGCCCGTTACGCCCTATTCGAATTAGGCCCAGTAGCGTCATCTGGGCCATCCAATATGATTCCAGCCCGTTTTCACTTCTGGCCCCATGTATGGCCCATGACGTCTTTCGGCCCATATGAGGCCCTATGTAACTCTTGGCCTATTAACAGCCCGTGGTAAAACTGGCCCGTAATGAACAGTGTATCACTTTACACCCATTAACGGCCCGTGGTGAAACTAGCCCGTAAAGGAAAGTGTATCACTTTATACCCATTAACGGCCCGTTATTCGGTTGGGCCGTTTCCAGCCCATGTTATCTTTCGGCCTTCTCAGAGCCCATTTATTCTTGGGCTATTTTCCAGCATTCGTTTACTTACGGCCCGTTACTGTCATTATCTGCTTGTGGGCCAAATTCAGCCCGTGGTTACAGTTGGCCCGTTTGTGGTCCGTTAATACGTTGGGTCGTTTTCATAGCGTTATCAAATACGGCCTATTAACGATGGCCCATTATGGTCGGCCCATGAATGGACGATTCCAACTCTAGCCCGTTTACGGCCAGAATGCGATATGTTTGGCCCATGTTTGGCCAATCGATCATACGGCCCGTATAAGGCCCATTAATGATACGGCCCGTAGAAGGCCCATTGTTTCTACGGCTCCTAGAAGGCCCACTGTTTCTATGGCCTGTAGAAGTCCCACTACTTATACGACCCATAGAAGGCCCATTGTTTATACGGCCCATAGGAGGCCCAGTGTCACTACAGTAAATATTAGCCCATGGTTATTGTGGCCTAGTTTTAAAAAATAGGTTATTGCAACCACTAGCAAACCGCAGAAAAAGAACTGCACTAACTACAAGCAAACAAATAAACAAGACAACAAGGAAATAAATAAGCAAGCAACTTACACTAGGCTATCACGGCTATTACACATATTACATCCACTGGGCATCAAAGTTCGCCACCAGTGCAAATATAGGGAACACAGCAGCATATAAACGCCGTAGCAAAACAAGTCCAGAACTGAAACCACTTCAGAAGAGCTCAAAACAATATCCTGGGTACCCATAATGCTGGCAAGATGCTTAGCAAGCTTATTAACTTTCTCTTGTTTGGCGCTTAAGTCCTCCAGCGCTTGCTGTTGCACCAGAAAGTATGCATCTGAATTCTGTAGGGACTTCCTCAGTCCTTCGGCTTCTTGTCGTATAACATCTGATCGATGTCTTTCAACATGTAACGCCCGGATAATCTTGCTAGAGTAATCCCACGCTATTCATGCCACATCATCCTGATTACTGTTGCTAAACGTCCGTTAGTTCAAATCGCGTCAAATTCAAATTTAAAATTAATGTTGGCAATAAAAGTTTTCAAAAATTGAAACAAAAATGTTCGGTGGTTGCCAAATATTACAAAGGTAATTATGGTGCAGCAAACACATTTTTATAAAATGTCTGAATAATTTAAAATGTTTTAAAACAGAAATGCAAATAGATAAAAACAAACAAAAAAACTAAAACTAAAAATTGGAAGAAAGGAGGGAGGAAGACCCCCCCGGGCCAGCAGACCCAGCGGGCCGGCCCATTCGCCCTCCAGGCCCAGCCGGCCGGCCCACTACCCCCCTCCTTATCCACTCCCTCATCCAAACCCTAGCCACTAACCCCACCACTCCCCCCGATCCCCCCCACTCTCTCCTCGCGCCCCCTCCTCTCGGACCCGATCTGGATCAGGGGCAGGAGACCCCCATCGTCCCGCTTCTACATCGCCGGCGCTGCTTCCTCGTCGGACCGCCCTCGTCGTCACCTCCTCCCTGCTGGAACCGCCCCGAGCCCTCCGCCGCTCGGCCCCGACACCGGCGCCCGTTCCCAGCGCCGCCCCGCCGCCGCTGTGGCTCACGGCCTCGACACATCGGGCCTCGTCACCGTCATCTCCCCGCCTCGCCCCTGACGGCCGTGGCGCTCCGAGGCTAACGTCGTCACCCATCGCCACTCGCCGTCACCTCGTCCTCGCCCCGCCGTCGTCGGACCACCCCAACCCGCCGCGAGCCCACTGCCCCCTCCCTACAGCTACGCGGTGAGCCGCCGCGCCGGTTGCG
This sequence comes from Triticum urartu, assembly GCF_056163025.1. Taxonomy (NCBI): domain Eukaryota; kingdom Viridiplantae; phylum Streptophyta; class Magnoliopsida; order Poales; family Poaceae; genus Triticum; species Triticum urartu. The sequence continues at coordinate 356,667,673 of NC_141878.1, read as the reverse complement.
CCTCCCTCGGTCTCCTCTTCCCTCCTCTCTACTTGTCCGCACTTGCCACCTTGCTCGGACCTCGCCTGGCTTCCCCTCACGCCGCACCACTGGCTGCTCCTCCGCCGCGCCCTGCCAATGCTACAATCGCCGGTGCCCGCTGACCGCCGCCGCGCACTAGCCAGGGCATTGCCCCTCCTTCCCTGCCTAGCGTGCGTGTGTGTGGCCTAGATGGGCCACTGCCATATGGGCCCCACGCCCCCTGAACGAAAATAAATAAATAAATAAATAAGAGTTAAAAAATGAATAATAGATTAAATTATTAATTAATTAATTAACTAAAGGATTAATTAACTTAATTAATCTTGTTTAATTAACCTAATAATTAACTAAACTAATCAAACATGTTTAGTTAGCCTGAGTGTATGACAGGTGGGTCCCACAGACCCACAGGCCAGGTTTGACTCTGGTCAGCTGGGTTTGACCTGCTGACGTCCTGGTGATGTCATGCTGACATCACCTTTCACTGTTCTGGATAATGTTGAATTAAAATATTTAAATTAATCCTAAAAATGATTTAAATCTTTAAAAATTAATATAAAATAAACCATAGCTCAGATGAAAATACTTTCTACATGAAAGTTGCTTAGAACGACGAAACGAATCCGGATACGCAGCCCGTTCATACGCCACGCACCCCTAGCATAGCGAACACGCAACTTTCCCCTTCCGGTTCATCTGTTCGAAAACGCGAAACACTGGGGTTATTTTCCCGGATGTTTTCCCCCTTCACCAGTACCACCTCGTACCGCGTTAGGGCACCCCTAGCACCGATACTTGTCATGTCATGCATCACTATGCATCTGTCTGCTTAATATTTATTGTTTCTTCCCCCTCTTCTCTCGCTAGACACCGAGACCGACGTCGCTGCTACCCAGTACGACTACGGTGTTGACGACCCCTCTCTCGTGCCAGAGCAACCAGGCAAGCCCCCCCCCCTTGATCACCAGATATCACCTATTCTTCTCTACTGCTTGCATTAGAGTAGTGTAGCATGTTACTGCTTTCGGTTAATCCTATTCTACTGCATAGCCTGTCATTGTTGCTACAGTTGTTACCCTTACCTGCTATCCTACTGCTTAGTATAGGATGCTAGTTTTCCATCAGTGGCCATACATTCTTGTCCGTCTGCCATGCTATACTACTGGGCCGTGATCACTTCGGGAGGTGATCACGGGCATATACTATATACTTTACACTATTACATTACTTATGATACTGTTCGGAGATGGGGGCTGAAGGGGCAGGTGGCTCCATCCCGGTAGAGGTGGGCCTGGGTTCCCGATGGCCCCCGACTGTTACTTTGAGGCGGAGCGACAGGGCAGGTTGAGACCACCTAGGAGAGAGGTGGCCCTGGCCCTGGTCGGCGTTCACAGATACTTAACACGTTTAACGAGATCTTGGTATTTGATCTGAGTCTGGCTACTGGCCTATACGCACTAACCATCTACGCGGGGACAGTTATGGGCACTCGACGTCGTGGTATCAGCCGAAGCCTTCGTGACGTCAGCAACAGAGCGGCGCGCGCTGGATTGGACTGGAACGCCTACTAGCCTAGGTCTGCTTCCGGCCGCCCACGCAACGTGCAGGTGTGCTATGGGCGATGGGCCCAGACCCCGGGGCGCTTAGGTTTAGACCGGCGTGCTGACCTCTCTGTTGGTCTAGGTGGGCTGCGACGTGTTGATCTTTCGAGGCCGGGCATGACCCAGAAAAGTGTGTCCAGCCAAATGGGATCGAGCGTGTTGGGTTATGTGGTGCACCCCTGCAGGGAAGTTAATCTATTCGAATAGCCGTGATCTGCGGTAACAGGACGACTTGGAGTTGTACCTTGACCTTATGACAACTAGAACCGGATACTTAATAAAACACACCCTTCCAAGTGCCAGATACAACCGGTGATCGCTCTCTCACAGGGCGACGAGGGGAGGATCATCGGTTAGGATTATGCTATACGATGCTACTTGGAGGTCTTCAGTCTACTCTCTTCTACATGCTGCAAGACGAGGCTGCCAGAAGCGTAGTCTTCGAAAGGACTAGCTATCCCCCCTTATCCCGGCTTTCTGCAGTTCAGTCCACATATAATAGCCTTATTCCAGTTGATACCAATGCATACATATGTAGTGTAGCT